>NC_082637.1:47184602-47914355 GCF_030936135.1 Gavia stellata
GACTTCGACCTGTAGCCTTTCTTGTAAGGTTTGTTTCCAAAGGCACGCTCCCTGTCCCACTAAGCTGGTTGTACCTTCTCATCTGGCTTCCAGCAGCTGGCATTCCTGGTGGTGTTGTCTCTCTGCCAGCACACATAAACAGTTTGGGACCGCCCACCCACGTTTGCTGTGAACACCGGTTTCAGACATTCAGTGGGACTCAGCTGGATTTTCTTAGCAGCTTTTTCTTAATGTTTGCTAAAAGCAAATGCTATCTGCCTAATCACAATGAAATGTCCTGCTATCTACTCATCTGTACGTTGCACATAATGACAAACACAGTGGTGTGTGCTGTGTGCGTACGCACTCTGAGGCCAGATTTTTGAGCGTGCGGTGGCTACAGCTGGGGTCAGACACCCTAAAGAGCTCAGCTCCCATTCAGGCAACTAAACCGGGATATCTTTCAAAAGAACTATATTGGGTAAGTTGGAGACGAGTCCTTTAAAAAACATGGTTCCAAACCTGGATACTAAACTCTTTTGAAAATCTAGGCCTGTGTATCAGTGCATATTTGTATATACGCACACCATAGCGTTGGCAACAGCTACTGTACATGCTACAATCCTTTGGAACTTTTCGAAATTGAAGCCTATGTTTTCATCCCAGCCACTCCTTTAAAATCCCTTACGGGGTAGCCTCCCTGCCTCCCCACCCCCCCCACCCCCCCCCCCTTCTAGCTAAAACAGAACTTTAAAAGTAATTACGTCCTTTACAAAATTTCAAAAGCATAACTTTTTTCTGTGCTCTCTGTAGCTGTAGATAACAACAGAGCCACCATAAATGACATTCATTTACTGTTTCTGGCATGTATCACCGGCACATGTGGAATATGCTTCTAGGAGCTCTGCAAGTAATTCTTGTGACTGGAACAAACTGGACTCTCATTTTTTTCGTTCCAGATCTGTAAAGTGGAAAGCATAAAATTACTATATCACAACAACACATCACATAAAATGTTTGTGTTTTGCAGCTGTAATACAAAGGCTACCTATTGGCTTCCACTGAGGTTGAGAACATGCAGTAACTTCCACTGCAATTTTGCACGGTCTTACTTCCAGTAAAACTATGACTTGGAAACTTCTTAAAATTTCCCTGAAGATGATTTTTTTCTTTACTTGTAAAAACTTAAACTTTCTGGTAAATATATATTTTTGTAAAAATTAGACAACAGAAATACAAATTATTACTAAACAGTGGCATGCTTTGCCTTGTTTGAAACAAAATGAGACAAAAGCAAATCTAAACAAACAGTACTCATTTATTCCAGTAAGAATCAGCTGAGAAAGGCAAACTAAGTGTGTATCATAGCCTTTTTGGGCAATATCACGTAACAAGATGAGTTCTGCAGGTAGAGTATACCCAGTTTCAAAGAAATGCTCCTGAAAGCTGGAAGCTGGAGTCACTTGTGCCTGAGGAGGAAGTGACTGAGCAGACAGGAGCACAGATCAGATGGAACATCTGCAGGATGTGCACATGAAATTGTGGTGATGACAACCAATAATGATGAGGGGCAGTCAGCACAAGCATCTCTAGAATTTGTCTTCCTCTTTTAAAGAGTGTTTAACAGCATCTTATAGACAGCTGATTCCTTGTAGGCAGATCTTGCAAAATTTTCCAGTGAAACAAAGTGGCATTCAATCTGCACTGAAACATGGGAATGTGGTGATTTGGAAGGCAGCCCATTGAAACAGAACAGAATAAACCAGTGCGAAATATTTCAGAGGCTTGAAGAGAATATTTTGATTTTTTCATAGAAACTGGAGAGCCCATTTGAAAAAAACTATCAACTAAACTAGAAAATAGAAGAAAAAAATCAAAATGAAGGAGTATTTTGATACCCACTTTAAGTAATACTGCAAGACTGAAATTATTTATTGAAATTCTGTTTTTGTAAGAACTTTCTAAATATAACACATTGATCTGAGTTAAAATCAAATTTTGAAATAGCCTAGTTTCCATTTCCCACACAACTCCTCTTTGAAGTCTTCAGCTGTGAAGTCAATTAATGACATAGATAAACACCAGATGGCTTTCGCCAAGTCGATGTTCTAGGAAGTGAAACTATCCTTTCTCTTTCCCTTTCTATTTTTGCTTTATTTCTGTAAAAGTAGGAGATGAAATTCAAGTAAAGCAAACTATCAGTATGCATATCAGTAAAAGAAATGGATGTAAAAATTCAAGAGGAAACCCTAGATTTCCTCCTAGGTTACAGTGTCTAACCTTCATCAGAGCCTGACCACTGAAGGTGGAAGAGATGCAGAGTCTTTAAACTATGAGACGCTGAGTGAACAAATCCATCCCTATTGCATCTTGGAGCAATCATGGGCCTCCCAGAGACCCAAAAAGTTCTACTTCGATCTTCTGCCCAGTGACAGCAAAGCTGGGTTCCCAGTCTCTCTCTTCAGCCATCCCAGGAACTCCTCTGTCTTACTGATAACCCACTGGGGCTGGGAGAACCTACAACTTTCTCCCCTCACGAGATGGATCCTGAAACCAACTAACTGCTTGCTAAGAAATGTTCAGGAGATTCAAATGATGAGAAGACTGCTAAATCTCTATCATAATTATACTGTCTCTGACACGACAGCAGTTTGGGATCAGCGGGGATTAACTGTTTACAGCACTGCTGATTCCTCTGTAGCCATGATGTTTTCAGATAATTTGGTAGTCTGACATACAGTTATACTGTAGATGAATGGCAGCTTGTCCTACAGATCTCCAGTCTCTGGGGGAAGGCTGAGTTGGGGGTTTTGATAAGCCATATTCTCCAAAACATCACGTCTTACTTCAGCTCTCTGTGTGAATTAGTTCCTGTATCACTATAGGAGTGTGAGCTGTATGCTTCTAGATGAGGTTGATCACAGACTTAATCTGATTTGTTCAGATTTTAAGGATTCACTGAGAAGTAATATATTTTTTTTTTGCCTGCCATTTTTAAGTCTTCATTTAGTTTCCTGGGTACAAGGTTATTTTTCACTTAAGACACTATAAACATCTATTTAACATCGTATTTGTAATGTAAATTTTACATTTTAATTTTTCTTCTGCTTAGTATATCCAACAAAGTGTCTAGTTCATTTTAATGTCTAAAATTTCTCTCTGACTTGGAAAGCTCATAACTTTTGATGGCTACGAACCATACCTTATCTGGAGAACCTTGCAGGAATTTCTCTGAACTCTTTCTAGGTTTCCAGTCTGTGACTACGTAGATTCCAGGGATTAAGACTACACAAACCATTTACCTTACAATAAAGACTGCTATTCCTCAGACTCAAAAGGGGAGCAATGATGCCGTTTGCCATTGTAATCCAAACTAACACCTAAATATGGTTTTAACTTCCAGTTTCTGAGTTGTTCTGCTGACTATTCACATGTTTAACGTTAAGTGAGTTTGTAACACTCGTGTTCAAGTTATTTGCTGCATGCTCAAGTTAGAAACAGTTTTGGGGATGCTTTTAAGAATGTGTTTCACCCTTCAGAATGGTTACTGTGAAATCCACAAGGAATGGAGTATGCAAAACAAAAAGTTGAATTTGGCTAAAAAGGCAGCTTCAAACACAAACACTTTTCAAAGAACAAAACCTTGCTGCTGACAAAACCAGTTTCGAATGAAGAACGTTTTGCTGTAAAATTGTCTTCTGCCTTAGCACAGTTTTGATGGAGGTTATTGCTGCTTTGTTTGCACATTCACCGAATCACAGAATCATTCAGGCTGGAAGGGACCTCTGGACATCATCCAGGCCAGCCTGCCCAAAGCAAGTGTCATACGGCTTTGCCCAGATTTATTTTCCTTGTTTATTTTTGCACTGCTAAAGCAGCTGCTTCTGTAGCCTGTCACCTCTTGCCAGTTACATCTCTACAGCTCAACTCTGAGCTTTGGCTCATGATCAGGTGTAACACCATCCCTGTATGCCCCCGGCAAGATTCCTATATTGGGGCCTCTTCTGTAGCCTGTCCTTATATATAGTTTTGAATCCTAAGAATAAGGAGTAAATGTTTCCAAGATAGCCATACAGTTCTAGTTCTACAGAGTTGAAATTAATGGATGAGTACAAAAACATGCAATGCCTACTTTAGTTTTATATTATATCTCCCCTTCATCTCCATTGACCTTCTATTACCACTTAGGCAACTAAGTTATACTGGCCCAAAAGAATTAATTTAAGACTCCCACTCATAACTATTCATGCAGATGAACATTTAAATTAGGAATTTTAAGTATTCTTGTCAGAAATATTGTTGCATACTCACGTAATCTGGGACCAGCAACAGAGTGATATGAATTAGCTGAAACTAACCAGAACAGCAGAAATAACACAGCTCTTAGTGTGTAATTTATTACTGAACAGCTAAAAACCTCAGTTGCGTACAATTAATACATGCTTTGTAAAATAGTTTAATGCCCTGAAATAAAAAAAAATTATTTTTGAAAATAGTTAGAAGACAATTGTCACTATCTTTGGCACAGCTATTATGCAAAAGACACTTAAACTATGAATAAAGCGTTAATCATGGCTATTCATACATTGTGCAATCAGGAGCAACAGTTTAACACCACTCAGGAAGCTTGCTCTATTGGGTGTTATTTATATTTACAATATGTCAAAAAAATCGGGTTTGATAACCCAAGTTAAACATACACTTATCTTATTTTCTATTTGCTGAGTTACTGTAGTGTCTGTCATTATTTACATGGCATGGCAATAACACAGGAACTATAATTTTTAGTAAGCAATATATGTCTTTTACCAGACAGAAAAACATTAGATTGGCCAGAGGAATGCATCACTCTGGTATTCTGTATTCACAACATTTTTGTATAACTCCTTTTTTTCTAGTTGAAATATTCATTACACAAATAACTGTTCTAGCTGATGATAATAATAATCTCAGGTTGATCAACACCACCTATTGGCCAGGTTTTCATAAACTGATGATATTAAGGTGCCTGATTTTGCCCAGAGTAGATTAAGGACAGTTTACCATTTGCCAGGTCTGATAAATTCTGGCAAATAAATGGCAGCAAAAAAAAAGGAGGGGATGCCATCTTTAACTTCCACAACTAGATCTGGCAGAAACTACTGAAAATCTCTGAAACTGAAAATATCTTATCTGAAATAACTTCTTAAAATACACTTTATTATGTTTAAAATAGAAAATCTTTAAAATATTAAATGGCATTTATTAGCCTGCAAAGAGAGTAGAAATATAAAACAGAGGCATGTATTTGCACATGGAGATAAATATGAGTTTGGTCCCATTTCTTTCTTCTTGGAATAAGACAAGACTAAAAAATGAATATCAGTGGAAATTAAAATTAGAGCCTCAGAAATAGGTAGAATTGCAATAGTTAGTGACTTAAGATTCACAGGAAATTATATGCTTATTCTGTTGATAGACAATAAAAAATTGGCCTTCTTTGCTTTTGGCTCATCATTTCCAGGAAAATTTCAATTTTTTTCTCTTGCAGTGCTTTAGATTTTTTTCATTAAGAATAACAAATTCATTTTTCTAAGGTGTCCCTGACGGACTGACATCTGTCCCTACCTAAGCAAGCAGCCAGCTGTGACCCAGTGACTGCACAAACCAAAACTAACTTCGTGCAAAACTGATGTTCCTTTGCCATGTTCTTTTCTCCTCCCCGCTCATGACAATTAGGGTTAATTACCATCATAATGAAAAAAATCATGTTGCTTTAGAGATTTTATTGTAATGGAGTCCTCTTTCTGGGTTCTGAAGTATTATTGCAATAGAAATTAACTTACTTCACTTAATAAAATATGTACCAGACTGCTGAGCACTTTCATGAGTTCCGAAGGAAGGGGTACTTTGCGAGTTAAGTAGAGAGAGGAAATCAGAGGAAGGATGTTACTGGTATTACCAAATAAGTGTTTACCTGCTCTCAGAATTATATGATAATTAAACTGTATTTTTATAAAAATATGTAATTTTAGTATGCTGGGAAAGAGCACATCTATCATAAGCAGCAGGGTCTCTTCATAAAATTCTGAAAGACATATTAAATAAAAGGACATTACCAGATGACACTGCCAGATTTATTAAGTGTGGGAAAGGTTTAAGAATCTTCATAAAGATTATCACCTCTGCAGTCCCCTCCAACCATTCTAAGTCTTGCTTCTCTTTTCACAGCCAGGAAGAAATTTTGACAAGAGGCAGCAGGCGTTAAAAAAAACGGGCAGTGTTGTCTGGAATAAGGTAGTAATGGACACATTCTTAACTCTCCTGATGGGATTTTTTCTTTTGATTCCAGTGGAAGTGATTCTTTTTCCTGAAAAAGATTGATCTGATTGATAAGCAAAAGGACTAGCCAAAAGGATTGCTGATATGATCAACCATTTAAAATCAGTACAGGATGATAGGCTTTATTTATTCTCCAAGAAAAGGTCCTGCTGAACAGACCCATTTCACTGTGAATTTAGTTAGGGTTTTGGCCCCTCCTGAAGTCGTGACTTGAAGATCAAGCCCAGTATTTCCATTATTTACTGCCTACTTTACAGACTTCAGTGGGAACTCTGAGACTGAAGCAAAGGCACGCTCTAGTTTTAAAATACACTGCAACCATTATTTGAATTACATCTCCTTTTAAGTTCATTATTTCTTACTTGTGTCACATGCTATATGTGTCTCATTCCTTGGATTTGCCACGTCCGCTGAAGAAAGGCTGCCTCTTACTGGTAGTGTAAGAAGGTCATGCATTTCAATCAGTCTACAGTTGTGGACAGAAATTATGACTTGGTGAGATTTACTCTTTTTAGTTTTGACTGCAGTCCTTGAATGGTGTGCTAGCATGGAATACCATATTTTTTCATGGTAATGCATAACCACATACCTTTCGTCTGAGCTAATTTCCTCTAATCTCTAAAATAAAAGGTTAATGAAGAGCTATTGATTAAGTCTCAAACTAAAAATGAACTTTCAGGATCTTTTCTTTCAAAGCAAATGATTTCTCTTCTTCTTCTGGTAACAGAAGAAAAGTCCTGGCTCTTTAAATGTTATAAATGTAATCAAGCTGTCATCCTACTGCTCGTGGTAACAAACACAGAAAATGCAGAGACAGCTTTGCACTGCAGATTAGCAGAGTCCATTTAGCCTGAAAGGCCATTTGTACAAACACCAGCTGAAGTGTAAGGCATCTGGGAAATGTGTTTACAGTGACTCGAGGATCCTTCTTTTCTCACTGACTTCTCGTGAAAGCCCTAGACGAACCACAGGCTACAGTCTCACTTGAACCCAAGAAAATACCCTTTGAAAAAAGGAGAGTTAATTGCTCACTCAGTTTGAAGGCCAACATGGGAAGATCAGTGTTTAATTAATTATTGGGTATCATATGTTTGGAAGTACCCACAGAACCGTACAAATCTTGTTGTTCTCAAGGGACTTGTGTGTCATCTGAATGGGAGGACAAACCTCAGCCTCAGGTTAGAGCTCTGCCTGTGGTCCACTGTTGTGATTAGCAACCCCACGAGAACAGCAGATGAGCCAGGTCCAGAGAAGACAATGGCCTGGTGAAGGACAAACATCTCGTATCGTTCTCCGAGAAGCAAAACCTGTTGCAGCTGATTTCACCTTGTCCATGACATGACCAAGCCCAAACTCGGACAAATTCAGCTGGGATTGAAGAAATGGAGGCCTGCTACTGAGTCTTGTCCTGCTGTCACCACAGGGCTGCTGCTGGAAATAGCCTACAGGAAACGTCATCCAGCAGCCAAGCTAAGTCTGACTGACCATGCTTGGACGCAGATTGAATCAATGGGAGCATTACTGCTGACATGAACACCGTTTAGTTCTAAGCGCACACTGTAAGGCATCCACACAAATTGCAAGCCGTGGTAATGGAAACTCCACCTGCATCTTGTGGATCTGGATAGTGTATGGGCACACAGAGTGTATGCAAAGATCCACTTTAGCTCAAAGTGTTCTTCCTGCCCTGCCAAAGGATGCAGAAAATGCATTGTACAACAAAAGCATTCGGGTAATATTTGCGCAGAAATAATAGTTATAGTAAACTATGGCAGCTGTCATGGTCTATTTGTATCTCTCAAATTTACAGGACAAGGTATTCTGTAGGTTAAACTTTATTCTATGACTCATTAGGAAAGAAAATGAACAAACATGTCAAACAAGGGCTCAGTCCCCTTTGTACTGAATAGTCTAATACATGAATTCACTAATTCATCACTTCATTCATTAGGTTGCCAACTCACAAGTTCTCCAATTCGTAACTTGTAACTTGCGTGCCTATGAGCAAACTTGTTACCTAACTGAGTAAGGGTGGGAGTGCTCATCTTTCCTCCTCTGTCAGGATGTGGGCATCCCATGTATCACTTGGGGGACCACAAAAGCCTCAGCAGTCCTGCTGCTGTTGGATGGACTTCAAAAGCTTTTTGGCTAAGCTGACATATTTATACCCTCCAGCTTGGAAGCTGGGTCTATACCATTTCCATAAGTTAGTGGATTCTGAAGAAACTGCCAGACAATCAATGTAAGGACGATGGCTGCAGGAGACAGCAAGCTCCAGGCGATAATGACTGCATAATAACCTTTAGCCCTTCCTGGCCATTGTGTCCTGCCTACATGTTGCTCTCACATGGACCTAATGGCACTGCTCCCAGCATACATCGGGCCTTAGCATGGGCTGTGTGTTACTCAAAACCTGAACAGGATTTGAGTGAAGAGTCACAGCCAGCCTACTTCAAGAAGACAAGAATACATCTATTCCAAACTTCATGAGCTTGCCAGGTGGCCTTGGACAAACCATAACACTTTCCTTGTCCACTTATAAAATATAAAATGGGGGATGTTCTCCTACTAAAACATGCAATGGTGTCTACTGTAGGGAGCTTCACATGCAAGTGGCTCCACCAGGTGCTAGTACAATAATAATAATTTGTTATAAATAGTAATTGCATTTGCAGCAGCAGCTGCTTTGATGCTCTGCAAATCATTAGACCAAATTTAGCCATGGTGTAAGTGGGAACAATGCCTCTTGATTTCAGTGGACTTTGAATGTTTATGCTAGGGCTGAATTTGACGGCTTCTGTTCATAACCAAGTCAAACACTGACTGAGCTATAGTTTGAAGCTAGAAAATAATCTTAATTATATAAACAACACAGTAAACTTGGTTATACTTTCTCTGGGGTCTTTGCTGCCCTTGGATCAATTCAATACTTATGCTTCTATAAACTGTTCTCAATCAGTGATTGAGGTAGGACTCTGGGTAAAAAAAAGATATATTTATCTTGGAACAGTAACACATGCATGAGGCTCTCAAAGATTTCATGTTTTGTGGTCTTTGCTTTAGCACAGCATCTCTGATGCAAACGCAGAAGTAACAAAACAGAGACACAAGCATATGATGAAATTAAGAGTTCACAATTTTCTTAAAATTACATAAGCATTCAGCCTACACTGCTTGGCAAAAAGACTTCTGCTGACACCAGCACCTGAGTGGCTCTGAAGGCAGTGCCCCTAGTCTCCTCTCAGGATCCTAAAAACAGACTAGTTTCCCAGCTTTTGTCATGTAAAAGGAAGACGAGGGTAATCTCAAGATGCATATGCATACAGACACACTGTGCACTGCTAACCTTCTAGACAATGCTATAGCATCTCCCAGTGAGTCAGCTGAACCATGTCCCCCAGTTGCACCGAACGTGACTGCAGCACCTGCCCTTCACATCCAGGGACTACATACGGTGAGACTCTGGGTAGTTTGGGCTTTTCCAAAACGTTTTGCAAACCCAGTCCCCTGATATTACCAACTGCCTAGTAACAATGAAGGATGAGAAGGATGGGGCTGAAACCAGTTGCCACAACTGGCAAACTTCTTGTGGTTTCCACCTTGGCAGCAAAGCTGGAGGCAATTCCTCCTACCTGCTGCTCAACAGGAATGAAATATCTGGGCCTGGCTTTCTCCTCAGCCCAGCAGCAGCTATGGTGGGTGGCAGAGAATCCAGACCTCAAGGCTCGGAGGTAGGCTATGACCTGACTTCTCCTCAGCCTGCCCCACAAGCAAAGGTATGAAGCATTTTGCCCTGCTTTTTCAGAAAAATTCGCTCCCTCTTCTGCAAGGACATCTCCTGCCTCGGCAGAGCAACTCTCCATTTACAAGAAGGCAGTCTTTCAAACAAAGTGGCCATAATGTAATTTGTTATCATAACTAATCTATCTGTCCATCATTCTGTCTACCTACCTCCCTACTTCTCTTCTCCTCTCCCCTGTATTCTGAGCTTTTCTAAGTCAGAGTTTGTATCTTCTTCACGTTACGGTACATTGTATCTCTTTGCACAATGAGACTGTACTTCCTACCAAACAACTGACATTCAGTTGTGACCCACTGATGATATTCCTTGTAGGATATGGCAAGGGTAGGGAAGGAATCAAAAAGTGTTAGTTTTCTTCCTGTGGTAAATTCTTCACGTCTTCAAGTCCTGGCAAGATGGTTCTCAACTCCTGAACCAGACGCTGACAGACAAACTCAGTCCTGGTGTCACCCCAACTACTACACTGGAATTATGCCAGAACCAATTTCTCACAGAATCACAGAATGACAGGGGTTGGAAGGGACCTCTGGAGATCATCTAGTCCAACCCCCCCACCAGAGCAGGTTCACCTAGAGCAGGTTGCACAGGAATGCGTCCAGGCGAGTTTTGAATATCTCCAGAGAAGGAGACTCCACAACCTCTCTGGGCAGCTTGTTCCAGTGCTCTACCACCCTCAAAGTGAAAAAGTTCCTCCTCATGTTTAGGTGGAACTTCCTGTGACCAAGTTGGTGCCCGTTACCTGTTGTCCTGTCACTGGGCACCACCGAAAAAAGACTGGCCCCATCCTCCTGGCACCCACTCCTTAAGTATTCAGAAGCATTGATGAGATCTCCCCTCAGTCTTCTCTTCTCCAGACTAAAAAGACCCAAGTCCCTCAGCCTTTCCTCATAATCAAGAAAGATGTTCCAGTCCCCTAATCATCTTTGTAGCCTTTATACTTGAAGATTTACTGCTGTGAAGTATATAGCAGTTATGTGTCTCACAGATAGAAAGACAGTATATTTGTAATACTATAAAATAGCAAGAAGCTTTTTTACCATGCACAGCATGCATATGCCATGATAAAACCTTGCAGCAAAGGGTATATTCACCATTGCCTTTGACTGCAAAGGGATCATGATTTCTATACTGTTCAAGTGGAAATAAAATGGCTGCAAAAAAATAAGTGATAAGACGGAGGAGAGTATGAGAAACAAAAAAATATCTAATTAAATCCTTAGAAGCTGTTGACTGAATTATTGGTTTTAGTAATCTGAAACAATATGGGTACTTGTTTGTCTAACTGGAGCACATTTTCATTTATATTTCTACTCTGTTGTGAGATGAAAGACAATAAAGCTTAGTGAGGATGATTGCTAGAGACTTTTGCCTGCTGTTAACTGGGAGAAGAGGTGACCTAAGGCAGGCTTACAGCCCAAGATGCTTAGTAGTGAAGAGCAACCTAAATTGGTGTTATAGCTTTTCACGTTGAAAAAACACAGAGCGGTAACAAGAGTTCCTGTCCTTACCCCAAGCCAGAAGCTGCAGCTCTCTGTGGGAGGCACATATGTAGCTGTTGCAAAATGGCTCTACTGTTTTCTTTTGAATAGCTTTTCACCAGGTGCAGATGCCAGATGCACGACCTTCTGCACTACAGAAAGCTCTGGATCAGTTCTATCGCGCAGGGACTTTTACACATTAATATCCATACGCAAAGTAGATCTCAGTGTTTCAGCTCTCACTAGGAAAGAAAGTCTGTGAGCACTCCGGTGAAAAAGGAAGAGGTGAGAAGAGGGACACTGCAGAAGGTCTGCGAGATCGTGTTTCACTGTTAATTTGGAAGATAGTTTGTTAATAATGATGGCTGGACTGAAAGATGTGATTTAATGGTCTGAGCACAGAACTAGAAACTATAAATCTCTAAATTGGCTCCGATACATCATTTTCTCGTGGTCTGAGCCAAGTTTCTTAATCTTTCTTCACGTCTAAAATGGGGATCCTAGCATATATTTTGCAAGGCTATATGGAGGGCTTATTAGCTTACGTTTCTAAAGTATTTCACAGATAAAAGAACTGAAGATAGCCTTTAAAAATACAGACAGATGCTTCAGTTCAGGTGAGGTCTTGAAATTTTGATGCTTTACCTGCATTTATCTACGTTTCATTTAAAACTTATTGATCTTACTGAATTTCATGAAAAAGGTTATATGAAAATTGTATTAAAAAGTCTGCCAGATTCCTTTCCAATACAATGATGTATTTTCTTTCCTCCAAATATATCATGGATCTTGTTCTTTTTTTCTTTTGCTGCTGACATTTGTTCTTTATTCAACCACCTGTATTTTTCCTGAGACGCTCCTTTTTTCAGAAGAGTTTTTCCCTTTCTCTTTTTATATTTTTGTAAAAGATTATCATATGTATAATATTTCACTTAGATCAGGATGGAGCTGACTTCAGTTTCACACTTTCCAGGATATGTTCAGCTCAGGCAAACCCCAATACACCTGACAGCCCTGATTATAGTTCTTACAGTCTTGTAAGCAATTACCCTGACAAACATTGTCAAATCACTCAAAATCATATACAAGATTAAGAGCTGTAATAACTATCAGAGAGGCCTGTTGAATATTAGATGGGATTTTGGAATCAATGGGGTGCAATGACTTCAATCAAAAATGACTTCTAAAAATCAAACCTGTTTTGAGGATGGAAGCAAGATTTGCTCTTAAATTTATTTTTCTCCAGTTATTCACTACTTTTGAATTTAAGGAAAAGGATAGTGACTTGTTGCTGTATTTGCTTTGAAATAGGTGGAGATTTCATTAAAGACGTAGCTGTAACATCAGTCATTTAGATTTAGAGCACAAAAGGCTGAAAACCAGAAGGCTACAGTAACATCTCAGTATTCATGAATAAGAGTAGAGAATGGGAAGAGGCTTCAGGTTAGATGTTTTTATACTGCCTTATTTTGCCTAAGATGGAAAACATTTTAAGAATAACCCTTTAAGAGTGAAAAGAGTATAGAACCAAAAATACTTATGTAAAGCGAGATTCAAATCACATACTTACTGCCATGGAATTAATAAGAATATCCCTAATTATCCCTACTCTAGTAACATTCTTTAAATGCTCAGTGTTACAATTTCTCCTTATTCCCCTCAAATACTTTGAATACATGATTTGACATAAAATCATGACTTTGTTACAAATTGGGAAGGTGTATAATACTTCACATATACTGGGCTACATTTGCTTTCTACTGCGGCCAGTGGCAAAACTTCTATTTAATCTCAGTAAGAGGAGGATTCAGTCCATAGTCTTGTTAAATAGCAAATGAAAGCACTCATGTTCATTTATTTAATTTGTATCAGTTTTTCATCTAAACTATCAACGCCTTCTTCTGCTGTAGGAAAAATACCAGATTCTGTTTTAATAGAAGGCTGAGTCCAAGTGGAATTCTGTTTAAAAGGTGTCAGAATCGAAATCCTATTTTAAATAGGGGCAAGAAGCAGGTCTGTTAAGTCTTCTAGAGAACAAATTAACAAGTGGGAATGATTAAGCCAGAAATGACTTGGTGTTCTAATTGAAGAAGTCATGCAGCATGATGTCACCCCCTGTTATTAGTGTTTAATTGCTTTCAGAGAGAGCTCAGTGTGCCTCTCTTCTCTCTCCCACAAGAAAACACTCACGGCATTTAAAATGCATCAAGTTATAGAAGAATGTTGCTGTTTGCACACACTTGGTCTGTTTTAAGTTCATGTAATTAAATTAGCTAAATAAAAAACATGGAGCTGTTTATAGGCTCAGCTTTGGATTTTTTTGTTTTATGCATCCAGGTCTGTTTCCAGTCTCATTGGCTGGTTTAGGGACCATTCTTGCAGTGTGTCTAACAAAGAATAGTCACATCCCGTGACTGCACCTGGTTTGCTGAACTGGCTATTTGAATTTTCTTCAGCAAAGTGTCAGTGTAGAAGGGTCATTATGCTATAGAAAGTGAGAGGAAGAGGAGGGCACTGTGCTAGTTACTCATCTATGCATATGAGGTATTCAAAGTCTTTTTGTCATTAAAGGGTTGGGACAGATGAATACAACTTTTACATGAAAGCCTAGCAAAAGCTTTACTGTGTGTTTCTATCAATTGCAGATTGTCTAGCCTGCATCAAATGATCTGACTAGAACTACATATACACCACAAAGAAAGAAAAACTTAACTGAATGACATTTGACAGGAGAGCATTACACATTGCAGACTAGTTTCTACTTCTTGCTCATGCAGGTAGCTCCCGTCATGGCAGCAGCAGCACTGAAGCATCATTGTTCTGACAGTTGTATCTAGCTTGTTTTCTACATCTCTGATAGCTCCTTTCGTACACATAGCATACACATTTAACATTTTCACTAATTCAGTAATGCTACTGTTCAAGAAAGAAATTTTCAATAGTTGAGACGTAACACAATTTTGATGGGCTACTCCCGATTTCTTCATCACTATGTCTTTCTCTAGATGCTTGCAAAACCATGATCCCGGGAAACATTATGCACTCTCAGCACCTCTTCCTGATCAGTTTGAAAAGCATGTCCGGCTCATATGTTTTCTACCAGACTAGTTGCAAGGTTGAAAAATAGATGTCTTAAAAACGGCTGTAAGGGACAGGACTCTGTGGCTTTTGTCCCACCTTTTTCTAGCTAGGCTTTAGCTTCAAAAGGGGAAAAAATCCCCCCTCAGTTGGGCCTTCTGAGAGAAAAGGTATGCCTGAGGGTTTCTCTCTCTCTCTTATATCCAACAGATGAAATATGAGGCAGGGAAAAAAATGTTCTTTTTCTCCAGAGATGGGGATTGCTGTCCCACCTTGGGGCATCCTGACACAGAGTCTTTTCTGTCTGACAATTATCCTTCTTGCCACCTAGTAGGCCTCAGTTGAAAAGGAGAAAGAGGTAAACATCAAAAGTGCAAGAAAAGAAACCTTTGTTTCCTGCTTTCATGTCCAGCCGATGGCTCCAAAAGTAAATTCCTTATCCCACTGCAGGGGCTAATTCCTTCTAAACACAGATACTGTGTTGATTTCTCTTGGTTCTGCCAAATGAAAAAAGAATACCATGTACCTCAAACAAATGTACACTGAGTAAGCCATTAAAAAATGATCGAACCAGAACTGCTTTTTGATCACTTTTCCCATTCTGGATCTCAAAACACTTTGTTATGTAGTTGCTTGTCCTTAGGTATGTTTATGCTACATCACCATGAAGTTACGAAGTGGGAGATATGGCTGAATAAGCTCTCAGAATGAGGTACATAAAAATAGAAGCTATGAAGTTATTGAAATGCAAGGAAAGCCTTTTTCCTAGGGGAACCTGATGCGAATCCAAAAGCTTTGCCGGCGCCCAGTGTCCCAGTTATTTTACCCCTCTTATGGGTTTGGCTGCCTGTGCTCAAGGCTAGTTCTGATAGGGTGCAGCTGTGTAACTGGGATCAGGCTGCTGTGAAAAGTGCTGTGAAAGAGCAGCAAGAAGCAGCACTGGGGCTCCCTGCTTTGCTTGGGAGCTGCAGATAAGGTCAGGCAGTGTGTCTTTGAACTATACTGCAGCTGTGCCAGTGCTTGGCCATGTACTTTGCTGATTCAGTCCCTGATCAGACTTGACTTCATGGTTTGACTGCAGACCTGCCTGATAGCTGTGGACTTGCCTAGTGATCACTGGACTCATGGCTAATGAGGTTACCAGCATCAGACCTGCTCTGCTCCGCTTGTTCTCTGCCTTTGCCTGTAAAGCCACCACCTCACCTGCCTTGCTGTTGCTCTCAGCTCTGGGCTTGCCTTCCCATATGGAGATGCCCAGTCCTGCTGCTCTCGGACAAGCTGTTAGGCATGCAGGTTTTGAGTTTTTTTAATTGGGTCTATTACGAATAGACCTTCTTTTCATAATAGACCTTCTATAATGAAGGGAAGAAGATAAGCTCAAAAGAAAACTTACGCCAAGAAGTCAGAGAAACTGTTTATCTGTACTGTAAAGATGCCTCTGATTGCTGCAAAGAGCAGCAGTATTAGAATATTATTTGTATGCATAACTTTTTTATCCAACCAATACAGTCCCTCATGAAAACACAGCTTTTCTGAAAAATTACATTTCTTGATGTACATTTCTGTTGTGTACATAAGTACCTTGTTTCTGTCTCTTGGCCTTTTCCCTCACCTTTATTCAGATTTAGAACTTCACTATTTGCTATTCAAATCCAGCTCTGATTATACAACATTTTACCACTCTGCATGGAGATTAATTCAACTGCCTTGTGCTAAGAAGATTTTTTATGTTACATTTCCAGGCAATTTGTGGTACATGAAGCTTTGTCTTCAAAGAATGAAGTTTATAATATTTATAAGAAAAACATCACAGGTTACAAGAACATTTCCATTTTAAGATTATTTTTGAGCCCACCTTTTTTTCTAGATAAATCTTAGTGTCATAGGCTTTTTTTTCCCCCAGATGATGTGACATCCTCAAGATCCTTATTAAAAATGTTTGAAGGCAATCAGTTAAATCTTTTATACTAGTTAGAAGGACTAGATCTACTCTCCAGAGGTCTATTTTTGTACAGAAGTGCTTCAAATAGTTTAAGAGTTTTCCACATTGTTTTTTATTATTAAATAAAATAATGGTGCAAATATTGCTTTAATTAAGCATTGCTTTCAGAAGTGAGCCCTATTACTGTTTTATGTTTGTCACATGATGGAGACGTGAAGACATTCTGTACTTTTAACAGCAGGACTATAAAAGACCAGGGCTTCGCTGGCTGTCCTGTTTCCTATCATAACGAAAGTGGACACTTCGAGAGCTGACTGTGGATGTGGTGTATTACTGTTACAGAGACATTTTCTAACATAAAATACGGTACATAATGAGACACCAGAGAAGCTGGGCAAGACAGAGAGAAAAGGAGTAGAATTTAAAAAAAAAAATTAAAAAAAAAAGAAAGGATTTGGCTTTTCTTTTTTATGGTAAAGTACCATTTCATACTTTTTGCCACAGCCTTGTTAAAAATTGGTTGAACAACGTGGGCAAGATATATAATAGACAACAAGAATTTGGTGGCAGAGACTGGACATTAGAGACAAAGAAGGGAAGGCTGAAATCAGTGAATTATTAAGTAATGTTAAACCACTCTTCTCCCTCTCTTTAAATTTATGAACACAGCGACAGAGCTTTTAGTATCGTTAGTGCAGGAGAAACATCTGACAGCCATTAAAATTCTGCACAAGTTCAGTATATTAACAAATGTTCAACCTCCATGGAAATATACCAGTATGAATTAACTTGTCACAGTCTTTGGGAGCCACACATAGGTGATGGCAAAATATGGTTTTTTTTCAGTATAGAATTATATTCAGAAAATGTATTTAAACAACTTTTTATCAGTAGGAGGCATAGGAGACACAGGGCAGCAAGCAGTATTACAGGAGAAAGATGGCATATCCCTTTACAGCTGGATAAAATGCACACCAAGATAGGCACCATGAGTCACAAGACAGCGAAGGCTGCTGTCAGTAAGATCTACGCTCTTTACTGGTTGGTTCCCAAACTTTAAACCACCACTTCTAGAGCTGTTCTTTAAATTTTTCCAAGGCTCTCACTTTGGGGGCAAGTGATTACTTAAGAGGTAGCTGAAGCAACAGTTTGGAAAACTGGTTTATTTTGCATGAACATAAGTGTTTTCTACATTCAAGAGATAATGACGAAAAAATATGGAAACCACCAAGAATGAACAAATAACTGAGTTATACAACAAATGAGTTGTATACAAGCAAATCCTAATGATTTCCTCAGAATTTTTCACCTGAATGTGAGTGACCTGTATGTGTTAAGACGTATAGTAGCGCGATCTAAATATATGTGACAAACATTATTTGTTTTACTGACAAGCCTTTGCATTATGTCATTAACAATATTCTAAATATCACCACTGAAAACAACATTCTTTTAAAACCTATTCAGCTCAGCTAATCCTTCATGTCAAATGCAACAGGCTTCTTAACTCAGCTTTTTTGTAGGTCCCTCTGTCTTAATTGGAGGCACTAACCGCATGCCTTGAGTGTCTAGCAAATCTGGTCCTACTAGATCAATGACAGTAACATAGTGAGGTCTTCAAATAAAAGATCCTGTGCTGGGGATCTGAGAGAAGAAAATCTGAGGTATTTTATTTTGGTAATCCTAAGAAAACAATTTTCCTGCTGCAAAAATACCCACATTTTGGATATCATCGGTGCAGATGATTGTAATCTTGGAAAGTATATTGTATGTTCTTTCGATCTCATACAGTGCAGAGCATACAACCTGTTCCCTGCATGCATGGGAATCACAGAAGCAAGCTAGCCAATACAAAAGTAAGGAACCACCAAATGTATCAAACCTTTCTACTAACTGTCTGGAAGAAAGAAAACTCAGAGAGGGAAATAGCTACTTCTATTTTCAAATATTGTGATGATCGTGGCTTATAAATGCCTACTAGTAGGAGGAGAGATAAATGAGGTATTACGACACACCCTACTTGGAGTGGAAAGCATTGATCAGTGACAGCAGAATTCAGCAGTTGCTGTCAAACACAAACTAATTTCACTTTACTACTTTGTACACCTGTACACAAATCTCACCCATTAGTGAAATTCCTACCCAGATCCTATCCTACTGCATTGGATTTTTAACTTCTCAGTGGCTGTGCTTCAGTTTTCTGAGACATGAGTTCCCTTATACCAAAAAATGCCTGAGATGCTCAGAGTTTTGATGGTGAAAAGGGGCAAATCTTTGTCGTAAGTTCTTGGTACATGTGAGACAGGACTCATGGTATCCTCAAGTCCTAGAGAGAACTCCCTCCCCCCTTAAACCCAAAGGTAGTGGTGTCAAATTCTTGCTCTTCTTATGCAATCAGATATTCCATAATCAACATTATTAAACTAAGAATTTAGTATTTTTGAGCTGGCTTTCTACCAGTAAACAGGTTGCTGTAAGTTCTCATTGACTTTTTGGAAAATGGGAATGCTAGTACATTCAGTTCTGCTTCAGCATCTGTACCAATTTCACTACCTTTTCCTTTCACTTAAGATTCTGAAAATTTAGGGGGGGAAGTAATTTTTATGTTGTATTGAAGTAGCAGATATCTTCTGTTTCTTTACATAGCTTTTTCTCTCACAACTTTCTCTTCGGCTTACGTGGCATTTACATTCCTGTCAAGACTAATCTGAAGTGAGCAGTTTGTGTGCTACACCCTCTCTCACAAGGGGCTGGTGTGCTTTGTTTGACACCTCTTTTTGGCTTCCTGCATTCAGCAAAGAGCAACCCAGCTCCCTGGCTTAGAGAAACTATGCAGTTTGGTATGGCATGACATATCTCCTGTGCTACAAGAAGACAGAGGAAGCCTGTTTGTTTTACCTCTGGCTTCAAGTCTTATTTATTTTACCTAACACTGGAGCAGCTTTAACAGAAAGGATGGAAAAGTCCCATCCTTTGCACGGTATGCTGGCTATTGCAGGTCCTATGCTTAGGCATCTCTCTTCTTTGAGGCATTGCTTTAGGAAACCCAGATACCCAAAACCAGGACAACAAGAGCTGGCAAGGTACTTAAAAATTAAGTGCTGCAGCAGTCAATGTGCTGTGGACCTAAGTCTCTGACACTGCGAGAAACCTCAGTGTGAGACGGCATTTACATTTTCCACAGGCTGGTGAAACTGTTGGTTTTTTGCTGCATGCACAGCTCTGCTGAATTGTGACTGCATCAGGCAAGGTGTTGTCTGGAAATTCACTTTGGTTATGATTCCCCTGCCCTATCCCTTTTAGTTTAGCTCATAGTAAACCACATGGCAGCACCCGATTGAGTCTGGTGAGAGATTTGCTTGACTAAGAAGTTTTCTAAGAGTGCTGAACCCTTTGTGGGTTCTGCTTTGTTTTTTCAAGCAAATATTTTAAAGGGGAAAAAAAAAGTTGTTTATTGGTGTTCTCAGTAGAGGACTTTGCTGTGAAAATTACTGTATTTTTCTTTTTGAGGGTTTGGATATGCATGAGTAATGTGTTTCACAGTCTTTGAAAATTCAGTAAAAGCAAAGAAGAAAAACACAAAAGAAAACACACCACCTAATCAGATATCTGTAGAAGCCAAATCTATTTATGCGAGGAAAAAGAAAAGAGTTACAAGAAATTATCTTCCTTGTCTTTTGATACAGGTTGGTGTCTTATAAATACATAATCTTTCTGTGGCAGTTTTCTTCCAACTTGGAGGACCACCAGCAATACAGGTTTTGCTAATACTACTTTCTACATATGGTAAAACCACGTACATCAGCTATTAACTACTTTTAGCTGCTGGTGACCAACAAGCACTACTTCCCTTTTTAGAAGACTGATCAGTCCAGCAGGTGTTACATGGTGTTAATGTGGAAAAGAAAATCTCTCTTCTTCTGCTGACATATTTTTGGGAAGTAGGTTGATTTGTGCTTGTGGGCGATGCCTGACTTTTCGCCAGAGAGTGACAGTCGATAATTGCACTTTTCCTGGAATCATCTCATTCATCCAATAAAGGATGAGACACTTTTCCAACATGTGCTAAAATCAGACACCATCCACTTGAACTATGAGTAATGCATGTGGTGTTCTCCTTAAAGGTTTACTGAGAGGGGTATGGGAAAAAGTATCTCTATACACTCTTATATTCCTCCACCTACCCCTGTATTTATAGAGAACTTTAATCTTGCCTTGAAAACTAAATTATGTATGTTGGCATTGCAGGCACCTTGTACACATATGAGGTGCATGTATATCTCTGTAATATCTGTCCATACCTCTTACAAATGCTCACTAAAATTACCCTTTAATTAAGTCCAACCTAAAATACTTAACAGTAGTTACAGATCACAGCAAACCGTCTCCTCAAAGGTCTGGCATCACATAGACATAAATCTATCCACAGGCTTTGAGATCCCATTCAAACTGAAACTATTGAAATTTAGCTGACTATTAAGTCATTTTAATAACTTTCCTATGAAATGAACAAGAAATACGAAAGTAATTCATCCTGACTATGAGGTAAGGATATTTCTCTGGATGGGAATTATAAACAGCATGGTCCAAAAGTCTGAGACAAACGTGACTGTAAGCAATTAAACTGGTTTGAAACTTTGGTTTCAAAAGTCTACCTCCCCATAATTTTGTGGAGGTGCTTTTTCCCCTTCTAGTTTCATAATAAGAATCCTTCCACTTTGTGACACTTACCTATGTGAGAGGTTTGATCTGAAAACAACCATACACACACAAACCCATACGGTCACTCACATACTCCGAGATGTGTGTTACCCCAGAGATGTGGAGTGCCTGGTGAAGCTCGCAGGTAACGCCAGTGGACTCCACAGCTTCTATTCCATTGCAAGCACCCTTTTTTGCCCAAATTCATTTGGAAGGGGTGAGTAGGATGTTATTGTACTGGTTACATTAGTTAGGCTTCAGGTCAGCCTCGGAACAAGCCCAGCTGACAGAAAAACCTTTTCTGCTTTTGGGGAAGAAAAGCATCTCTTGTGCTCAAATTACCGTATTTCCTTGGCCTTTGACACTGTTGATTATATGGTGCTTGTGAGAAAAATGGGACAAAAAAGAAAATTCACGTCATATATCATTCCATTCCTATGCAACAGATGTCCATTGTCATGGAAGATACTTGCTCATCACCAAATACCTAGGCTAGATACCTGAAGCAGTCTAACCAGAGAAAAACAGAATGAGGTATTCTGCTGAGCTGAAGCTCTCCAAGATAGGCAAGAGTCTAAGCCTAGGCCACAGGTACTATCTTAACAGTGAGAGTCCTCACAGCATCAAGAAAAGATATGAACAAAGTCTTGAGAACCAGATGACATGGACAATGCAAACTGGAGCTAGACTGCATCCGACATCTCCAATACCTCACTAAAACTCAGCCTGTGGTGTCATCTCTGCAGTATGTTGTGGACTGCTATATACACAGTGGTACTTTTGCTTCCAACATGGTTCTGACTGTCTGCTCTTTCTTTTGACTTTGTGACAGTGCAGCTGGAAACCACCAGCAAGCAGAGGCTCTTGTACCACCACCGTGGACAGGTAACTAACTGTCCTATTCTCTCAAGTTGGCAGTCACCTACTACATAGCTTGCCTGCACATACAACGCAGCTCCTGCGCTGGGCATGTCCAGTAGCTGCCATGCTGTATCACCAGGTGTGCCTCTGCCCTGCCAGGTAATTGCCTAGCCCTGCAATTCATGAGTTTGCAGAGGCACGATAATTCCTGCTACTACCCATGATTTTTCCACACAGCTTTTTTCCTTTCTTTTGAGCCAAGCAAAGTAAAACAGTAGCCATATGAACTGCTGGGAGATTTCCCAGTGGCAAGGCTCCAACTGCAGCGCCTTGCAGAAATAACGCAGACTCAATCTAGAATCGCTGCATGTAAGACCAACTCTATACACGCTTTTTATTCAGAATTATTTCAATAGAGACAACATTAATTTTCCCTCCTGCTTCCGACACAGCACACAGAAGTCCTCCTGAGTGATGTCAGATGAAGGCATCCCTGCTCAGTGAGAGCTGTTTTACATCTTTGCTATGAACCCTCAGTTTTCAATTCAGAGGACACAGTGTCTGTGTTAGATGTGAAAGGGACATCTTAGACATCAGTATTTTAGATCAAGGTACACTCCCAATGACAATAGATGGCAACTTCTAACTTGCGATGTCTGCTTTTAATTTTCTCTACTTCACTACATTTCATAGATGGTTTGTGAACGTGAATGCTTAAAATGCTCTGCCTGGCTAGACAACAGTTTGTTGTACTGAGAACTACAAAAAAAGGTGATCTCACTCACAAGTTTCAAAAGAATGAGGAGTGCTGCCTGGTGAGGGGTTACGATGATTTATAACAGATTTTTTAGGGAATACATATACAAACTTTTCCCTGTGTAAACACAAACAGTGACAGATAACGTTTATTTTAGCCTGCGTATGTAAGCACACGACTCTCTAATCTTATTCCATGGACGACTCCTGCACAGCAGGTGGAGTGTGCCACTGGACTCCCTGAGGCTGGAGTGGAAAGGCAGGTCTCAATAGCTTTTAGAAAACATCCCCAAACCTATTCAACACAAAAACTGTTGCGTTTGTGTGTTGGAACGGTGATTCCCCGGCGGGTAGCATGCTGGTCCTTGTGTTTGTAGCAAACAGATCTTTTCTTGCTGGTAAAACAGCATTGTGTTGGCTGGATTCAAAATTATCAGACAGGGACCTTACCTTTTCTGCAGACACTGCTGAGCCTGCAAGATGGTCTCTAACGCTTTTTTTCCACCAAGTACTAACAATTTAATTTTCTCGACGTGACTGACTATGACACAGCTTGCTCATGAATAAAATATAAAATACAGTTGCATTATATGAGGTTCGTCCAGGACCTCTCATGCTTTATTTCTACATATTTTTGGGCCTTTCTAGGTAATGGCCTTGCCCTGCGCTTTGTTGGGTGTGCAGAGACACAGTAACTCAGCGTAATTCTTCTCCGCGCTGCCTTTTCCCTTTCCTCTGATTGAAGAAAGCAAAATACTGCAGCGTGAAGCCTGTAAGTTACTTTCAAGTTACTGAACTGTTCTCAGATTCTCCTGGACACATGAGGCTGTTTTTATTCCATTTTTATGGGTGAATTTGCTATCCCATATTAGAAAGTTCTCTTCCTTTGAAATGGTTTGTTTGTGGGCTTTTTGGCAATTAAACAAAAATAATCCTTGAAGGAAAGAAAGAGTTTCAAGCAACCACAATGTGGACTCTGAACCTGAATGCCAGTTGAACATAATCCTCAGCAGTATTCACGCTGCAGTAATAACAGACAGTAAATAGAAATGGCTCCAAAGGAGGAGGTCCCCAACCCACTTTTAAAAGCTGGAAATAGAATCACAACCTTTAATCTCTTTTTGTTTGGGTGACAAAACTAAGAGCCAATGTAAAGCTTTATGAAACCAGCTCATGAACTGTCCATACCTTGCACAATCTGCTAGGAAACTAACTTGACATTTAAAAGCCAAACTCAGACTTAGTTAAGCATTTTCAACTGCACTGACAAGTGGAAAAGGAGAAAATAGGAAAATATGTAGAATGACTGGTGTATTAAAGCATTCTTCACTAATTCTTTCTCAGTTATTTCCATGTTAAACTTAGATTACAAATGAAAATGTTTATCCTGACTTTCAACATTGCAAAACAACTTGACAACTTCACAGCAGAGTATTCTGCCACCGGCTCCATCATTAATAATAATGCACTCTGTAGTCAGACTTCAGTTAACATGCTGTTGTTGCATAAGGCAAAGGGTTATCCATACACCTTGATGTCTAGCACTGTAGAGCCAGCATCAGTTTAATCAGTGGCAAAAACCTTGGGAAATTCAGAAAATCCATTTACATTTACCATCTATTTTATGTGCAATGCAAACACTCCTTGCTGTTTTGCAGAGAAAATTCAGGTGGCTTTGGTTTTTTTTCATAAAAGGAGAATATTCTAAGGGGAAGTCTGTACGGTAGTTTTATGAACAGAAGAATATCAATTTAATCCATGTAATATTTATTTCTTGTTTTGCTTATCTTGCAATCATATATCCAGAAAGGCAGGATGTGTTTCTCAATTGTTGAAATTCATTATAAAATTAAGTGGCCTGAACTTCAATGAAATACTTAAAGTGTGTCAGTGTACACTGATGTATGCACTGCTCTCAGAAATGACTTTCCAAGGTTATGAAAAGCCCATACTAGATGGTGAATGGCAAAGTGAGTGATGTTTATTTGGTGTTATATTGGGAACCATTTATAACCATATTGCTTACCAATCACTTTAGTGACTGGAACCCTCTTGCCAAGATAAAGTACCTAAGTATAACTCTAGCATCTTCCCAAAATTTTAGGGTGAGATACATATTGACGTTAAGTATTATTTGCTTTCTGAATTGAGACTGTGACTTGCAACTGAAGTAGAAATCTGGTTCATAGTAACGGTGAAGTGAAGGATTTTATTTGTGATTTGTGTACAGCTAGTAGTAAGAGCACTGTACTTCAAACAGAAGACAAAATTAATTTTCTCCTGTAAGGAAAACAAAGTTAAAATACTTTTCTGCTGCTATCTCTTTTGAAGAACATTTAAAAACCACCTCTTAAAAAAGATGCAGGTGTTTTCTATATGCTTGTTAAGTATGATATTCTGAGCTTTCTTGTTTTTGTTAAGTAACATTTTTCACTTTTAAAGATGTCAGACACATAGTTGTGAGTTTACTGCAGCAGGCCATCTATTGATGTAGCTGTCTTTGTTTAGGCCAGATAGTTTAGCAGAACATATTACTAATTACCTATCACAGTTACATTGCTATGGGTTCATCACAGAATAAAATAATACAAATTTCAACTTTCTAATGAGTTGCATCCAAAATACCAAGTGGACAACACCATATGCTTATACACGCAAAATTAGAAAATGGAAGCAGTCGCCAAGGGATCAGCAGTCATTGTCCTAGGGCTCCCATTTTTATTTTTTTATTCTAGCACATTCTTCTTTTGCAACGTCAAATGTTTTACCATGTATTTTTTTAAGAGGCCTTCCCTCTGTATTTTGTTTTCCTTACTCAAGTCAACCATTTACTTTAGGAAATATGAGCAGAATAAAATATCTGCGAATTAAACAATCTTTTTCAGATAGTTTCATCTATCAATATTCTCTATAGTGTAATGGATTTCTTTGTGTTTCATAACAACATAAAGAATTGTATCAAGTGCAAAGACAGAAATTTTAAAGAGCTTGAGCCTAGATTATGTTGCATCTTATCAATTGCAATGAAGATATTATAATAAAAATGTTTATTTTCATAGTACCTTAGACTCATTGTTCAAAGGTTCAAGAAATTCAAGTAATGAAAGAGCCAGGCTGATCTCAATGTCAGTTATGGAATTAGTAACAGGGACCTGGAGAACATACTGGTTACACAACTGCTATTAAAGTTACTTGTAGCCCTTACACTGATAGTGGAGTTTAGGTACGGCTGCAGAGAGTATTCTCACAGCATAGAAAAAAAGCTGAACTGGTGATTTTGTTCTTACGATGACTGATGCAGTAAAGAGTTGAAATTCAAGTATTCTTGTTAACTATTGCTTACATGTCTTGGATGGCTGCTCATTCGTGGATTTTAGAGAAAAGCCCATGTTCAAATGAAAACAAGCCAACATCTACCACTTCCTTGTAAATCATGACAACTTCGCCATTAAACATGAGTTCAGAAACTAAAACATATTCTACAAAATTATTCTTTTATCTATAGATTATTTCAATGATGGTGGTGTAGTATAAATGTATAATAACGGAATATAATTATTTTTGCTTCATTTTCAAAGCTAGTTGAGCCAAATAATTACAATAAAAATCCTAATATTCATCCCTGGCCTTGATTTTATTAATCCAAAAGTTATTCCCAAGAATAAAGAACTTGTCTTGAAGATGTCAAGAAGAATGGAGCACACAAAATCCCTTAAATTAATTCCTTTAAAATCCTATCACCTTTTGCCACTCTAAATGGCCAGATTAATCGTCTTTTTCTCCCCAGTAAACATACACAAAAATTGCATTCTTCTATGGTCAGGACTTTAGAATAGCATGATATAATTCCCCATGGCAAAGTTTTCATAGTAGAATTACAGTCTAGGCAAATTAATGACAAGCAGCAAAATGCTCCTGAGATGTAGTATAATTATTCTCATGATAAACCCCACTCTCTATTTGCTTTATTCCCTCTGTCTCTCTTCTAAATTGTATTTTTACAAAGAACTGTTCAGTCTATCATTAAAACATGAGGGTTTACAGAAGGACTTTCAAAAGGCTTAAACTTAATTGATGTCCAAACCCTCTCAGTCTGCAAATCAATAACAAAAGACGTTTTGCCTCCTTTTTGCAAACAGAGCAGACATCTAAGTAAAATATCACCTCTGGAACAGAAGCAACTGACTTTTATGTTCTCATCACAAAAATGGAAGCTCTCCACTGGTGGCCTTTCTTATTTACACCACACACATGGCAATCTTTGACATTCATTTCCTTGAATATAAACAGAAGATACAGCCTCCCTCTCCTGAAGTTAATGAATTCAATGATAAGGTCTTTCCCTATACGCCCTTAATTCAAATCCCTAATGACTCTATAGTACTTGCATAGTTCTAAAAAGAAAGTGCATTAAAATTAATTTTAGATTTCAGGATAGAATAGAAGATTGGTGAAATAGTACTTTTCTGCTTACTATAAAAGGACTTGTTCACATGCAGACTTTAGTCAAATTAGACATAGCAATTTTAATATTGGCTAAAACTATGTTTTCATTTGACTAAAAGCCAATTGAAATGACTGGAGCACTGGAGTACAAGTTTTGTAACTAATCTACTGGATCCTTTAATATGAACAGGATACCTAATGAAAGGACATTAACAATATTAAGACTCAACAATAGTTAATCAATAGATTGAAAACTTTAGGTAAAACATGCATTCATTAGAACTAGTCAGATATTTTCAGGTAACCTGTTTTGTCTTAAAAAAGTTACAAAACACGAAACTTTCAAATGTATGCCAGTTTTGACAAAAAAGAGGAATTTCAAGTCACACAGAAATGCACTACTGGAGAAAAATGTTTAGGAAACTCACCTACAATATGGGGAACCAGTCTGTTCTGCCTGATTCAGATGGAGGACTTGAACCTTGGCTCTGTTTAAGTCTCCTGGGCTAAACAACTGTTCTGGTGTAAAAAAACTGGGGTTTTTTTCATTCTGTTTTCATCAAAAATACCTGAAGTTCCTGCAAAAATGTGCGTAATATTTGTTTGTCCTACTGTGAGATGAGAATTTTTCTTTTTTAAAATTTCCCTTGATATTAGTAGAACAGAAAATGAAGTTTAACAAACTTGATTATCAATGATAATTCTATGACAAAAAGCCAAAAGGAAAAGGAATTAAGCAGTTATATTTTTCTGGGCAACTACTGTGTTGCACCTCAAGTTGTGCCAGGGGAGGTTTAGACTGGATATTAGGAAAAACTTCTTTACTGAGAGAGTGGTGAGACATTGGAATAAGCTGCCCAGGGGAGTGATGGATTTACCATCACTGGAGGTGTTCAAGGAATGTGTGGATGAGGCATTGTGGGACATGGTTTAATGGGCATGGTGGTGCTGGTTGATGGTTGGACTTGATGATCTTACAGGTCTTTTCCAACAGTAGTAATTCCGTGTGATTCTGTGTACTGTTGTTAGCACTTCATGTTTTAGGCAAAACCAATTTGCAATTAAATCTACTGGCTTCCCACAAGCTTTTCAGGTTGCTTGGCTCCCGTTACATAAAGAAGAAGTTGTGGATCAGGGCCTTGATAAAATGTGAAAAGAGTGCTCTGGCCTGTAATAGCTGCAGGGTGAGACTAAGTGAGCAAAATAGTCCTTTCTTACCTTGAAATCTTTCAGTACATTGAACTCTAAAACAGAACACTGGGCAAGATGAGGATGATAACATTCTTGTACATCATGAAATGAACAGCCTCTTGTAGAGTCTCTTTATTCAAAACTCTCAACAATTCTGCTCTGTTTCAATAAAGTTGTGAACTACATGTTTCATAAATAGCCCTAAATGAAAAAAACGGAAAAAAGCCACAAGCTGAATTTTATACAGGTATGTAGGATATTGGATTGGTAGCAGAAAACAGAAAAAGCAGCTCCCTCCATTTGTATGTGTAATCTTTTGGCATGACCAAGCATTGAAAAAGAACTCCATAATTCTATCCATTAGCAGGCTAAACAGAAACCCCCTGCAAATTCATAGAAATAAAAACGTCATTCGTTGGAAAAAAGATCTGCTCCACTTGCATTTCTGATGAGTATTTAGATGGCCAGGAACGCATGGCTGAGATAAGGCAGAGAACGGGGAAGAGTGCTAACACAATATAGGCATTATTTCATAAAACTATACAAAGCAAATCTTGAACTCCGTCTGCACCGAGACGCACTGCATTCCATGACTTCATCCCATTTGTAACTACCAGCGATACCAGTAAGGGGTAATTATTTGAGAAAAGCAGTCATGGAAATAAGGAGGCAAGTATTTAACCTGTTTCACAAACTATCTGATGATAGGCACTGAGTTGAAGAGTAGATCTTTTGAGTGTTGCTAATCACTTACCATTTTCTCTGCTTTTTTGAAAAAATGCTGAAATAAAGGTTTAAAGATCCATAAGAATTTAGTTTAATTTTATCTGTTAGAGCCATATGTTAGGAAGAGAAGACCCTGGTAAGGCTGAAGAAATGAGTGGCAAAACTAGGCATGAGATATTTATTTTCATGTCTATCTACTTGCAAATTAAATCCTGGTGTTGTATTTTGCTCTTTAACGATGTGGGGGAGTAGCAGGAGTTGCAGCCTTGATCCTTGGCATTTGCCTATTCTCTTGCAATACTTGTGTTCTCAGCTGTTATGAGTCTGTCAGAGTTCCAGGCTCCTATACAAAAGCAAATGATGTATTTTGAGGCCTGATCACATGTAAATCCCTTAAATGTAGTTTGTTGGCTAATTCCTGTTTTCACCATGCTGACCGGCTCTACAATATTTTAGTGGACAGCAGTATAAATATCACGGCCATACTGGCAAACTCATTTCCTGGGCTGTAAAGATGCAGCAGAGCAGACGAGAGTGCCAGCTAGCTGGACATATGGTCCCTCCTTTGATTTCCTGATGTAACCTGCATTATAATGCCTTACAGTCCTTACAGAATGGGGGACTTGTGAGTGGAGGAAATACAGACCAGACAATGAAAAAGCACTTTATATGTCTAATTTTTCATAATAGCACACAATTTTGAACTGCACAAGAATGCCCAAGACTGCAAACGTTCTCCTGTCATTGCTTGCTGTCAATACACAAGCAGTTCAAATTTCAGAGGGAATGCTCTCTTATTTCCCTTGATATTAGTAGAACAGAAAATGAAGTTTAACACACTTGATTATCAATGACAATTCTATGACAAAAAGCCAAAAGGAAAGGGAATTAAGCAGTTATATTTTTCTGGGCAACTAATGTGTGGCACCTGATCTTGATTTTAAAAAATGACAAAGCCTTGCAGTTCCCACTAACCTCATGTGAAGTTGTGATAGGTTAGCATTTCTGCAGACTAGGATCATGGTATTGCCAGTTTGCAGCTTAAATGTAAATGGATCCAGAACAGTGGCCATTTGGGAATTTTTTGCTTTTACATGCAAATCGCTAAGCAGCCCTTAGCCCATCTGCTTGAGAGCCCCATATTTTACAAACATTCGTATTTCAACTCGGTTGGTGTTTCAGAGAATTTATGCTCATTGATTTACTGTACTTAAAAGGCAATGTTTAGCAATTGAGTTTTTATGTATTTTTATCCATTGCTGTCAATGTTGTACGAATGCTTCTACAGCTGGCATTATTTATGCAGTTATGTAAACTATGGCTAGGCTTCATTTCCCAAGTTGAAGTTCTGAAGTAGATGATGGAACTGGCTCAAAAAGAAAAGGAAAGGAAAAAAACCAACCCCAAACCCCAAGAACCCCCTCCTTCCTCACTCTGATCACTGTGATTTTCTGAATAACATACAACATTTTTATAAAGATCTTCTGATGCAAGCTGGGATCTCCATAGAAACCAGTTTTATGCCGTCATTTTCTACAGAGGGCAACCTATACCAATGCAGCTTTTAGGGACAAACTTGGCTATACACTATGCGTATACATCAGACATCCTACCTCTCATCCCATGAGTGAGATCCTGTCAATGGAAAAGGAAAACAGAGATTGGTTTCTTTGCTGCAGGGAGGGTTTTTTTTGTTGTTGGGGTTTGTTTTGTTTGCTTGGTTTGGTTTGGTTTGGTTTGGTTTGGTTTGGTTTTTCCCTCAAAAGAAGCCTCTCTTTAGGAAAGTTAACCCTATAATGCCCTCGATTGTAACCCTACAATCTGTTGCATATCACATACATCTCAATTTATCTTGAGGAAAGTTAGTGGGAAGATCAGTGGCATAGTCCTTCCCTGTGTTGTCACCTCCCATCCCACTGCACACGAACCCTTAGGTAGATACACACATTTAACATCAAGCTTCTGAAAATCTCTGTTTTCCACTTCCTTGTGTTCTTGAAGTGACTGGAGCCCTCAGCACACATGATCCCCAGCAGCAGGCGTTAGGCCACGCTTGTCTCTCTACTTAGTTCCTCTACTTTCCTGAAGAGGGACATGTTCTCATCATGAACTGTCATGGTGGATACTCCACAACTACAATCTTCATTGCAAAGCCACTGTAGACCATTATCTTTAGTTACTTAAGTATTAGTTATCTTAAATTGTATTAATGAATTTGATCCTTTAAGAACACATGATTACTGCTGTGATGATAGAACAAGCAGTGCAAGCAGCCTGACTCCTCCTGTTATAACCCTGTACTTTCAGTCATTTCCTGACAATGATAAATTATTTGAGTACCAGAATTACCATGTTTATTGTCATACACTGACTAACTTTCAGGACTACTTGCAACCAAAACTGCATGAAAGGAAAATGCAAAAAAGCAAAATTAATCCTTAGGGTCTTGACAGTGAGCTCTGGGTATATTGCACTAGGTCCCAAAGGAATTCTGTGAAGGCCGTGCAGTTAATCTTTCTGATACACACTTCTGTCAAAGTGATTATGGTTCCTGCACTTTCTATGTACAGTTGTGCTAACCTTTTCCCAACTCAGTCAATACTACTGGAAACATCTACTGGGAACATTTTGATAAAAGAAACAGCATAGACCTGTTGTTGAATTTCTCTTGAAAGTACATGCATTGTAGATGTAAGAGAGCCCATTGTATTTAAAATCCTAGACTAGAGCTCATGTTCTTTTTCTGGAGGTTATGATTGCACACTAAATGGGAAGGGGACGTGGATAGATACAGCTGTTTTGGGAGGGAACACAGTGATGGAAGGAGCAATGCAAGACTGAACCATCTGTAGAGTATCTTTGTTCCTTTCATTTCTATAAAGGTTATTTTAATGGCTGCTGAAATCCAAGATGTGCATACCTGTTGTGGCTGTAGGACAAGTATTTGAAGTTATTTTTGTTTCTGTATAATGCCAAATGACACCCGTCACATCCAAATGCAGGACAGTAGTGGAAAATACTCTGAGTTGAACTATACCCACTGGCGAGACAGTATTCTGCCTCTAAAGATGGGTATTTCTAATTGGATAAGAAGAATTTGCAAGGAATCTCCTGAAAGATATTTTCATGATAAAACTGCAAAGAAAACTAAACAACCGCTTCTCTCCTAACCTGCCAGAATATAAAATGACTTTGATCCTAATTTATCTTTGGAGAGCCAACTTATTCCAGCCAGGTTCGTTACTAAATCTCTAAAGCTACAATGGTACATGCCTTGGCCAACATACCACTTTCTGAGCCGTACTAAGCAGCCAACCTTACACTGGAATACTGGACAGTTACCCAGTGCCACACTACTTACACATGTAGGATTTAAAAATACTTTGTGATTTACTTTGAGTAAATTTTGTTCTTAAATGAAGGTTTTGGTAATTCTGAACTTTTAACCCTTGAACAAAGCTGCTTACAGTCCAGAAAGACTCCAGCTGCAGGTAGGGCAGTACTCAACAACAGAGGTTGATAATCTAAATTTGAGACTTTTACAATGCCTTCGTATGTGGTCAGTGGCCTTGCAAACCAAGAGACCACACACGCGCAAACAGAGGCTCTCATAATTGCCTAACATTTTCACCACCTGTTCTGAAGGCATGTTATCAGATGTGAAGGAACCAGTAAAAACAGTTTATAAGCTATAAATGGAAGCAGCTATGTCAGAGAGCTGATAAACATTTCAGTGCAAATTATTTGTGTAGCAGACCCTGTAATTTACATGACACTAAATTGCTGTAAAGTATTGGTTTTAAGTTACAGGATGTCACAGTTACTGTTTTGGGGTGGGGGATATGTGTGTTGGGGGGATAAAGGAGAATGCAGGCAGGTGATATTTCTTGTTTAACAGATCATGTCAGAGATAATGCTATCTTTTCCTTGCCTTTTCTGCTTCATCTTTAGCCAAGTCTGCTGCCTAAGTGTGAAAGCTTGATTTCGTTTAGAAAAAATCCATGAGGGTGCCTACCATATTCAGTCTTTTCACAGCCTTCAGAGATGTTCACTTAGTGTGGAAATGCTGATATCATTATCTCCAGTGATGTCAATAAAATTAATCTTAAAAAAAAAAAAGTAACCTTACCTACACTATTAGTTTAAATGGACTAAAAGTGAGCAGAAAAATATATTTTATATGCATGACTCAGGTGAATACGAAGAAGACGAAAGTATCTCCAGATCCAATTACAGCTATACAATTTCTACATTATTCCTTAAAGGCATTTGCTTTAGAACTAAAGTAGTAGCTCCTCTGTCACTGCTGATCTGAATGAAAATTATTTGTGATCAGCCTCTTCTAGAAGTGGATATTTGGTATGACATGTGATGTAAATAAAAAGTTCATTAGGAATATGTTGAATATGTTGTGAATATCAGCCTTATTTCTGTCTGACTTAAATCCATTCCTATTTGTTACTTAAGCGCAAAGATCAGAACTGACTGATTTCCAAGAGAGAAGAGAAAGAGAAGCAATTGCATACATGCTGTTAGCCCTGTTAGCTTTGCATATCTAATTCAAGAAAAATTTGTCAGAATTTTAGTTTTTGTTTTCAGGGAACTTACCCTTGAAATTATATTCATATGTACTGTCATCTTCTTGGTTTTGGTGTAAATTTTCAGGGCTGTGAATTCTTGCCTGTAACACTCTTTTATCAGTAAGATAAGTCTAATATTATAAATATACTAGTCAAAAGCTTGTTTGTGATATAGAAGCATCTACTACAAACCTTTGGCAATTACGACTGGTAAAAATGATGTTAAAGAATTTTCTGTAAATTGCTTACTGCATCTGGTTTGGAATTCCAGCTCCTCCAAAGTCATCTTTCTATATGTGATAAAACTATTCTCACCTGGAAATCTTGTGACAGCTATAATTTGTAGTTGCACAACTCTGCAGACATCCAGTGACAAACTGTCAAGGTTAGTGCAATTTAGCACTGAAAGTATTCCTTACTGTTCCATGCTATCAGCTATGATAATTTGGTTTTCTTTCCTTAGGCAGAGCATGAGTACTGGTATTAACATTCAGTAAACAGCCACTCACTGGTGGAGCACTGTACAGTGTTTGAACAGCTCATTTATTTGTGATGACTGCTTCAAAATTTAATTAGAAATTAAATTCTCAAGTTTTACTGTCAGATCATCATCCAGATAACCTAACAAGTGTTATGCTATAGAAATCTATTATGTAACCAGATTTGACAATTTCGGGCAGTTTTGGTACTGCTATCTCAAAACAACTATTTCAGAATAAGAAACAAAACCAGAGAAGGATAACAAGAATGAAGAGTGGTATGAAACAGTGGTCATGTGAGTAAAAATGATTCTTCAGTTTGGGAAGTGAGGATTGAGGCAGGATGAAGGAAGGGGAAAGGAATCGCAGAGGCTGAAGAAATTACTACTGTAATGGAGAGGTCTAAAGAAGGATCTAATGAAATTAGCAACAGGAGCATCCAGTGAAATTATCATACACAGACTTAATACTAACAGAAGAAGTAGTGACTTTCTTCACACCTCCAGGTTGTGCAACTTGAGAGATAAATGTCTCAAATGCTGGCTATAGGAGGCTGGGCAATGTATGGTAGGAACAGTTACCCTATCCTCACCATAAATATACCAGACACTTCAAGACCGTCTGCAGGGCTTGGTGGACTTGTGTCCAGTCTGCTGCAGTAATTCTGTAAGTTACATTGTTTTGCAATGGTGGTAATATTGCTTTTCAGTGGGGAAAATGTCTGTTTTGCACTAATTAGCTGAGGAATGAAAGTTTGGGACTTCGTGCCTGCAGAGATCACAGGAAGCTCTTGCTGATTCTCCTAGTTAAAGCTCTTGTGCTATGCTAACCTTTGTAATTTCAGCAGTACTTTCTCTTCAGATGAACTTCAGTTTTCCTGGAAAGGAGATATTTTTCCACTAGCAAAGCCCCTTTCTAAAACAGTCACAAAATAAAACAATGATTTTGGCAAGATAGGCAGGCTCATTTGGACATCCCTAGTTGACTAGGGAAAGGCTGGCATATAGTCTACCTAGACTTTAGTAAAGCCTTTGACACTGTTTCCCACAGCATTCTCCTGGAGAAACTGATTGCTCATGGCTTGGATGAGCGTACTCTTCGCTGGGTAGAAAGCTGGCTGGATGGCTGGGACCAAAGAGTTGTGGTGAATGGGGTGAAATCCAGTTGGTGGCCGGTCACAAGTGGAGTCCCCCAGGGCTCAGTATTGGCGCCAGTTCTGTTTAATATCTTTATTGATGATCTGGATGAGGGGATTGAGTGCTCCCTCAGCAAGTTTGCAGACGACACCAAGTTGGGCTGGAGTGTTGATCTGCTCGAGGGTTGGAAGGCTCTGCAGAGGGATCTGGACAGGCTGGATCGATGGGCCCAGGCCAATTGGATGAAGTTCAACAAGGCCAAGTGCCGGGTCCTGCACTTGGGTCACAACAGCCCCATGCAACGCTACAGGCTTGGGGACGAGTGGCTGGAAAGCTCCCCCGCAGAAAAGGACCTGGGGGTGTTGATTGACAGCCGGCTGAATATGAGCCAGCAGTGTGCCCAGGTGGCCAAGAAGGCCAACGGCATCCTGGCCTGTATCAGAAATGGTGTGTCCAGCAGGAGTAGGGAAGTGATCATCCCTCTGTACTCGGCTCTGGTGAGGCCGCACCTCGAATACTGTGTTCAGTTTTGGGCCCCTCACTACAAGAAGGACGTTGAGGTGCTGGAGCGCATCCAGAGAAGGGCAACGAAACTGGTGAGGGGTCTGGAGCACAAGTCGCATGAGGAATGCTTGAGAGAACTGGGGTTGTTCAGTGTGGAGAAGAGGAGGCTGAGGGGAGACCTTACCACTCTCTACAACTACATGAAAGTGGGTTGCAGAGAGGTGGGTGTCGGTCTTTTCTCCCAAGTGACAAGTGATAGGACAAGAGGAAATGGCCACAAGTTGCGCCAGGGGAGGTTTAGATTGGATATTAGGTAAAACTTCTTCCCTGAAAGGGTTGTCAGACACTGGAATGGGCTGCCCAGGGAGGTGGTTGAGTCACCGTCCCTGGTGGTAATTAAAAGACACATGGATGAGGCTCTTAGGGACATGGTTTAGTGGTGGACTTGACAGTGTAGGTTTACGGTTGGACTTGATAATCTTAAAGGTCTTTTCCAACCTAAATGATTCTATGATTCTATGATTTACAGGCTAGAAATGAAGTGTGAAAAATGCTGAAAACTGTTACTTTTATTGCAAATATTTCATATGTTTCTAATAGAACATATTCAGTTGTACCAGGCAATATATTCTGAGGAAACAACCTGAAAATTTCAGAACTTTAAAAAGAGAACTTTAAAAACAATTGCTTGGCAAGCACTTTTTTTTAAAAGAGTGGCTTTTACCTGAATTTTGAGTGATGTTCTGCCTTTTTGTATCCACTGCCTCTCCCTTCTTGCTGCTGCTTCCACCAGCTTCAGCCCTATGACCCTTGCTACTTTCTGTGATGGCTGTGTTTTGAAAGTGTTTGTCTAATTTGGTCATGAATCTCATAACCTCCAGAATGCATGTTGTTTGTAAAGAAAGAACCAATGTGACCTTTTTTTCTTTTACTAAACAAGAGGCTTTACCCCTCTGGCTACCCTAGCCATCTGCTTCCCCGCCAACCTCTAGCAAAGAATCTTCTGCTTCTTACTGTCCCTGATTTATTGCAATAACTTTAAGTATCCACTATCACACATTTATGGTAAGTATATCCTCTGTGGCTTTAGTAAAGCTCAGGAATTTTGCCTCAAGAGAACTCAGACAGCAAGTACTGAACCCACACAGATGTTGGTATACCCTGATAAGAGTCAGGTGGAAGGGAGCTTGGAACTTGAATGAAGTTTCTGAAACCTAAGCAAAGTTTTGCACTTATTTTGTTAAGAAGTCAGGCAGATTCTTACTTCTCAAACAACTTAATTTCTCATTAGTGTGTGCAGCAACAGGTAAAGCAAGGGGGGGGGGGCGGGAAAGCCAAACCCCAATCGAAAACAAAGCAAATATCCCTTGGATGTCCAGAATTTTTCATATGCAAACCTGGATGCAAGTCTGTGTTCCTGAATATGCAGCTGCAGAAAAGAACTGATAACAAACACTGAACTTTTATAGCTGTGAATTGGAAATAGACAGATGCAGATCATCAGCTTGAATCCAGGCCAGGATAGCAGTTGCTGAAGCTCATTATGTCATGGAAAAAATTGTGCAGTCTGTTAAAGATGGGTTGAGGAGTACAGAAAGCTTTTCATTACCCAAAACTATGTGGAGATTATTGTGGAGGAGGAATACAATAACTTAATTTCTCTTTCAGTCCTTCCTAGGATCCAGCTCGGCAAAGAAAGAGTTAGGTGGAGACTAGCTCTGCCATTACCTGCAGTGTATCACTTCTAAACAAAAAGGGGAACACCAACTCTTACTAATTTAAAAGAAAGATATAGTTATACTGGCAGTGTATTCAACCCCTACTCACATCCCATGCTAATCTTTAATTGCTATAGGGATGCCATTCAGGGAGACACTCCACTGAATTTAGTCAGAAAGGATACCAAATAATAATACATACTCTTGGGGCATTAATTACGTTCAGAAAGAATACAGACATCATGAACCTTGAAGAAAAGTAATTGTTTGCATGTTTTCCTGTTTTTCTTCAGGTGGTTGGGAACAGCCTGTCACTGTCAGGTTTGAAGCCTTCTGGTCATCTGAACAGCCAGACAGAACTGGCACATTGCTACCGATGTATGACTCAGTGTGGCTGAGCAGACTGGCAGCAGACGGCTTACTACGGCCCTTCAGACTGGGCATTGCAAACCCAGTAAAAGCATGCAACCGGCTCCACACGTGAGGAATAGCTACATTTGCTATGAGTTACTCCAGAGTGCTAATGACACTTTCTTGCATGGTCTGTTCTTGTGTCTAACTCCAAGTCTCTGTTGATAATAATTTAGCAAAATTTGCCTGCTTGTATCACGAGGCAAAAAAATATACCACATGCATATGAAGTACATATATCTTTCTCCCTCTAAATGTCACACCTTTTCCACGAATTTCAATCTTTTTCTTTTCCTTTTTTAAATGTGTATGGACTGAATGTCGGCACAACCTTATTTACACAGACAATATAGGATGAATGATGAATAAGACTAATTCTTCCTGTATCTACAGCAGAGGGAAGAGATACAGAAAGTAAATCTGTGAAGTGATCACAAACAGTTTTGGCATTCCAAATTGTTCAATTTTTGCTTCTTTAGCTTGAATAGAAGTATTTTTCTATCTGCTTATTGCAACCAGCTACCTAAACTACAGTCTTCCCTATGGGATTTTTTTAGCATATGATGTTCAGACCTGCAGATTTTCCCAGAATTTGGCCATCTCCCCAAGTAGGTACAACATTATAATGACCTCTCTGCTTTACTGAGCTTTGTTTTAACCTACTGATCACCTTCCAACAATCAGAGGGCTCCATGGCCCTGGGAGCAGGAAACACCACTAACCCCAGCTGCCCGGTGCCATGGGAGACAGGCACTGAACCCTCACTTGGTGACCACCTTGCCATACAGTCTTTGATTCATTCTGCAGCACCAGCAACAACAAATTACTGCAACGAAAAGATAACATCCTTATATCACTTACTTTGGCAAAATTTCCACAGTAAAATTTTTGTTTAAACAGTGATATAGATTTGATCTAAATTAAATAATGATAAAGGGGAGAAATAGTGCAAGAGCTCATCCTCAGAAGTTGTGGTGTTTAATGGAGGTATGGAAACAAGATTAAAGTCCTGGTGTTACTAATATCACCTGCTTATTAATCGCAACAGCCCCACCTTGAATAACCGATAACTCTTCCCCTCACTTTAAAGGTGGGAAACTCAGGCTGATGTCCTTGTGCCAAGCATTCTGCCACCCGGTCTCCAGCGAGAATGGGATGCTTTGGTTAGGAAAGAGCTCCCTGCTTCAGACACGAAATCCCATGTGGGCCGGAGCTGGGTGTGGGCTCTCAGGAAGGATGTTACGGAAAAGAAAAAGATGCATTTTATTGACAAATTCCTTACTGGTTTTCTCCAAGTGCTGAATATGGAGCACGTGGCCACAGGCTCAAATCTACGAGAGAGCAGAGGGACAGTAGACAGGGAGGACTGGTACGTGCGGAAGACACACAAAGCTTGTGCCCCACTAGACCCGCTGTTACTGACATCAAGATTGCATGAGAAGAGTAATACAGACTAATACTTTCTTGTGTCTCTTACTTCAGGTAACTCTGGTAAAGCATTTGGTCACAAGAGCCAAAAAGAAAATCTCATTTTACAAATAAAAGTGGTTAGGCTCCCACATAAAGCCTTGAAATGTTATGGGACTTCCCGTCTTGCATTTGGTTTGGCTTGCCTCATACGCAACTGACACAGCAGTAGGCTGTTCAGCTTCACTTCATTTGCTAGTTATAGCACACACAGACACATACAAAGGCATGCCTAGCCTAAAGCCTCCAGGAAAGAGTTAATGATGACGCACTATTACATCTGCATGGAACAACTGAAATAGGCAGAGGTATATCCCCCTTGTCTTGAAATGCCTGGAAGCCCACCTGTCTCAGGAACATTTTGCATACACAGCAAGCATATTATGCTTATTTTGAATGTAAAGTTTGTGCTTTCGATGTTGTTTGATCGCTTTCTCTGTTTTACATGCTGTGTTTCTTGACTCTGCAGTGCTGCCTGAACAACAATCATAAAGGTCCTAAAGCATCCTCCGGCACTGTGGGTGAAGTGCAAATTTTTAAGATATTTGCTGAGACAGCCTCTGCAAAGGTTTTGTTTTTGCAAGTGTTTGTGTCCATATGCATGCATGATCCCTGTGTGTGGCCTGTGTGAATACCAAGAGCCGTTTACCCTGAAGGCTCTCAAAACCACCCTCTCTGCCTGCGTAGAAAACATTTCCCTACTGTAACTAAGCAGAATTAAAACAGTTATTTGTCTATTCTTTCTTTTATATACACACACTCTGGCTCCCAGTGAATCTCTTCCGCAGTTTTGCTGCATGTTCTTAGCAGCAGCCGAAAGTCCTCTCCTGTTACCGCACAGGCAGAGCAAGCTAAGAAGAGAGGAATAAGGCACTGGAGGCATACTGCCGCTCGCCGTCTTGTACAGCAACCGCTTCAGACTCCTTCTCCACTACACCAACAATCGCTGAAGCTGCCTTTCTACGCCTGTTCCTCCCTCCTGCACTCTATTGCTTCTCTGTTTATTACATTTCCCTCACTCGTGCTGCTCTTTTCCAGCACTTTTCACTAATTTAAGTCTCTCATTCCTCAGAAGCTGCGTGGCTGAACTGCATAGAGAGTCACATAGGAGCTCTGCTTCTTGGGCCATGAAAACACTGTATTTCTGTATCCTATGGAGCTGTTCCTTCTAAATAAATAAGACAGACAGGAAATAAAACCATCACAAACTAATAGCTCACAGAACAACCCTCTTGACATGATTGCTGTAAAACATTGGAAGTGATTTGATTAATTTCATTCTTTCTCATGCATGCTTACTGCTAGCAATCTACAGAGTTCATTTAACTATCAGTGCAAGCAGTTTTATACTTCACTTTAAAGCTTTGGGTCAATAATCTCATAGTCCTATAGCTGTTTTTATAATTTAGAATAATTTTTAAAATGTTAATCAAAATGTTGCTGGCATATAAAGTTCATGGGCAAAAATAATCCTTCCACTTCACTGTTTATACACTGAAAATTCAATTTTTCCGTCTTGGAATCTGAGATAATCGTTATCCACAAAAAACTAATATTTCTGTTTCAGAGCACAATACACAGTATTTGAACACTGTCTTTCTTTTCATTTCATTATCACAAAAAGTGGTAACTGTTTTACCCCCATTTTTCTGCTAGGGAAACTGTGGTAGAGGGAAGATAAATGACATTTACAATAATTTGAGAATCTTGCTGGTCTAATGGCTTTCCATTAGCCTATATTGCTCCCAGTTTGGGAAGGCAGATTGCTCAGATTCTTTTAATGTGTTTATGTTACCCACCTCAAAGCTGCTTTGAAATGATTAAGCACATGGCCAGGAACCACAAGTTCTTCCTCCTTCCAAAGCTGTGTGCTCATCGTATTTTACTACCACGTCAAGCTCTGCACACAGCACTTACTTTTGTGAGTGAGCACAAAAGAGCTTGAAAGTGTCATGGATCCACAACCATCTAAGAAATTGGCACCAGTACTTCTACCTCCCAATACCGTGCAGACTGCAGTAGAACACAGTAACTGCTGGTGAAATTGCATCAATGCTTTTGGTGGAAACCTAAGTCCTTTCACCATTTACCTCAGTGGGTCCCAAACTTCCCCTTTTCTCTTAACTTTTTGTTATACATCCATTTCCCCTCACTGTGGAATGCACTTGATGAATATTTTGAACAGCATGGAGTATATACAAGGGTCACACCTTGTGGGCAAGAGCTGGCAACCAAAGCATACCTATCAACGTTCTTATCTTTAAGCTTTTCCACTTCTCTCATCTTGTCACATTCCTGTAATACAACCATGCTACTTCAGCTGAGAGGAAAGTGCCACTTTCTGAGGCAACACCATAGCACCAGGATCCAGGTACCCCGCAGACACACCAGCAGCTCTGAATTCCTTAGCTAGGGATGAGTGGGAGACCTATGGCTGTTCCTGGGCTTATTTTTACTAAAATGGATTGAAATAAAATTCTCAAAGCCTTTTGCTTCCCTCCCCCCCCCCCCCCCCCATAGCTGCAAAAAACCCCAACAGGTGGACAAAAGCAGGGGATGATTATATGAACTATGAAACTATTCTTGATCTACTTTGTTTTCAATATGAATATAAGGAGTAATTTCTTGTGTTAGTAGTCCTGATTGATTGCTTATCCAACAGTAGTTATATGGCACAAGTAAGGAATAAGAAATCAGTATGGGTTCTTCATGGAGAAATACACTCAATTTACAAGAACAGGGGCATAACTGTAATCCACTACTATTTTCTGACTAGCAGCATTATGTCGCATGGAAGTTGTAACTGCACTGGCTTTCGCTTCAAAAATTGGCAAGGAAGTTACTTGGTTTTCTGACTTTTCTATGCTTGTGATGGGAATCTCAGCATCACTGAGTGTGATGTTACCTGCATTGTACTGCTTTTGCAGCTTGAGGAGGCCAGCTCAAAATCTTGCTCCTAGAAAAACTCCCTGCGTGGTGTTAAGCCACATTGTGTTGGTCCACCAGGTAGCTCCAAGGTAGGTCAGGAATTCGTGCTGAATTATGCACTGGTTCACGCTGCAGGAAGTCTAGGTCAGTTTATTTTTTTAAAATGGGGCTGAGGAACTTTAACTCAATTTTTGAAAGGGGTTTGTAAGCCATGTTCAGCAATGCCATAGTTAGGTACTCAGTGAAATGACTGAGTTCCCACTAAGGGAATGAGGCTCAGAAGTTCAGGAAAACACACAGCAAAATTAAGTACACGTTAGAGACCTGTTCTTCTTTCTATGCTATTGCCTTCCCTCCCTGTCACTATTTTCACTGCACTTATTCAATACAGATGAACTTCTATGCTTAGGAATGTGTACAGTGTCTGGCGGGATGGAGTTAACTTTCTCCATAGGTGCCATGTTTTGGGTTTGTGGGTAAAACTGTTTTGATTGTTGTTGAGCAGTGCCTGCACAGCATCAAGGCTTTCTCTTTCTCCTTCTCCCTCTCTGCCCTTCCAGCAAGCAGGCCAAGGGTGGGCAAGAAGTTGGGAGGAGACGCAACCTGGACAGCGAACCCAAACTGACCAAAGCTTAGCTTAGCTGCAGGCTGGGGTCAACCCACCCCAGAATGCAATTATTTAAATGAGCAATTTAACTCTTCAAGCTGACACAGATTTAGAATAAGAGGTTCTGATTTTGGTGAACCTGGAATTGGTCACTGATGAAAGCACAGCCATGCCCACTTCATGGAAGAAATTAATGTATCATTTAATCTAGAAGATACCAGCAACATACTTTAGAGAACACTGAATAATGAAAACTCGTGCTAATTTGCCTTGAATCAGCGAATTATACATGTGTTTTGTGTTTTTCTCCACACTTTTCAGAGAATGGTTACTACTCTAAGGGCTCTTTACTCCAGGTATTAATAGCAGATCTGATTTGTGACTGAGAGCTCCCCTCACTCTTGGACTCTAACAGCTCATCTAATTATTATGACTAGTAATACTCCAGACTTCTCTAGCTTTTTCTCTATTTTCAACTGAAGAGCTCAGAAGTGCTCTCAGAAGTGCTTTTTTCTTCTCCATATACACTTTCCCACAGGCATGGGCACAAACATAGCTCATCTGATGTGTGTTCTTCAAAGCAGCCACACCAGAGCTCGGAAAAAGGCAGAAGATCTGTAGTTTCCATAGATAATTAAAGTACTCACCAATACTTCAAAGTAATTTTTAATAAGTGTTTTGAGTTTTATTCCATAATTTCAGTGTTTTATAAATTTTAGACTGGGTTAACAGATATTACACATTACTTAGAAAACAAAAATGGTGAGAGTTTTTAATACCAGAAAACTGGCATTTTAGAAAATACTTCAAAGAGATGCTGTAACGTCAAAAATATCAAGGCATTTTTAAGAGAAAAACTAAGAGAAGTAACTATTTGGCAGTGTGGTAGGTTAGAGGTCAACTAGTACTTGTAGCTCTATTAGTAATGAATGGTGCAAAGGTTAAAAAAAAAGCTTAAAATTGCATTGCCTTTGGTACTCCAGCCGGGAGTCTGAAGAGGGATAGGATCAGAACTAGATGGATATGGAAAGAGAACTTGATTCATCTGATTGCTTCTCAAAATGTTAAGATTTTGATTTCCCAGAGTAAAAAGGCACTGACTATACCAAGGGCAGCATCATCAGAAAGAAAAGATTGCATTCATTTTTACCACTCTCTGCCTTCTCTAAGAACAGACAGAAGTTCACGGTTCATGGTTCAGGAATATGCCCTCCTTCCTTCATAAATCTTATGCCCATAAAATAGTTTGTTAAAGCCCATGAGAAGTTCCCTTGAAATATGCTTGTAACAGCACTAGCAGCAAAAATGATGAAGTAATTGTCTCATTTAGTAAGATCCAACTTTTACTGCAGTTAATTTCTAAGGAGTCAGGAGCAAATTCAGCAAAAGGTTGTAATTCTTGCTGCAATTTCTGCATAAATGACATAGGAAATTGGCTTATTTTATTTAAATGGATGTCAGATGTTGCTAAAAGACAAGAAAACTCAGTCATGGGAAACAACTCCTTAGTACAGCAGGGTACTCAGAAGGCTTGTCATAATGTCTGACTAAACGTATAGGTAGTGAATTCTCTGGCCAGGGAACAGTAAAAAGTTCCAACTTCCAGCCCTTCAAAAGCCCTTTCTGGAGGCACGTCTCACACCTCTAGGTGATTTGTGTCATTTCTGCATGGGGAAGGCCAATGTCCCCGTACTAATGACCTAGCTTAGTACCCCTTAGCAGTTAGGATAATGGTGTCAGTAAAAAAAACCTCCAACATTTAACGATAGGTCTATATACATGTTATACTTCTGACAACTTATGATAGGCAGAAAAGATTTTTATTGGAAAGAAATCTATAAAAATGTTTTGAAACTTGATTAATTCTTGAGATTACTAATGTACCCCTCTGAAACACATTTCTTTAGGAAAAATTGGTAATACTTCTATGCCAGAATTGCCTGATTTTCAGCAGCAAAGAGCATTATTTTCTTTTACAGATTGCAAATTTAGCTCTATGAAGTCTTCAGTCTGGGCAATTGATGGAAGCAGAACCTAGAGGGGGTCCAAATATGGGCACAGGTGAGCTAAATTAATCAAATGGGTAGGAATTCCAGTGGAAACCAAGCATTCTGGCTCAGCTTTTAGGGGCAGGCAGTGGCAGAGGGACCATACTAAGCATCCTGTTCACCACACTACACACCAAAATCTGGATGTTAAAAGCCTAGAGACCCTGAGCCAAACTTGCACCTGTCACACTTTTAACACCTTAGGATTATTCTATAGGCCTCTTCTGTTCTCACTTGCACTTTAAACAGCTCCATCTCTGTTCATTTTAGCAGTTACTTCTATTTACTTTTTTTTTGGTCAGGCTCGATGGCCACGTCTTGAGGTTTCACCCAGATGATTTTGTTCCTGACACTGGCAAGAATTTACACACATCCTTAACTTTCACCAAAAGTATTTTCCCCATGAGTAACCCTGTTATCTGTGAGACCACTTTTGCAGTTCAATCAATACATAAGCACTTGCAGAACCAAGGACTTTGAAAATTAGCAATCAGAGCCAGTTGTTTGTATTTAGAAGTGTCTAGATTAGCTAACACTAGTTTATACTTAAGGAGATTTTAGGCCATGTCACGTTAACTCAGTATTTACCTTTTAATGAGAAATCCATTATTTCTTAAGTACAAAAGGTGGTAGATATAATTAATCCATAATCCATCAGACATTTGGTATGATGGTTATCAGAAATTAAATGGTGTATGATTAACATAAGAATTATAAGAGGTGGAAAACACTAAACAGGAAAATATAATGAGTTATGCTGAAAGGGGAAGTACTTGGCTAAAATAAAACCATTCAGTGCAAAGGAATTATTTCTGGAAATCCATTCCAAGAATAAATTAAATATTTTTTAAAATTTATTAGGTGCAAAGGTAAAACATTTGCTGTTGCCCCAGGGGGGAGTGCCAACCATCCAGAGGAGAAACAGAACATCACATAAGAATTAGGCAAGTTTGAGGACAGGAGCCATGAGAAGATCTTGAGTACAAAAATGTGAAGTCACACATTTAGCATCCACTAATAAGAATTTCCCCTCTCCCAAAAGGCCACCTTTGGAAGAAGAACAGAAGGAAGGTCTACTATCTGTTATGCAGTAACACATTGAAAAGAACTGATCTTTTAAGAAGCGTTCCTGTGTTTGTGCATACAAGCCAGGTACCGTACTTGCTGCAGTTCCTCTTCCTCGTGTTTCCCATTAGCCAGTGCCAAAAATTTGGGATAGGGGAAGGGAAAAGGGGAGAGAGGACAAGACGGAAGGAGCTTTTTGAAATAAGCATTTCATGAGCATTTTTACGTTAGCATGACCTCAGGAATAAATTGAGCATAGTGTATCTAAGCCCAGCAGACTCTTGTGCAGGATATGCACTCACATTGATGGCAATCCACCTGGTTTCGGCTGTGACTGTATCTCAGCTGTAGCCAAAGGAGCCTCGATAGCCTTTCATGCACAGACAGAAAAAGCAGGCAGTTATACTCCCTGGCTAGCATGCTCACTTTGTCTCTGCTGCTAAACAAAAGGTCTCTGCACGAGGTCACTGTGTAATGAACCACAGTTCAGCTGTAAATACATTTTCAATGTTTCCGTCCCAGTGCAGAACAAAGAGGAACATCCCAATTCAGGTCAACACTTCGCAACATTGTCATTTGAGGAGAAAAATATTTTTTGTCATCAGTTGTCTTGGCATCACTGTTTCATGAGAAGCAGGCTTCCTGGTACATTTGACACTGGCTATGATGTCAAATGCCTGTCATTGCCCTCTTTAATCTTAATTGGTGATCTCTGCTTTGAGCTTTGTTGCATTTCTGCACACTCAATATGATGGGAATGAATCCTGTTTTGCTTGTCCTTCAAAATCACCCTCTGTTGGTTTTCAAAGATTTGCTTTCCTAGGGTGCTTGCAAGTATGTAAAATCTGAGGTGCAAAACACCAATAAAAGACATGCTGGGCTAGGAACAGGAAGGTTAGTTTGCTCTTCCTAAGAAGGCAAATTTTCAAATAGGTCTGCATAGTCCAATCCTGCTCCAGAATGCAAGGTCAACTTCCAGGTCTGCAGGCTCATAACAAAGTGTATTTTCACTGATACCTCCTATATGGACTTGTTATTTTGATTTTGAAACTGGCTCAAAATATGTATTTCTTCTAGTTTCTGGGTTGAAGTTTAGGATTTGAACTACTGCATGCTACCTTTTAGGGGCGTTAATGCCTTTTCGGGACATGGTTTAGTGGGCATGGTGGTGTTGGGTTAATGATTGGACTTGATGATCTTACAGGTCTTTTCCAACCTTAATGATTCTGTGATTCTCTGTAATGCAATATATTCAGACCGCACAATTAAACATAAGGGTACAGAATATCTTACGATGCCAAAATTAGATTTGCTTTCCCAAACACCACCAAAAACCAGAAAGGTATTTTTTTTGTGAACTGAAGATTATAGGTGACTTCCTACTAATCATCTAATTATAGCTGTGAACTAGAATAAACAGTTTTATTTTCAGCTGGAGCTTTTTACATCCATCTCACTGCAACTTACAGGCAAAGTAAAATTTAAAATTATTCAGCCTTATTTCAATATTTGTTAAGGACAATGGGATTTAAAGAAGCCTGTTGCATTAAAAAATCTTGACTCAAAATCTTTGGCATTCTCTTCTTCTTGAATAATCCCAGCTCTTTGGCACACCTCAGTTCTGCTTTTGCTCTCCTGTGTTCTTGTCTCGGTATGTACATTGCTCCTCAAGTTTACAGGTAGATGCACAGAGAGAAATTATTAGAGATTGCGGTAAGTATTCTAAAGACCTTAGTAGTACCTTTTTCTTTCTCCTGAAAGTGCTTACTGAATGTTTTATATGATGCTGGTCTGAGCTTGCAGTAGAAGTGAAAAATATTTTCAGGTGCCACATTTCCAGTATCAGATAAGTCTTTGCAACTACATCACTAAAATAAGGCACTTGGAAAATATACCCGATTGGGTTCCTAAGTAAGGAAACATACAGACAGATTCTCTTGGCAAATTCTAACACTAACATAAGAGCACATTAACAAGGTAATTTATAGCAATATGCAGCCAGGTTACTGTACAAAATATTTAGTATAACTCTCATGCTTCCTCTGTTCTGAGCATTTTGCATGCTTTCACTTATTCTCTTCCTGGACTTCTAGAACATGTCTGCATCTTCCCATGGCTTTGATGATCCAACCCCCTTTTCCACCTCCAGTGGGAAATTCCTAGTGCCTGATCACTGCAGTTTCTTTGGAATTAGTTAGATTTTTCTTCCTTTAAACACAAACCTGCACTTGTAGTGCACTGTTTAGACCCAGGCATAATGGTAGGGTTTCAAACCTCTCACAAGAGGCTACCTCAAAAATGTGTCACCAAATGAGGCAGAACATGAAATATTCCCTGAGCAAACAACTCGCTGACCTCCAGCCCTGCTCACTCCTCACAAACCAATCAAGTCTTGGTGTTCCCCATCTCCGCTTCTTCTGAACCGGTGGTTTCTGGCCCACCAGAGCTTCTTCTAGCTACACAATAGCTTATCAACTGGCATCACGGCAAAGAAAAAAACTTGCAAGAAAAAGACTGCAATTTGGCTCTTCTGTAGCTATGCTTGTATTAGAAAATGGAGGTGGGGAGCTGTGGGGAATGGGTGTCTTTTCCTCCCTTCCCTGCTCTGGCTGGTCAAAGCAGGGAGGCTTCTGACTTCTGTTTTCAATTGAGATTTTATTTTGTTTGACTATTGTTAAAAACAAAAAGATTCTGGGAGGGAAAAAAGCTTTTAGAAGAACGTGGGTGTGGCTTTTGCTTCTCTCTAGCTGGTGACACAGCCTACACGACTGTACTTTGAACTTGCTTTTCCTGGGGGGAGTGAGGAGCCTGGATGTCTCCTACAGTATAAAAGATTCTCTCTGCATAATCACAGCAACAAAGACAAGGTCAAATTTAAGGATTTCAGAGATTTTTCAGGATGATTCATCATGATATACTGCAGAATTTAACAAGCGCGTTAGATGTATAGCTGATTTCTCTGATCCCACACTACTGCACAGAAAACTCCAGTAAGCATCTCTTTTCCATTTATGAATCTACACCCTTTTACTATTCCTGCCAAAGAAAGCACAAGAGTTTTAACATTTAAGCATAACTGAAAAAAGTTAAAGGAGAACTTCAGCTTATCCAGTTGAAAGGGTCTATTTACAAGGGGCTCATGAACTCCAGTCTTTTCATTTAGTGAATTAAAAAAATCTTTATAGAACAAGATGTAGAATTCAACCTCTCTCTTCAGGACACAGTAATACCACAGTTGTAGAAGTCTTATGTTTTTCTATTTCTTTTGAGTATTGTTTATTTCATAATAGAAGACTTAAGAATCTTAAAATGGGGCTGGAATGGAGAAAACAGAGTAACTGGAGCAAAAAAGCCCTAAACTTCTGTATTTCTGTGTTTCTTTCATGCATAATGCTGGAGTGCAAATAGATCAGATTAATGTCTGTCTGATAGCCTGTTTTTGACAGATGGTTATGTTTATTATGCAACTTTATCTAAAGCCTGTTTTCAAGATATTTCTTATTTTACAAACCCAATTAAACTAGCAAGAAATATAGATGGGCAAAACTGAGCATTTGCAGCACAATCAAAAAATTATGCTAGTGCCAAAGCAAATAAACAAATACAATACCAAAAGTTTTGTTTTTGTTCTGCTAAATCATAACCTTATTTTGAAAGTTGGTATGTGTTTTGTAATTTTTTTGTTTTCTTGTTATGACAAAGAAAAGCATTCACTGGAGATTTAATTCACTTTAACATGCTCTTTGGGGATTTTTTTGGAAGTTGATAGTAAGAAAATAGCCTCTGCTTTTTATCATAATTTAAAATTGTCTTTTAATTCTACACATTTTTCTAGCATTTTATTTATTAGGCTTTCATTTGGAAGAAACAGAAAAGGATGATACATGAACTTATACGGCTTCTAATAGAGATGTCATTATTTTAATTTCTTTTTCTTTGAAAAATACATTGAGTCAAATCCTACTTTCAGTTGTAAGATATAATACCAAAAAACACTACTGAAGTCAGTGGACTTCCTCTGGTTTTACAGGTATAACAGGCTAGGCTTTACCCATGTGTGTTCATGTTTTGTAACAGGTCGTATACACTTGAAGTATTAACATATATAAACCCTATAAACAGTTTTATCTAGATGTAATCAGTACATCTTAATTTATGACTAACAAAGAATTACAAATAGAAGTGTCTCACTCTTCAAAGGAACTGCTTGGTTTTCCCCTGACTTTAGTCCTAATTTTATGCTGAGTTTTATACTTCTTGTATTGAGAGGATTATGATTCTGCCAAAACTATTTTAAAAGCTTTTCATACATTTACAAAATCATCTAGGCTGTCCTTCATTCCACGAGGTACTGTTTTGCTCCCCATAAAAATCTCATTCCTAAAAGTCATCATATATCAAATACTACTCCAGTTTTTGTATTACCAATTGATTTCTGCCTAATATTGTGTAAGGTTAGTAGCAAGGCATTAATTTCTTAACTGAGGCCTTAACATGTAAAATTGCTTGCTATATTACACTATACTTCTGTTTAGAATCATAAAATCACAGAACGGTTTGAGTCGGAAGGGACCTTCAAAGATCATCTAGTCCAGCCCCCCTGTGATGGGCAGGGACACCTTCTACTAGACCAGGTTGCTCAAAGCCCTGTCCAACCTGGCCTTGAACACTTCCAGGGTTGGGGCATCCACAACTGCTCTGCGCAACCTGTTCTAGTATCTCACCACTCTTACAGTAAAGAATGTCTTCCTTATATCCAATCTAAATCTACCCTCTTTCAGTTTAAAACCATTGCCCTTTGTCCTGTCATTACAGGCTGGTAAAAAGTCTCTCTCCATCTTTCTTATAAGCCCCCTTAATATATTGAAAGGCCACAATAAGGTCTCCCTGGAGCTTTCTCTTCTCCAGGCTAAAAAACCCCAACTGTCTCAGCCTTTCTTCATAAAAGAGGTGTTCCAGCCCTCTGACCATTTTCACGGTCTTCCTCTGGAACCAGTCTAACAGGTCTATGTCTTTCTTGTGCTGGGTACCCCAGAACTGGAGACCCCAGTACTGGCTGCAATACCCCAGGTGGGGTCTCACCAGAGTGGAGCAGAGGGGGAGAATCACCTCCCTCAACCTGCTGGCCTCTCTCCTTCTGATGCAGCCCAGGATATGGTTGGCTTTCTGGGCTGCAAGCATGCATTGCCAGCTCATATGTAATTTTCATCTACCAATATCCAAGTCCTTCTCTGCACGGCTACTCTCAATCCATTCATCCCACAGGCTGTATCAATACTAGGGATTGCCCCAACCCAGGTGGAGGACCTTGCACTTGGCCTTGTTGAACTTCCTGAGGTTCACATTGGCCCACCCCTCAAGCCTATTGAGGTCCCTCTGGATGTCACCCCTTCCCTCAAGCATATCAACTGCAGCACTCAGCTTAGTGTCATTTGCAATCTTGCTGAGGGTGCACTCAATCCTACTGTCTGTGCCATTAATAAAGATATTGAGCAGTACTGGGCCCAATACAGACCCCTGAGGGACACCACTAGTTACTGAACTCTATTTGATTGAGCCATTGACTGCAACTCTTTGGATGTGGCTAGTCAATTCCTTAGCCGTCAAATAGTCCATCCATCAAACCCATACCTCTCTAATTCAGCAACAAGGATGTCATGTGGGACTGTGTCAAAGGCCTTACAGAAGTCAAGCTAGATTACATCTGTTGCTTTTCCCTTAACCCCCAACACAGTCACTCCATCTTAGAAGGCCACTAGATCAGCGAGGCATGATTTTCCCTTTGTAAAGCCATGTTGCCTGTCTCTAATCACCTCCCTGTCATCCATATGCCTTGACATAGCTTCCAGGAGGATCTGCTCCATTATCTTACCAGGTACAGAGGTAAGGATGATGGCTTGTTAGTTCCCAGGTCCTCCTTTTTACCCTTTTTAAAAATGGGTATGATGTTTCCCTTTTTCCAGTCACTGGGGACTTTGCCTGACTACCATGACTTTTTACTTTGTACAAGCTATAAATGTGGTGTGATTGATAAGGTAGTCTTCTAAAGTTACTCTGCCATCTATACCTTACACAGAATTGTAAGGAAATCTTGTAGTCCTCTTCTATTTATAAAAAAAAAACCATAAACCAAATGCTGTCTATGTCAGTGAAGAGTAAAATCTGTTGTCAGTCTCCATTTAGAGTATAAATTATTTTATTTCTGCATAAAATATTGCACTTCCTTACTTAAATAATTTTCTATCCCTTACTATGATAGACTTTTATCTTTGTCCTTGACCAAAAAATACTATTTTTGCAACTAGATGGAGAATCAGTTCATATTGTAGCTTTAGCATTTCTAATTATCTCCCTTATTTTCTTTCCCTATAGTTTTTCTTATTTAAAAAATAAAATCCAGTAGGCAGGATTATCTTTTCCTTAAGATGGGGACTCCCATTGGTATAAAAACCAAACTCATTTATCACATCTTTCAGTAGAAAATAGATGATCTGTATCCCATGTTCCTAAAATCAGTGAGTTTGGAATACCTTTGGGAACAAAAGGATGAAGAATAAGTGCATTGTCAAGTTATGGAGTTAGAAAAAGGAACAATTCCAGAAACTAATGCTCAGACATTACAGAATTTCTAACCTCCATACAGTAAACAATGTGAACAGTTATGTCTACAGCAGTATAACTGTAGGTTTCCACGTACTTTGCATGCATGGAAAAGGTTTTATATTTTGAGCTAGTTATATCTTTATCTTATCATTAAGTCATGGTTAAGATGACCATAGTAATCCAAACAGGAGGTGTTAGGACCAGGAGTTTCTATCAGAGAAATATAATCATGATCCACCAAAAAGATTAAGGAGATCTTGATCACCGCGTCCATACCAGGGAGCTTTGAGCCACAGATGTTTCAATTTAGTTAATGGAAGTAGTATGACATAATTCCTCCCACATAATGGGATTATATATTAATTTAAGAACACTAAATATCCTAAATTATCAGAAGATGTTCACTTTATAAACAGGAAATCTGTGTGCAGGACAGAGCTGCAGCAAGGTGAGAATTTATGCCATCACAGAAAACTCAGTGATATTTTTTCAGGGTGCTAGAGAGACACCTGAAATTGCCAACTACATTGCGCCAGAAATTTACCATGATTAGGGTTGAAGACTGATCAACAGCTCATGGCAATGGTGAAATTTTAATTATTATTAATTTTTTTCTGAAATTTTTTTCTGAAAAGAACTTTTTTGTTTATCACAAAATCCTCGTTTGAGTGAAAAGTACAAACTCCCAGACTTGAAACAAGAAAGACCTGCAACACTGGTTTTAAATTAGGTTGGGAAGAGGGAAGAAACTAGTTCATAATAATTGTTTGGACTTGCTTAAATTAATTTAGCAGCTATATGAACATGAACAAGAAGGCTGAGGACACAAAGGTATTCTGAAGCAAAGATGGACAGTGATAAATCACTGACGTGTCAATAGAGTAAGGCAAGAATGGAGTAGAATATTTATTAGTAAAGGGATTTCTGATAGTTAGTGCTAGCCTGGTGGACTAACTCTGAATAAAAAAATCACTAAAAGTAATGCTTTTGTCGCAGAAAAGTGAGAAAGGAAAGAGCTTACAGCACTTGCAGGAGCTTGGCAGACACTGGAGACAAATGCAAGGTAAGATAGAAACAGAGTCTCAGTTCTCTATGCTCTTTTGATACAAGACTTAGAGTGGCAGATGATGCAAACGAGAGTTGTTAGAGGGTCTTTTGTCAACTAAAAAAGTCAAGTGTTGTCAGGGCCTTTGTTTTGTCTCTAGATAACCTATCTCTTCTCCTGTCCCTCATTGCTTCCACAAGGCATCATGGTCCAAAAATTAGAACCCTCCAATAACGCTTTTAAGAACAGAAAATAAATCAAATGGTTCATCTAGATGAAATAATCCTACAATACTCTCATAGCTGCATTTTAATAATGATATTTGTACTTCATAACATTAGCAACACTGCAGTATTTGGGGTAAATTTTTGGTGTATGTTTATGTAAAAGTTTAAGTATTTTTTAATGTGCTTTTTAGCACATGTAGAAGGAGTTTGGGGAATAGTAGGACATAGAGGGTCAAATTTGGCTAGTCCTGTACGTGCAGTGTCAACCACACAATTTTTTCTGCAGTAAACGATTTAGGGTGAATATCCAACTGTCGCATGTGGGTAGCACTGTAGCAGACTGCCGTGATTAATACGGGACATATACAATCACATGATATTTCCATTAGGAACGTGCAGCACAAATATAGAGTGAACACTCCTGTATTTTTTTTGTAAGCAGTAAAATCTGAATATGTCTCATATTTCCCTGTTGTTGCCATGCAGTTTTTCTGTATGCTTTATTCCACAGATTTTATTTTTAAAGACCTATTTTTACTTGCACACAAATGGAAAAAAATTTCTCATTTCAGAAACTGTAAGCATACAATAAGTAGACTACTTATTAAGTTCACAGGGAGTAATTTTCTTAAGTATTATATACTACTGCTTGCAGAAATCAGGTTGGTTATTATTGATATTTCAGCTTTCTTGATGCACTGTTTAGATGCGCTTCTGAAGTTAAAATTAGACTGCGAGCCTGCAATATTTTGATTTTGCAGGTGTAATGGGAAAAAAACAGTTCTGCAATCTTTATTATCAAAACTTACATTGCTGTTCTGGGTGTATTGTCTAGCTTAATACTTAAAAGAACTCTGTATTTAATTCAAAACATCTCTTTAGCAGATTCTCATGGTAGTCCCATGAAATTTAGTGAAACTCCTACCAAAAGTTACATACAAGGATAAATTCAGTTCTCATCTTAAAATAAAAATTAAAATTTCATACCTGGAGATATATAAAATGTGAGTTCAAACAGAATGAACAGTTTTCCTGTTAATTGCAATTTAAAGCTAAATGAATAAAACTGGAAAACAAAGGCTTTGAAAATGGCTGTTGGGCTAGCTCAACATAGGTGGATGAATTATTGAGAAAAAAACTCAGAGAAGGGAGCTTTACCTCTTCTGTGAGGGATACTTTGGGTTGTTACCCTAACCTCCCACTACCTTCATCCCCATATTCTACCCCTTTCCTGCAAAGTCCGTGTACTGTAAATTGTTACAGGTCTTAAACTGACTTGTCATATTTGGCATTAGTTTAATTAGTTTTGGCAAATGCTTTTTGGTGACTCATGGGAGAGTTCTTTTGGTCTCTTTACTAACAGATGTACTATTTCCTGTGCTAAAAGCAATGACAACAATGTCACATGGCTATAAAATCGTAGGAATTTGCTACTCACAGTCCAACAAAAACAACTTGCTTAAAAAAAAGAAATGGAGTAGATAAGACGGAAAATATACATTAGCAGAAATGTTTGGTCATAAAAGATTTGATCCTTTGTCACTTACCTAAACTTCACATGTTGAACTGGAATTCTGTATTATACAAAACATTAACTTGGTGGCAACAATTACTTTGTGTGACAAAGAGCCCCACTGCATAGCACAAAGCTGCCTTGTCACATTATGTGCATGGAATAAAATGGACACATATAAACCACTATCAATTTATTTATCAGCTATAGTACAATTTGCTAGATGTTTCCTTGTTTATCCTAATACGTTTCTCCTGGTTAAAGTGTTCCGATACGAAAAGCAGTCTCTGTGGAGTCATACTAGAAGACCAGAAGATGCTCCACAACAATTTCTAAATCATGATTTATCCACTTATATGTCATTACTCTCCTTCTCTGCTTACTTTATGCAGCAGGAAACCGCCAAAAGATACGATAATAAGTTAAAGCCTAGTGATTAGGATATGGCAGTTACTTTTAATGATCCCCAATGTCCCCTCCCCATTTGGAAGCAGGGGGGGACAGCACCTCTTCTGGGATAGGTGAGAAAAGGGAAGCACTCCCTGCCTGCATGCCATCTTCTTTTTCCAGAGAGGGCCCTGGAGGAGGCCACCAGATCCTTGCTGGACTCTCCTCAAGCCTTCAGGGAAAGCAACTTAAACTACCAGTGACTGTTGAGAGGAGTTTTCTGCCACACATCATTCACAACTGTTGGTTCAAGTAAAGTTTCACAAGCATGGGTATATATTCTCCATGCATTTCAATTTGCTTTTGTAAACATTCTGAGATTTTTATCTCATTTATCAAAGAGCAGGAAAATCTTATGAATCATCAGGAGGAGAGATTTCCATGTGAACATCTGTCTGGCCATTCTGAAACATTTTTGAGATGCCTATCCTATAGAGCACAGACAAAACCATGTGGCTTGTGCCCAGCTGTATTACACAAATAGCATTTCAAGGTGTGGTACAGGTATCTGGATGCAGGTAGAAGGAAAAGACCCTCCTGCAGTTACTAAGCTGTGATTTTTAGACCTAGCTGAAACATTTTTTAGATAAATCAAGGGGAAAAAAAAGTTAATGAAGTACTCTTTGAACTATTTCTCAACCAGCTTCAATGACTTCATTTCCCAGCGCAATTAATCTGTCACCTTTATCAGAGCTGAATTCACCAAAACAAAACAAAAATGAAGGGAATGTATTCATCACTTAATTAGAATTAAAGGTTCATATTCAGACAAGCTGCCACAGGGAGATGTAATTTGCACATCCTAACATCAGCCAATCCTCCTATGCCAGAGGGGGCAATTCATCACTGTGGAGGGGTATTTGTTTCGTGAGAGATCTGCTGGCAGTAGGCTCCAAGTCAACACTTTTGTTAGACATCCTAGTCATGCCCTCTTCTGGACAACGTTATCCACTCTTTCAGCTGCTCCTTCAGGAGCCGGGAGTACCTAAGACTGATATTATTTACATTGAACCAGCAGTCTGCAGCTGCAGCTTCCCCGCACATCACAAGGTGGGGAGAAGAAAATTCCTCAGCATTAGAAACAAGACTTCATGCCACAACTGTAAGATCACATGCACTTACTCTTTCAATCCTAAATGTCTGCATACATGAGGACAAGAAAGAGAAGTTCTTAATGATAAGGTGGACATAAAGCTGAGACTGCAATTAAACCTGAAGTTGGAATCGTCTCAAATGAATTTCCTGAATCACTTTCTCCTATGTTGCCATGGCATTTAACACAGATTCCTTCTCTCCACTTCCGTTTTGCATCATGCAAAAATTAACTGATTAAAAAAATCTGTTATAGATAGAGCCCCATCCTGTAATATTTATTCAGGCCTCAGTTAATGAAAGTTGTGTATTTCTCACCTAACGCTTGAACATTTTCATGACATGTTCAGTATTTGATGAAATAGTTCTAGCCCCATCAAACTCCACAATGTGGAAAATCTTTACAAAATAGAACCACAGAAATTAGATGTTCAATGTTAGGGATTTTAAAACATGTCTAAGAGCTTCTTTTGTATGGAATTAAGGCTAACATTGACTTCCTCTTTTTGGAGACTCTGGACAATGTTTAACACAAAAGGAGTTATTTTGCTAATAAAGAAAGCCTACTGTGACCTTTACATTGTCTGTGATACAAAAAGCTCCCACCATAGCAGAAAGCAATGTCAGATTTAATTTAAATCTTTGCCATTTGAACTGTCATCAATGATAAGTTCTTCCTCATCAGCAACAGGGGAAAACGTGTCCAGTAGTTTGGAGAAGTGTGAAAACCTTTCATGTTAATAAAAGCAAGTTGAGTACTGATTTCCAGGTTAAAATTTTGGTTGCATAAACTGAAGATGACTAAGCACGATTTTAATAGAGTAATAATATCTCATGTCAAAAGACTTCAGAACACTTTAAGAGACCAAAAAACTTCAACTGGTAATGATTTAATTTCATAGTGCTAATGCAGATCAGTGTAATTGCCTCCCTTTGGCGAGAGATAAACTGAATGAAGTTAAGTTGCTCTTTTCTGAGAGACATTCCTGGATCATTTTTTTGTGGGCATTTAATTTGGAATTAAGAATGCTTCACTGATATGAAAAAGAGGGCCTGAGTGCTTCATGTGAGTGTTAATGCATATTTAGATCACTATCTAGTGGAATGACTTGAATCTTGGACAACAATTTAGTCTCCGTTCATGTTATTCCTCTTACCTTCTCAGGAATTTGTAGCCAGGGAGTTGAGAAGATCATTATTTACAAAATTCCTGGCAGTACTACATAGTTAATATTTTCTCCAATGGACTTACATGAATATTCATTTCACTACCATTTATCACCGCGGAGCACAGAAACAAAATAAAAAGTGTTTTATCCTCTCTCTGTTAAAAATCTAGACTACAGTTCTTACAACTAAAGGTTCAACTTCTAAAATCACATACTTCATGAATGCAGGGTCATTAAAAATGAATGTTATTGCACTCCCTTCTTCTATCTTACAGATCCACTTGGTAAACAAAGTAAATAGAGTCATGGAAAAATGATGTGTAACTTTAACTGTAGTTAAAGAAAGAATATAATTTGTATCTTCACTACTGTTTAAATAACACACTAGGTTTTATATAAAGTACATAATAAGCTTTACTTCTTACCATTTTTTAGTATTTTTATAGTGCATATCTTTTACATTTTTCCTCAGGAAATGTTTATGTTTCCAACAATACTGAAACTTGTTCAGGCTGGCCAACTAATTTTTGTGTAAACAGTAAAAAAAAATCATAAGACATCATGCTGGAAGTCTGAATTACCACCCAACATGTATCTTATTTTTAGATGTCATTACTCATGCATTTACATTTTTAAGATACACTTTTGGCTTTACTTTCAACTTTAACTCCACAACTCAGCTTGACTCGCCTGCCATTTTTGTATGTCAACTGAAGCAAATTGCAATTCTCTCTCTGACAGAGCAACATCTTAAAATTTTTGAAAGTACAGCCTTGTTTCAAATGGTCTTTGCTCCCAAAACCTTAGTTCTTCTCCTGTGGAGAGGTAAGGGGTCTTTAGGCAATATACCCTGCCTGGAGCATTGGGCACTTGTTACCAATTAGGGTCAATTGTCCACTCCCCGACCCCAGGGAAATTGCACCACTGCTAATAAAACCTCTCTAATGCCTTTTGGATTTTATGTGACAACATAGTTTGAGAATGACAGAAGAAAGATAACGGTGATAGTCACAGAAGACTATTTTGCCTGTCTTGTTGGATGATCAAATAAGTATATAATCTATAAAGAATAATGAATTTGGGAATGCGCATTTGAGCATATAGATGCATACACAGCACATACAACACAGACAAATGCTTCATGGCATATTTCCATGCCCAGGGATTTAGATGTCTTCTGTGTTTATCAGATCAATGTAGTGAAAAGAACAAAGAAATAATCATCCTGATGATTCTTTTCACTAAATGCACTTAGATGCAGCTGGGATAGGTATACCCAGCACTCTAAAATAACACTGAAGAAGAGTACAAATGTTTTGACTGTACTCTCACTCTTGGCAGGCCACTGTAAGTACTTCTTTCTCCTTCTGACCTTTCAGCTTATACCTCTGGTCTCCACAGCAGGTCCCTTACAGGGTCATATAAAAATCTGTCCCTTCTTCGATACTCTGAGTCCAAAGAAAGCACAAAACCCCAAACTCTTTCACCGCTTTTGGACCCAGACTTTCATTAGACTCTTCACTACCACTAGACTCTACAAACATTTCTATCCTGCCCAGGTTCAGGCAAGCCTAAGTTGGTTTTTGGCAGCTAAATAAGTAATCATCTCCTACCAACCTCTACCTTTCCACAGGGAGCAATCTTCCTTAGGTCTTGGCACTCAGCCACTGCTTTTACTCCCACAGTAACAGATTGAAAAAACTGTCTTCTTCCCATTCTTAAAGCAAAAAAATGCCAAAACAGTGCTAGGCTTCTCCCTTTAAATCCTCCAAGAAGCTTAATATTGATCTCAGCCACTGCAGAGTTAATTAAGACCTCATGGGGCTTGCTGTGTATCTCTTGTGCAGGGGTGATAAATCCCACTAGAGCTGTCTGAACCTTGGAATGCCTAATTCAAGAAAAATTAGGATGGGATGCCTTTTTTGTAAAACAAAAAGGTGTATCTACCAGAGGTGAAAATGAAGACCACATCATCATGCATGGTGCACACTACAGATTTGATGCAAATCATTTCAAGAAGTGTTGTAAAGTGTATAGATTGCATTTGTACTATATATACAAACATACTGGGGGAATGTGCAAGAAGGGATGGAGGAATAAGCATTCCAAATACTTCATTATACCAAGGAAATTACAATGATATGTGGCAGTAATCATGGGGCAGGTGCACAAAGGCAACAATCAGATAAGATTTTCTGATACTGTAATTGTTGCTTGCTGTTCCAATCCTACCGTAAATTAGAACTACAACATAAAGGTGGTCTGGGAAGCTCTAACTCTGTGCCAAAACTCTGGCAGCATAAAACTCCATACATAGCAACAACTCCATACTGCACAGTAAGATCCACCTATACTGGCATTTATTGACACCAATTTGCTGATTTGCCCTAACAGCTCAATTTTTACTATCAATGTTTATTATGCAAAACAGTGCTTCAGGCTGTTGGTACCTTCTATATCCAACTTGCTATGCATGCTGCAAAAAAAAAAAAAAAATCTCCACTGTATATACCTTTTTGTTTGCTTATTTTGCTGCCTACTGAAAGAATTACTATATATTGGCTGTGCCAGCTCCACTGCAGATCACAGGATTATGTCACTGTTGATTCTTAAATGCAACTGAATGCCTCATATGCTTGTTCCTATTGGTGGACAACTCTGTAATGACAGGTACAGTAGCAGGAAGTATTGCAATTGTAAGAACAAGTTTTGAGAAGCCAGGAACATTACTATCAAACATTTTTGCCAAGCTATCCTACTTCCACCCAACACACACATCTTTCAAATAGAAGAATGCAGCCAGAGGTTTAAGTAATGGCCTCCAGTGTAGGTTGGCTGCTTCCTATATGTGATGTAATTGTGAATCATAATATATCATGAAGTTACTCAGTCTTAGTAACAGAACAGTTTCTTTTTGAGCATTTTGTGAATCCATATAGAAAAAAAACCCCAAACCCCAACTTTTGTAGTGAATTAAGTATTTGGGGTATTCTTAGCCAAAGAATGCTTCTGTACAGATCAAAACAGCTCCTCACCAATACTTGGAGTGCAATGCCCTATTACAATTCATATTTACTACATACTGCCTATATATTGCAAATATTGTGCCATTGCAGACTTCACTTTTCAAATGAGACTAAACCACTACATTATGACCAGTTATGATAATTGAAAAAATTACCTTTTTTTTGCAAAAGTTGGCATGAATGCTATGGTCTTCTGACCAAAATGCAGCCAAGAGTATCTAATTATCTGATACTTACTGAATATTTCATTCAATTTAATTAGCTGGATACCATATGGACTTCCTGACTTGGTTATAGCAAGGAAGTTCTAAGCACAGTTGAGGAAAGACATACATATGAAGCCTTTGCTTTCTGTGATCTGGTATTCATGCAGTGTACTGAATGGGCTTCTCAAGAGACATTTACGTCTGCTTCTAGTCTGTGCTCCCCAGAGAGGTTCTGGAAACTAGTACATCAAAATAACCCAGGTTTATGCTCTCTTTTCCTCAGTTATCCATCCCTCCTGGAAGCAGATCCTGCCTTCAGCCTTCCATGTTCTCTGTGGCTAACAATGGTACCTTTGTAGCTCATATGTGATAGCATTATCCTACCAATGGATATAATGTACCTAATGATTCAAGCTCTTTCTTCACTAGAATTAATAGTCCCATATCCAAACAAGAAGAGACTACATTTCAGAGACAGACAGCATGTGTTCAGTTGTTATTCTAAAAGACACTGAAGTTGTGGAGACAGTCTGAAATCAGTAAACATTTTAAATGTGCAGATTCCCCCTGAAGAAGCAGGCAGGCAAATATCAGAAGAATATGCCGAAATGGAAATTATGCCTGTGCCAAAGGCAGGACTTTTATACAGAGAAAGAAAAAAAGGAAAAGAGACTTGAATTATGAAATTATTAATCTTTTTTATTCTGCCTGGTTCATGGTTTAAAATATGTTTAACATAAAAAAACTATCCTTTTATTCCTGTATCAGACTAAAAGGAAATTAGGATTGAAGGAACATTCATGCCTCAGTGATCTCTACATCTTCCATTGCATGTACCTTCTGTTCCAGATAAAGCTTTTGGGTTTTGCTCCCACTTTTCCCTTCCACCCACTTTCATGGTTTGTTTATCATTTAGTATCTCCCACAAAACTAATGTGGCATGGATCCATTGCAGGATTGCTTTCAAGCCTTTTCTCCTTATCTTCCTGTACTTGGATGCTCTCTATGTTAACTCACCAAGGATAGGAAGGCTTTCTTCCTAAGCCTAGGCATGTGCTTTAGCACTCCACCTTCCAAGTGGGAGTTGTTTATTAAGGAAAAGGAGCAGATATTTCAAGCCAAAATTGAGAACTTGCTTGACAAGAAGCAGAAAAGATACATAAGATGGGATGGTGCACTCTAGCTAAATGGGGTGTTGCCATTTCCTCTCACTCGACACCTAGGCTGCCCTCCCAGATGTTAGTGTTAAATATCAAACAAGTGTAGAGTGATTTCTTTTGGCTGCTGAGTTGGATTCTTCTGGAGGCTATGTGGCACAGAATATGAAAGATGAGTTATTTGATGCAGAAATAATCTGTATGGCTTAAGTTTCTAATCTGAAAGCAAATCTTTATCTGTAACACTTGAATGCACATCTTTATAAATGTGTATAGCCATAGGGATTGTAACAGTGTGTATAAAGTTTGGGTCTAGGGCCTGATAAGATTTCTAATGAAACATACCTAACTGAAATCAGTAGGAGTTGGCCCTATTACTTCCAATAAACTTTAGATAAGAATTTTCCCCAGCTACTGAGGAAGCCATGAAGAACTTGAACAATGCTGACACCAAATGTTTAGTAACTATCAGATCTTCTCAGGCTGCTTTTAATTTCATATTTTAAAAGCACAAAGCAATTTCAAGCCCTCTGTATTAGGACTGCTATGCATAGAGCTAAGGTGTCAGACCAAAATAGTTTAGGGAACAAAATGCAAGCTGAGACACAAAAGACTAGAGAGGTCAGCATTGCAAAAGGTAATAGACAGACTGTGGTAAGTCGGATTAATGACAACAGACAGCTTATTAGTTCTCTCTAGTTAAAGCACAAACAAATGCTTCAGTAAATTGCAGAGACCACAGATGTGCTAAGTTTTAGGGAGGCCAGCAAGGGTGAAAATAATTCATCCTTGGAGCTGAATCTGGCACAGCAGATCCTTCTCCCTCTTCTGACAGCTACTTCAGTTTTGTGGCAGTCTACATTTTCACAGCACTCAACCTTCCAGCTAGTTTATACACAGTGTAAACTTCATAAGTAGTACCCATAAGAGAATCACACAGCAGTGTCAGGATCCTGATGAAGGCTGCAGCCCTCCTCCCCAACCAAAGCAAGAAAAGAGTACAAACTAGACAGAAGCTGCATGCAACCTCCTCCTCGTGTTTCAACTCTTCTATTGCCCGGTTTAGTATCCTCCCTTTATATAGCCTGCCTCTACTGTCGTAAAAGCTTACCATCTTTAATGTGTTTCCTACAGATATTCAGAAATAACCTGTCCACTACATAGTCCAATGTCAAGACAGGGCTTACAGTCTCACCACTAAGCCTGATTCACTAGCCCTCACAAAATTAAGGTTGAGTGGCCTTCCTATGAACTTGAAAGATACAACTCTGAAATCATAAGTAGCAGTGCCTCAGGCAGCAGGGAGAAGGAAAGGCAGAGCGTTTCCTTCATCATATTTAGGCACTACTGTAACAGAGAAAAAAGTATGCCTTAATCAAAATATAAGGAACTCTAAAGTCAACATCTCAACTGCATTGTAAACCTTTTTTTCTGGGCAGCTTTCAGTTGAGCTAGGAGATAGCATCCATTTTTGTTTTCTGAGAACGCCCTCAGTTCTGCGTTAGGAGCATTTCCCTTGGGGATAAAATTTAAGCACCATTTACGTAGAAAAGGACCCGTTATCAACACAAGCTGCCTTTCAAGAAGCAAAGTACATAATTTTTTTAACATCAAATTATCTTTGGTTCACACTTTCGATCGTATCTGTCAGAGATGGCTCACTGGTGTTGGCAACAAGTGCAAACTTTAGTGTATGGTCAAAAGGAAGAACTGCCTTAACTCATGATATATAGGATGGAATATATGAAACAGGCTTTTTCTCCTCAGCACCTGAAATTTCCCAAAGTCATCATTATACAAAGAATCTCTCACTCAAGGACCACTTGTGATTCAGAAATTCAGATCTTTTGTGATTCACATCTTGTAGGGTTTGTTTTCCACAGAAAATAATTTCCATGTTCTGTAATATTTATGAGTGTTATTCTATTTAGCTTCATGACCACAAGACTAATAGGCCCATATGCCCAATTGGTTCATGTGTGGTCCACTGAGAAGGATTTTTGTTACTTTTAATCACAAAGGCCACTTTTGAGGCCTACCTTGCCAGACAAGGAGCATTTCCATGGTTTGGAGAGTGCCAGATGAGTTGAAGTTGGCCACAAATAGATCATCTTCTGCAGTAAGACAGAAGCATTTACCATAAAACATAAGGCAGGGACTGCAGCCTAACAGTACCACCACTGTGGATCATAAATTCAGCTAGAAGTTATTCTCCCTGCTATTCTTGAGGCCCCATCCCCATATTCTTGACCAGCAAGAATCTCTTCCCCATTCCTGAATCTCTCCTCAGCCCTTAGGTTTCAGGCAAAACTAGCAGTCCCGCAAAATGGACTCCTAGAGCCCCTGGCAGAGGATTTTTTGCATATGATGAACACAATATAATCCCACAGAAGCCAACGCTAATAAAAAGGAGCCTACCTTCACATGCAAAAAGCTTTGATGAGTGGCACTGTGTTAGGGTACAGTGGTTTGTCTCAGGGCTGAGGAGCACCTCATCTCTACCTAGTCTTGAGAACCTTCTTGCACAAGTCTTGCAGATGTGGCTGATGTACGGCTGCCTCTGACTAAGAAGTCCCAGTGTATCAGCAAGGGGTCTGCAGCCAAAAGTGTGTGACACTGTTGAACATGAAATGGATAACAATAATTTTAGGATACACACACCACACCCCCCTTATATTCTTTTTTCAGGTCAGTGAGAATGGCTAATTACAGTGCAGTGGTGAAATTCCAGAACCTGTGTTTGAATTACAGTGTCTTTTGGGGACAGCAAATGCCTTCCAGCTCCAATCCATTTCTCAAAAGGGAAATAAAAATGGAAGCCCCCATATGCCACAGGGAGTGTGTCTGGATTGTGTCTTCCTAGGGCTAGAGCTATATGTGTTTATTAGATGTAGCAATAGAGAACATTGCAGGGAGCTGAAAATGTATTTTGCAGGGCAGAAACACTACCAAAAAGCAACGTCTGCCAGTGTCATGCTACAGGATTAGACTATCGATTCATAATGGTGTTTACTATTATTCTCAGATTATGTAGTAGGGAACATGACTGCAGAATCTTTCAGCTACCAGTTGTCAATTTGAAACTCCCCCAATCTACAGATATTTCATAGAACAGGAACTGTTGGTTTTGTCCAGTTTTGAGGGAATAATTATCCACCCTCAAGATCTACCAATGCAGCTAATTCAGTTAACCTAATTAAATAATTTAAATCTTTTAGTTACGCGCAAGTAAGATCTGTCAGGAACGTATGGGGTACAGCTCCAGCCACTTCACTGGGGGCCTCTGTCCATGGTGCCAGCCCAGGCACTTCCTTACTTGCAGTCTGCTAGGTAAATGCCACAATAGAAGATCAGAAAGTATGAATACTTAGGGATAAAGTATCAGAGGAGGCTGAAAGACACAATTTCAGATGTCTCTTTAACCTTCTGGGGGATCCCAAGAAAAATCAAATTGCAGCCATTTGTCCTTTTTCTAGAATAAAGGCTTTAGAATAAAATTCATCTAACTCCACATGTGGAGAAAATGCCTTTGGTCCCAAAAGCCTACAATATAGGCAGATAACAAAAAAGGCAAAACAGCAGAAGGCATGCAACAAGAGTAGAATGATACAGGAATGACACTGAGCCTATGTCTCTGTTTTCTTCAAATATGTTCTTTGTTTTTTTTTTCTCCTGTATTAACTGCCATATTGAAGAAAGGATTGAAGAAAGTAATAAGCTAAATGCAGTAGTATTAAATGGCAAGAAAATGAAGCTCAGCAAACTCAAAAGCCACTTTTCTGCATAAAACTCGACTTAGCAGAAGCTGTACCTTTTAAACTAACCTTTTCAGGAAAATACTTGTTCCAGTAAAACAGAAGTAAATTGGCAACACAATGCATCTAAACAAGAAGCCCACTTATGGAGATGCCATCCCTTTATCTGCTGTGAAAGAAAACAGGCCCTTACAAACTGCATTATAGCTCCATCTGTAGGAAGCTTGGACATAAATAATTTTGTGAATCAGCAAATATCCATATGGATATGTCTCTCAGTTGTGGGATTTCTTGTACCTGTTTTTCAAAGCCTGAAGTCTCTCATTCTAGCTCCCCTCCAGTCCTAGGAATCCTCCTTGAAGTCAGAAGAAAAACAGGCAAAAAGGAAGGCAAGAAAGAAATAGAAGTGGGATCATAATCTATGTCTTCATCCCAGTTAACTGAACTGTTTTATATTACTTAAAAGTTAGAAAAAGCCTTTTTATAAAATGCAGGATTGTGATGTGATGGGAACACTTTTCAAGATTTAGTTCCTGTGCCTTAAGCATTTTTCTTTGCCAACTCCAATGTCAAGGCAAGGCAATGTTTTAAAGTGGCAGCCAGTTATGATTGTTCAATTAGAATAAACGTTTTTTTTTCTCAGGGAAAAAGATGAGCTTTGTAGGAACTAGGCATATTGACAAGTCTTTTTTCCCTGACTAAATGCCTGGGCCTTCACTCACTCTGTGAGGCCACAGCTATGATGCAACTGAGATTAAATACGCAGTAAGATCAATAAACTTGGTAGATATTAGCATACTGATCTAAGAGCTTCGCCTGTGACTGGATACTGAATAATCTAAGCTACCTTTAAACTGGCTTGCTTGGGTGCAGTTATCAGTATCATTTCAACAAGACAGAGCACAATGCAGGCTGCAAAGCCTACCAGAAAAAATACAAAAGCCCACCCTTGCTGGGCTCTTTTCTGATGTGGCTGAACTGCTACTTGATATGCAGATTAGCTGATTTAAAGCTAGGTCACTGTGGACAAGCTGAAGAATGCATCTCCCGGTACAGTTACTATAATATAGCTACACTTGGGTACTCTTCTAATTTAAATACAACCCTCACTGGCAACAGAGTACTTTTTTGGGATTAACTTAACTTATTTACCTAAACAAATTAATTCAGTAATTTCTTAGTCAAAATATATTGTTAGAGATCATACTACTTGTATTATAATACTGGGAGAAGTTTTCAGTATACACTTAGACTAGCTGGTTTTGCCAAAGGAAACTGCGTTTGTAAAATGACACTGGCTAGTTTTGGTGGTGTATTGTCATTGAAAATCACATGTAAACTTAGTAAAACAGTACTCCATTTTCTTATCTTAGAGGCATTCATTCCAAAACAGAGTGCAGAGTCAGTCACTGAGCAATATATTCTTTTCTGGTTATGTTATGGAAACAGCCACACCCACTTCAGTTGATACAGGAGAATTACTTCTGTATTTATATAAGATTATTTTCTTGGCATGAATTATGCTGTTTCACTGCAGATTTGTATATGATGTGTTTCCGCAGCTAAGCTTGCAGCTGAGTTTGGGATCCTTTGACTTCTGTACGAATCTCAAATTTTTAGTAGCAAACAACATACTACTAGTAAAAGTTGGTCTTAGAATTTGAGTGTAAATCTGGAGTTTAGAAATGAGAAACTAAGAATCAAAGGACACTTTATTCATGGCTACTGTTAAGAATTCTTTTTTCTCTGGGGCAAGTCTTTCACTCAACCTCCTTATACTTGATTTCTTAGCTGTGAAATACTTTCCTGCTCTCAGTATATGCTGCAATATGTTACTGATTAGGTACCAGAGATACTGTGGCAGAAGGTGTTGTTACTATTAGCTAAAGTATTTGAAGAAAATTAATTAACAACAACTTCATGAAGTTTATCATATATTTGATTTTCGGTTATAGGTTTATCCTGTCACCTATTTTGCACTAGTACATTCCAAAGTTGGTAATATAGCAAAGTGGAGAATTGGGTAATCACATAGTTGTTTTCATAACATAACTGCAGTTTGTTTGGCATTTGTAAGCTACAGTGTCCGACAACAATTTGAAAATTCATGTAGGCATTTTTCCCAGTGGCTAGGTTTTTTTCTGGTGAGCAACTCAATGGCAAAAGATCTGTTTGCCTTCGTATGGCAATGGGGACAGCACATTAGCATCAATCCTGATCCCTGAGAATACTGGAATCTACATTTACCCTGCAGGAAATCCCCTCTAGTGAATAAGACAAAAGCAGTTAATTCTCATGAATAATCATTCCTCATCATTTATGAAGTGGGAACAGAGTGACAAATACGGCGTATGAAACAAATTATACACGAGGAGATTTTGACTGACTTCTCCAGATCATAACTTTAAAGGACCTCAGATAACAATGAATTCTGGTTGTTCCAGTGCGAGCTGCCCAGTGGTTCACAGGATGAACTAATGTTCAGCTATGTGCACTCTGTACTTTGGAACTTTTCTTTTCAGTTGCACCACATGTATTGTAATCTTCCATACGACTTTGCAAAACACATGTGATTGCATCACCTACTAGTCTCCTCTCTAATAATCTCCAAGTCTTTGGGCTGATTTCAGCTGAACGGAGTCAGAATCACAGAATCTTTGACAAAGCTAGTCAGAAGAGGTTTTGGGTGATCATACATCCAACCTCTTGCTAAAAGAAGGCCTAATTTCAAGTTAGAATATGTTGCTCAGGACTTTGTCTGGTCAAGTTTTAAAAATCTCTGTTGTAAATACATTTCTAAAATTTACTGAAATTTGTCATCTTGGTAGAGAGGTCAGTGAGTGGCACTGTCAAAGGAAAGGCAGATAGGAGGCAGTTAAGACACATTTTGCTTGGATTCTGCTAGTCAGCTAATAGCTGATATTATTCTGGCCTAGGGAGCAACCGGCAAGAAAGAACTTGGTGAACATATCAAGGGGAAAAAATATGCTTTGTTAAGTCTCCTGTTTCCAGAATAGCTTGGAAAATGAAAAAAACCCAAGACGGTAAACAGAATTTTCATTTTTCAACTATTTTTCAACTTATGAAACGTAATTCCACTTCATGAACAGCATTTTCATGTTAGAGCTATAAGAAGCATATATACATAACTGGCCAAGATTAAGAAACCTTCACTGCAGACCTCTTTCAAATAAATGTAAACCACCTAGATGGATTTTAACAAGAATCCAGTTTATTTCTGAAGGCTAAATTCAGATGGGCAGGTCTGGTTTTGCTATGTACTGTCTAATCTGGCAGTTCTTTCACAAGTCCATCATTTTGCTTGATGTAGCAGAGTTCATTTGGAAATGCATCAGAGCAAGAAAGCATCAAACACTACAGCATGGATGTCAGTGTCTCTAATTAGGTTGTAACACTCATAATTCTGTGGATTCATACAGAGGTACTCAGACTCTTCTAAATCCAGCTAAACCTAGATTTATGAGCAAACGTCACGGAAGAGGCAAAAAATGGCTGCTCTGTTTACGGTTTTCATCAGAAATAAAACCATTATAAATGTAATATATTCTTGTATCTCAGAGACTGTAGACTTCTGTACCTCTGAATGTCCCATTATAGTAAGAAAATATATGAAAGTTTATTGAGTGGGTGACTGGCATGCCAGTTGTCTAGCAATGGAAAACAAAAATCTTTCTAATGCAGTTTTACCTGCATGTTTTATTACACTCTATCGAACACATCTGTCAATAAAACCCCTTAAATTACTTGATATAATTTAGTACAGTACATCAGAGGCATTAACATAAAGACGTCTCCAAAGCAAACAGCTTTGACAAAATTTTTTTTTCAGACTGATTTCATTGCTGTTTAAATTGGTACCTAGCCTCTAAGTATTAAAGAAAAATAGCTTAAAATGATGGAAATTAATCTCAGTATAGAGGTAAAGACTTACATTTGAATTACCCCAAGAAATCAGTTGTACATAAGCATGGTAACTGTGGTTTCTGCACACTAGCACTGCATCTAGCAATACTTAGCAATCCAGAACTATATATTCTTGAAAGTAAGAGTGACATCAAAACCGCTAAGCATTTCAGGGATCCAGTAATACAGACTGATTTCTTCTTATTTCAGATGTGGTTTGTTTAACTGACAAATTGGATTTTATTTCCTAGTCAACTATATCTTTCAATGACCGATCATCATCCAGCCCTGAAATAAATGTTACCTGATTAAAGTAGTAAAGGTTAAAATATTTAAAACACATGCTGCAGATCTCAGAAATCAAGTCAAGATGTGTAAGGGTAAGAATTATTAGAGGATTTATGAAATCCGCCCCGAACAAATTAATTCATCAGTTTAGCCAAAGGCCTGTCAATGAATTCAAGAGCTTTCAAAAAATGGAACATCTGTTGCATATTTAAAGGTTCTGTTTATAAATGAATGTAGTAGATTATTCTTTCTGAGGCGAGATGCGCAGTTTATATAAATGTATGTGGAAGTTAATTTGGAATTGCTCTCATGTCCTTGAGGATCAGGGGTAATCTATGGAGGATTCCAGCTATCACTAGTCCTCGAGCATTTGGAGTGATTGAGGAGAATTACATCGTGAATGAAGCTGCAAGATACATCCATAAATCTGGATAATGACATTGTCAAAACAACCTATTACCTCACAAGAGTTAATAGTAGCTTTCCTTTTTTTTTTTTTTAAAGGAATCAAGACTACATGGCTTTTTAGAAACAAGGTGGAAGTCTCTCTGCCTTCTGTGGTCTTTCTGAGACGACGTAATAACCTAGGGTCTCATTTGCCCTAACATTAAGTACTGACTAATCTCATTCTGTTTTAGAAAATCACTTAAGCTAAGGCTTAAGTCCACTCAGCTAAAAGAATTTGTTTTACTGTTTTTCTTATGAAAGGATGGTACTGATCAGAAAATGTGCATTAAGCAAAAGCTTAAGCACTTTGATTTTTTATTCTGTATATCTACACAAATGTTCTGTTGTAAATGAACACCCCAGATTGAACACCCCAGATTCTGTAGAAAACTGACTTGATTGTGCTACTTTGTACTAGCTATATTAAGTTCATATACATACAAATATAAATCAATACAGCCACCTACTAATTGAGATTTTAATCTTTCTATATTTCGCCCAAACTATTCTTAGAAAACATTACACCAATGCACATGAATGCAAATGCTATTCATACCACACAGAAGACACAGAACCTCAGGACAACAGTTTGACTTAGAAGATCTCTCCTCTGCTTCATTTTCTATGGTGGCTGCTGCTACTGCATTTATTTTTGTGGCTCCAGCAGTTGTAGTACTTAGGTGATAAACATCAGTGAGGTTGTAATAGCAGCACATCTGTAGTAACACAGAATTATTCCCTCTCACCTACACACATAGAGCTTGGTACAAGTGACAAGTTAATCTCTTCTTTAAGAAAAAAAAAAGACATGCAATATGAGTGACTGGCTGTCACAAGAATGCTCTTGGAAACATCTTTTCTGCTATTTTTTTCTCTTTTAATTACACCTATGACTGCAGATTTGGATTTTTTCCATGTCCTTTTATTTTTGGTGAAAGTCAGTGGACTACATTCAACAACTGGCCTGGGGCATCAGTTACTTGTGCCTTATACTAACACCCTGAAACCCACATGGACAGAATCAGCCCCGAGGACTGACCCAGAAGGGACGGCTGAATTTGAAATGGGCTGGTAAGCTCTGGACAGGCAGTAATCTTGAATGCTGTGGGAATACCCTGGTAGGTCTGTACAGAAGCACAAGCAATTGAATGCTGTATTTGGCTTTATTTACTTACTTAAAGCATGAATCTTCTTTGGTTTTAGAGGGCAAAATGAAGCATTCAGCATGACAAAGCACCATGCTTAAGAAGGTAGGTCCATTGCTCAGTGCTGCCTGTGGCAGCACAACTACCTTGATTACAAGTCTACTTAAAGTCAGCAACAAATCATCCTCAGAAACAAAAGTATTCTTCCAAACTCCGATAAATGCTCCCCTTCCTTGGCCCTGGTCTGTTCCTTAAAATGCGCTAGCAAATCCAGTAATTTAAAACTAATTTAATAGCAAATTAAATAGAAATAGAAATCTGTTCCATTTGAAAATAAGAAAAAAACATTAAGGTTGGGGTCCAATCCCAGAGTAAGACTGAATATCAGGTTTTTGTTTGGTTTCAAGAATTTTTTTATAAGGAAGCGTATTACCTGTCTTTGAAATAAATGAAAGCTAGAAAAAACATGTATGTTTTTAACAGTAATTCCTTTTGTAAGCCATATTGTCTCTTTCTGTGATTTATAAGTAACTTATTCTATACGCTACATCTTGGAAAAAATCTGGTATTAACTCAGAATTTACTGGATAGGGTGAATCACAGAAAACGAGAACAGTGCCGTCCAAAGTGACTGAGAATTTGCTTACAGCTGAGGAAGCTACATATGTTTGATTTCAACAGTAAGACTTAGCTATTATGGCACATGAATCAAGTTTACTATTCTGCCGCTTTATTAATTGTTGATACTTGCATTTGGAAGCCTTAATTACAAACTAGGAATGGGTTTTAGTTTGTTTGAGGGCCAGCGACACAGCATATGCATGTACGTGTATACGTACAAACTGACAGATAGGTCATTTTGAATAAACCTAACAGAGATGTTACCTATTACAATGATCAGATACCTGACAACTGTCAGTGATATTAACCCTATAAAAGGCATGCATGGCAACTTACTTTCTCATTTAATATTTAATGTATTTCTGATAATTCCTTTAAATTAAATTAACTTTTAATATAACTGGCTTAATAATTTCTTTGATGCTTCAGAAGTCATATAATGGTATTTCTCATGTTTTATTTTCAATGTTATACATAAGCAAAGACTTGGAAAAGTTTACCATTAGTTTTACTAGTACTGTAATTTGTTGCTGGTGTCACAAAAAGTTTCTTCTTTTGGTTTTTTTTTTTTTTAACATAACAGTGAACACTGGGCAGGGGCTCAGAATTTCTCTAAAGCAAAGATACACTTTGCAGTGCAGTTCCCATTGTGTTATGAAATGTCTCTGTGCTTGGGTTATTGGTTTAATACATTTGTTACACTGAGAGCTGATTCAGCAGAAATAATCTCTGACATACTGGTCCCAGACGTTTGTGGTTTCTGGCACCAATGGCAGTCTGATCCTCCCAGCAAAAGAGGTTAACTGACTTCAGAGTTGGGGAAAAATCCCCCAGGAACAAAAATACCCCTTCCACATGAACATGCATCATTCTGACGTGCTTTAGGGGAACTGACTGGTGAATTGTTTGACAAGCCTCCAGTTTAGCTTGTCTAGCTCCAGTTTACATCTTTAACATATTTGTACACAGCTATAATATTGCCCTAAAAACTGCCACTTCATCTAGTTACCCTATTTTGCTACGTGTTGCATAGATAACACAAAGAAGAAACATAGGAAATACCTTGTATAAAGCACTGCATTCTACTCACAGTATTGGAATAGGGTTTTTTTGTTTAAACACGAGTTCTATCTTTTTAACAGAGCTTCGGAGTTGCTTCCTAGTATGATGGGTTTTTGTATATGTGTCTATGTCTGTATGTGTGTGTCTGTGCGTATGTCTCAAAAGTGTGACACATCAGGTTACGGCTCACGCAATTAATGAGGTAAATTGTTTAAAACAAGTCAGAAAGGAAAAAAAAAATTTAAAGGATAACTACATACAGTTTTCCTTTATTTTTGGATCATCATAGGAAGCTAGCAATTCACAGCTGGCATCACATTTCCAAGATGACCCTACAGTTTCATTGAATTAGAGATACTTTGGCTAGGTTGGAAATTATGATTAAGGCAGATGGCTGGCACCGTGTATTCCAGGTTTTGTAATTTTAGTTATGAAAGCTGCATGTCCCAGTCTCCCACACCAGATCACATTTGCATCTTACCTGCTTAGGAGGCTTTAAATCATTACTTTCTTAACTCTTGAGGACAGCTTGCCATGTTACCCCAAAAAAAAAAAAAAAAAAGAAAAGAAAATCCGATGTCTTTATAGTTTTAGTCTTTTTTTTCTCTCTTTGTGTGTGTGTGGTGCTTTTAAGTCTTTCCCTTCATGCTTAGCTGTCAATCAAAACTCAAAAATGTGAAATCAAACCTGAGGGAAGCAAATACTTTTTATTTTTTCCTCAAGGAAAAAAGGGATTACGGGAACCAAACTCAACTGTAATCTCCATAAACCATTTCTACGACTACTACTCCTAACGGAAAGCTCTGTTCCATTTCTGAAATAATTTTTATTTGTAAAGTGAAATGTGTAACACATAATAAAAGATCCTCTGAAGAACAATTATGCTGATTTGGTTTAACCAGACCCAGAGCATAACTGAGACTGGTCCACAAGCCTTTCAAATGTTCACATATTTTTCTGGAACATTCAAAACTGCTCTACACAAATACCTGCTACAAATCCAATGGAGCTGACAAGCCTCATTATCCAGTTCCCACTCCAGGCAATCATGAAATCTGAGTGTTGCTGACATGATCCATTTATATACAATATTTATTTAAGGACAAAACTTTACTTTTTCCTCAAGTCACTCTTTAACCAGACACTCAAAGGAAATGAATCAGTACTTCGTAACACTTGTGGAATCAGTCTCTCAGGTTTATTCAAGCTGAGTAACACATCATCTGGCAGACAAACTTTAAAGGACAATTTTGCAGCAGGTTATAATAATTATACTACCCTGGCTTCTAAGTGGTAGTAACACTTAGGACTGGCTAGACTCTGTCTGAGAATGAGTTAACAATACAAAGGATACCTGATTTATTGAGTTAAACTCTCAAGGTGTTATCTATTTCTTATGTGCTATGCCCACGTTTAAGTGTTGTGCAGTGTTTCTGGACAACCTTAGTTAGCATTTTCAAGCTTTTATTTTATGACTGACAATACAAAAGAGAAGAATGACTTGAAGATCTTATGAGTCATTAAGAATAACCGGAAGATGAGATTGGAAATAGGCACATAGCTAGGTAAGCATTGGTGCCTTATCTTTTGGCACTGGGCTACAGGACAAATGGGACTCTAGCTAAGCAATCCGCCTGGTATTTAAAGCTCTTAATTTTTAAATAATAGACAGCATAAGCAGTTAGCCATAACTCAAGTTTGTCCAACACACTTCTTCAAAGAATCACAGAATGGCTGAGGTTAGATCAGAATCATAGAATAGTTTGGGTTGGAAGGGACCTTTAAAGGTCATTTAGTCCAACCCCCCTGCAATGAGCAGGGACATCTTCAACTAGATCAGGTTGCTCAGAGCCCTGTCCAACCTGACCTTGAATGTTTCCAGGGATGGGGCATCTACCCCCTCTCTGGGCAACCTCTTCCAATGTTTTACCACACTCATTGTGAAAAATTTCTTCCTTATGTCCAATCTAAATCTACCCTCTTTCAGTTTAAAACCATTACCCCTTGTCCTATCAATACAGGCCCTACTAAAAAGTCTGTCCCCAAAGGCTGGAAGACTCTAGAAAACATCTAGTCCAACCTCAAAGTAGGGTCACCTACAGCAGGTTGTTCAGGCCTATGTCCAGTTGGGTTTTGAGTATCTCTAAGGATGGGGATTCCACGACTCTCTGAGCAAACTGTGGCAGTGTTCAGCCACCTTCACAGCTGAAGAGCTTTTCCTTCTATTTAAATGATATCTCCTGTTTCAGTTTGTGCCCACTGCCTCTTGCCTTGGGCAACACGGAAAAAAGTATGGCCCCATCCTCTTTATAACCTCCCATCAGCTATTTATGCACACTGACAAGATCTCCACTGAGACCTCTCTTCTTGAAGCTACACAATTCCAGCTCTCAGCCTCTTCTGGTACGGTCAGATGCTCCAATCTCTTCATCTTCGTGGTCTTGGACTTCCTCCAGTATGTCCACATCTCTCATGTCATGGGGAGCCAAGAACTGGACATAGCACTTCAGACGTGCTCTCACCTGGGCTGAACAGAGGCGAAGGATCACCTCCCTTGACCTGTTGGGCAGTGCTTTTCCCAGCACAGCCCAAGATACTGTTGGCCTTCTATGATGCGGTGGTGCACCGCTGATTCACGGCCAACTTGCAGTCCACCATGACCCACAGGTCTTTTTCTGCAGTTGCTTTCCAACTAGTAGATCTCCAGCCTATACTGCTGCACAGGATTATTCCACCCCTGGTGCAGGGCTTTGTTAAACTTCATGAGATTTCTACCAGCCCATTTCTCCAGCCTGTTGCAGTCCCTCTCAGATGGCGACACAAGCATCTGGTCGGTCAACCACTCCTCCCAATTGTGTATCATTTGCAAACATGCTGAGGATGCACTCTGTTCCACCATTCAAGTCATTAATGAAATGGCCAGTACTGGCCTCAGTATCAGATCCCAAAATACTCCATTAGTAATGGGACTGCAGCTGGACATTGTGCTGCTGATAACAATCCTTCAAGCCCTGAAGTTCAGCCAGTTTTCAATCCACCTCACTGCCCATTTATTTAGCCCATACTTCATCAGCTTCTATATAGAGAATGTTATGAGAGAAAGCTGTGAAAGCCTTGCTGAAGTCAAGATAAACAAAATACACCGCTCTCTCCTAGTCCACCATGCCAGTCATTTAACTGTAGAAGGTTAATGGGTTCGTCAGGCATGAGTCTGATCTCCTGAAGTCCAGGGTTATGATCCTGCTATTTGTCTTGTTCCCCTCTCTCAAGATCCTGGACTCCAGCATCTTACGGTCACTATAGACCAGGCAGAGCTCCATCCATCCCTGCTGCTCTCACATAAAACGTCGGTTCTGCTCCCCACTGTTCTGGCTCATCCTTCCTGGCCCAGGTCTGTCCACAGCAACACTCCAGTCATGTGAGCTATCCTGCCACGTCTCTGTGATCCCAAAGAAACTAGCACTGCAGCTGCACACAAGGGCTCAAACGTCCCTTCTTTGATCCCTGTGGGGTGTGCATTAGTGTACGCACACTTCAGAGCACCGTTGGTCTGATTTCCACAAAGAACTCTCAGAGCTTCTTGAATACTGTTAATGGGTAATGTGTAAAATACTGTGGCAAATGAACTGCTGGGGAGACAAAAGGCCTTCCAAAATGTTAATTCAGTGCACATCACATTACTGAGTTCCTCTTTGTAGCACTTTTAATGCTGCTATGCTTAATTAATACCACTGAATTGAACCACCTCTTCTTTCATCTAGTATAGAATTAAACAACTGACTGACTGAGTTGCATTTTGAAAAATTCGAGGCTCCTGTACTTTCTGTGGGTTTCAGTTAGACTTGCAAATGTTGAATGCATCTGAGAATCACTAGCTTGCTTTGTTTTCAGACACACTGACATGGAGGATGCTGCAAATGTAACTAAGCTGCCCTTTTTAGATGCACATCAGTTAATTTATCTCCTCTCTGTCGGAGAAGAGTGAACAGGAAGGCCACAATGTTACATGTGAAATGGTTTCAGGGATATAGCACATATTTAAAAAGTGCTTATCCCCATCATCCTATTCATTTTGGTTGTTATCTGAGCCTAACACTTCTCTTATGAAATCTAAACTAAGTCAAGTATGAGCAGAGTTCAAATTTTCATTGTGAGTTTGGATATATTCAACTTTCCACTAATGGCAACAGCTTTTCAAAATGAAATCCTTTCACAAACCATTCCCTGCAGAAACATGGTGCAAGACATTTTTGACATCCTAGCAAGTAACTTCTACCTCGAGCTAGAAAGATTTCCTGAAAGGACTTCTAAACTCCCAAAACTTTCAAAGATACATGACAGAACAAAATAATTCTCTGGCTTCTGAAAACATTTTCATTATGGGCCTGGTCCAAATGTCAGTGGGCCAGCCAGTTTTCCAGCTTTTTCTCAAAGTGGAGTAAAAATACAGAAACTTCTTGTAATCTGCTGGAAGAATTTTAATGGCAGGAGGAAAACTACATGTTGACAAGCTAACCAACGGCTCCTGTTCCTCCCTTTGTTCTCCCTCCTTAACCGAAGAGCTACAAGAGTGTACCTAACTGTAACAGGGACGCGTCCTGGTGATTTCACTGGGATTTTCAGGTGCAATTCTGTTTCCAGCTAAGCCACTGAGGTCTTACCGCTGACATAAAAGCAGAACAGGATCCTTAAGAGTGTAAGCAGAATTTTACTACCTGTTTATTAGAAAAATTAAAGTGTTTAAGCAAGAGTTTAATCTGTTTCTTATTTCCTTCTATTGTGAAGTCATAATATTGTTATTTGTGACTATAAAATAACAGCTGTGCTCTGCATCAAAGAGTCCCATTAAGCACAAATATCTCGGTAAGAATCAAATGCAACATAGTATTTGTTAAATAAACACCTTGTGGTATAAAGACACATTTATCTTCAAACATGATACAGTTTAAAAGCTTGCCTTAGAATCCGAGCCTATATTCTCACTGATTTTTCTAAGATGCTCTGAGGGCTGATGTGTATTAAGTATCTGAGGCCATGGTAAAGTTACATTGTGTTTATTTTGCCAAATTTTTAAAATCTGAAATGTCATCCTGTTTTCAGCTTTGTTTTCATGATGGTATAGTTCTTGTCACATTCCTTTGGAATGCATGCAGTTAAATGTATGACTATATGTATATTTCTAAAACAATGTAATTTGTTGGTTCTACATTACTTTTTATTTTTGAGCCACCGTCCCCAATGTATGTGGTGGCTGATATTCATGTAGTTTATCGTTGCAGCAACTGTATTAGTGCTTTCATGCCTGCTCTTCTTCCATTACTCTAATGTAACTGGCTAATCAAAACCCATGCACCTTTCATTAACTTCTGTTAGAACAAAACTCTGTCTAACTGCACACAGCTTAAAGATGCAACTTAACATTGCTCCAAGTTGCACAAATCTTCATTACTCTTTGAGCAGGCAGGTAGCTGCCTGCATGTCAGCTGCATGCAGAAAGAGCAGGTAGATCCAGGTATAAGGAAATTTATTGCCTTGCCTTGTTTCTGAAAATACTGTAGGATGTAGAATTTTGATTAGCCAGTCTGACTATCCATTTTCATTGTACACAATTTTACTGCACATGCCAAAAGGATCATGTTTTTTCTCTAATGCTTAATCCCGCCTTAACGTGCCATTAGAGTGACTGAAGTTTTCCGATAATTAGAAACAATGAGATTAATCCCAAACTGATGTCTCCTGCATTAAAAAAAGTAATCAAAGCTGCTTTAAAAATAGATCTTGCATGATATTTACACATAAGTGAAACTACTTAGTATTGAACTATTAAACGCATGTTAAAAGCGTTTTGCCAAAGTAATATCAAGGAGCTGGGAACTCATGTCCTTCATGTAACACTCTATTAAATCGCTACCGAGATATGAGGCAATCTGGATAGCTTTCTTGGTGGGGCTGATTTTTTTCAGCAAGAGTAAGATGGCTGTTACTGATTGCGTTTATAATTTGCAAAGCGTTACTGCATCCAGCTAAGCTCTTCGGAAAACGGGCAGAGGCAGAACGTTCTCTCACTTCAGCCTCTCCCGCAAACGTTCGATCTCGCTGCATGTCTGGTTCTTACCACACTCCCACCACCTCACTGCAGCTACCTCCTCTCTACCACGCCAGCTGCAAGGCCGCCGTCGGCCAGAGCGCCAGTTAAGCCTTCCATTGCACCAACTGTCCTCCCTGCTTCCTTACCTTTCCTTAGAAAGAAACTTTAGGTTCCTTTTTTTCCCCCTCCTCTACAGATTTTGCTACAAACAAGGGCCGCATTAGGAGGAAAACTGTATAGGCAGTATGGGTGAAGACGCCACCATTCCAGCTGGAGCAGCGACGCTCCACTCAGGGGCCACATTCCGGCCCCACGCCGCGTCTTTCACGTGTCACAGGCCTGTACCACACCGCCGCACGTACCACGCTCCACCTCGCGCGTGCCTGTGCGGGCGCGGACTTAATTCGGTGCGCGGAGCACGGCCCCGCGGCGCGGTCCCGCCTTACTCCCAGCCCTGCGCTGGGCTCTCCCGGGGGCTCGCCCCAGCAGCACCCACTCAGGCCAGGCGGCCTCCGGGCCATAGCTTCACGGCCGCCGGCTGCCTGAGAAGCCTTCGCGACAGCGGGGGCGCCGGGCGGCACACACCCCGGCCCCCGCCGCCTCGCGCACGGCACTTCCCCGCGGCGGGGCCCCACGCCCAGACCGCCTCTCGCGACACCGCCAGCAAACCTCGCGATAGCTTCCCCACTCCTGTCACTTCACCGCGGGCTCCTTTAAGAACGAAGTCCCGCTGGGCGGCTCCTCTCGCGATACCCGCCCTGGAGTCCGGCTGCGGCCGAGCCTGCGGCGGCGGGGGTGGGGCGACCAGCGCGGGGGAGCAGGGGCCGCTCGCCCTCGTCCCCGGGCACGGTTACGGCCCGCACCCTACGGGAGGGGAGGCCACCCTGGCGGAGGGCGCCGGGCTGTTATCGGGGCCGGTAGTGGTGCGGAGGTGGCGGGGGGGCAAGCGACGGTTTCCCTCGCTGACACGCTGTGAGCTGCCCCCTGCGTCTCCTCAGCCCCTTCCCCGCTGTGCTTTGCCCGGGGGAGCGTGAGGCCTCCACCGAAGGGGTGTGGGCGCTAGACCGGCCAGTGCCCCCGCTGCTGCGGCGGTAGGCCCCGCGAGCGGCGGGCCCGGCTAGCTTCTGGTCCCCACCTGCCCCGGGCTGCCTCCGCACACGGGCTCTGCACGGCCAAAAGTTAAAATGTGTGATGATGTCCCAGGTAAGCATCTTCTGTGTGTCTTTCCAGAGGGCTGTTCAGGCGCTTGTCGCTTACTCACGTTTACCCAGGTGGAAAATGAGAGCAGACGAGGCAGTTACGAGGTGCTTGGTGATCCACGGTGGGAGCTTGCTGGCAGTGCCTTGTGCGTGCATCTCCGTGCCACAGGGCTGCGAGGCCTCGCCTGACGGCAAAGCTGAGGTGCTGGAACGTAAGAAGGGTGGTGGTGTACGTGTTTTAGAAATAGTCAGTGAGAAAGCGCTTCAAATCGGTTCTGTTCATCAGAAACAATTGAGTTTGTTTCTTGGGACGAGTGGAAACTTGTCGTTAAGTCAACTCAAAACATCGCTTTTGGAAGACAACATTTTGGGGGTTTTTAGCCTCTTATTTAACAATTTTGTAGGTAAGCTTTGCAATTCAGGAAGGGCAATGTTTTTACTTTATATTAGCCTTGAGTTTTGCTTTTACAGTCATTTATTGGAGTGTAAAAAAACCTTGGCACTCTACATTAAGAGGTCAAACCCCAATACTTGGAAAGCATTCATGGTACTTTTGCTTTTTTTTTCGTAGAGGAGTAGTTGAAATGAACTAGTGTGTGACAGGAGGCCATTAGCAGCATGATTTAGTACAGTCGATATACATAATAGCATGGTTTTTTTCAACTGTGATAAAAGCGGTAGGTGTAGGCAGGCATCTTCAATACCAACTTTCTTCACTGATGGGGTGGTGTACTGTACCCATGCTAGGAAGCCATACCAGATCATTTTCTTCTTTTTTGAAGACAGTACCCTACATAAATTATAGTTCTCGTTCAAAACCCAAGAAGTCAGTGAATCAGGCTAGTTAAAGTAGCAATTCTTGCTTTAGCTTGTACAGCATTATTTTCTGGCGTCTTGTAGCAATGGTGTCCTTAATACCATTGCTTTGCTTTTCTATCCTTCTTTTTCATTCTGTTCCTTGTTTCTCACTATGTTTGCAGTTTGGTAATACTGAAACTGTTCTCCAGTGTGATATATTCCACTTTGTGCCTGGAACCCTAATTCTGACAAGTCTCATGCAACTCATTAAACTCAAGTAAATGCTTAGTTAAAAGCAAAGGCACTGTCATCTTAAATCATAGTTTTAACTTGAGAGTCTTTAAACTAATGTCACATGTCACTTCAGATATTACTGTAAAAGAAAGTAATTACGGAAATGCTCTCTTTTATTTTAAACTTTGTTTTGCATATTTAACAGTGTGCTGTATATAGCTGGTTTCGTTTTTTCAGTCTTGCTTCTTGATTTTGAGAAATTGCTCGAAGACTTAAGTGCTACTGGGGGAAGTTCATGTGCACATTTTTTTGCACGGATTTGAGCATGTGTGAGAGGCAGTACAAATGTCTTGAAGTTTAAGAGATTAGTTATATATGATTTGTTGAATATACTGTCTGTGCTTCACCCTTTGCCTCAGAAAGATATGTTTGAGCTTAAAGTCTCTGAGAAGGTCAGTGGGAATGGCTGAAGGTATGGAGCAGCTTATGTACAGGTCATAGGGTTTGGGGTTGAACTTATCAAGGATGATGGGGGGTGTAATGAAAGAGATATGCAAAATGATGAGCTTAACGGAGAGATCATGGTTTATGATCTTGTTAGTATAAGAACTAATGGGCCGTCAGTTTAGGTTGTGGGATCCAAGTTCATAGCAGAAAAAGCTTGTCAGGTATTAGAGAGCAGACCTGTGAAATTAATGGTCAGAAGACACTGAATGCAAGAAATCTGCTTGTGTTGAAGGTGGCATGGAGCTACTTGGGAGAGGTCCACTGGGGTTTGCTAAACAAACAAACCACACCTGGCCTGGGAAAGCTCTGTAGCTAAAAGAATACTTTAAGGATGAAGAATTTTAGAGGAGAAGTATTCTGTATGCTTTTGCAATTTTTGTTGTTACCTGGATGTCAACTTACGGCCACTGCTGGTTGCAGAACAGTGGGATACATGGATGTTTTTGTTTTCTTCTAATGCATGTAACTTAATTAATTTAAAAAAAAAGGAAGTATAATTGTCACTGATCTAACTAATACGTTGTGGAGAATAACCCTGCGAGTGTACACTTCCAGGACCTCAAGAAGTAGTGAGAAGAACCCATCTTCTCCATGAGGTTTTTTGCACTGACCCATAAAAATGAGGGAGGGTGGAGTTTCTTGCCTACCTCTGAAAAGTAACTGAGTTGACACACCCAGAAAGGTGTAATACCACTGATCATAGTTACAGAGTACGAATACATGCGCTGATGCAAGATTCTCTCTCTCTTGCTCCTTCCCATAAAAACGTTAGGTGCCTCTCACTGCTGCTAATAATGACTTTCTCAGAAGTAGCAGAACTTATTCCAACAAATAGATAAGAAACAACAAAAGTTCTGAAATGAGTCATACATGATCCTCTCTTTGTTTTGGGACAACTTAGCAGGGGAAGGTTGGAAATTGTTTCCACAACACAAAAGGCCAACACTTCCTCAGTTCAGATTTGGAAAACCTTGTGTGCAACTGTTCTTTACTCGGTCTTTCTGTTTTTACTATGAAGAGTGAAGGCCTTGTTTTTTTCTGATAGACATGTTTTGTTGGTTTTTTTCCTTGTCAGTGCGATGTGGATTCTTTGGACTCTGACATACTGCTGTTCATATCTTCCTCTTTCTTTGTTAGCAGCATACATACCATTTAAATAATTATCTTTGTGCATGAAATGTAAAACTGAGATAGCTGAAAATGAATCAGTTCAATCATACCTATTGTTAGTATCTGATAGATAGAGGAACAGATTTTAACAGTTCTAGACTGGACAGCTATATAAGCAGTTTACTGAGTAATTAGCCACTTTGATGAACAACATAGGCAAATTATATGCTGCTAAGTGCTTTTAGAGTATACTTCTGTTGTTTCTAAACATAAGGTTTTTTCACCTGTTCCAGACTTTAAGAGAAAGGTGATGTGTTCGTATGCAATTGTATTTGTAAAATAATTTACTGACACTGCAGTACTAGATTCAGATAGATCAGAACTGTATCTAATATAGAAGGCCTTTTTGACCAGTTCACGTGGTCTGTTAATTGGACACTAAACCTGCAGGCATCGGCATATCGGCATTTGGCTGTGTGAAGCTACTGTGGAACAACTTAATGTATCAGAATATGGCTTTTACATGAGATTTTTTCCAATAGACTTTCAGATATTTAAAAAATAGTAGCCCTTCAGCAAATTGTAATTTAATTTCTACCTCAGGATTTGGTTCTAAACGGTAATCAGTATCCTAATTCTAATTCTACCTTCAGTAAAATCTTTTACCTGGAGTTGTATGGATTTTGTCAAATTAAATTTATATCCAGTGTTTTATTACTGTGACAGAATGAAATACTTTCTACATTTGGCCAGTTTATCACTATGTGTATTTGGTTTTTTATAGGTAATTGGCATATTGGGGAGAAATGCCTTGCCCCTTGTCTTGAAAATGGGAAACTTCATGAAGGAACAATATCCTCTATTGAAAAGGACAAGAATGGAAAATCATTTGCTGTTGTATCATTCTTGGAGTCTGAAGAAAGGAAAATACTAATAACTAAACTTTGTAGAGTCCAAGCCAGTAGAGGACCCTGGAAAAGCTTAATATTTGATGATGGTGATCTGGAAAAGCCTTATTTTCCTGACCGAAATCTTCTGTCTCCTGCAGTTGCTTTTAAATTATCTGACAATGGCGATTTTATCCCATATACAATTAACAGATACCTGCGTGATTATCAAAGGGAAGGAGCTCAGTTTCTGTATGGACACTATGCTAATAAAAGGGGATGTATTCTTGGAGATGATATGGGCCTTGGAAAGACAATACAGGTATTCTTTTTGATTGTTACACTGAGAGAATAGATAATTTTTTTTGGCAGTGTATTTTCTGTGAGATGTAAGTCTTCTTTAAAAATAATGTATTTACGAAAAGCCACCTTAGTGGAGCTTAACCTTCCTTTTCTATTGTGGAGTTGGAGGAGGCAGGACGTGACCGTCCAGGACAGCACGTAGAGCCAGGAGTTATTGCTGTATTTAAGATTCATTTCTGACAGGCCACAAAACTGGGGTGTGGCCCCTTTTAGTGTAAGCACAGACAGTTACTGTAGTTAAAATGTTAGTATTCATTTTATGTTGAATTTACTTTGAGGATTGCTACCTATGCATCATGAAAGTAATTTGTGCTGGAGTATGCTGAAACTACTTACAGCTCTTACCTGACTGTAGCTCTTTAAATGTCTTTTTCCTTTTTTCTATGGAAACCAATAGTTTGACCCTACTGGGAACAAGAAAGAGCAGACACATGTACTCCCATCTCTGGAAAAAGTGCTTAGGTGTTCCGTGTTATTTTTATCACTCTTTTGGAAATACATCTTGGGTTGATGAAAGGACAAAGCATAGCTGGATTTTTCCATTATGCCTTGAATCAGTGTGGCCCAAATGATTCATTCATTTTACTAAAATTAGGGTGTTTTTATGTTTGAAAATTCTCTTGAATCTGTCTGGTTTTAAGTTAGCAGCTTGAATCTTATGGTGCCTAGTCTTTGTCCCCCTTTCTTTTTTTCCCTCCATGTGTCAAATGCAAACTCATTCCTTCACTGTCAAATTCTGGCTGTAGCATCTGTTGCCCTTCTATTCAGGAGAATGTTGACAGACACCCATAAGTGCAAAGAAGTAGAGAAGTATTGTTCTGTAGCAAATTTGACAAGAGGAGAGAGTAAACTAAACTAGCAAAACTCTGGATAGAGCATGAATCATAGAATCACAGAATCATTAAGGTTGGAAATGACCTGTAAGATCATCAAGCCCAACCATCAACCCAACACCACCATGCCCACTAAACCATGTCCCGCAATGCCACGTCCACACGTTCCTTGAACACCTCCAGGGATGGTGACTCCACCATCTCCTTGGGCAGCCTGTTCCAATGCTTCACCACTCTCTCAGTAAAGAAATTTTTCCTAATATCCAGCCTAAACCTTCCCTGGTGCAACTTGAGGCCATTTCCTCTTGTCCTATCACTTGTCACTTGGGAGAAGAGACCAACACCCACCTCTCTGCAGCCCCCTTTCAGGTAATTGTAGAGAGCGATGAGGTCTCCCCTCAGCCTCCTCTTCTCCAGACTGAACAACCCCAGCTCCCTCAGCCCCTCCTCATAAGACTTGTGCTCCAGACCCCTCACCAGCTTCGTTGTCCTTCTCTGGACGCGCTCCAGCATCTCAATGTCCTTCTTGTAGTGAGAGGCCCAAAACTGAACACAGGATTCGAGGTGCGGCCTCACCAATGCCAAGTACAGGGGCACGAGCACTTCCCTACTCCTGCTGGCCACACTATTTCTGATACAGGCCAGGATGCCGTTGGCCTTCTTGGCCACCTGGGCACACTGCTGGCTCATATTCAGCAGGCTGTCAATCAACACCCCCCAGGTCCTTTTCTGCGGGGGAGCTTTCCAGCCACTCATCCCCAAACCTGGAGCATTGTGGTTGTTGTGACCCAAGTGCAGGACCCGGCACTTGGCCTTGTTGAACTTCATCCAATTGGCCTCGGCCCATCGATCCAGCCTGTCCAGATCCCTCTGCAGAGCCTTCCTACCCTCGAGCAGATCAACCAACTTGGTGTCATCTGCAAACTTGCTGAGGGTGCACTCTATCCCCTCATCCAGATCATCAATAAAGATACTAAACAAGACCGGTCCCAAAACTGAGCCCTGGGGGACTCCGCTTGTGACCGGCCGCCAACTGGATTTCGCTCCATTCACCACGACTCTGGGCTTGGCTGTCCAGCCAGTTTTTAACCCAGCGGAGAGTGCACTTCTCTAAGCCATGATTTGCCAGCTTCTCCAGGAGAATAATGTGGGAGACAGTGTCAAAGGCTTTACTAAAGTCCAGACAACGTTGACAGCCTTTCCCTCATCCACTAGTCGGGTCACCTGGTCATAGAAGGAGATCAGGTTGGTCAAGCAGGACCTCCCCTTCATGAACCCGTGCTGGCTGGGCCTGATCCCTTGGTTGTCCTGTACATGCCCTGTGAGCGCCCTCAAGATGAACCTCTCCATAATCTTCCTGAGGCACTGAGGTCAGGTTGACAGCCCTGTAGTTCCCCGGATCCTCCTTCCAGCCCTTCTTGTAGATGGGCGTCACACTGGCAATCCTCCAGTCATCTGGGACCTCTCCTGTCAACCAGGACTGTTGATAAATGATGGAGAGTGGCTTGGCAAGCTCCTCAGCTAGGAGGGATGCATTTAGAGGTGCATCACACATTTGCATAGCTGCTGCTGATCTGTTAACAGATGTTTATTAAAACTAAACCATGTCCATTTACCTTATGTTTTACCTAAGCTTGGCCACATTTCTTGTCCATGGCAGTTTAAGATCTTGGTAGTTGTGGGAGTTTGTTTCTGCTCAGAACTGCAATTATCTGATTTCATACAGTAAGAAGCATCTATGTAAGGTAGCAGTAAACTGGAGGAGAAAAGTTGAGTTGTCTTGCTTCCATCTCATGTATTTTTCGATCTCAGAACTGATTCTGTAATGACCTGGTCACGTTTATTGCACAGTGACAGTGTGTTCTTGTGTGGAATTCACATCTGATGGTTATTTATTCTGATTACAGTGTCAAGTTTGCAGAAGAAAAGTAGAAGTTTTGAAGAATGTCTTGTGTATTTTTTTATAAAACACAGTATTTATGTTTTTCAAGTTCAGTATGGGAAAGGCAATTCAGTGGATATGAAGTAAGAGGATTTCACTTCTTTAGAAAAGATTAGTATGTATGAAAGAATAAATATTAAACTTCATCAGGTAGCAAGTAACTGATTTAGTCTTATAGAAAATTTGTTTTATAATTGGCTGAACCTTATTGTTTCTGAATTATAGGTTAATTTATGAGATAAAGAATTCTTCTAGAAAACTTTTGCATTTTAATATTCTTTGTACTTCTGAGCTGATTTCTGCTTAAATGGCCTGACTGTATGGCTTTTTCTTTTCAAGCTAAAGTTGAGGTGGAAGCAAGTAGAATAATGTTTTCTTAACATGATTGCAGTAAGTTAAAGTTTCCTATTAAGGCATTTAGGTTGCTTCCTGCTTTGTCTGGAAGAGCCAAAGGTTTCTTAGCAGAGTTGCCCTTTTACAGCCTTTCGCTATTGTTACAAATTTGTGATGCATAATTCTTCCAAAAATGGAGGATCTGGAAGACACATGGAGATTTTGTGTTCGGTTGAATTTTATTCTTATTCTTGAAAGGATTAAAAAAAAAAAAAAAGTTAAACAACATGTGCAAACTTGCAGTTCCTCTTAGCCTCAGTTTATATGAAATATTATTTATAAAATTATTTGGTTTTCTTCTACATACCTCTTTCCCATCCCGTGGCCCCATTTGTGATGGGTTTCCTCTCTCTTCTGCTCATCTAGCATTACTCTTCTCAGGTATTTTTCCTGCATTTCTCCACTCCTGGCTCGTTCTTCTCCCCTCATCGTTAGAGGGAGAAAGCTCTGGAAATTTCCTCTTTTTTAGAAATCAACAGATGACAGTTTTACCTCTGCCCTGGTATGAGCAGCTGTGTAGCAGCTGCAAAAGGAAGCGGCTGGAGCTGGCTGCTCAGAGTAAAGGGGGCCTGTTAAATTCCTAAAAGAAGGGCACCTCTGTGATGATGCATCTGGTTCTTGCTGCTGCTTAGCCCCATGGATACCAAGTGGTTTTTACGGATTTGAATGTTCTGGACAGATATCTCTGTGCCTTCTTCCTGTTTTCGATTACCCTGGGAGCAGCTTGGAATAGCCTGTGCTGGGATGTTTGTCCCCACTGTTGTATATTATACTGTGTCTTCTCATAATCAAAGGGAAATCGCCTTGACTGGTTTGAGGCAGATGAGAGAATGTAGGCCCAAACACAACAGAAAGAACTGGTTTTGAAGTAAACAGCAGGAATTGGAAGGAATGGAACATACAGAAAATGACATATTAATAAAAATCTGATCACTATTTAAAATCTCCTCTTCCTTTTGCAGAAGTAGTGTTGGGAGTATAGTTAGCGAGTATCTCTTCCTTCTGATTTCTCATCCAAGATTCAGGTTTCCTCCTGAAAATGGAGGAAGATTGCAAGGCATGCCTCATCTGTAGTTTTTGCTGGCTCATTCATAATATTTTCTGTATTTTTGGGACTTCTCCACTTAGAGGGTGAAAGAGTAAAATAGAGCAATTAATTGCTGTTATCATGAATTTGGGAATCTCCAAGGGAGTTCCCATGTTAAAAACAGATTGATGTTAAAACAAACAAACAAACCAATCCCCATTTCTAAATCCCATCCGGGATTTTGTCTTACATGTTTATTTTCAGTGGAACTAATTCACTTTCTGTTTGCATTTTTGTACATAATCACTGAGAGTTGTTTTCTTTCTCAAGGTCATTTCGTTTTTGGCCGCAGTGTTGCACAAAAAGGGAACACGTGAAGATATAGAAAATAATATGCCAGAATTTTTGCTGAGGACAATGAAAAAAGAATCAAAGTGTAACCCCAAGAAGGTACAGCTTTTAGTGGTGCAAGCTTAAGGATTTTGGTAAAAGGCAATGCTTGGATATTTTGTTTGTTTGTTTGCTTTAGGAGTTTACGCTTATTCATTTTTAATGTTCAGCTACTTAGGTAGATTAGGGGTTCATGGCCTTCCTAGTAGTGTTAGGGAAGCCTTCAGTTTTCCAGATTTTCATAGTGCATTATCTAGGTGTTACTGTCTAATCTGTTAATACTGTTGATTGGCACTAGCACAAAACATTTGGAAATATCTGAATGAGATTTTTGGCTAGAGTACTTCGAAAGGCCCATGCTAGTGAGTAGAAAATCGTAGTTTTGTGTGATTGTGTTTCTAAAGTACAAAAAGCACGTGTATATATATTAACATGATATTTAAATAATTAAGGTGAATGCATATATTTGGAAAATTTATTGCTAATATTCTGGTGCCCTCGCATATTTTCTTGAATGACTGTCATAATGTCAGAAGTAAAGCTGACTGATAATCTAGATAATCAAATACAGCAATAAAGATACACGTAAAAGTTCTGTGTGAACAAGAGATATGTGAAGAACATTTTAATTTTGCTCATCACAGTACCCATGCATTTTCTGTTTCCCATTGCTGTTTTTAATTTATTGAAATATTTAACTGGCATAATGGTTCATATGACACTATCTGTGTGAATAATGGATACAGGTTCCTCAGGAAAGACAGGGAGAGAAAAAGAGGTGAAGGGATAACACTTGTGTGAAAAAAAACAGGTATGCTTCTGACTGGGAATAAGAGAAGAAGAATTTTACTTTGAGGACAATTAAGTATTGGAACAGATCACAGAGAGGGGTTCTGGACCTCCCCATCCTTGGGGTTTTCAATACCTGAGTAGGGAACACACTAAATGTCTTAATTCAGTGTTGTGCCTGCTTTGAACAGAATGTTGGACTAGAAACTTGCTGAGATCGCTTCCCACCTCACTGATTTTATTATTGTATGATATTAAATGAGTTGTACAAGCTGTCTTAAGTTTTTAAACCCTTTTCAGGTCTTCCTGTTTTGAAGTCATATATTGACTAGACTTGTGGATTGAAGGAAGCTGCTTACCCTCTTCATGCTTTTGTTTTCTCCTGTAAAACATTTTATGGTACACAGATACAGATGCTAAAACAAAGCAAAGTGATAGTATCTCATGTCTTATTGCAGTTCTTAGAGTATAATTTGAGTAAGTAGCACTACTTTGGTATTTTCTGTAGTATTAAAGTATTTTTCTTCTGTACTATTTACATAATCTGAGTAAACGGATTACTTTTGAATTTATATTGACTCTTCAGATATTTTCTATACTATGCTTTGGAGTGACAGAATTAAACAATTCAAACTATAAAGCAGTAAAATAAATCTCAAGGTTTTGACTTTCCTTATTGCAAAAGTGCTATCTTGTAGTTTTTCCAGTAATACTATAACAGCTATTTGTTTTCAGATTTTCCTCATAGTGGCCCCTCTTTCAGTGCTGTACAACTGGAAGGATGAGTTAGACACATGGGGGTACTTCAAGGTCTCTGTCTTACATGGCAGTAAAAAGTATGATGACTTGAGTCGCATCAAGCAAGGAAAATGTGAAGTTGCCCTTACAACTTATGAGATAGTTCGCCTGTATTTGGATGAATTTAACAGGTAACGATTTTAATGTATTTTTTTACACACAGAATTTTAACTGTCTGTCTACGTTCGTGTTGCTCTTTGCAAGTACATATTCTTTCTGTGTAATGTATTTACTGTTAAATCCAATGACTCATTGTGTTGAGGAGAATCCCATTTAACTATCTTTGGAGAGTTTACCCTATACTATCTTTGTAGTGGGATGCTTGGGAGAAGTTTGAGTAGTTTTCACAAAGCTAGTTTTTCCTGTTAACCTGCTCATGAAGTGTTTTCTAAAGCATGCAGGAATTGCCTGCCTGAAAACCTGTGGTAGCTAAAAGATATGCAGAAGATATTTCTATCTTTCAGTACAGTGTAAGGAGCAAAAAATCTGGAATTTTTAGCAGATGTTCAAGAGTTATTTTCCTTGTTATTTGCGCTTTTCACCAGTTTGAAATTGTTGAGTCCGGAAAACTTTGAGATATAAGATGTGTCTGTGTGTGTACTTTTAAATACCTGATGGACTTAGCAGAATCAAGGTCTTTCGGACAGCAGATTGTATTAGAAATCCTACTTTATTTGCTCCATAGTTGTATGCATTTTCAAACTAGGACTGTTGACTTGCCTTTTTCTATGCTCAAGAGTACTTAGCCTCTCATCTGATTCTAGTGCTCTTCTTTTCTTATGTCGTCTTGGAAGTGGGGTGCAAGTTGTGTGAATAGCTAGGAGTAGCAGCCTTCTCTTAGCAGCTGGTGTTGTCAGTGGCTCTACAGATCTTGTCGTTTTAGGTGTTGGGAAAGGTCTCAGCAAGTGTCCTAGTGTTCTGGACAGCCATCACCAAAACAATCAGATCTCCAGCTCTGTCTGTGCTCAGGTCTGAAAAAGAAGTACAGATAGGGGAAGATTAAAGGAGTTGTGTTACCAGTAGCCTAATTCTTGCTGTTGTCTTTCTGAGGAACTCTTCAGGCATGGTCATTGAATAGGCAGTGGTCAGGAAATAGGTGCATGTGCAGAGCAGATCAGATTTGCGACTGACTGTATGCTGAAGTAATATGTTTGTAAGCAGATTTACCAAACTGTTTCTGCAGTGCATGTGACTGGATGGGCCTATGATTTTGACACTGGAAGAAGGTGTGTCTTGCTTAGCTAGAATGATGGATTGGCCTCAAAACCTGGTCTTAAATAATTAATTATCACTAATAAGAATATGTAGACTCAGTTATGCATGTAAATCAGCATAATGAGAGGTTAAGTTGAAGGAGCTAGCATATGGTCATCTGTTAGGCTCCTTTCAAAACCTCCAATTTTTAGCAGATTTTAGGAATGTAAGGAACTCGGATTGAATGAATGTATTTAGCAGGGATCAAAAATGCCACAAGATCAGCCTTTAGATTAGTGAACTAAATGCAGCCTGCTCAGGAGAGAGGTTTCCTTCTAAACATGTCTGTTTCAGCTTTTTGCTGCTTGAAGTATCATCAAAGGGGATATGATTTTTGTTCTGAAATATTCATTCATATATATAAAGCGATCTCATAAAGTTAATACATCTCTTCCTAGCAACTTGATGGCTTAAATTAGTATCCCAGTGTGCATGTCATTCTACCTCCAAGTTTTATGCTTGAACTGGCTGCAAAATATCATTTGGTCTCTGCTTCTAGGTATGTTTCTCCTAGTCACAAAATCATGAAATACTAGGACTCCTCTGCCATATTGGTATCATATAGGTATTAAAGAAATTGAGTGGTGCTTTCATGTAGGAAACATGCAGATTGAAATTCTTTCAGTCTGCTTCTGATTACACTGGATAGGTTTTGTTGGAAAAATGAAGCACACCTGTGTTAAGCATGTTTCAATAGTTTACCTTCAAAGACTTATTTAATTTTTCTAAATTTTACTTGTGGGTAGAATTAATGCTGGTGAGATATGCTGGATTGATTGCTCTGGAAATTGAAAGCTGCTTTCTTCACAGAAAGGATTTGATACAGTTAACAGTAGTTCATTTATTTGGTTATATAGTTTTGCCATTATAGCCAACTATGCCAACTAGCCATTATAGCCAACTATCGTAACTGAATTTACTAAACAAACAGAATATAAGGAAACTGAGTAGCATAATACAATGTAAAACAGGAAAACCAAAAAGTAATAGTGTCTTACAATAATCGTGGCTGTGTGTGTGGCTGACTTCACTTTGTATGTGTATGTGGGATGACGAGATAAGTAGTTTCAGTTAATACAATATTTCTTGTTGATCTGCAGTGTAGAATGGTCTGCTGTGATAGTGGATGAAGCACATAGAATCAAGAATCCAAAGGCTCAAATAACTCAAACCATGAAGTCATTAAAATGTAGCGTTCGCATAGGTCTTACTGGAACCATTCTTCAAAACAACATGAAGGAACTTTGGTGTGTTATGGACTGGTAAATAACTTTTTTATGATTTAAACACCTCTATACATTAACCATGCAGTGGGACTGGGATAGACCTGGATGATTTGGACCCATCTGTGTCAAAAAAACAACAACAACAAACCACAACCCTGCCCGAAAAAAACCCCAATGTTTTGAGAGAATGTATGTTTTTCCATAGATGTATTGGAGGTAAGCTCCTGGTAGATAAGCAGTATGTATTTTGCAGTTATTTAATACATTTGGAGCTCCTCTTGTCATCTGGCTTCTTTGTGGTATTTGGAAAGCAGTTAAAATTACTGTCTTTTTTCCCCTATGTTTACCTTTCTTTTTTAAGGACACTATTTTCTTCTTCATCTGTCCTCCACACAGTAGATTGAGAATCTATACACAGTTTTGAACAATGTTGTGCCTTTGTTCTGTCCAGTATATGCAGGTCATTCTGACTTACTTGGAAGTTGAAAGTAATAATATTTTGCTGTTTTTCAAAATGCACATATTTGGAAAGCAACAGTCTTGTCCAGGAAAACTTTTAATGGAGAGGGAGAGGTGGAAATAACCCTTTGTGTAAATCTAAGCATAGAAGACTTACTGGGCATGCTTTACAGAGGAGGAACAAAGTAAACATGCCTTAAATATAAGGAAATACAAACTAAATTGAAATACTAGTAAAGAAATAAGTTAACAGTAAGCTTAGTTCTGCATCCTATTCTGATATTAATAGGTTGTTCCAATATGTAGTGCTGCCAGTGATTACCAAATTCTTTTTCCGATTGGGTTTTTTAAGATTTTGTTTAGTAAATTGCAGTATCTGCATAACCTGATTTTAATAAAAACAGTAAAAATTGAAAACATGACTGCTTAGCTTCCAATTTAGGCTCCTGAACAGTAGCAGCCTTTTAGTTTAGAGGTTCTACATACTTGTGACTTCTGTTGCTCTGCTAAGCTTTAGTTTTTGTGGAGATGGCAACCCTTTCCTAAGGCGACTCGCTTAACATTTGAGGATCACAGTAAGTAAATGAAAAAATGGCATGTCTGGAAGTAGTAATGTTTCTATTTATATACACAATTTTTATTAATTTCTCTAGTGATTGTTAATCCAAGATCTCTTGCTGTTAGCCAGAAACAATTTATGTTATGCTTTTAATCAACGGAAAAGGGTAGACTGTCTTGGAGTAAAGAAAATGCTGTTATTCCTTCACCACCCCTCCTTTGTTTTTTAATAGGGCTGTACCAGGACTTTTGGGTAGCAGACTACATTTCAAGAAGAAATTTTCTGATCCAGTGGAGCATGGCCAGAGGCACACTGCAACTAAAAGAGAGCTAGCAACAGGTCGTAAGGCCATGGTGAAGCTAGCAAGAAAAATGTCTGGCTGGTTTCTGAGACGTACCAAAGCGCTTATCAGTGATCAGTTGCCAAAAAAAGAAGACAGAGTAAGAGCGCCTGCACATTTCAAATACAGTGCTAATGAATATATCTCTTCTTTTTTGTTTTTGTTGTGTTTTTTCTCTTTCATCATGCCTTTAGTAGTTTATGGTTTTCTTTTGGACTTACAAATTTAAGAGGAATCCAGAGCCTTGGAAAAAATGCACATGCAGTAGTTTGCTTTGTTCACATAATTACTATGATTGCATGTTGAAATGGAGTTAATCAAGCATGAAAATGCTCAGCTAGACTTCTGACTAGTGATTTACACATCTATTTTATGTGCACGTTTGTATTTATCTGTGCAAACCCAATGCAAGGTATGTAAATCTCTTGAAATTCTATGTAGGACTTCTGAATTCGCAGCTTGACAATTTGTACATAGAACAGTATGCTTTTCTTTTTTAACTCTCTCATTTTCGATCACTAAATAAAAGAAAAACCCCAAACCTAAAGCTGATTGTTTATAGGACTGTAATCCTGTTAATCTAATGGTATTGTAAACATTATATAAAGTGATGATACTTATGACTATAGGGAAGAGTTCTGATAAATTCTTATTAGGTATATTAGTACTTTCCTTCTAAGTAGGCATACACATTAGTTTGCAGCTGGTTTTGTTTTCGAAATTTGGTATTTATTCTTCATCCTTAGTGTATAATAATGTCATCTAAACTGTCTTCTGAAGGAAAGATTAACACAAATGTCAGTCATTTGCTTTTCTAAATCTAGCAGGTTTTATTCTTTTCATTCTCTTGATAATGTGAGTATGTGTTCACGTTACCGCTGTATTATTATAGCTCAGCATGGTGCCGCTACTGTGTGGGTGGCCTAGGTTAAGGAGTGAGCTTGGGATTTCTGTCTCCTGCTGCTTAAGACTAAAGATGTCATGGAGATGCCACCCATGGTCTCTAAGAAGAGGGATAAGAGTTTTGGCCATAGCACTGTGTAGATCCTTGCCTTCTCATTGCTTATTCTGTTTGTCCTGCCTGTGGTAGTGCCCTACAACAGCTAGTGCCTAAAAAGAGGAAAGAAAGGGTAAATTAAGCAACTGGCAAAGCAGAGGGGAATCCTTGATTACAATTATGCATTTATTTCTCACTTTTCCCTCCTCTTCCTATCCCTCCACAAAAGCCGTGCTGAAAGGTTCATAGAAACCTAACAGCAGGTTATTGTAGCTTGATATTGATGCTCTCTGTAGAATTTTGGGAGGGGTTAAAATAACTATACATACATTTTTGGCTATAATTTCGTACTATTTTGGTGTCAAGATCCAGATTTTTTCATTTGGTGGTAGAATAATTTCACGTAACTATTTGCTCAAATATATTCTTATTTTCTACTTTATTTTCAATTTTTTATGGTTTTTGATGCAGTGCTCTTTGCTTTTCATTGTATGCTGCCCCTAATTGTGTTTTGGGGGTTCTCTCTCTTTGGCAGATGGTATACTGTTCCCTGACGGAATTCCAGAAAGCGGTGTACCAGGCTGTGCTAGAGACAGAAGATGTAAGCTTAGTATTACGAGCAGGAGAGCCTTGTAGCTGCAACAGTGGCCATAAAAGGAAGAATTGTTGTTACAAGGTAGGAACTTGCACTGTTTGGATTTTAGAACATAGTCTTTCTGGTTTGAGCGGTATATAGGTTTTCTCAAGAGACTCTCTGCTGATGAAGAGCTGATTGAAATAGCTGCGTGTGGTTGTAGGCCATCTGTTTGGGAAATCCTGACTGGAAATATAGGTGGTTGCATCATGAGCATGATGGAGCTAGGCACTTTGGTATTACGCTTTGCATGCCCTGAGCAGGTGGTTGTTATTTATGCAGTAAATTCTGGATTTGTTGTATTAATAAATGCACCTGTGAAACAGTTGATGTTGGCAAGGATATTGCATTGAGATGTTCAGTATGTGTTGGGCTTGCTGCTCCCATACACCTCAGGTGGTCAGTGCAGAAGCTGCAAATCAGAGGCATACTCGACCCAGCAGGTTGTCTGGGCTTTGCTTGCGTTATAACTGCAGTTGGATTTCCGTGCCACTAAACATGCGCTTTGCTTTGCTTCGTTGAAGGGAGAACTCCTGACAGTAGCCATAGAGCACAAGCAGAACGTTGTTCACGAGTAGCAGCTCTGGAGATTTCTTCTGTCGTCTCTGGACTTCATTAACACTCAATTAGTCTAGCTTTGTATTTTTCTTTTGTCCGTATCACTCAGTAGGCTCAGATAAAGCATGTCTTTTTAATGTTTAGAAGCATATGTCTCATGCTTGCTTCTCCCTGTTTTCTTTCTGGTCTGTTTTGATTTTGTATAGTGTGGTTTTTTTGCTTTTTTTTTTTTTTCAAATGATGTAGCTTATTCAGTCTTCTGCATCTTTCTTTAAATGCAATCCCGCTGTCAGCCTGTTTAATATTGCATGGATACTAGCATTAGTTCTTTGCAGGCTTCTGTTTCTCATGATGTTTTGTACAAAAAAGTAAAATGCTGTTGAACTTAATTCACAAAGGGCATTAGGCAGGCCTGCAGATACTTAACTGCTCTTAGGGACTGTCTTATTCCAAAGTTAACCGTGAAATCTAGTAACTTGAGAATGGAAAAGTAAATTTATATTGGTCGAATCAGCCAACCATAATGAGAAAAATAGTTGATGCTGTTGCTGCTGCTGCATTGTAGAATGTTTGAAGTAGGTTGAATTATGTTCCTTGAGATGTTTATAAAACTTTGTACATTTCTGCTGTAAAGAAAAGTAAAGTTAGCAGTTGTAGGGTAAGAAGTCATTCAAACAGCTCTGGTTTGATTTACATTTAAATCAGTTGTAAAGTTACTGTCTTTTTGTCTACCAAGAAATTCTTGGTTATCTTAGTAATTTCTGTAGATATCATGCTATCTGAAATGTTTAGCAAACGATGAACATAGCTGTGGGTTTTTTCTCTTTTTGAGAAGATATTTTCTATCAATACGGTCACAAAGCTGAGGAAAAAAAACCTTGCTGTGCATTTTTGTTAGAAATACAGTATGCATCTCTTTGGGATCAATTATAGTACTACATTGCTAATGCATTAAACTTCATAAGAATGAAGATTATTTCTTTTTTTTTTAGGAGTATTTGTTTGCATAAACATTCTTTTTTTTGTAGGTAAATTCTTATGGTGAAACAATGAAGTCACTGCGCTTCAGTTACTTAACAATACTACAGAAGGTTGCAAATCATGCTGCACTACTGCAGACTGACAACACTAGCAAGCAGCAGGTGAGTTTCAGACGTATCTAAAAATACTTGTGGAAAATGGGATGAAAACTCTTGAATGAAAATTGCTGCTGGCCTCCTTTTTAAGTCTTAACTAACTGAAATTAAGATATTTTGCAAAATTCCTTTTCCATTCAATAATTCCAAATGTAGTCTTTATTTAATAGAGATGTTACACAATAGTATGTTCATTTAGTTGATATCTGAAAATGAGGGTTATAGAAACATTGGAGAGCTTTAGGGGGAAGGTAGGTAATTTTTTGTGATTTCTGATAACGCCATTTCTGTTCCATTTATGACAAGTGCCTAGTAAGAGGAATGTCTTTGTGCAAATAAATAAATAATAAGCAAATATAATATGGTTTTTTTCCTCTAGTATTTTATATTCAGAGCTGAGCTTCTTTAAATAACGAAAAGCATGTTTTAGTAGAAAATGCTCAATGAGAGAACAGTATCAGTTTGTCTTGTTACTGTGGTGAGTAACCTGCAAGACCCACAAGTGGCAGAGTTTTTAAAAAGGCTTGTATGTGATCCGGAAGATCCAAAAGTAAGCAAAGGGATTTAGGGATGTTACCAGTTCCTCTCAGAAGCCACAAGGGAATGGAAATGAGGAAATCGTAGCTAATTTTGGCAAGTTTGTTCCATAAAAGCAGTTTTGCTTTTTAGGAAATGTTAGTGTTAGTGTCCAGGGCCTTATATGCAGTAAATACCCGAATGTTTTCAGTGGGTTTTTTTGGTTTTTTTAATATTGTGTATGTAGTTTTTGTTGTAATAACATTGGAGAGTTTAAATAGCCACTGAGATAACTATAGATGAGTATTTTGAGACTTACTATCTTTTATAGCATACATAATTATTAACTTCTCCAAAATCTACTGCAGAAACTATACTTTGTAGTACTTCTTACCTTTAGTATTAAAGTCCATCACATGTGTTATTCTTAGGCGAGAGATGAGATCTTTTCTGCCCCTCTGGAAAAGGAGACTTAAAGTGTATGGTCACATTCAAGTTCAGAGCTACCCAAATTCTAGCAGTGGAGCTTTAATGTGGCTTTTGAACAGTTTGAGAATATATCCCATATTGTTTTTTGTCATATTGGTGGGACAATATGTAATTCCCATATTGGCTTATCATGCTAGAGGATCAAGAGAAATGCTGTTACACAACAGTTCAGTAAAGCAAACCTCAAGCCAACAGAGTTTTTGAGACTGACAATTCTGGCCAATCCTATTGTAGTCTCTGCCCAGGAGAAGAAATTTTGTGCATCTCTTACTCTAGTAACTAGAATCCATGGTTTCAGATTAGGATCCTCTCTCTTTTTTTAAATGAAGCAAATCAAAACACAGAGGAGATGTTTTATCTTGGCACTTTGTAGTGAGCTGAATAAAACACGTAACTCTTTCTGCTTGAGTTACTTCAGCAGATTACTTGTTTCAACCTGTTTAACTCCTTGTATGGCTTACTGGTATCCCAATGTAGCTCTAATTTTTAACACCTATTCAAATTTTCTGCTTTTCTTCCAGGAAGCACATATCAAACGGGTGTGCAGCCAGGTATTTTCCAGTTTTCCAGATTTTGTGCAGTTAAGCAAAGATGCAGCCTTTGAAACAATTTCAGATCCAAAGTACAGTGGAAAAATGAAGGTAAACCTGTTCTTTAGAGCAAAAATAAGTATTAGTGATAGTAATAGATCTACAGCTGTAGTATATGATATAAGAAAATATACACCTAATAGTTGTGGGTTTTTAATCATTCTGTTTATCATGGTGGTACCACAGCAGAGATCTCCTGTCTTAGATTGAGGTGCCTCTGGGCAAAGACTGGATAAGAGCGATCTGTGATGCTAAGATATCTTAAGATAATAGCTTCACATATTCAGTGGTCATGAATATAAACCTTGTAGTCAAGGAGGTTGGGGTCATAATATTATGACAGGTAGTTCCATGAAACCATCAACTCAGTGACAGTCAGAAATGTTTGGGGAAGGAAAAGAGACCAAAACAAAGTCCTTATGGACTTAATCGTTTGTGCACACCTTCGACATTGTGGGTAGTTCCAATCCCTCCTCCCAAAAAGCCTGTGTTAGACCTTGAGAAGGTTCAGAGAAGGGCCACAAAGGTTATCAGTGCTGTGGAATAGAAGCAACCAAGTGGGCTGGACTCTCCAGCCTGGAAAAAATGACTTAGGATGAATGTGAGAGGGACGATCATCAGTAGCATGGAAGTGGTGAAGATGTACTGAGTGTTTACTGTCTTTTCTAAGATTAAGCTAATGGGAGCCAGACTAAAGATTAACAAAATAAATGTGTTAAGGAGTTTTACAGGTTTACACTAACCTCAGAAACTGGTTTCAGGGGGCAACAGGATGAGTAACTGAAAAAGTTGTCTAATGTAGCTAATTAAAAAGAAAACCATATTAGGTTTAGGAATGTTCCTGAGCTGAGAGTAACTGGAGGTTGAGAAGCTATACAGAATGGAGTATACTATATTTTGGTATCTCTTTAAACCCAGATATTCACAGTTGCTGGTTGAGACTGAGGGGGAGGCAGCGGCTGGGCCATGTTTTTTTGTAACAGTGATGGTTGTTACCACTTTAATGATTCATTATTGTGTAAGCAATCTCTTGCTTTTCTGTTATTACATGCATGTAAGAGGCCTGCATATTACCTTTGTTTTATGCACTTTGTTATCTCATGAAAGTCAACTTTATTGTTAAATTAGCTAGCTATCAGCAAATACTTAATACATACCTGTAAAAACTAAGACCATGATCTTCAGTGGTGCTTATGAAGCTCTTCTTTTATTGGTTAAAACTAATTTTGCTTCTCTAGAAATTTTTGTCTTGGGGCCATTGCATACTTCACTCCAGCACTCCCTTAAGACATTTTCATTATGTGTTTTTTGACACAGGCAGTGTTTTGAACAGCACAGGCAAGCAAAAATGCTTGAGTAAAGGCAGAGGTTCCAACATTATGTGCCTTTAAAGTCTGCGGCTTACAGAGCTGCCTGTTGGGAGGAATCTGTTCCAAATCGTGGCTGTAAGTTTGAGTTGTTTCTGGGACAGCATAGACTGCAGTGTCTTCTCGGGGGTGCAGCTGGCTGTGGCTGTGTGGGTTGGGTGTAACCTTGGCTGGTAGCAGTAAGGCTCTTCTGCTGTGTGCAATGGCCTTGGGTGGTAAGGAAGAAGGTTCTCCTATATTGCAGTGCCAGAGGAAGAGCATAACTGATGCGGCAAGAGAGCAGAGGCTGTGATCTTTTTAGGTATACTGAGCTTGTCGTGATGGCTTGATACTGATGAGATGTCAGGCAGGTTGAATGTTTACTTTTGGCATTGAGAGATCCACATGGTTAGAAAAATGAATCTCTGAGCGACTAGTAGATAGTGCCAGGCCAATTTACATTTCTAGGTAAATTGCCCAAACATAAGTAGAATCATAGAATAGTTTGAGTTGGAAGGAACCTTTAAAGGTCATCTAGTCCAACCTTCAAACAGAACGAGATGAGAAATATGTGATTAAAAACAGTGAACTACTAGCATGGTGATTACTCCTGTTGGGTGGTTTTTTTGTGTTAGTGAATCATCTAATGCTTATCTTAATTTTCTCTCAGTAGAGACATTTCTGATTGTGCTTTTTATTTAATTTTTGATCTTTTAGCTTGTTACCAGTCTGTACTGATTACTATTCCTGTATTTCAAGGTATTTTTATATAGATTGTAAGTAATCACTAAAAAACCCCAAAACAAAAGAAAAAAACCCGCAACACCCCAAAAAACATAAAAAACCAAACCCCAAATCCTAAATAAGCACATCTTCTTGAGAAGAGCCTTGGTATGGAGAATTTCTATTTTTAAGAGAAAGTGCAGTGTATATCATGGAAAACTGGATTTTAAAATCCAACCTTGTGTTTTTGAAGTAATATTTATATTGACAAATATTTCTTCAGTATGTTTGGTGGATGAAAGATAAAGGCCATATATATTTCTGTAGAAAAGTAAAAAAGGAAATTAAAAAAAATTGCTATAATTCTTTCACAGAACATTTTATTACTCTGACCTTTTGAAAAAGCCAGGTCAGACACTACGCTGCAGTAGTAGTACGCAAAGGTACAAAGCAGTATGGACCTTTCTTTCCTCCAACGTAAGAAACTATGATCTGGTATTATGATGAGGGGTTCTGCTTGTTTTGTTTGTATTTCACTTTATGAATTATAGAAGCATTTTCAAATGCTGCATTTATGACAGTCCAGTAGACGTATAGGATATTTTTCCACTGTTGATGACCTGTGTTTTTGTATGTATGATGTTTTACTTTAGAAATCTGTAGTGTCTATTTCCGTCCATTGCAAATGGGATAGAATTTATCTAAGAATTATTGAAAGAATTGCTTACTTTGAAGGAAATGGGTCTGCTTCCTTTTTTAAGGGGAACTTGAATTTTGTATCAGTTCATGAACTATATCTTAGTATAAACAGTATAAACATGAACTATATCTTAGTATGAACTGTGTGGTGGTATCTTTGTGCCTGGAAAGAGGAGTTTTATGTAATGGGTCACGTAGCCATCATTGAAAAATAAGGTGGTTTTTGGGTCTGTTAAATTCGACTTCAAAGTAATTACAATGCCAAAAATTGGTTCATACGTGTTTGGTATTGTGGTGGCTTTTTTTCTGCTGATTGCATTGGAGGTTTGTCTTGTGAGAAAAGATTATCTAACTCTCATGTTTTCTATTCTGAATTTTAAAACAGAACCTGTTTGGGATGATTTTGGCTTTTATGCTCTGGAAGCAAAGTCATCCAGAAGGTATTCCATTTAGAAGGTCCTCTTACCATCAGAAAGTAATCAGAGGAGAGTCATCAGATACTAGAGCTTGAAAACTACTTTATATATTTTTAATGTGTTTGTTTGGAAATAAATGAGACAAATTATAGTAAAGTGCTTTTAATAGCCTTGTCCCACAGTAATACTTTACATTCTCTGTTCTATAAATAAATTCTAGAAACTAATTGAAATGCTTTTGTAACTTTCAACTGGTAGTGTAGACTGAATAGGCATTATTTAGTAGTTTAAATTAAAATTTAGTACAGGATACCCAGAAGTTTTGGCACAGGTGATTATTCTTTTGTAGATGAGCATATTTACAAAGGGAAAGTTTGTGGCATTTACTTAAATTCATTCAGGGTGGGGGGAAAGGCGGGATTTGTAAATGAAGTTCAGTAGCTAAGCAGTTGTAACTGTTTTGAACGGTTGAAAAGGTTAACGTATCTGCTAAAATACCTTCTATTCTCTCACAAAGCAGAGAAAACACGTAGGGAAGCACAGCTTTTTGTACTGTGGAATATGCCTACAGCCACCAGTAAAATTAGAATTGCTTGAAAGGAAGTGTGGGAATGTGGCATGTTGGTGTTTGTGTCCTACCTTATGCTGTGGCTGCAGTCATCTCTACGTGTTTTGCAAGCTGTAACACTTAAAATGTGCCACCCCAGGTTTGCTGTTTTGAATTTAAGATTATAATAAGAGCCTGGAAAAAAGAGTCTCTGTAATCCAAATGTACATGTGTAAGCGTTGATGGCATACCTGTGACTCTAATACATCTCGTTATGGTGGGAGGTGGGTAATAAAACAGTGACGTGATCTGAACTTCAGCTATTTTTGTGGAAGTATCCCTTTGTTTTCAATCACACTGCAGAACGTACAGTTTTCAGAAGACTTCGCTTACGCTTTCTATTGCAAGATGAATTTCATGCTTAGATTTTTAACTTGTGTCGTGGTATAAGCCCAGCTGGCAGCTAAGCACCACACAGCTGCTTGCTCACTCCCCGCCTGCCCCAGTGGGATGGGGGAGAGAATAGGAAAAGTAAAAGTGAGAAAGCTCGTGGGTTGAGATAAGAACAGTTTAAGTGAAATGAAATAAAATAAAATAATAATAATAATGATAATAAAAATTGCAATGAAAAGGAAAATAACAACAACAACAGCAAACAAGAAAGGCAAGTGATGCAAATGAAAACAATTGCTCACCACCCTCCAACCGATGCCCAGCCCAAGCAGCGGTCCCCAGCCAGCTTTCCCCCTAGTTTATATACTGAGCATGACATCATATGGTAGAGAATATCCCTTTGGTCAGTCGGGGTCAGCTGTCCCGGCTGTGTCCCCTCCCAACTTCCCGTGCACCCCCAGCCCACTCACCGGTGGGGTGGTGTGAGAAGCAGAAAAGGCCTTGACTCTGTGCAAGCACTGCTCAGCAGTAACTAAACCATCTCTGTATTGGCAGCACTGTTTCCAGCACAAATCCGAAACACAGCCCCATACTAGCTACTATGAAGAAAATTAACTCTATCCCAGCCAAAAGCAGCACAACTTGAAATAGTTGAACATGTGAGAATTGAAGTGAAAGGAGTGTGCTGCCTTGTTTGGAAAGCACCCTTTTCTGTCATGAAGTAGGAAAGTAGGGACCTGCAAATTGTAAGGACAAGTGATTCCATTGCTTTTTAAACACAAAGATTGGAGATTGTTCACACAGAAGTATTGGGGACTGCTTGAAAAACAAGTAAGGAAAATAAGGGTAGTTTTAAAAGCCTGCAGTAAGTCTCATTACTACTTTGTCTGATTATTTCTACAGTTTTGTTAAAATTCTGACTCAGAGAGGTTTTATGCTTTCTCAGTGAAAAGGGCTATTAAATATCTGGGCACTTGAAATAACTTCTTTTTTTTAAAACTACACGTATAATATTACCACAGACATTCATTTGTGGAGTTTTGGAATACTGTTCTTAATTAATATAAATCTCTTAGGAATAACTATACTGGATTGATTTATTTATTTTGCCTGGTATATTATCATTATTTCAGTAGGAAAATGGAAGTCTATTGGAGCACCTTGCAAATAACAGTAACGTCCACTATTAAATATAACCCTAACCCAGGCAGGCATGTTACTTTTGCTTAAGTGTGATCAAGTAATTATTTTTCAGACTAACAACTTTCAGGATAATACTCTGATGTGCGAGCATATAATTTATTTCTCTTTGGTGCAAAACCATTCATTACTTTTCCCTGTTCATCAGAGCTGTTCTTTACTCCAGAATACCTAAAATCCCTATGGGCGTGACATTGATCCATTTTATTTAAACAGACTGGGTGGATTTTTTTGTGTGTTCTCCTATAGAAAATTCATTATTTGACCTATACTTTACCCTAATAATAGCAACAATAATACAGTAGCCAAATTCCTTCTACTTTAAAAGCATGTCACTGTTTTTCTTCTGCTTCTTATTGTGGCTAAATAAAATGCAAATGTAAGTCATTTAGCTTTTGTTAAATTACCTGATGTGGATTTTTTTCCCAATAAAATAAACCCTGCTTTACATGTTGTTGTACAATGAAACCAGGCAAAAATGACCTTGTTTGTACCTTGTTTTCCCTTGTAACTGGCTGGCTAATATATACAAAAGGGCTTGTAAGTGATGTAGAATTACTATTTTATATTCTAGATATTATCCAGAACTGTAAATTTAATATAAACATTATTCATTTTTAGGTTATCAAAGACTTCCTAGGCTTTTAGTGAAATCACTGTCAAGTAACAATTTATGCATTTATCACTGAATAAATATAATTTTTAAATATTTATTGCCCAGTGGGAGAAAGCTACAGACAGGGTACAGAAAATTCCTCTTTCCCTTTTGTGTATTGCTTCTGCATGGTACTCTGGAGCTGCCATTGCCAGATGTGGACATGCTTCTGTTGAAAATAACAGTATCACTATTATACACAAGGCTCTGGATTATTTGCTTCCCCACCAGAAGAACGTTGTGTGTGGGCGGATTATTGGCATTTCAAGGTCTGTGCAGAGTCTGGGAAGCTGGATCCTGCTGTAAACAGACCAACAGTCAAGAGTGGGTGTGGGGAGGGGCATACATCTCTGATTATTTTAAGAAGAGAAGTTCCAAGAAGTTCTGAACTGAGATGTAGTACAGGAAACTTAAACAGACCTTCCTGTTTTCAGGGGAATTGTGTGCATTTGCTAAATGCAAAAATTCACAAGCTGAGCTAGTGCATGAGGTAAGTAACATTTTGTTTCAGTCTATGCACTGACACAAATAGCTTCTGAATTTACCTGTTAGTAGTATGATTGCCTTTTTATAGCAGGATTTCCATGTAGATCACTGAAAACCACGTAGGTCTGACATCCCCATTACCTTTGGTGCATTTATTATGTTAGTAATGTTTTTGTTATGCCTCTGATTGGCTTTGCAAACAATTAATTACAGTGTAGCCTCTTTAAAGGCTGAAAACACAAGTAAGTGTGTGTGAGATAACCTGTAGATAAAATGTCTTCACTTGTATTCTGTGATTCGTTTACAGGTCCTTCAGCAGCTTTTAAATCACTTCAGAAAAAACAAGGATAAAGTTCTTCTTTTCTCCTTTTCCACAAAGGTGAGCTCCATATGTTTGGTGGTTTTTTTTATCTATTAACTGCAGCAGTACGTTCTGAAGCTTAAAGCACTGAAGTGGCAGCTGTCAATCACTTTTCCTTCCTCTCTGTACTATGGGAAATAATGATAAGGACAGTGTGCCATACTCCAGAAGGATGTTGAATCCTTATGTTATCCCATGATAAAAATGGTGATGGCAAAACAAATGTAACACTTGGCTGCCTTCCTTAGAGCTTTTTAAAATTGTTGTATTACTTCACGTGTAGATAGCTCATGCTGAGTTCAGCTGTTATGTCTTGAGTTAGAACAGCGTCACGGCAAAATACAACTGAAATACGACTGAAATTTCATACAACCTTTATGGTAGCACTGAAAGTAGTTAAACTTCCTCTGTTCTGCTGGCTTTTGACTGTCACCAGTGGTGAAACTTCAACCTTGAGACTTACTACACCAGTTGGTTTGAACGGAAAACAGTGTTTAAATGGAGCAAGAGGTGTATGTGCACTTCACTTTTAAGGGACTTGCTCCTTGATTTTCTTGTTAGGGAATAACATGTTTCCTGAAATGGTGCAAACTATAATATGGTTTTCTTTACTTAAATATTCATAATGATAGCATTAAAAAGTATTAAAAAATAATAGTGTGAATGACGGTTCAGAGTCTTAAATATTTAATAACTTTGTGGCTTTAAGGTAAACTGCAAGTTTAATATTTAGATGTAGTAATAAAATGCTCATGTGTCTTAGGCTGTGCTTCATGGTGTTCGAGACCAGACTGACTGCTGGTTACTGCAGTGTCTTTTCACCCTGTCCCTTTGAACTCTGGCTGTGCATACCAGCCTGTTCCTCTGTGCTGGCTCTGGTGCTCATTTACCATAATTCAAGTCATTGTAACTTGCTAAGATGGTACGAAACTGTTTAAGTTGCCTCCCTGCTTTTTGGGTTGAGCTGACTCAGCATCACTTAGAGGTGGGACAGGCAGCCAGGGTTGGAGGATTGAGTGAGACCACAGCGGAGCAACAGGACAAGAGGAAATGGCCTCAAGTTGCACCAGGGCAGGTTTAGACTGGGTATTAGGAAAAATTTCTTTACTGAGAGAGTGGTGAAGCATTGGAACAGGCTGCCCAGGGAGGTGGTGGAGTCATCATCACTGGAGGTGTTCAAGGAGCATGTGGACATGGCATTATGGGACATGGTTTAGTGGGCATGGTGGTGTTGGGTTGATGGTTGGGCTTGATGATCTTACAGGTCATTTCCAACCTTAATGATTCTGTGATTCTGTGATTATTCACCTTGAGTGCTGTAGAATCACAGCTAAAGAATGTCGAGGATGTTGGTATGAAAATGGGAAAGTTTTACTCTTTGTTTTCAACACTTGGTCTATTGAAAATATATTTGAGAAACATGGCCTCTGTTTAATTGAAAAGATAATGGTAAGCACTTAATCCTTTTTTTTATTTTTCCACCCAGTTGCTAGATGTGCTGGAACAATACTGTATGGCATCTGGGCTAGATTACCGAAGACTTGATGGAAATACAAAATCAGAAGATAGAATCAGAGTTGTAAGAGAGTTCAACAGCATTCAAGAAATTAACATATGTCTAGTATCTACAATGTAAGAAAATTTAACTTGTGGTCTGTTTCACTCTGTCTTTCTAGTGTTTAGTAAATAGGTTACTCTGCATTTTATTTGATGGCCTTGTGAGGGATTACTTTTTTGAGAAAGTTGAGTTGTTCTCTTGTCTGTTAGTAAACATAGGCTCACTGCTGTGGACGGAATCTTCTTAAAATACCTGAAGACTTCCGCCCTTCCCATCTCCTCTGCTTTGAGGATTGCTAAGATGTGAAACGAGTGGGTCTTCTGAATCCTAGTTTTAAACTTCCACTTGCTGTGGGAGTGAGGAAACATGAAATGCTATATTGAACTGAAAAATTATCTTAGTGTTACTGTAATTTATTAACCACGTTAATTAGCATATGTCTATCTAAAATACTTGAAACAATTCTTAATTGTCTTCTAAAAATGTAGTTGCCTATCAGATCTGCTTATCAATTTATGATGGGTAATGAATTATTTTGAAATAGAGCAATATGTTCAACTAAAATTAATGAAAATATGATGACCATTCTTTTATCTTCTTTTCTTTTTTTTTTTCCTCCTTAATTCTGGTTACTTCCATGTTTCATCTTGGGTGAAGTTTGTTACCACGCAAGGGCAGGAAGTGAACAAAGAAAACTTTAATCTTCCTTCCCAGAGCAAAACTTAGTGAAACTTGATGAAACGTGTGAATGTGCTGTTGTTGCCTATATGGTCACTTTGGTCCTTCTTTACTGAAAGTGTGCATTTTGGAGTTAGGAGGAGCCACACTATCTCTGTTTAATTAGAAGTTAGATGTAATCTTAAAGACTGTTACAAGTGCATGTCAGAACTGTCTTCAGATACTTTCTGGTGCATGTGGGCAGGGTTGTGAAGAGATTTGTTTTGTTGGTCGTGCACATTTGTTTGTAATCTTCGTCAACTGTGGAACCTGGCTATCAGCTTGCCTAAGGCCTTCATGGGTCCCTGTTCTTTGTCCCAAAAGACAGCAGGGAATTACTTCATCTGTAGCCTTAGGAAAGACTATAGTTTGTGATTCTATCAGTCTTGTTTAGTTGTGTAATTATAACCTTTTCAATTCTGTTCCATTAATTTACATAGAAATAAAAATGAAGGTCAGGTAAACAGAGATGGAGTTTCTCCTTTCTGCTATTAGAGCTTGTGAATAAAGAGATTGGTGAGCTTTCTATGCCTGCTGGTCATGCTGGAGATGAGTCTTGATTCTGTTTTTCTTAGTGTTTCTCTCTTAGTGTTTCTCATCTTGCTGAGTAAAAGGAAGGAAGAAACAGTGACGGAATTGCAGTCAGTATAACCAGTGTTCACAAAGAAAAACAGAAGGTGCAATTCTTTGTGTAGTTTATCACAGATAACAAAAAATTATCTTTTTGCTTGCTTGATGTACAGTAATGGAAGCAGCTTTAATTTTGTAATCCTTTGGAAATCAGAAAGTGATTTATCCCAGTTCTACTCTACAAGAGATTCATCCTTCCCCTTAACTCAGGTTTCAGGCATTAGGACTTCACAGTATATTCTTTATTTCTCAACACATAGTAAGTTGACAGAATTGGATCATACTCTTCTGTCCATACTTTCTTGCAAAGTTTTTGGCCGACTGTTCTGTGTAGTCAACTTGTACGTGGTCTGAAAGTCCCTTTGCTTGAAGAGCCAAATGTTGATTTTTGCTGAAAATACTTGCACAGTCTTTTGGCTGCAAAAACGCATTCTGCAGAGGATGAATTCCCCGCATAGTGATCTTGAGTCTGCCATTCTAGTCCACTGTCACAGTTAACATACAACTTTAAACAGGAAGCTCCAATATATAAATTAGTGAGTTACAGTGCAGACAGTGGTGATGACTTCACTGTTAAATTTACAGTGTTCTTGTTTTGTATTCCATTTTTTTTATACTGGCAAAATGCCATTTCTGCCTGGAATTGCCTATGTATAGCCCGTAGACACTTGGAAATTCTGATTTTAATTGGTTGGTGAATTTTTTGAGAAATAGGGCCTTAAACAATAAAGTAAAAAAAAATATTAATAATCTATCTATATAACTTAACCTCAACTCTTACAGTTAATGTTAGTATTAAACATAGTCATGTAGCTATTCCTAATGCTTTCATGGATAGCTATGACTAATATAGCTATATGGGTATTTATATTTTATGGGTGTTGAGAGAAAATATGATTGATTTTTTTTTCAGAGCTTGTAAATTCCATCAAACCAGTAGGTATATATTATTAATTTCAGCCTTGAGCTTTATGGAAAAATAGGTATACATGTGTTGGAACTTTTAAGGCTCATGAAGTAAAGTCTATTTCGGAATACTTCAGTCCTGTGCTGGTGTTGCTGGGAAAATGTATGATTGTTTGGAAGAAAGGAAGGGGATTTTTGGTCATGCTTAGAAACATTAAAATAATTGCTGGTGTTGCTATAACTTGATAGGAGAATGTCAGAGCTTGCAACTCCATTGATGCTGCTTAGCCTGAAGAAGGGGAACAGCATATGTACAATACTCAAGTCTACACAGTCCTGTTCCATTGCAGTGTTCTGGAAGGAATAAGAGCAGCAAGCGTTCCCACCTTTTAAAACTAAATCACTATTCTCTGGGTTTTCTATGCTAGTCTTTGTCTAGATTAATTCCTTCAGAATAATCATAAACTAAAATCTGTTTCTGCTTCTTGGTTTTTTTATTATGTAAAGAGAAGTGCTTGAATGATGAAGAGATGATGGTTACAGAAAGTAAGATATATAGTATACTAGATAGTTTGGGGTTTTTTTATTGTGAAAGGTTACGGTATGCACTTCCATTCTGCCTGCAGTGTTGTCAATTACTGTCCATTCCTGAACTGCTCTCCATTACTTTGTACTTTTCCAGGGCTTCATTTAACTTGAATTCTTCACAACTAGGTTGCAAATAATTTTTGTTGTGCTTGCAATCACTTTAAAGAACTCTCAGCTGCAAGATCTCACTGAAACAGCAAACTTGCAAACTATAAAAAACTTACCTCAGTAAAGAGAATTACATAGTCACAGCCTTCATGGAAACTTTCCTAATGCGATATTGTTTTGTAACTTCTGAACATTGTGGTATTAAGTTGTCAGTGACAGAATATAAACCAAAGCCATTTATTTAACACTGTGCAGTTTTAAATAAGATGATATGTTGAAAACTGTTGTTTGTAACAGAACTGTTAAGAGACATTTCATACAGAGCTCTTCATTTGAGCTGTATTATAGTAATTTTCATGGACCATCTTACAACAATGACTTTAACCTCTGGTGAAAATGATGTCTAAAATGGAAGACCTTCTTTACAATGCACAAACTAACTACTGCATTCGTTCTGTTCATGAAGGATATAGGAGCCATTCTTTTTCTGTTTTGGAGTATCTGAATTTTTGTGGCACACCTAAAAATATTGAAAAGTAGAATCTTTAAGTATGCTGTTTAGTTAATTTTCATAGTCAGTCTGCTTTACTGACGCTAAGGCTTTGCACTGAGGTTTAATTCACATTTCAGTTCCAAATACTGCCATTTTTTTATGAGAAAGCATTTGGAAAAACATGTTGACTTACGTTTCAGTCTGACTGCAGGGTTGGTTTGGTAAGATGAGAGGCTGAATTCTGTCCTCACTAAAAAGAAATACACCAAAATTCCAAAATACAGTAAGGTATTCTGAAAAATACAAAGATTTTTATTCAGCATTTCAAACTTTGAGAGTGCTCATCCTCCGGAAACCTCCGTTAATATTGGTAGGTTCCCACATCCTCTCCCTTTCCAGATTTAACTAACCCAACACCACACCACACCTGGAAGGAAGAGGCCACAACTGTATTTACGTTAACAAGGATTCCATGAAGACCAAAAGGTGGTGGGGCTCCATAAGGTTTTGGTTTCTGTCTCCATTTGTTCACATCCCTGGAAACTTTACTTTTCACACTGCTTCAAACAAGCAGAATATAAAGTAATCTATTAAAACAAGGTGCTTGGTAAATTAAATGGGATTGACTTTTTCAATGTTGTGGTACCTCATTCAGAAAAAAACACACTTGAATTAGTGCTGTCTCTGTCAATGTAAAGAATTGTTTTAATAGTTAAATTAATAATAGTATTTGGCATGTGCTTGTATGGGAACTTGTCTCTTTTTGTAGGAATGTTGGTTGAGCCAGTTGAAAAGAATTTTCAGTATTAGCTTGTTTTGCAGCTGGATGAGAAGTGGCGATTTCTTCACTTTTGTTCCTGTCAAATCATACAGCTATGCACATGCCAAACTCCAAGTAACTGAGGAGTTTTGATTCAGCAAGGGCATTAGTTAGCTACCTCAGGTTAAACATATGCTCAAATTCTTTGTTGACTTGCAGGCTTTACCTGAAAGTACAATACAGCTGTTGAATGTTTAAGATGATGTAGCTGGTACCCCTGTGACTCCTTACCCCCACAGTAGACAATTTTCTTACAGTAACTTTTTTCCTTGTAATGACAGGTATGAATGTTGCTGATATGCAGCTTTGTGGCCAACTGTATTTTTAACAGTTGACTTACATACTGTACAAATATACTTGTGACAGTTGTTAATTCTTATAGATATGACTTACCCTAGACTGTGACCATTTTAGTGGAAGCTGCATAGCATTTTTGTCAAAACTATGTTCTGGGATTAGAGGAAGTAAAATTTAATGCAGACTTTTTATTTAAGCTATAGTTTTCCTGCTTCTATAATGTTAACTGGCATGAAAGTGGTTATGAATTTCAGTATAGTCAGTGGGGGAGTTAGCCTGTGTAGGGCTCAGTGGGTATGAAGCAGCAATTGACTTTACTGTAGTAAGCTGATAGCAGTTAGTTATGACTCAGCGAGTCATACAGTTTGTAACCTTCTTGCTACTTGGGTGCATTTTACATCAGTGGTTATTTAAGTATGTGGTGCTTGTTAACAGTAACACAAAGCTGTACCCCACTATTTTCAGTATCTCTATTGTGCTCTGCTTTTATTTTGGGGAAGGGTATGCTAATATGGACCTAATACACTGAAAAAAAAATATGTGTTTTTCGTACTGCCAAATAGTTCTATTTTTTCATTTTTACATTTTTAGGGCTGGTGGACTGGGTCTTAATTTTGTTGGTGCCAATGTTGTTATACTGTTTGATCCTACATGGAACCCAGCAAATGATCTTCAAGCTATTGACAGGTATACTCTCAAAATACAGAACTTGATCCATGTTGTACTCTTCTTTTGCTTTGATCCTGTAATCCAATTGTCCAACTAAACCTTCCTAAGGGAAGAAATTTTTGACATAGTCTGACTTGTCCACAAGACAGTAAGAAATGTCCAGCTAAATTATTTTTTAGCTTTGTTCTTGTTTTTAACCCTGAATTTTACTTCTTATTTTTCATTTTATTTTTGTGGCACTGTGGTGATGGGCTCATTTAAAAAAATAAAAGCAAAACGCTATAGTTACTGTAACTTTTTGTGATCTCTAGAACAAGTGTGTATGTGTGTATAGCTGGATGGCATTTTTCCTGTGTTTGTCAGGACAGAGTAGGTTGTAATTGACACTAGTTCAAGTGATGTTTTGAATTCCAGAATCCTTGAAGAAAAACATATATGTTCTTTACTGCTTCACCCTTGTGGAGATTAGTGTCTCTTCAGCACTCACTTCTATCTCTGATATTAGGCCATTGGAGGATTTCCAGGAGTCTGGATTTTTCTTTCAAGGCTTTTAGATCATAGGATATTTCCCTAGCAATTTGGGACAGACTTGTGAATAGGTGAAGTAAAGAATATTGGAAGCCTTCAAAATTCAGTAGGCTTATATATTTCCATGAGCAGAAATAAACTTGTTTCTGTTGTCCCATCCAATTACGTAATTCCATTTTAAGCATCTTTCTGACTTCTAAAAGATGTTTATGTGCACCTGTTCTAGAGAAATATGTATATCAGAAATGTGTATTGTTGGAAGTAGCTGTCTTTAAAGAATCCTTGGAAGACCACATTTCTATAAATTGGTTCAGTCTCTCTTGAATTTTCAGAATATAATCTATTAGAAGTCTCAGAATTTGCCGTTTAGATAGAACACTGCTTGTTCATTAGCTTTTTTTATTATGATGTAACTTGAAGTGTTTTATAAAGATAAGAAGGAACAGGATGCCCCAGGTAACCCATGATCTAACTCCTACATAATACAAATAATAGAATATCTTGTGTAAGAGCAGATAAAGATGGGGGGGGGGGGTGGGGGGTGGGGGGGGGTGGGGGCGGGCAACTGAGAAAACATAGTGGAAGATGTGTTTCAAGAGAGATAGGAGACAGGCCTTGTGATACAAATTGAGGAGAGAGATTTTTTGACTGGATAGTCCTGGGAAGAAACTTGGAAAAATAAGGGTGAAGGAAAAGGGAATGAAATACTGAGGAAAAGTGAAAAAGCAAACAAACAAAAAAAACAACAAAAACCAACCAACTCATAAATGATGTAGAGTACTCCTGTTCTATTGGAATGCTTTTATTTATTTATTTACTTATTTTACTACCCCTAAGAGCTCTCTTTTATTTTTTTACTGTTAAAATTTATGTTTTTTAATATGCCACTGTCCTTGCAGAGCTTATAGGATTGGCCAATACAAAGATGTCAAAGTGTTTAGATTGATATCCTTGGGAACTGTGGAAGAGATGATGTACTTGCGACAAGTTTATAAGCAGGTAAAGTTCACAGACTATTTAGATTGGGAGCTCATCAGCTGTTTCAATGACTGAAAGCTAAGCTAGCCTATAGCAAAATTGTAGTTTACCTTGGTTTTATGATATATGCTGTTACCTTAACTTACTAAGCAGAGATACATCGTTTAGCAATGGTCAAAGAACAAAACAGAATGATATTTGCATTCAAGTTTTTCTGTAACTTTTGACAGTATAATTATGCGTTATGATTATGCGTTAATCAGGTTATAGAGAGAACTATTTTATTTAGAAACTTGTAAAATATATCTGTGAAGGTTGTAGTTAGTATCTGCAGCAGCCTGATTCAGGCAGCTTTTTCTGTTGAAAGGTTGGAGAAAGAGAGCAAAAAATCTTGCTGGTGCTATAGAAGAAAAGCAAGAAGACATTGCTACTCTCCTGCCTTTGAAAACTTGCTTATAAAAGGAGGGGGAAACAGCTTGTAGTTGCTGCTATTATGAAGACAAGAAGTGATCTTGTCTGCCAGAATACTTAACCTGGAACAATTGCTCTGTCTAAATTTTGCTACTTGCATTGATAGGTTTAAAAACCTAAGAGTGGGAAAAACAAAGTGTGTGGTTTGAGGAACATAATCTAGCAACTGTTTCCTCATGAGATCAGAATTAAAACAAAAAATAAGCAAACTCAAACATGAACACCAAAGAGCAGGCTGCAGAATAATAAGTAACTAGATGAAATATGAACGTGTTTTTCTCAAGAAAAGTTGCAAGTTAAGAAATAAGATGACTGGCTTTAAGTTAAGATACTGATATTATAGGCTTATAAACTTGGAGAAGGGAAGAAAATCAGTGAGATAGAGTTGTCCTGAAGAATGCATTGCATAGAAAAGGCAAAGTAGGTCACCTCAGTGGGCAAATTTATACCATGTATTAAAGAAAGCTTTATAAAATTTGATGAATTAACCTAATAATTTCAATTTTTGGCCTTAAATAGGAAAAATTTGGTATTGAGTCTTCAGTGACAAGCACCCTCTTGTAGCTCGGTGATTTACAAGGAGGAGGTTGGAGGCTGAATGAGTGGGAAATGCAGTAATAGACAGATTCTCATTATCCTCATACAGATTTAAGTAAGTGACAAATAAGAATAAGGTTCTAAAATCAAGTGTTTGGATATGCTATCTGGTTTCACAGAGCAGATAGTCAGAAACCCCACAGCTGAAAGATCAAATCTTGAGCTGCTCTCGGTAATGTGTATGGCCTGCTTTAAAATGTTACTTTCAAAAGTGTAACTGACATTATCTCAAGTAAATTCAATGTTTTGTAGAAGCCAAAAAAATTAGTTCTGTTTATTTAGATAACTCTGACAAAATTAAAGAGGACACTTGTGAAGAAGAAATTAGAAGTAGTAGGTGATGGGCTGACGTGCTCACAGGTAATTGGGCAGTTTTCAGAGACTCTGTATGAGAAGCTCAGAATGAAGAAGACATTGTATTAATAGTTGAAATTATATACTAATGAGGTGAATTAAAAACACAGTAAGTCCAAAAACTGCTTTTGAGGGACAGTGGTCTAAAAACATAAAAGCTAATAATTAGGTTTTGAACACATCAGGAGCAGGAATTGTATTGCTCTATGGGTATTACTTGAGTGAAGTTTAAAGGAGTGTTCATTGCAAAATACCCCCTTGATCTGCTCTTTATATCCACATTCATGGAAAAGCTTAGAGAGCATCCTGTTCCAAAGTTTCTCTTGTGCAAAGTACTTCTGAGGATTAATTTCAACAACGAGAATAAATGAAGGAGTGGGTCATGCTTCACAGAGATCTTTGGAGTTGGTGATCTTACAGATAAAGAAGACCTGGATGATACTGTCTATTTGGATTTCCAAAAGGCATGTATAAAACTTCTTGAAAAGCTCTCGTTTTTTGCTTTTTTTTCAAGTTGACTTGTGTTTTTCAAGTCGCATAAGAAGCAATAAACAGAGTAATTGTAAATCTGGAATATTTTTTTTTAAGTGTGCACTTGGATTGCATTCCCTGCTATTGCCACTTGAGCACAGTTAGGAAGTTTTCAGTAAGTTGTGAAGAAAGCCTTTGTATGCTGTTGAAAATACAGAAGCCATGAGTACATGTGGATGTGTTGCTTTTGGTGAGCTATGCAAATGTGCTCTCAGAGAGCTAAATGTTGTCATCCGTCCTCTTAATGAATTTATGTGAAAGTGCCTTATCATGTTTGTGGTGTATTCTTACTGAGGGATCTATTTTGATTTTTAAATTGCTGATTTTTTTTTTGTTAGTGGTGTTTGGTTGTCTGACCTAGCCATATGTGATTGAAGAATCTGATATAAATAAAATGAAATCTAACATAATAGAAACCTGAATAAGTTATATAGGTATCCTAAAGTATATTTTTGTAAATACAGTGCATAATTCAGGAAAGAGTAAACTGTGCTTAGCTAAAGTTAAACTAGAATTTGACTGTATAGTTACTGGCCTACATAATTCAAGAGATATGCTGTCTAGGAAGATGCCTGTTCAGTGCTAGAACTAGAAGTGAGTAGAACTGAAGAACTACCAACTGCTTAGAGACAGTTACAAAAAATATTACAGGTCTGGTATCATAAAACCATGGTATTGACATTCTTCCACTTGAAGTCAAATATACTAATTGTGTAAGTATTGAAAATTTGCAGTCATTGGAATGTAGCTAAACCTGCCTGGCTTCAAAAATGTTTTAATTCTGCTTGACAAACTATTTACTTGTCTTTCCTTTTCACCTGGAAGATTTTTAAGTCACTTCTGTTCAATCTACTTAGCAAGAGTGCATGATAATTAAAATATTCAGAGACCAGTAGGAGTAATCTTGTGGCTTTTATTCAGTCCTTACCAAGTAAGCATGCAATGCAAAGGACTACGAAAAAATGGTAAGAATTTAGTATTGAGGAAAGATGAGCAGTCAAGGTATAGAGGAGTGTCAGTAGTGTTTATAGTGGGTGTCTGACACTAGACAGCAATGAAGTAAAAGACTTGAAACATTTTTATATTTTTTTATTCACTAAAACCAAGCAGGTTCATACTATACCACAATCTATTATACCAACATCTGCCAGGGAAATTAAAACAAAATATCCTCCCTTAGGAATTTCTGCCTGCTCCAACTAAAGCTGTGTATATATAATGTGGATGCCAGGAAATTCTGACATGTTGTTCGAGCACTTCTGAAATCTCTTGTGTTGTTCTGTTTTAGCAACTTCACTGTGCAGTGGTTGGAAGTGAAAACGCCAAGCGGTATTTTGAGGCAGTGCAAGGATCAAAAGAACATCAAGGAGAGCTTTTTGGGATCCATAATCTTTTCAAACTTAGGACTCATGGGTCCTGTCTTACCAAAGACATCCTGGAGGTGTGAAGCCCTACCCTTTTACTTCTGGATATTAGTTTTACATTTTCCTTTCCTCATGAGATGTTTCCATTCAAAATTATGACAAAATACTTGATAAAACAGAAAAACTTAAACAGTATCTGTCTATGCAGTGCCTTAAATGAAATAGGCATGCTAATTTCTTGCTCTGATGTAGATCAGATAAATTTCCTTAAATCAAACAAAAAACTGGGAAGAGTTTGGATTATAATTTCCAAAAGTTGGCTAATAAATTTCTTTTCCTAATAAAAATGCTGTAACTTTTTTTGTGATATTTTCACGTATTTTCAACTTTGTGCACATTTTATTCATCAGTAGCTCAGAGTGACCTTTTAAGCCAGAATTCTGATTATAAAAATATCTTTTATGATCATAGTAACCTTTATATAGTACATCTTGATGTCAAAAGCTGTTCAATAAAATATATTTTATCATGCTGGTTTTAAAAATGTTGCAAGGTGGAAGTAAATAACTGAGGCTCCATATGTTAAGATTTATTTCTTAGTTACTCTAAAAGTTAAAAATTATTAAAACATATGCATAAGATCCTCCCAATTTACGCAGTATGTTACTTTTCCTGCAGGTTATGGCTTAGATCAAAGAGCAGTAAGTGCCAAAATACTAAGTCTTAGTCTGGTCTTTGCTGATTGTAGTTCTGATGCTTATATATCTGTAGAAAAAAAGAAAAACTAATTTTTTCTGTGTTTGTCTTTGTTAACTTGAACAGATAAAGTTTTTATACTATATGTTCTTGATTGTTTTAGAGAGAAGGGCGAGTAGAAGCAGGAGTCATGACAGCAACTACATGGCTAAAGGAAGAGACTCCTCCATGCAGCTCAGAAAAGGTGAGGTGTCTTTGTGGACTATGGATCAGAGCATGACAGTCCCTCTAGTTCCTGGTACTACAGTGGCAAATGTGGACAGTATGTTGTGAGGCTGGTAATGCTTTTACCTTAGATTGCACTTGCCAACTTTTATTGTCTGCTTGCGCTTGGTTTCACATATTGTAAAGCATTAGATAATGTCATACTATTTGTATTTAAAGTGGAATATTCTGAACATCTGGTAATAGGGTATTCTATGACCTTTACAACACTTGGATATCCTCTGTCTGAATGAAGGTATTACTAACATGCTGTTATTACAGAGCAATATTGTTTACTGAAGCATTGCTCTGTAGTGTCTTAAGAGTGACAGCCTTATGATACGATGTGACATGATATGACAACCTTCTGATCAAGAAGTCAGTTGAGAATCTAACACCTACTGTTATTTAGATTTTGGTTAGGGAACTGTGGAAAGGAATACAATTGGTTTAGAGGATTGAAAGCTTGCTTCAGGCTTTGTGGGCCTCTGTAGAAGACATGGGCTGTTTAGTTGATGTAATCAGACAGTGATTTCCACTAGACCAGTGTTCCGTTCAATGCTAGCTTTTTTTTTTTAAATAACGTATCTAATAATTTCCCTCTGGAATAAGATTTTTTTTTTTTCCCTGTAAAGGCTGGGTTTAATGGGAGCATTTTTATTAATTTTTTTGATGGAACACTGTGTTCAGATGATTTGGAAAAGAAACAGGTCTACAATATGGCCTCTAAGCGTGACAATATCATTAGATTAGCTCACACTGAATGGTACTGAAAATTAGCCACTGTCTCTTACATTTTTTGGAGATTTCTGAGGGTAAATGTCAGTATCAGTTTAAATCAGTATGCCATCACGTTGGTCATAACCTCACATTGCTAATACATCACTGTATGGTCATGATCTCCCGGTGGATTTGGTGACAGAACTAACTTTTTTAGCTTGTGTTAAATGCTTTTTATAAACGGGGTGGTATTAGGATTAATATATTAATTTTAAAACTTCTCTTCATGTGCAAAAGTTTAGTATTTACCCTTCTGACTTTTCATTTACATATTGTCATAATTCTTATCTCAGTAGTACACAGGTTTGGAGTTGTATTCTGGACTTCCATAGCTTCAAAATGTTTTAAGGTTGCCTGGAGGTAATTTTTGTTTGATTACAGTAGGCCTTAACTAATTTTAAGAACAGAATGTTATGTACTCTGCTGTAGTGTTTAGCCCCCATATACAAGGAGGTTGACCACTGCTGGGAGATTTTTTTTTTAATGAATGTCATGACACACTGTTAAGGTTTGAATCATGAAGTCACTTTCAAACTATCCTTGAAAGACGAGAAGTTGCAGCAAGATCAGTATAAACTAGAAAAATATGGGTGTGGATAGTGAAGACATACGTTGTTTTAACAGTGTGCAGCATCTATAGTCTCAAACATATATTTTTGGTTATTTTCATTGTTGTTCTGCTAAAAATTTTGTTCTGACAAAGACTTTTATATAACTTCTCTTTATGTTTTTTTTGTATTTGCATTCTACTTTTGTATTGTAATACTATTTTGTATATTTTTTTGGTTGAGTAACATAGTGAAAATCCACTTGTTTTACATTGCTTTGGAATTAGGTGTGTTCCATATATTATTTATGTTTTAAATACCTTTGCTGTAAATTACTTTTATTTTTAGTGTGAACAACCAGATTATAAAGAAGAGAGAGATCCCAGAAGTATTCAAGCACAATTAAAGAGAGAAGAAACAGATTTTTGTGATGACTTTAGTGATGATGATATTCTGGAAAGTTCTGTGAAAAAATGTGACAGAAGGAAGCCTTGCAATGCAAATAATTTAATGGTAACAAAGGGACAGCTTTCCTTAATGCAGTGTGGATTCTCTAAGTTGTTGCAGAGAGAAATTGAAACTACCAAAGAAGAGTATAATAATTACAACTCTCATTGTTCAAATACTGATGATCAGACTGTAAGAACAAATGTAAATAGCAAGCATAGTGATTTTCAGAAGTGTGAAAGCCATGTGCATGTTTTGGGGCATGGGAAAACCGCTCAGTCACCAAGTGGAACTGATAAACAATATATGCATAGTACAGACTGGCTTGTTTTATCAGCCTCTGAGGAGGAAGGGGGCAGAGAAAGTGAGGATCAATGCATTTCAAAGCAAAGTGATGTAGTCATTGAAACTGAATGGAGTTCTGAAGAGAATGATGATGTCATCTTTCCTACCCAAGTTCCAGCATACCAGCAACCAATGCTTACTGAAAAAGCTGAAATTTACAGGTCAGCTTCTGAAAGTTGTGAAGAGTTAGCAAAAGAAAAAGATGGGTCAGTATGTAAGGGAGACAGTAGGCAACTTGGATTCCATAGTACTGAGTCATTTTTCAGCAGTGTCTTGTCTTTTGAAGACATCAAGAACAGCACAAGAGATTTGAAAGGGGTAAGCGACATAAGTGATGAGTCTGATGATATTGAAATTTCCCATAGGTCTGAATCAAAAAAGTTAAGAACTTCCAGCTTTCCAAAACGGAAAGAAAGACATGCCCATAACAATGGACTAGGTAGCTTCTCCAAATCTCTGCTACTATCAAAGAAGCCAAATAGAAAAGAAAAGGAAAGCGATTCTCAGCATATAGATGAATTTTCATCCTCTGAAGATAACTTACCCGTTGAGAAAATTCATGCCAGAAAGCAAAGCTATGAGTGTAAAAGACAGAGAGGCAGAGTTCACCTTGGGTCTAAAATGCTTCATCCTATTCAAGATACCTGTGTTGCACAAATGAAGTCTAGCAATTATGCTGTGCGTAGAACTTCTGCAGGTAAAACTGAATTTGAATATCAAGAGCAAAAAGTGGAATCAATGGACAGATACTTAGGTAATTAGTCATTTAATGTCTTTGATTTTATTTCAACTAAAGTAGTAACATGTTTAATTTACCATTGTTGGCAGGTTTTAAGTTCTTCCTGCTATACATGGTTTTTGTTACAAGATACTAATAAATGGTCTGCTAAATTATTTAGTAATGTCTTTCTGTATCTCTCTTTTTGCCTATTAGCCTTACTTTCCCATTTTCTGAGGTGATGGGTTGCTTTGTAATATTTTGTTAAACACTTACTGTCTGCTGACAGTGTTAACTGTTTGAACTATAAAACCTTCAGTCTTGACAGGGCTGTTAAGTTTTTTTTCACATATATAAGTTTTTATTTATGTGATTTGGGAGTTTGAAATACCATGTAGAAGATTTGATTCTGTTAGAGACTCAACCTTAAACATTAGTATTGCAGCCATTAAGTCATAGATGCTTTGAAACTTCTTTGTCCATCTGAAAAAATCCACACTGAAATGGAAGCAGTATTAAACTGTCTGGATAAATCTGATTAAGTCTAATGATTGTTATTCATTTCATAGAGCTGAGAAACTTGGTGCTGAGTGAAATCATGACAAATTTTACAACTTTAATGTAAAACTTTGTTAATGTAAAACTTTTTTAAAGTTACAATATCCTTCTTCAGTGCAACTGTGTACCTTCAGGGTTTTGGAATAAATCTTTGATTGTATCTTTCTCCTAATATATCAGATGGTGTTCAAGAAGTGGCATATATTCATTCAAATCAGAATGTGGTTGGATCCAGCAAGGCTGAAAATCGCTTGAGCCGGTGGGCAGTGCGAGACGTATTTGAGTTGAAGCAGTTTTCCCAGCTCCCTGCTAACGTAGCAGTCTGTAGTGCCAAGGTAAAGACAAATGTTTGGAAAGTGTTGTTTTTACTGTTTTTATCCTAATTTTTCATCCTAAAAAGCTCTAACAAACTTGTTTTTCTGTTAATGGCCACCATGAATGATCAAAGCCACTGAGGATGGGAGGAGGAGACTCAAATGGAGGTCTAATAAATTACTTTTGTGTTTTGGTTTTTTGTGGTTGGGTGGTTTGGTTTTTTTTTTTTTACATTGGCCAGCTCTGGAAGAGTTAGGAATTAAGCAGCAGAGTACCCTCTGTGGGATTTTTCTGAGAGGAATCGTAAGATTAAAGATTGGGTGTTTGAAATCAAATTCTGTGCCGTGTTTTTCTGATTTGAGGCTTGAAAAAACTTCAGTTTGTCCTGGATCCAGTTAACAAAAATACAGTTGCCACAGTACATGCTGGAATCTCTGTGGCGTAGAAAGTCCAACATAAATCAGTTTACAGATTATTTTTTTTGGGGGGTGGACACATGCAGTTGCTGTGATTGGTTAAAGTCATGGTCATTATTGTATGCTTAATGTCTGAAACGTAAAACTAGAGTGCTTATTTGCAGCAACAGATACTTTTTATGCTTTTTGTTTGTCATGCATCTTGTTTAATTACATTTTGAATACATACAAATCTGGAATAAATTCAGGTACAGCTTCCAAGTCTTTGTCCTTATTACATAGTGGTTTTAATCTACGCTGATTATCTGGACACTTTGTTGTTTGCTGTGCAATAAACATTTGCCGTTTCCTAGACTGATTCTTAAGATAAACCACAAGCATAGAATAAGTAACTGGTGAATGTGCAGTTTAGTCTTTACAAACATATTAGCAATCTCTATAAAAACTGTAGACAGAAGACTATGTCGTTCTGGAGTGCTGAACATCTGCAGTGGCTAAAAGAGTTTCTTCCAGTATTGTTGATGTACTGTATTTAATTAAGCCATTAGCAGGGATGCCAAAGAATTTTTGCACTGTAAAGATCAAACCAGGCCAACCAGTAAAAGTGAGGCCTTTTCAATTCTGACACATTTGCATTAGAATGTCCCTTATTAACAGAAGAGTTGGTCAAAAATACTCAAGACTACTGTAGAAAGGTCCTTATTTAATGGCAATGGCTGACAGCATTAATAAAACCAAATATAAGTGAAAGAAAACTCTGAAGAGAGTACTTTGAATAAATGTCTGTTGATCCACCTACATTCAGAACTAGTTTGTGGGAGTCATTTGTATTGTTCATGTAACGTACGTCTCATTATTTAGAGTTTGCGTGACTGCAACTATTACAAATTAACCTCTCGATTAACTTGTCAGTCAATTTTTGTATGGTATCTGTTTTTCACTCAGAAGCAACAGTAGTATCAATTCTCTTGGAGATTTAAGTAGGAAGAAAAGCATCAATAATTATGGAGAAGGCTGCCTTTTCCCTTGCTTCCTGTTCTTTCTTTGACATAGAGGCACTAACCTAGAAATAATCCCTAGATGGCTGCCTGTTCTTAAATGTGGAGCTTTGAATTTTTTGTGCTCGGCTTAAAAAAAGAGCTGCCAGAGCTTCACAGACAACTTTGAAATGTGATCTACTAGGAAAATAGTAGCAGTAACATTCTTTCTTCATTGTTTTATTTTTATTTTAAAAGGCATTCTATGAAAAACATGATCGTTGTTGCTCTTTTGGCCATCAGACTTTGCTGGTCATTTTGCACTTACTTGCCATCAGTTTAAGCTGAGACATTCACTGTCAGAGCAACTAATTGTGTTATAAGGAGAATGCTGATTTCAAATGAAGTTTAATAAAAAAGTTTTTCAACAGATTAAAGTAGCATTATGTGCAATATTAAAAAAACAGCTGAACAGTTTAAATTTCTATCATTAGTTTTGGTAAATAAAATTACAGTATTAAATACTGGAATGTTAATTGTAACCTCATAGTATTGAAAGAAAAAACTTTTGGCAGCTGAAATTTCTCACTAATGTTGCGCTTTCTAGCATCATTGTTCTAACTGTTTCTCAGAATTTGCATAGCTGTTTCTGTTCTCTCTGGGTATCAATGATCACATTCTTAATTAGAAGCTTTTTTTACAGTGTATTTATATTGAAGCTTTATTTGATAGCATCATGAAGGCTCCTGATTAATGCCCTGATAATATTTATGTCCCTTTTTAAGCGCATTTAATACATTTTTCTTATTTCTAAGTAAGAATGATCAAAAATGGATCTCTTCCTTTCATTTCATAGATAGGTCTCATAGATAGGTCTTTTTGGGACAAAAGTAAAATATCCTTTGTGCTGTTCAGTTCACTTATGCCAACTCTTTCCTTCCTGCTTTGCAGTTTTGCTCTGCAGTCTGTCTATAGTAATGCATTTCTGACTTAATAAAGTTTAAATAAATTTTTCAAGAAATGATTAATATCTCTGGGAAAGGGATGCAAGAACAATTAAAAAATAATGAAGTATTCCATTGAAGTGGGTGAGTTGGAATGTGGGAAATAGAGCTTTTTGTACAAATCTTCATTGAAGACTGAGTGAAACATTTTTATGTCCTGCTTATGTATGAATCCAGAATGACAGGCTTAATAATCTTGTAAGTAATAAGCAAAAAGTAATAAATAATAAGCAAAAGTAATAATTAAGGTAACATCTTGTAAGAACATTGACATTTTGTCAATTTTTTTTTTCTTTTTTTTTTTTTCTATTGACTAGTCATCTAATCACATTTTGGCTTCACTAAATTTCCATTAACTTTTACATCATAGGTTAAGTTCTTTTAGTTTCAGTAGCTAATTTGAGGAACAGAGGTGAATATGAGTAACAGCAAAAATAAGTTGCTGGAAAGCAATATAAAAGAAGCCTTCTTCCTGCTTTTCTACCTGCAGTAGATAAAAGGAGTATAAAATTAGGTTTATTAGTCCTTCCTTTATTGCTGAAGCATGGAGACTAAGGTAGTCACTTGAGTTGTAGAAACTGCTTAAAACAGGAGCAGACTGCAAAACCTGTGGGGACTCTTCCTTCAAAGTGAGAGAGGTTGCATGGGAAGAAGATCCTTGAGAGCCAAGGTAGAAGGGATGGGAGGCAGGGAGTTTTGTTTCTCAAATGAGAACTTTGAAGGTATGTAGAATATCTTATTTAAGAACATAAGTAACTAGTGAATAAGTAAACTTAGATTTAAGTTGATTGTAAAAAGTGTAAGATTTGAACTTCAGGATAAGAAAAGATGTTTGTCTTGGTGATAGTCTCCTTCCTTAACTTGACTTCAGAAGGTCTATGTTAGATCTGGACTGTTGGCACTAATGTAATTCACAGTCACATCTCTCTTAACCTTTTAAACTGTAGGTTTCAATCAAGCGTATTTTTTTATCCAGTAATAAGTAGTCAGTCTGTCCTTAATATTACTTGGGCTAGTATTCATATACCCCAGCTACATTTTCTCTGAAGTAATAGAACATATTATTTTAACCTGCCATTGTTCTGTACCATTAAAGGCTTAAGGGAACAAAATCTTGGTTCTTTTTATGAGAAATAGGTCTTGCTACTATTTCTTCTGTTCTTGCTTGCTTTGTGCTCCAGGTTCCGTAACAGTCCTGGTACATGGCTTCAAGACTGCTGCAGAGCCTTTGACTCTTCTTTCTCCCGAGGTGGTAGGGAGCACAGTCATACTCTATTTTTGTTTGTTTTGAAAGGGATTGTGTAAATTGACTAGTTTAGCTAGAACGTTCATGCTTATAATACTGAATGCTTGTTTAGCATGTATTTCCAGAAATTCTATATGACTATTGAATATACAGTTAGGTAACAGCAATCAGAAGATGATGTCTGCTGTCAAGAAATAAAAATAGAACATCATGAGAGCTCTCCCACAACTTATCAGCTATGAAAGGTGAGATAAAATCTAAAAGTAGTAAAAGTAACAGTATAAAGTATGCACTAATTATTCAAGCAAGAGAATAAACCGTATTTGGGTTGAATATCATTAGTCAAAATAAGTCCTGTCCAGCATCTGAATTAAAGACCATTATTTGAAGATAGTTTGTGTATGACAATAGTAGAAGCAAACAAATGTGTAAGGTTTTATTGCATGATCCTGAAGAAACTAAAATAAATTGTCATTTTGGGAATATATTCCCTTTATCACAGAAGTCCATGGGATTGCATAAAAGTGGAGGAAGATTCTGTAGCTATAGTTGAGTTGGAGTAGCATTTTGAATGAAAAGAGATTCTGTTGCCTTGTTATAGATGACTATTTATGAAAGCTCTCTCTACGGCATTGGATGTCTGCTTATACTTTATTTTGCAAGTGTAATCAGGGAGGTACTTAAAAGATTAATGATTTTTTTTTATAGACATGGTAGTTATATACTTAGTATTCTACATTTAAGTGATATCTAGAATTACAGTAAAAATATTTTCAGTCACTACCAACAGTTCCTGAATTGTACATGTTATCCTGTGTCTGAAGATGGTCCATATTCTGACTATTGACCACAGCTTACAGTGTCAGATCAATATAGATTTTGAGAAGAAAGGACAGTAGAACAGTATGATAATTGTCCCGCAAACAGTTGATTTTTCTGGTAGTGTTGCTTATGTGGAAGGCACTGAAGCATCAATAATTAGAGGTGTTTAAGAGCCTCAGTAATCAAAACAAAGCCAGGGATTTTTATTCCATGCAGAGATGGGGCAGACAGCTGTTCCTGAAGAAATTTTGGAGATAAAGATTATACATCTCAACTTCCTCTGTAGTTCTAAAAATTTATTGTACATCGCAGAACCTAAGTGTCTCAGAAGGCAGTCCGGTGTCTCTTTTTAGTTCTGGCTATTTGTAATCTTTCACAGCAAGTCCTAAGTGTTAAGGCAGAAATTATGGTCACTTCTGTGATACCACAACGCAAAGAGAATCACAGCAGGCTTTAGTATTCTAAACATCTGAGGGTAGAAAATGCATGTCATTTAGTGTCGCAGATATCCACTCCATTAAAAATTACTGAGTGAGTGCAGATCTTTGTTCCTTCCTTATGTATGTGACTACAAAATACACTTTATCTGCTATTTCATAGAAGATCATTAGTAACAACAGTTTTCTGGTCTTCCTGTGTAGAAGTCTGAGTGAAGAACATTATCTTAAAAATTAAATCTACAGGAATAAATAACTTGTTTTTCCTGCATTATTTTGTGTGTTGTTTTTAGGCTGATTTAATGACACTGAGTCATCTTTGTTCTGTGTTTTAGTTTCAATTCAAGTCTTCTGTTTGCACATGTGTGCAAATAGACTTGGTTAAAAACTCTTTTTTTTTTCCACAAAACGAGTGGAAGATTGTCTCTGTTACCCCATTACTATCTGTTAAGAGGTAGTTCCTCATTTTGTTTTTCATCTATCTTATGTAAATACAGAAAGAAGGATATTGAAAACAAAAGCTTCTAAAAGAAAACATGTGAGATGAACCTGTAGTCTGGACATGGTGGACTTACAAAGCCAGACTATAATTATCAGAGCAGACTTACAAGTATTTCAGCATTTCAGAAAAAAAGAAAGTCTTGAGTCATTCATGTGATATTTTGATCAAAATTATGCTGGCATTATTAATTTTGGGGAAAAAATGGAAGTGTTAACATTTTCTCTGAGATCTTAGTCATCTACTAATCATTTTTAGAAATTTTGGGGTGTTTGACCCTTTTTTTCTGGTGGGCTCCAGTTGATTTTCAGTGCAGGAGCTTGTTACTTTGGTTTTTGGGTAACTTGCACTGTTGTTTGTGAAGCTTTTTCTTAGCTACCATAAGAAATAGAAGCCTTCCAGAAGCAAGATTAAATACCTTCTTTTCACGTTTCTCATCTATTCTGAAGCAAACGACTGCATTCCTTAATTTCCTAATTAATTTCTGTGTTAATTGGCAAAAACAGTCTGTGTGAAATGTTTTACTTAAGTACAGAAGTCTGGAATAGGTTTTCTCTAGTTCTTATAAAGCTGAATTTGTGTAGTATTTCTTCAGTAGGAGTCTTGGGGGGGTGGTTAGAGCACGGGGAAGACTTTGGAGAAGGCTTGGAGGCATCACGAAAAGGACAAAAAATGGGAACAGGACATACTAAATTTGAAAAACTGATGCTGTCCCACATTAGAGCTAATTTGCACTTTTTAATATATGTGGAAAAGTATTAGTCACAAGGACTTGTACTGTACGTGTTGAATATGTGGAGTCTCATTTTTCTTTCAGTCAACTACATGTTTTCAACTTAAGTTTACTTAAAGTTTTACTGAAAAGAAATGTACAAAGACAGCCATTCAATTGAGGATTAATCACTATGGCAACAGAAATGTGGTGACTGAAAAGAGGGAGGATGTATTCTCCCCTCAGCTTCCTGCCAGCTGTCATACTCAACCTCTGCGGCATGAATTCAGGCCAAAATATAGACTGTTACCACCTCTAAGAAACTATATCTGTATTTTTATAAATTGGTACAAGAATCGCACTATAAAAGAAGACTTAATCCTCTGAATTGGATGACAGACATTTGGCACTCTTGCCAGTGTTTGACAGAGAAATAACGGGATGCTTTGTAGTAAAACCTGGATTAATGGTAAACCCCTCTTTATGTTATTGCAATGTGGTGTAAATGAGAGAACTAAGCATGCTGTCAGCCTAGGGAAAAACACGCCCTTTGTATCTCCAATGCAGACTTAAGTGCTGTTGAGAATACTGTAAATACAAAAGTTGTGTTATTAAGAACTCCTCTATATTGTATTTGTATAACATGGATGTTTTGTAGATTATTTGAACAGGGACTTTCTATCAGTTATAGTAACTTTGCAGTGTGTTTGCACAGCTTTCAAACTGAACAAGTTTAGATAGTTGTTTACAAAAAGTAGGCTTTTGGGAGATAACATTCCATTATCCCTGCTTTTCTAGGATGGGGAATGCTATGCAGCTTTAAAATAATTGTTCCCAAATGATTGGCCTGTAACACTGCTTTATTGAGTTTACAGTTTCAGCTTACAATGGAATTAACCGTTTCAGTATGGCTTTTGTTTTTGTTTTTTTTAAATGCAGTGAGTTCCTATGCGGCTTTCTGTGAAGCATGCAGTTGCATATTCATTATGGGGTGTGTGTGCATGGCTTGGTTTTGCTGCTGTTTGATGGAGGGGTGAGAGGGCGAAAGAAGATAGGTGCAAGTCCACAGGCTTCTGCTGAAATAAACAATTACCTTAGCTTTGAATTTGGAGACAGGCTGATTATCTCCTCCCATTCTCAACAGTAATAACAACTATATTGATTTATGGTCAGATTTTTGGTGCAAGAAAGTGATATGGTTTATAGGAGTTCTTTTTGTTAAAGAGACAACAAATAAAATAAAACTGCTCCCAATGAGAAATTCTTGCTGTGATTGGAGAAGAAACAGACTCAGAAGTAAATGTGAAATAGAGAGAACACAGTCCATCCTTGTGGTGGATTCTCCTCAGCTGGACAGGGGAGAGAAAATATAACAAAAGTCTTCTGGGTCGAGATAAGGACAGGGAGAGTTTATTCACCAATTACTGTCATGGGCAAACCAGACTCGACTTGGGGAAAGACTAATTTAATTTATTACCAATCAATCAGAGTAGGATAATGAGAAATAAAAACTAAATCTTAAAACACCACCACCCCCACCACCCCCCCCCTTCTTCCTGGGCTCAACTTCACTCCCGATTTCCTCTACCTCCTCCCCCCGAGCAGCACAGGGGGACAGGGAATGGGGGTTGCGGTCAGTTCATCACATGTTGTTTCTGCTGCTCCTTCCTTGTCACTCTCTTCCCCTGCTCCAGAGTGGGGTCCCTCCCATGGGAGACAGTTCTCCATGAACTTCTCCAATGTGGGTCCCTCCCACAGGCTGCAGTTCTTCACGAACTGCTCCAGCATGGGTCCTTTCCACGGGGTGCAGTCCTTCAGGAATAGACTGCTCTGGCATGGGGTCCCCCGCAGGGTCACAAGTCCTGCCAGCAAACCTGCTCCAGCATGGGCTCCTCTCTCCACAGCTCCACAGGTCCTGCCAGGAGCCCGCTCTAGCGTGGGCTTCCCACAGGGTCACAGCCTCCTTCGGGCATCCACCTGCTCCAGTGTGGGGTCCTCCACGGGCTGCAGGTGGATATCTGCTCCACCGTGGACCTCCACAGGCTGCAGGGGCACAGCCTGCCTCACCATGGTCTTCACCACGGGCTGCAGGGGAATCTCTGCTCCAGTGCCTGAAGCACCTCCTCCCCCTCCTTCACTGACCTTGGTGTCTGCAGAGTTGTTTCTGTCACATATTCTCATTCCTCTCTTCTCCGGCTGCTGTTGTGCAGTTGTTTTCGCCCTTTCTTAAATATGTTACTCCAGAGGTGCTACCACTGTCGCTGATGGGCTCAGCCTTGGCCAGCGGTGGGTCTGTCTTGGAGCCCGCTGGCACCGGCTGTATCAGACATAGGGGAAGCTTCTAGCAGCTTCTTGCAGAAGCCACCCCTGTAGCCCCACCCCCAGCTACCAAAACCTTGCCAGGCAAACCCAATATAGTCCTCAACTGACTTAGTAGTCAATTCTCCACTACCATGCAAAAGATTAGAGTTTATGGAATGTCCTTGTCTTGGTTTATACAAGAAGAAAAGCTAGATATGACAGCCAGCGGAAAATAGCTACACTTTACTCTAAAATTTCTTTACTTTTATCATCAAGTATAGCTAAATACTGGTCTCTAGGTGTTGGCAGGATATTTTGCAGGAGTAATTTGGGCCAAGAATAAGTCTTAACATTTTTTGTATCTTGAAGAATATTGCAGCTATTGGTCTTCTGTGATACAGTCAAATATTAGATATCTTTGTATTCAGAGCCAACATCCTGAGTAGCTTTGTTTAGTTCAGAAAGTTTGAGTATAAATATGATTATGCTAGAGTTTTCTAAAATTTTAAGGTAGGTTAGCTTCATTTTCTAAAACAATTGAGGTACTCATCATTAGCTGTACAATTACCTCTAATTCTCATTCTACAATCCTGTTTTGTTAGAACAATAGACAAATTCAGTCTGAGTGAGACTGCTTTTCAGTTAAGAAAGTTAAATTCAGAGGGAAAATTAATGTCCACATCAGAAACCATTCTAAAATATGATAAGATTCATTCTTATTTCAAACCGTAGAGTGTGTAAATTACCATAACCCTCTGAAGTAAATAGTTTGTTGAGTAGTGTATTCTCTAAGTAGAAGAGCAATTCTGGTTTAGTTAAGAATCACGTGAAAGTAGACACATTATTTGATAACTTTTTTATTATCTTGACCATATGGACCTCATTTTTAGACAAACTATGTGAAGTTTTATGTGGACACTATTATACTTTGCCTTCCTTGGCATACAGAATAATTTAGGAAGAAATTCTTGTTTGACAGGTATGTGTATAAGAGAGAAGGAAACAAGACCAAGAACTAACAGTCAGGTAGCAAACATTTCAGGCTATTTATATATGTCCTGACAAGTACAGGAAACATAGGTAAAATAAAAACAATATCTAAGAATAGTGTATGTTCAAGAAAAGCATATAGAAAAGTCAGTAATTCATACATATTATGGGAAAAGCTCCCATAAAAACAAGGAAAACTGTAAGGGAAAAAAGATTAGCTGAAATAATTTCAAATTGTAATTTGGGTGGATAAATTCACTGTAATGCAGTAACTATCACTTGATTAAAATAATAACAATCATCCAAACCCCACTGCAATGCACAGTATATCTGGAAAGTCATTTTTTTCTCAGGCTTTGAGGGGAGTGGGAAAATACAAAATAGAATATGGCATAAGGGTTTGTTATTTGCTTGCAGAGGCTGTGTTTTAAGAGGACAGTCATACTGAATTCACTGTGTTTCATGCTTTTGTATTATTTAGGCGACTGCAAGGCAGCTAAAGATTTGAGAAGGCCTTTCTTGTTTGTTTTAGAAATGAAAACAAACAATGAAACTGTGCAATGGAAAGTATCCTAGATATCTGGCAGCAGTGGTTTCATGCATACCTGAAGAGAAAAGCCTGTTAACACTGTTTCAGCTGTGAGCGGGGAGGTCAGAGGGGGTTGGTGCTGACTGGAAGTCAGTATTTGGCAAGATGCTTACCATAGTGATACTTTGGGTATTCAGGCAGTAAAAGAGAGGAAGATGCTCAGACATAGTACAACTATGGCTGAGGAATAATTATGCAAACATGTTTTCAGCTTTAGATTCAGGTTTTTGAAGGAAGTTCATTATCCTCTGAGTCTGGTAACTTGAGCTACCACAAATGTGAGACAGCTTAAAAAAACCCATGTATCCCTGAATCTCTGTTTCTCTTTTTTTCTCTACTCACCATACTCCTAGCCTCTGCTCACTTGCTCTCCCATACATTTTCATTTTGCTATATATTGAGGTGAACATTGTTCTCTTCTTGCCTTACTTGAAGCGACTAACGTGAGGAAAAGGGAAATCACAGGCTTAAGGCCAGTCATCTCAGTCATGTCTGAGGATGCTTATAGCACGGATTAGCACTCATTGCTCTAGAGTGTAGAGCCACCTGTTTGTGCCTGTTGTACAAAGAACAGATACTGAAATTTTGTACTGTCAAAGATAGTAGATACACAAAAATTGGTTTTGGTATGTATTTATTTTTAAAACTGCTGTAACTACGCAGCAGGAGACAGATTGTCACACGGAGCTAAGAGATCCAAGAGTTGTTTCAAATTCAATATGGAATCTCTAAGTAGAAGTTACTGCTCCATTGTGGCACTTAAATTCTTCCTTGATGCTCAGCTGCATGTCTTCATTCTTCTTGAAGAGCATTACCCTTAAATGTGAACTGGTGTGGGACTCTAAATGTCCAGATGCTACCCTCTTTGCTGGACTCTTGATTACAGCCTGTATGTAATATGTAACTCAAAGAAATGGAAACTCAGTATTCATAACCAAAACTTGCTATATACTTCTAAGAATAAGAGACATAAATAACAAAAGAAGTAGTGATGGGTGAAAATATCTTATGTGGTAGGAAGATACAATGTGTTTATGTTGAAAACCCAATAGACTAAATGGAACATGAAAGGTGAAAATACATGCTTTCTTTGATGTATTTTTTTTTCATGCGTGGTAAGAGTCCCTAGGTTTTCTGAACACTTTGGCAAGAATGCTTTTGGATTTCTGTACTGTGATTTTTAGTTGTCATTCAGAATAACTTGGTCATAATCATATATTTGAAACTTTTAAGCATATTTACGTTTCAAAGTGAAAGAAAAACATGCTATTACTTATTTAGGCACTGGATGGAATCTTAATTCCAGGAGAAAGAATTTGTGTTGCTACTTGTGCAATTTGAGGTTTTTTTACTATTTTTCTTCCCCTGTCTTAAATTGGTCAACATTTTTTGGTAGTTACGTGGCTGAGCCGTAAAGCAAAGCCAGACTTGCTATTTGGCAAAACAGTTGGATTTTTTGGACAAAAGAAATTGACTTGTTCTTCTTAATTTTCCTGTCTCCTATCTATTGGATCACTCTTTCTAGTCCTGAAGATATGCTTATGGACTGATCGTTATCGTCTTTCCAGTTTTCCAGTAATGATTTGAAAACATTGTAGTTGGATCTTATATCATTAAAATGTTCTTTCAAGAAGTTCTGCAACACTTGTACTTACCTAAGTGTATTAATAAATATACAGTACTTTAAGTTAAACAAAGATAATGTGCACTTCCAAATGCACAGAATACTTCTTGTGTTGAAGGTTTTTTGTTTCCTTTATTCCATTCTTTTGGTCATAACATTTATTAAATCATAAAGGGTCTGACATTCAATAATATAAACAGAGTGTTAAATGCGCTAGCATCAGTAGTGTAAGAACAAGAGTCAGAGGTTCCTAGCTGAATCAAATTCTAATAATTTCAGTCTTGCTTTGCAAGATTGCCTTATGCATTTGATATACTTGATAACTCAGGTGAACAAGACCGGTGCTGCAAAGTCAACATGGGATTTCATGTAGGAGCAAATTGTGGGGGACACACACAATAGTTTGGTGGAGAAAGTGCTCAAGGAACAGAAAATAGAAAGCTGTTGAAAGGAAATGCTTATCATAAAATAGCTTTCAATCAGTGAGTTAGAAGGCAAACATTGAAAGAGAATCAGAAACAAGTTGGCCATGAGAGGGAAGAATTGAGAGTAATACATGAAGTCAAATTCAAAAGGAAGCTGAATAGTGTGGAATGTTGACAGTGAGGCTAGTAAAAAGATACTGGGAATATTTTCATCTATATGTGTGTAAAGCTTATCTCTAGCTAGAGTCTTGTCTATGTATCGTTCAGAGTAACAACCTTTAATGAACACGGAGACATCTTAAGAAAAACTGAGAGAAGTATTTTAGTTTTACTGACAAAATGTTTATCATTTTTTAAAAAGAAATCACAGGATTTGGGGGATGGATTTAAATTGGCAAACTTTCAAAAACATTCACAAGTTCAACAGAGCCAGTTGTGTTTCAGCCTAATTGGATGCCATTTAATCAATTGGCTTTGCACCAGAGAGCTGAGAAGTTTTTCAGGAGTAACTCACAGTGGCTGTGGGCTTTCACTGGCATTAGCTCCTGCAGCTCTTGGGGTAACTTATTTATAGTAACTCTTTCTACTGTTGGGGAAAAAACTTAGAGCAGCTATTCTAGGTAGAAGAGGAGCTCTTTGTGTGTATATTGTGGTATTTTGCTGTTGTTCTTTCGGATTTGGTGGTGTGGGTCAATGTACTTAAAAGTTTTGTACTTCCAGAGCTAAATATGCCATTTGTGAGTTTATTTGTGATTAACAGTACTTTTTACATTAATTCTGATTCTCTGCAAAGACAAGCAAATTTATGGCTTTCAGTGTGTTTATAACATTTGGCTTTTTTCCCAAAGAGATTTTTAATCTTCTGTGTTTGAACAGATGTGTAAACCAAAGTATTGCTGCCTCATATACTTTGGTCTTGTTTAATAAGAGGTAGATGGATGCACATTTATGGGGGTTTAAAATACTTTAAAGGCAGGCATTGACGTGATTAGGCTTGTATTCTATGCAAGTTATGCTTGCTTGAATTAAATTATACAATCCTGATTTCCTGACAGAGTGACAAATACACTAGGTCTTATCACAGGAGATCTGAATACTATGAATATTTTTCATGCAAAAAATCCATCAAATTAAATATATTTTAAAACTACCATTACTTGCTTCTTTCAAACTACATTTTCCAAGTAAAGTTCTGTATTACCTATGCATATCTTTAAAAAAGTAAACATTTTACATGCATACAGAATTAGCAAGATAACTGTAGAATATTTATGCTGTTGATAACATCTGCTAATTCAATCTTAATTTTGTTACTATCATCATAACATTATTATTGGAAGATAGGGTTTTTATCTTAATTGGGGCATTGTTTTCAGTTTTGTGTAGTATAACTTTTAATAGTGCAGTGAAATTTTAATCTTTGGAGTTGTGCATTTAGCTGAAAGAGTGAAAATTTATGCCTGTAGGTCCCTTACTATTAATGTCTCTCTCTGTATGCTAGTTTGAGGTTACTTGCCAAAGTAATGGATTGAGAACAGATGTGAGATCCTAAAGCTCAAGAACATTGTGAACAGCCCACGGAAAAAAAGGAAGTGGACATGGATCAAATAGAAGCACATTGGGAAGATACATTGTAGGTCCAAAACCAAATTTTGAACTGCAGATGGCAAGGTGTGAACACAGTTTGTGTTTTCATCTCTTCAGGAGTGGTAGTAGGGGGCTAAGGACGTCACTAAACAGTTATTGTTTCCCTGATCTCATTTAAACAACAACAAAAAAAAAGGGTAATGTTGCTTTTCTGGTTTTCCTCTGTTTTTCCCTGCTCTTCAAACACATTCTTTAATTTTGGTATTTCTCTTGGCTTGCCTTTTGGGAAGGGGGAAATTTTGACAAGAATTTGTGAGAATTTCTGAAAAATAACTGAGGTGTAAATAGGATTATATTTTTGTGCAAGACGTTGACTGTCAATGCATGATGAGTTGATCTGTAACAGGATCTTGAATTTGATTAAAACATTAGTTTTTTATGGCCATTGCATTTAAAATTTTGATCTTACCAGTTTTAATTGTATCATTATTATAATGAAAGTGTAATGTCTAATTTTTTTTCTGTTCATTTACAGGTAAGTCTAGTGATAACTCTTCTGAAAGTATCTGTACAACTGTGAATGTGTGTGTGTGCATTAGAAATTGTGATATTGAGAAAAATTATTTTACCTTAACTTTGGTATGTTTGAATAGTGTTGTGATTATTTATAGTTTTTCTTTGAGTGTTATATTGCTAAAGTAACTAAGAGTTATGAATACACACTATGCAAAAATTGTGTTACATACATCAACAAGCAGGAAGCAGTGGATCCAAATAATCCATTAATCTTGATACATAATATCTTCCTGGATTAATTTATTAAGAATGTAAGCTTTAACACAGGCATTTTCTAGTTTAGAGTAATATTTGGAGGTTGTAACTGATATTTGGGTCCTGTGGTGCAGGATTAAGTATTTGTATAAACCCTGTTTATGCATTAGAGAACTTAGAGATCTTTCATCTAGCCTCACAATTAACCTGTTTGGAAAAATAACCCACCTTATTCGTAGAGAACCAAGACTTGCCTTCAGTGTCCATGGAAGTTTGTGACTGAGTAGGGAGTTCACACTGCAACTCTGAATCCCATTCTTAGCACTCAAACCATTGAGTGCTAGCTAAGAGTGACAGAATTGGGTGTAATAAAGCTCATTGCTATGTCTCAGACACAGCTGTTTTTACAGTTTCCATGTCTCATTTTACTAGAAAAATGAAGAAAACCCAGAGGACACAGCAGAGAAGAACACTATTAAGGGAGGGCAAGAAATGTTTGCAAACAGTAAGCAACATCACCTGTATGTTATGCATCCTGTGACCCAGAAAAACAAAAAGGTACACCGAGTAGGTTCAACCACCTTCTTGGTTGGAAAGACACCCAAAGGAATCCGCAGGTGAGACTGTGTTGGTGAGATGGAACTAAAATGCTAAGCTTGAAACAAATTTCTCTCTGGTCAGTTGCTTTTGTCTTCGTTTCAGCCATATTCAGGGAATAGTGATGATTTTCTGTGGCAAGAGCAGAACTAATGGGAAGCTTCCACTCACACTATACAAAGAGTACCATAATTGATTAATAAAATTAATAGAACCCACAAATCACTTTAACGTGTTGATGCAACGTGTCATGTATTACATAGTTGTGCAGATGTCATCACCACCAGTGTTCATGGTATGTGCACCATGCAGTACTACAAACCAATATTTAAGTGTATAGAAGCAAGAAATTTTGTAGTCTGAGCTTCTGACTGCCTACTGGTTTTGCCCAGCTCTCATCACTTTCAATGAAAGACTTAACTAAAGTCCAATTTTTCTTTTTTTTTTTATTTTTTAACATGGGGCTCTATTTTTTCAGTACTTCTTTTAGTATGTTGTTTCCCTCCTCATGTTTGGAAGGGTAATAATTTTTGTGTCTCCTCGTTTTCCCTTTCCCCCCATACTATTACTACTATTAATATAAATACTTAAATTCCATTGTTACATAGATAGAAGTTCAATAACAATAGCCAGATGGTATGTGGAAATAGAAAGTGGAAAGCTGTAGCTAACTAGGCAAACCTACAGAACTGGGATTTGGTATATATTTTTAATTTAGCTTTGAGACAAATAAATTACTATATGAGAGTTGGTGTCTAGGTAATACCTGTGAGTGTTCAGAATCTGGCATATTAGCCAGCTGGCCTCAGCTGTCCACACTGTTACTGTTGAAGTGCTGGACTTGCTTACTATGACAGATACTGAAAATTCTAAGTATTTAAGAGGCAGGTAGAGGAGAACCCTTCATGCTAAAAATACTCAAAATTGTAATCATAGTTATCAATAATTTTTGAGGTAAAAATTTTCAAAGGCAATGAAGTAATTAAGGATGTTATTCCAAGATCCTTAAAGCCATATCTAGCAAAAAACTTAAGCACGTTCACTCTTAAAAGTTAAACAGGTCATCTGTTAGCACTTCGTTTGCAGTTGTACTTTGTAGCACATCTGGATCTGCTGTGCAATGAATGAGGATGATTAGGTGCCTCAGTTTGGTGTATTGTAGTTTTAACGCGGAGTCGGAAGCTGTCTGCAGTCACCACACACAAAGGATATAGCTGGAGCTAGCCAGTCAAGTGGTATTTCAGGCCAAACAGGTTTAAATCTCACTGCCTACTGGAGCCCTCATACAGGAAAGGCAACACGTTTCATACCCGTTCTCTGACAAGGGAGCGTAAACCCACCTCTCCAGCCTTCCAGTTAGGTTACCTGATCCCAAACTATGGATAACTTTAGTAGGATGATCTCCTTTAGCTAGAGTTCGGCCTCTTAGCAGAAACAAAGATTCCATAGCTCACTAGATAGGATGGAGGGGGACAGTCCCTGTCTCCTGTGAATGTGTTTATCCAGCTCTTGTTTAGCAAGTCTTTTAAAAGGAGTTTGAGCAATTACTTTGTGGGTTTTGGTTTGGTGGGTTTTTTTTCCCAAAAAACACTCTACCATCTGTCCACATGCATCCTTCTGAACTCTGGTCCTTTGGTACGAAATCTTACCTACACTGAAAGTTAGTAAATTTTGGGGTTGTAAGCTGAGGAAATCACGCTGGAGTTTGGGATTCAGAAGTCACTTCAATTCTTCTAAGGTTGTTATTCTTTCTTCTCTTTGCTAATAAAAACAAACAAAGCTCCAGATAAGGAAGATACTTTTAGTGGTTGCTTTCTGGCATATGTGAAGTATGTGAGTTGAATGAATTGCTTGAAAGCTGCTTTTGTTTCTGGTTAAAGATGTCACCACATTTTTCCTTCTTGATGATTACAGGAAACAATTTGAGGAAATGGTATCCCACTTTAATATGGGATCAGTAGAAGAACTGGCACAATATATTGCAAAAGCTACATCAGAAACAAGGCAAATGATGTTGAAGGAATTCTATGTTTCCAAACACCCAGAGATGGAGTCTGTCTTCCCGGTTGAAACAACAGCACAAGCTTCACATGACTATGAGGAAAGAGAATTGGGTACAACACGCTCCGGAAAAAGAAAATCCATTGTTAAATTCAGAAGATCTAAGTCTAGATCATCATCAGCTAAAGGTCTGCTTCTGAGTGGAACTACAGAAACACAGAGCCAGCAGAGCTGTAAGGGAAAAGTAGAGCAACTTCATAATGACTCCTACGTGCAAGATACGTGTGTTGATGCAAAATATAAACAATTACCTACTGTTGTTACTCAATGTATCAAAAGGAGAAACAGTCAGGCATTCAAGGATTTTATGGCATCTGGCTCATTAAGCAGTAAATCAGAAATAATTGAGGTGCTGTCTGTAAAAAGTTGTGAAGGACAGCAGGAATCCAAAGGAACACAGCTGCAAAGAAAAAGATCCCTGTCTCAGTCAGAAAATGGGGAGAGAAACGCTCAGACTTGTAAGAAAAAGTTTTTTGTGGACTTACTTGGAGATACCTCTGTTCTCAATGAGCTCTTCAGAAATCATGGAGACGGGCTGACAGAATCACCAATGAGATTTTCTTCAGGGCAGGTAGAAAAATCAAAGGAGAGACCAAAAGACTTCTGGGACATTCTGAATGAGCAGAATGAGGAGAGCCTCAGAAAGCTCACGGACATAGCAGTCATAGAGAAGCTATGTGAAAGAGCACCTCATCCCCCAGTGACAGAAGAGAGAGAAGTGTGTGAAAGTTCTCTTTGGAAAAAAAATGAAAATTTTCTGTGGAAAAAATACAGTCCAGATGATTCAGATGAACCATCCGCTGCTACATCTTGTAATGTAGTAAAATGAAAGTTTTCTATGTGAGTTGCACTATAATTATCTTAGTTAAACATTAAAATATGCACAACTTCAGCAGTATGCAGCAAAACATGGTGCCTCCATGAAGTTAAAGGCAAAGTGATGAATTCATATTTATGATATGGGTTTACATTTTACAGATGTGAATATATATGTAATTATATATGTAATATATAGTACATATGTGCATATATAATACATATGTACTATGTATTATTGTAAGCTATGATATATTAATTTTAAATTAAACTTTTTAAAATGTTCTAAGTGCACTTTGCTTACTTGCATGCTGATTTTATTTCTGGAGTCAGTAGCAGTACTAAGTAACTTTTCCCCTTTACTTCCATTTGGACACCCTCAGTCATCTCAGCAGAATCTAATGATATTAAAAGGATTTGACAGTGATACTCCACATATTTTCTGAGCTACTGGAGACTCAGGGACTTAATGAGACAGGGATGATGTCTTTGTGTCTAATATCATTTGATGGAATTTTTTTTTCTTCTATGGTTTTGCTTAGTATCTCTTTGAAGCTGTGGAGCTTCTAAGGATCTTCAGTATCCTATAGCAATGAGTTTCTCAGCTTAGTTGATGTGAAAAATCACCAGTTTTTGTTTGTTCACTCTTTTTCAGTGCAAGATCTACAGCACGTTAAATGATATTAGGTGTTAAATTTCATCTTTCACTGCACTTTCATCTCCCATTTTTGTTTGTATAGACTTCTGTCATGTCTTTGTGAGGTGATGTGGTCTGGACAATAACTTGGGTGTTGTTTACTTTTCTATGCAAGGAAAGAAGAATGGGAATAGTCTTTTAAAATAAAAAAAAATATATACACAGTTTCCTAGTGAATTTCAGGAAGAATCTAGTGGCATTCAGACTTATTGTTGTCTCCATTTATTTCATACATTTGAGTATCTGATAGGAGAAAAACAAATACAGTTTATACTGGGAAAACTTATTTCTTGCTTGGCTTAATAAATGAAACAAGTTTCATTTTGTGAGCATTGTATTCTGAAACACTTCTAAATACATTGTTGTATTGCATGTGCACTTAGAAAATATCAAGCAATTGCATGTGCAGATTGCTGATTGATTTTTTTTCAGATATTTAAAATATGAATATTTTAATATGAGAAATTTTGTGGGCATTTGTATGGCCACATTTTTTAAACTCAGGTGTGCATACTCTTAAAATCAGTGAGGTAAACTTTTTAGGAAATTAACTGTAATCTTCTGTTGAGTTAGTTCTGCTATTGACACTGAGGTTTACTGTTAAGTGTACTGCAGCTTGAATTCAGCTTCTGCTCATAGTCAAAAGGTTTGTCAGTCATATTATGCTTACGTAATTATAATTCTTGCTGTGCTACATCAGTTTGCTCCAATGTGATACTTTAATAATTTCTGCAGCAGGAATATCCTATGAGTGTGTCTCAGGAGCACTTCACCAAGGATGTTGCTTACTGCATTTGAAGTACACAAATTAGACTAGACACAGCAGTTAACTACTTGAGGGCATTTCAAGAATCATAGGATCATAGAACCACAGAATGGTTTGGGCTGGAAGAGGCCTTCAGCTGTTATCTAGTCCAACCCCCCTGCCATAGGCAGCAACATCTTTCACTAGATCAGGTTGCTCAAAGCCCCATCCAACCTGACTCTGAACACTTCCAAGGATGGGCAGCCACAGCTTCTCTGGGAAACCTGTTCCAGTGTCCCACCGCCCTTATCACAGAAAAATTTTCTTCCTCGTGTCTAATCTAAACCTACCCTCTTCCAGTTTAAAACCACTACCCCTTGCCCTGTAAAAAGTCTTTCTCAGTCTTTCTTATATGCCCCCTTTAAGTATTGAAAGGCTGCCTTCTCTTCTTCAGGCTGAAAAATACCAACCTCAGTCCATCCCTCTGACCATTTTCGTGGCCTTCCTCTGGACCTGCTCTAATAGGTCTGTGTCTCTCTTATACTGGGGACGCTAGAGCTGGATGCAATACTCGAGGTGGGATCTCATGAGAGTGGAGCAGAGGGAGAGAATTACTACCCAAATTTGTCACCTGGAGGAGTCCTGTAGTGATCAGTACTCTTAATTATGAAGGTTCAGTTAATCACCCGGTTTCAAGTCGGACTGTTCTCTGAAGCCACTTCATTATCTCATCTATGCAGATGACCAGCAATTCAAGGAATAAATCACCCAAATAAACTGGGTGTGCACACTGTGCATTCCTTCGCCATTGAAAGCATAGAAAATCTGTGTTCCTGATTGTATCCTGCTGTTTAACTCCATTACTCTTTGAACTTGTTTTCAGGTAGGCAGCAGGAGACAGTTGTGAATATATTCCTGATAGCATTCTGTTTTTGTGAGCAGGCGTTATCTTGTGGCATGTGATGGGCCTTAATGGAAGTATGGACACAGGAGCATCTATTGGTTCTGCTGCGAGGGCTGTTGAAGAATCAGCTTATACAGCAGTCTATGCTTGAGGAAAGCACTGGTGCCAGTCCCTGCTTTATGCCACCTCTGCTACATAGGCAGATTTCTGTCTGTAGTGCTGGGTATTGTGCGTTCCTCTGGCTTTGGCATGACAGCTGCTGGGTGCCTGTTTTGGCTGCTGTGTTTCAGCCAAAGCAAATGTATTTACATGTGTCTGCCGCATTTGACTTTATCCTCAACACTGGAGTTGAAATGGGCCTGGTTGTGATCATAACACTTCTCACAACATCAAATTTATGTACTATTACTTCACGCTTATAGCTTTCAGGGCAAATAATTTTCATGTTGGGCTTTTTAAATATCAGTTTTGCCCAACAGTTCACTAATGCTATGTAGGGTTGCAGACCCAAGCTTTTAGAATAAAGATGTATATAACTGGGATCAGGCCATAACTCATCTCTCTAATGCATGTATCAACTGCACGCATTATCAAAAAGAATGATACACAATAATGTTGGGTTTTTACCCAGTTGTGAATAAACACAGGCTGCACCCCATTCAACTACTTCTGTAACAGAACATACTCATTCTTCCTCTTAAGATGGGTAGGAACATGACCTCAGGGTTCCGTTTAACATTTTGGATGCAAAACATAGATAAATCTATACATCTCTGAGAATACAATAAATACTTTCCAAGATGTACTTGGCGGGGGGGGGGGGGGGGTTGGGGTGGGTGGGGCAAGCTGCTGTATCTCGTTTTTATTCCAATACTTAATACACTACCAGTATTTCAGAAAAGAAGGGTTCACCTTGTCAGTTGTTGAGCATATGCAATACAGTATATACAGAGTAAGGAATTTCTACATACTGACAGGTTATCATCTTACTCCTGAAATGCTGGCTGTAATAAAATTTCAAAATGAAAACTGTTCTTCACAGATTGGAGAATTGGTTGTAAGATAAGCAATATCATATCCCATTTGCTGAATAGTCTGTCGCATTTCTCAATGCTGTGGGGTCATGTGAAGGACTACTTTATCATAACACATAAACAAAAGAAGCCAGGGCTTCATGTTACTCTGGAAACTTTAACCCTAATCTTTGATTTTTGTAAGCTTTGAAATCTCAAATGTAATGCTGTATTAGTATAGGGGTTTACATTGAGTATACTGTATAAATTGTTTTATGTGAAGGGTAAATGTTATGAAATTTTAAAAGTTTGGACACTGAAGCTGCACAGCAGCAGTCTGTGAACGGTGGTGGTTTTTGTGGTCTGGATGACTGCCCGTTGGAAAATAAGGTTAAATTTGATCTGGAGCAGCTTCTACTTTAGGTCATGGGAAGCTGTTCCAGGCTTTGCTCTGTCTCTGTGTTAACCATTATGCACTTATTGTGAGTGGAAGCCATCTAAAAACTTAATTGGGAAATCTGACTTAACTACCTGGAACAAGGAGCTCAGTATTGAACATACATGATAAAGCTGTAAGAGGCTTGGTCTATGCAGGCAACTAACAGAAGTAAGATAAATGTGTTCCCTAACTGTTTCGCTCACTCTGAATCTATGTTGTTACCATTGTATTATACCCAATGATACTTAAGATACAAACTGAGATTTAGGATAGTTAGCTGGAGCAGCTTTTAAAAAAAATTCTCAACCAAGAAAACAAAAGAAGCCATAAAACTCTTAGTTATTGGTGCATTTGAATTATGTGCAGCTGAAGGAAGTCAACTTAAGACAGGGAATATGTGGACCCTTCTTGTTGATGTTAATAAATAGGGCATAAATTAAGGCCTTTTACTGGTGGCATCAGTACTGATTATCTTTACATCATTCTTCTGCTTAGAGAAGCAAACTGCTGCTTAGCTAAAGAGAAGATTTGGTGGAAGGAAGAATATGGCCATCAAATACATAACAAGGCTGCTGCATAGAGAAGGGGAATAGTCCCTTCATGTCCGCAGCAAAAAGCAAAGAGTTAAGTGGCTTAAACTGCACCAAAGACAATTGAAGTTAAATAATAGGGAAATTCTGTAAGGGTAAATGTTGTATAATAGGTTGCATAGTGCCAATATTGGAGGTCATCAAGAATGGGAGAGACAAATATCTGGTAGAAGTTGCATAGGTCTTATTTTAGGCCAGAAGGAGGGACTGGTAGCTTCTCAATCTGAGGGCCAGAAGGGCCTAAATAACCTTGTTGATTTCAGTTGGTATCAGGGCGCTAGAGAGAGGTTTCACCAGAGCACCACTAGTTTGTCAGTCATGTTCTAAATCAGTAGATACTGGGGAGGGCAAAATCTGATTGAGTTAGGTAAGATTTCTCATTTCACTTCTTTCAGAACTACCTCAGAGCAGCGGAACTGTACAGGTATAAGGCTGGACTGGAGGGCTGATTCCCAAGTACAAAGCCATCATAGTTTTCCTGAAGTACTCAGGAATTATGTTTCTCATCTATAAGTGATGATATGCATCAATCAAAACATCCATAGAGGTGCAAATTTTATTCACATGTATGCCAAGTACTGATAATATCTTTGTGGAAATGCATTTGTTATCTGCAGTTAAACTGAGCTGCAGGAAGATGTCTTGAAGTAAGATTTATGTCGGTCTGTAGCTTCCTGTGCAAATTTAACGTATTTTACTAGGTAGTATCACCTAAGCTATAAATACGGCAATTTTGTGCCCTAGGGATCAGTGTAAAAAATATTTTTGTCATGAATAAGATGTGTGTATCATCCAAAAAAAAAAGAACCTGAACAGATTCAAAAGGGAGGAATTTGACCTATATTTGAAGGCATATCCTTCAAATATTAGAAACAAACAGGTATTTTTTGTCATCTCAGAAATCTGTGATTATCATTTTGTTTGGCTTTAAAAATGGAGGTGGCATTGGGGGATGCTGTGTTCAGGATTATGGTAGAGTGGAGTTCATACAGCTGCTGCGTGCAGGTTCCTGCACGGTTGCAGGGAGGCACAGGCTAGAGGGAAACTGTAACAGCCTCCTAGCTGAAGGAAATGGCTTCATGATAGTTACCACCTGATCTCGATATAAATCAGCCAGGAGGACAAGGGTGTCTGTCTTGTCATCGCTTTTAACTGGAAATGGCTCGCTCGGTTTTTACTGTTACTTGTTGCCGTTTCCTTGTTCTTTTACTCGGTGAGGTGCCTACAGGTCCGGCTCTGGGTCCCTGACCTAACAGGGGGTACCAATAAGTTCCGTTGCCTTCAATGGAAATTCTTTGACTGGGAAAAAAAACAGCTTGCCAGTGAAATAGCAAGAAATCTGACCCTGCCTATGCTAACAAATGCAGCTCTGTCAGCAACCTGTTTACAAAACTGTCACCAGACCTAGTTAAAAACACTGTGTGTGTCCTGGGTCTGATTTGCAATATAGTTCAGATCTTAAGCACATTTTGCAAACTGGAGCTATGCTTATAACTAGATTTTGGAGTAGCCATGTGGTACACAGATTTCATATTTGGTCTGGGAGAGGGAGAATGAATAATTTCAAATAATGACATGTTTGAGAAAGTCAGGCTGTGCATACAAACATTTCGTGAACACAATAAGGCAGTTTGAAAGGATGTATTCGCTTGGCTTTAGCAGGTCATGACTTTGAGCACTGAAAGGCAGATTGATGCCAGTGCCACGTCTTCAGCACAGCAAGTGAAAGCAGCATTAATAGGAGGGAAGGGAAATGGGTAACAGCATAGTCAAAGTATCACTGGATACTTCAAGGATGAGAATACAGTTACTAAGTATGAAAAGGATGGTTTAAGTTACTTGCTTAAGAATCTTTAACACCAGAAGGAGGAGAGTTCTGTTCTTCCAAGGAAGCATTTAACTGCCTTTGCTGATACATATTTTTCTGTTCCTGCAGTGACCTGCGTATTTTATTCACTGCATACCTTCCAGCTTATGCAACAAATGAGGTAATATTCTTATGAAAACTGTCTCCTTGCATTTGCATATTCCATGATTCAGTACATATTGACTGGTGCATCCTATAGAAAAAGAGTAATAATCACCTAAGTAGACTTCGTGCCAGACTCTACCTTCCTGATTAAAGCACCTGAAAAGTAGATAACTGGCTTACAGTAACTCAGGAAATTAAATTTCTGCGATATAAACTGGACGTCTAGATGTGCAGATGAGAGACATAAGCAGTGATTCAGAGCATTTAAGAGGTATCATATGTGGATCATAGGAGGATCCTTGTGATGCTAAATGAGAAGGAAAGTACATATAAACAAGATGGTTGGAGACCTTCAGAGTTGTTTGCTTGGCATCCTAACCTTTATTTAGTTGGCATCCAAAAAGATGAATTTCGTTTTTCAAAGACCAAGTGGAGACTGTGCTCTAAAATGAAGGAAGTAGTTGAAGGTAGGTATGTTGCATAAGCATACTTGAGGACAGATTATCTCAATTTTTCTTTGAGTTTGCTTGAGCTGAGAGGATAGAATTGAGTGGTCAGAACCTGACCTTGTGTCTGTGTGTCTACACGCAGTATGACTAAATTGAGATTGCATACTTTAACTTACACAAACTGGAGCATGAGCAGGCCTGCTGCACTAGAAGTATTGTTTTCTGAAAATGCACAAATACAGCATGATTACATTAGAATTTGCACCGGTCTATTGTAGCAAGTTCCAATGGCTGAACATTGGTAGTATGTTTGGTATCAACATTAGCAATCCCTAACACTGTACCCATTAAAGACAATGGCAAAGCAGTGGGGATAGCTCAGATGCTAAATGAATACCAGCTCAACTCAGAATGAATCTGTGTTTTACTTCAACGGAACTGTTTATACTAAAGGGATTTTCTTCCCCTATGGTTTGATATTAAGTTGTTTCCATCAAGTCAACGCGCATGTAAACATGATCTCCTATATCACCCTGAAAATCATTTTATGCCAATTACTTCAAAAACAAATACCAGATGTCTGTTTATATTGTTTGAGGTAAATGCTCACAACTGTTGGCAGCACTGGCCTCTCCATGATTCAGGCTGCAGTGGAAGTTCCAGCACAGTTTCTGGTTGTTTTGGTTTATAATTCAATGGCAAAGAAAACAAATTCATACTGTGATCTAATTGGAAGCATAATTTAAGTACCTCTGAGAAAGCTGTTTTCCTAAGACTTCTCTTTTGTGCTTTAGTCTTATCACCTCCGTGGTAGATTCAGATGTGAACTTGTCTTGGTCCTACATACAGGTATTGTGCTAGCATAGCTAGTGTAATTCGGGCTCCTCTTGCCTCCCTCTCAGCCCCGCACTGTTCTGTAGTTGCAGTTCTGTATATTGCTGTATTGTAATACACCACTTCCAATTTGAGAGTCTTATACTTGGAGGGAATATCAAGGAATGTCTGCTCTTTAATCAAATGCTAAGGTTCTGTTCTGCTTCTGACTTGTCACTGTATGCAGTATTTGACAAAATCAGAATCTAAGTTACCTTGTAATGGCCATTATTACTTTAAAATACTAAGTATCCTAATCATTAGGGGTAAATAGTATATTATACTATATATAAAATAAATTGTAATTATATAGTGTATATATATGTATAGTACCAATTACAATTATATTGTAGATTGTCTGTACAATATAATCTACTTCTAACATACATGGAGAGGAGTTATGATTGTATGAAATGCGTATTTTAGGCCTGAGGCAAGCCAAATAATAGGTATTTTATCTACATACTGTTGATTCAGCCTTGGGAACGTAGAATAATTTTGTGTTTCTATCAAACTGTTGTAATTGGGTGATTCACCATCTGATGGCACTTTGTTTCAAACTCAGAAACCTTAGGCTGCTAAGAAAACACTGAATAATTGTAACTTGCATCCATAGCAAATACCTGAATTCAGTGGCATTCATCTCTCTGAATTTTTTTTTTAAGCTGCACACATCAATGAGGAAGAAAAAATATAGGAAAATGCACTTGGCCTAGACTGTGGTATTCCTCTTGAAACATTTCTGGATATTTGTGAAAGGATTCTCTTCATAAATTCCATTTCATTGAAAGAGATACAAGCAGTAGGGAGGCACTTAAAGGGAAAAGTTGGACTTGCTATTGCTTATGTAATGGAAAGGTTAAAATTCCCAGTGATAGTGAGGAAAGCTGTTTAAAGTTGTTTTTTGAATCTTCCTTCACCCTTTGGTTCAGTCACTCTACGTATTAGCATTTGTGAATACCAGTAAAAGGAGGAATATCCTAGCTAGTGACTGAAAAAGCCAAAGACATGGAACCTGTTTGCACCTGGAGACCCTGGTGTCCAGAATGTCAAACTGTTCTGCCACCCTTACCCCAAGAAAGGTAAAGGTTTGGGCCTTTTTGCAATACTGCAGTGTTTTGCCTGCATGGCTAGGTATTTAGACTGTGGTAGTAGGTTCAGTATCGTTACAGTTTTTCACCTCATACATGAAGCCTTAGCCTCTACCATGAGAAGAGACAGCTGTCTCCTGGTAGTCTTGAGGATGATGTGTTTGAAAAAAAAAAAAATCATGGTAAGAAAATAATTTTAGAAAGTTTAAGGGAGTTTAAAAAAATAGAATGAGACACTTTTATTTTACTTTCCTCACCATGGAAATCCCAAGAGTCATCTTAATAGAAGACTTTGTGTTTAAGACTCGGAGTGAGCAATAAAAGCCTCTGTAATTGAGTTACTATAGTTTAAGCATGTCACTGGTTTATCTTTTGTTGTTTCATTCCTTCAGAGGCAAGAAGTGGGTGTTCAGAACCACTGGGAAGCTGCAGTGAGTCTGTTCCTCCTGGTGGCAGAGAACTTCCATTTTTAGCCTTGCAGGATTACAGGGCAACAGACATGAAGTCTGTGATATGTGTCTGGCTTTACCTTTTGTTTTTGTTCAGGCAGGGAACCGGGAATTAACTAGAAAAGATTATAGCTACCCAGTAGTTTGGTTTGGATGAGTTGACATGGTAGCCACTGTGCAGCTGTGGCCTCTTCACAGCTGCAGAGGCTGCAGCTGATCTGAAGGTGCAACCTGGAATTTCTTCATTCTCGGCTTTCTGCTGGGGCAATCATAAGGAAAAACTGCCTATCTGAAAGGGAAAGTAATAAAGGGATCTTTCCAGAAACATGGTGTCCTCTGCAGAGAAGAGGGGGGATACCCTCAGGGAAAAAGTTAATATCAATGAGCATACAATTAAAGACTATACCATAATGCATTTACACCATTTTGCACGAGTGTTTTTAATGCTGGCATTTTCTAACTTTTGAGTGTTTTTATAACTTTAACATTTCTAGCGTGGTTTTGACAATGTGCTTTTTGAATAATACAAAACCAAAAAGAAAAGGAATTCTGTTACTCAGAAGTGATTGATTCCCATGTGGATCATCATCAACATTTAGAATCACAGTTTCTGTTACTTGATGGATTGGAGTGGCTAAGAGCAGGAAGTGGTAGGTTACAGTCTCTTCTGTGGACCAGCCAGTTAGGCGAAGAAAGGATTTGGTTGCTAGTAGAAGTCACAGAAACTGGTTGAAATCAAGAGTGTTGGCATTTGTGAATTCTTGGTTCTATTCTACAGTCTGGAGAGATTATGTATTTAACACAATAGATCATTATACCCTGGCTATTCTGCTTTCCTCTTGAACCTGTCTCTTGGAGTCTGCTATGCTTTTCCATTTCTTTCTTGTTACCCCAAGCTAATGAGCTTCCTCAAGTGTACTGCATGGGCACCATCAATGGGTATTGATGGTACAACAGGCAGGATTTCTCAGCTCTGGTGCCACAGCAGCTCCTGGGAGCCAGGACTAGAAACTGCATGAAAAGTCCCAAACTACCCTATAAATCCTTTTGTAATTGGGAGGCTGCTCAGTTGATCTGTGGGAAGGGTGCATACACAGTCTGGTGGTGGACATGGAGGAGGTGTGTGAGGTCAAGGCCATCTTCTGTTTCAGTGAAGTATTCAGAAAATAATGGTGCTACTGTCTAGGAGACTTACATGGAGCACGGATAAAACACAGTTTTTAGAACTTTATAACGTGCCCAAAATTTGGCACATTTTCAGAAGGCTAGTACTGGGCATGACCCTGACAGTCTGATCCCTTACAGTAGGGTAACCCCTTTTCCTTCCCTCAATACCTCTCCCAAAGCATGCAGACAAAATAGATTTTCAGTGAAATGGCTGTAAGAAAAACATGGGGAAAAGGGAGATTGCTCCCCTTTAACCCCTTTTTCAGAACAGCTGTACTATTTTAGTTGAAACTTACCAGAAAAATTCAGCCTGACGCAGACACTCAGCATGGAAAATTTCAGCTTGAGCACTTAGAGTTTGGCAAAGTTATAAACAATTGAAAGCAGGGTCCTATAATGGAAAGTGTTAAGTGTAAGTGGAAGTAACAGCAGTGCGTATAATACAAGTATAGATGTACGTTTGTATGCATAAGCAGATAGAGAGTATTCAGGATGATGGAGTAGATATCAGCGGCTCAGCTGGATGGTGGTATTACCGATTAAGTGCAAAGCAACAAATGAGGCATAGAAGTCAATCTAAGTACCTTTGTTTGTTCATTTTTAGCTCTGCAGGGGCAATTCAGCAGATGTGCTACAATTGTAATGCAGGAGAACTCCTTACCTGTTGAACGCAATGAAGCCATTTCTTTTAGACCAGCATAAAGGAAACATTTAAGGAGAGCTGAGCAGGGGTTTGGCCAACGTCTCAGTGTTTAAGTGTACTCACTTGCTGTAAGGCTGTAGAGAATTAAGCTCTGGAGATGATACTGAAGCAATGGAGTAACAGCTGTGGAAAAGTTTGCCCTTTGCCTATTCTGTGTGTAGTTTGTTCTCACCAGCCATGCAACATAGTTCCTATGCCTGGGAGAGGAAAGGATGTGAGTTTTTTATATGCAATAAACTTATCTGTCTGTTTTACTTCACTGGATTATAATGGAAAATAATATTTGAAACACTCACTCATTTTAGTTTAACTAAACAAGGAGTGACAGAACCTACATTATTCTTTACGAAAATTGTGGGGAGGGCTTTACCGCATCTCTCTATGCAGTAAAAATAGCTTTAATGTGTTTGCATCAGCAGTTTTTCCTCCTGAAAGCTGTGTTTAGATGGCATAGGCTTTTTGCTATTTCTCTTTGGCATGGTATGCACATACTGTAGTAATCCATTTTTTCATCAGCTTGTTGCTAATAATGAGCCACCTAAGCTCTGAAAACCTCCCTCTGCCATTAGCTGTAGAAGAATGCTTAAAGGATTTAGGGATGTCAGTCATCATCTTGTATTTTAGCAGAAGTGTGTGTATGTGTGCGTGGGGACGAGGGGAAGAGAGCGCAAGCTGGAGTTCAGAAATTACACTGTGTGTGTGGTCTGAGGTTATTTCTCATTTCATGAAATGCATGCTTCATTCCTGGCTCAGGCAAAACTTGCACGTCACTGAATAAGTCCCTTATCCACTTTCCAAACACTGAAGAGATTTGAAAGGGCTCTGTGGGTGGACTGCTACTATCAGCAAAAGCAAATAAGCTAACCTATTTAGCTAAGCATTTTTTAATACTTAAGCAGAATAACCTTCAGCAACACTTGAACAGTTGTGGCCAGCCAAGGGAAGAGAAGGGGAAAAAAAATTCAGAAGTTTAAGCAGTCACACCTTAATTAACATTAAAGGCTGGATTATAGTTCTTGGTGTGTGAAGGTGCTGTCTGATCAGTCCAGGGAGAACACTGGGGAATGATTAAATGAACTGACTGTGCTGCTAGGAGTCCCCTGTGGTGTGCTGGTCATAGTTTATTCAGCGTTTCACCTTCCTTTAATCAACTGTGGTGCAAACTCATTATAGTCACCCCAAAAAAGATGAATCCAAAGACTCCTTGTATCAAGCTGTTTTAGTGTCCAACATAAGTAAATGGTTCTACCCTGGAAAACCATGGGTGTCCAGCAGCAAAGCATTAGAGTAACGAATGCTAGCTCTGTGCTAAATCTTGGCATCCAAAATAAATTGTGGTTTATCTCATAGCAGGAAAAAAACAACAACAACAAAACCCCAAACAAAAAAAAAATCCCAGAATGCAGGCAGGATATTAACGAACCAAACCAGCAACTGTGGGTACGTAAAACCCAAATGACAGGACAGCACCAGGGAGCCTTACAAAATGTTACTATTCATCTAATTGGAAATTATTTGGCCAGAACAGGGTTGAGTACTCCAAATTCTGTTTTCAGTCCATTACTCAGTAATCAGAATAACATTGATCTTAATAGATTTACCCTGAATTAGCAATGTAGCTAACACCACAGCTGACCATCCCATGTATGTACAGGATTAACCTTGTTATTGGTCCGAGCTAAATCAAGATGGAAGAATCTCTTTCAAAGTGAATCTTGGACAGATATCTTGGACACTGAGAGATCAGGACAAAGCATGGTAATGTAATTTGGTTAAGGCATCCAGTGACAGGCATAAAGCAATGATCTCCTTGCCCTAGGTAGCACAGGGTGGACCCACAACTCTCAGAGGTCCAGCAGAGTGCAGGGCTACTGGCCTTTGCCTGAGGAGAGAGGTTCCTGCTTCGTTGTGGCATGAGAGAAGCAAAAGTTGGGTTCAAAGTGAAGGATTTTCCTGAGACCTTTTCAACACAAAACTCAACTTCGAGTACTTCTCACCTGCCAGTACCAATGTTAAATTGGGTCCCAAGGGTCACACGTTCTGAATAAACAGTGGAGAAATGAATGGTGTGAAGGGGCCATTGAATCACAAGGGAGAAGGAAAAGTTATTTGATGTTTTTGCTTTCTTCATGACATTAGCAATTCTTGCTTGCCCAGTGCAGGCTGAAGACTGATGAATTGCCAAAGCCATGTCACATGTTGTTTTTGCAGGATGCACAGAGCCAGGAAGAACTGGGGACACTGCAGTTCTTGTCTGTGTCCACAGCCCAATGCCACAGATCTCCCCCATCACATCTTCCGTTGTGGGAATGAGTGGGTTGGCTTAGCCTTCACTTCGATGTCAGATCTGCATCTGTCCCTAGTTACCTCCTCCCCATGTGGAAACTGAGGCACAAGGCAGGTAAATGGCGCATGCAAAAAGTCTGTGATGGATCCAGGTTGCTGTAGACCTGATCTGCAAAACTGTTCTTAGTTTGCAAAACTTTTTCTTAGATTGTGTAGCATCCTGCCGCAGATCTTCTGCTGGGCTGGTTGGCAGACCTGCCCTAATAGAGAGCATTGGAGGGGCTTGTGACATGAAGCACTTTGTGTGGTCAAGGATGGTGTGGAAATCTCCAAAGCGTGTGCAGATACAATCTAGACAGGTTAGTCAACATAGGCCCAGAAAAGATAAATCTGTTGGGGCACGTGTAATTAAAAGTTAAGGGTAAACAAATTTGGACGGTGGAACAACTTAGGTGATGGGGAAAGGTGGGATTTGAAGACATTTTTAGGGTTTACGACAGGCCTATCACAAATGGTCCAGAGAGAGTTCTGAATGGCAGCATACCAGTGCACTACAAAAGTCGTTATACATTTTCCCTGCCCTTGGATGACAGCAGTTGCTGTTGAAGTTCTCCACATTTTCGCTGGCTCCAAAGCTGAAGTTTATCTTGTGTTTTTTATTTAGTCTGACTAGTTCTGGACAAGATGTTAGCCCCTCATTCATTTGTGCTTAATGCACAGCAGCAAGTCCAGCTACTGAATATGGGGCTTTTCTCGGCAGTTGTCTGCATTAGTGTCTGGCTACTAAGACCAAGCTGTGCTGCCAGACCTCCACAACACTGTCCAGACAAGACTTTCCCAGAATTGGATGAGCCTAGAAAAAAAAAAAATCAAAACCAAAACCCTCTTCGAGAAATCAATGCCAATTTCAAATACTGTGCTGTAAAGTGCTTCTGCTTGTGAAGCTAGCAATCAGAAAACCTCCGCCTGGAAGAGGACTCTGAACTAGCTCCTATTATAGGACCTGACGCTGAGTTCTTGGTGGTAAATGACCACATTACTCTCCGGGGCCTGTGGGTGTCGAAGAAAAGATGCATGTGAGAAAAGTCACTGAAAGCGAGGGCAAGTTTTGAGCAGTAGAAGTAGTTTAGTAGCCCAAGCCTGTTTCTGATTAAAATCAGAGTCCTTCAGATGAATGGAATGTAAACCACATACCAATTATTGGAATCCCATAAAGGAAACTCCCTTTTCCGTCTGTCTATCCATCCATCCGCCCACCCACACAAGTACAGTGTCTCAGAAATATCCCTCTGTAGAAACGATGGAAAAATTCAGTGCTGGCTTCCATTTTCCTTACCTCCCAGGTGCTGGATGACAACTGAAGAGATGAAATTGCAGTGAAGCCACTTAAACACTTATCAAAGAAATGGACCTGCTAATTAAAAGGATAATATTTCCTGGCACCAAGACAAAACACACAAAGCTGAATCTCGAGGCCGTCCTCAAGCAAACTTCTGTGGGAATGTGGCTGTGTGAGGGCTGCAGGAACAAGCCTTAGAGTAAGACCCGCTCAAAGTGAAAGCATTAGATCAGCACACTAGTTAGAAGGAAACACTAAGGCATGCGTATGCCTCTTTCATTTGCCAGATCTCCCATTGCTTTGCATTCCTGTTGCACTCTTTATTGAGGCTCTTCTGTGCAATTGATTACAGTAATTAATCTTCCCATCACTTCTGTGAGGCAGGAGGTGTTTCTCCCAGGTTAGCTGTGCATTTGTAAGTATCACCGTATCTCTTTTACAGATGGTAAAACCAAGACACAAAGTTCAGAGACAGGAAATCGGTGCCAGGCTATGGTAGAGTCCCGTTCCTGGCTCTAACCACAATACACACTGTTTCTCCTTAGTATGCACTAATCTCAAACACACTGCTTAAATGAGCAGATCTTCCCTATATGAATGAAGGCAATATATCTGTTTTGGTGAGCAGTCTACTTCTAACATCCATGACCCCACCTAAAGAATTTAAATCTGTGATATAGATAATACTATGGCGTGCTTTTTACATTCCTACTATATTTGCAGGACAGTTCAATCTCAATGCAAAAGGCAGCCTTTGGACAGCTGGAAAGAGTTTTAAATGTTAATACTTTGGATAACAGTTGGTTCTACAGTGGTATTATGGTCTAGTTCACGGTAACTTTTTTGATACTCTGCTGGCCTCTAGAGGGATAATTTATACACAGGCTGAAGCAGTGACCTAGGGATTTTAAACATTACTGCCTGCTCTTCAGTATTCTTGCCAGGTAATTCTTTTCTATTTTGTAAGGCCTTTAGGTAATGAGGCTTTGTAGCCCTTTGGAAACACTGTTTTTTCACTTCCATGAATTTCCTTCTCTGTGGGCAACAGACTTAAGGTATGTTTCTTCTGCTCGAATAAATAAGGGTGGAAGATCCTGGCAATAAACGCCTCTCAACTGCTGAAGTGAGAAGCTCTGAGGAAAATGTGCCAGAGGGGTGAGTGAGAGAGAGAAATGCAGAAAAGAAAATAGAGCTTTTTATGTATGACATTTATTCATAATTTAGAAGCTTCTAAACACTGAGAATTCTTCTCATGAATCCTGTCATGTTCCGTGAAAACTGTAACTGCATTGGGTTAACAATGTTAACAAAAAAAAAAGAAAAAAAATTCATGGCTTTGAAATCCTCATCAGGCAGCACATCTTCCTTGGCTTTTTCTGCTTTCTGTTTCTCTACTTGCTGCAAGGGTTTGCTGTGTTTTCTACTTCATTCCCAGGCTCCACCTTTTTTATTTCTTTCAGGATACATGTATTAAATCTGAGAAAACCACTAAACAGACAGGTTGACAAATATCTGTCAGGGGTAGGTAATGGTTTGTAAGCAGTAGCTGTTTTCAAGGAATGTTGTGGTTTTGTTCAGTATTAAGCAGACGTTTTCTTAATGCGTAAGGTGTACCTTTCTGCAACTTCAGGGCATAGGAGGCATCTTGGTACATCTAGGTGAAGGCCTGAGATATTTTTCCAAAGTCATCTATATCCTTTATCCAACACCAACAGCATACATTTTCCAGGTCCTCAGTTCCATCCTGGCCCTTTGCCTCCACTCCCTATGGCCAGTTCTCTCCCAGTCAAAATGTCTCTGGTCTCCTCAGGGCATCTCCATTACCACCCTACTGGCAGTTTTCCACTTAGAGGGAGGCTGGCTTGCAGGACCCCAACCTGAACGAATTTGTAACTTCTCTGTGCCTATTGATACAGTAATTGTAGACTATACTTATATTAGCTTCTCCTTTTCACTTGAAGGTGAGTATCAGGAGCTTTCAGTGTAGTGAGGAGCCTCATCTAGAGTCCATCCTCATGTCAAATGCTATTTTAACATTTAAGTTGACATACTTGTTGATCAAATTCTCCCACAAAGTCCTTTCCACCATTTAGACATGTATGGCAAATATTATCGGGTGCCACAAAAGGTCAAGTAAGGCCTCTGTGGTAGGATACACATCTGTCACCAGATTTGCTTCTGTTAAGCCTTATTCTAGTAAAACACCGAAGGAAGTAAAATGCTGTAATAATAAAGATCTGCATCTGTCATCTACAGCAGAACTCATTTTGGCTTCAGGAGGGCTGGGCTTTCCAGTCTTGTGTGGAAAAACAAAAGATCCCACAGCACTCCAGTGTGCCTGCCTCCCATGGAAAGATTTCCTCGCATTCCTCCTCTGTGCTGTTGTTCTGCAGATATGTCACCAAAATAGCACACACTGAGTTACCTGTTATTCATCAAAGTTCGCGTACACTCTGCAGCACATACAGAAAGCTATCAGATTAAAAGACTGAAGCATAGTGTAGTGACATACAAACATTTGGTCAGAACTTTTAAAATGGTCTGAGCAGCTACTGGTGCTTGCTGCATCCCACTCAAGCAGCCAGAAAACGTAGCCTGTATAAAGCTAATCTTCGTATGGCTGTGTATCTACTAAGTACAGTTATCAGACATCATAGCAACTCTATGTTGTTTCTATGTATGGTTTGTAAAAAATATGTGCCCAAATGGAGAAAGAATGAAACAAAGGAAATTCTCAGTGTTTGATTCAATTAAGAAAGTTAATGGAGCTGTGTAGAGCTGCAGAGTTTCAATGCTGTTTTATGGGCTTGGTTAGTATGTGGTGTGCAAAAGGAGGCAATCAAAAAGCAGCGAATGGCTGGCTTGGCCCTAAAATGTGCACTAGAAATTACTGGATTAGTGGCGGCAGTAACTACAGATGCCAGGGAACTGCAAGAGCGACATGGCGTCTGTGCAACAAATAACTGGGGTCAAAGAGAAAGCACAAAGACCACATTCAAAGACTGTGTCCTTTTGTTGTGGGAAACAGCCTCACAATGCAAATGCTTATTCGTTCAAACAAACCTTGAAGAAACTGCTAGAAATTGGGACAAATTCAAAAAATATGCAGGTCAGTGCAAGCCTTTCAGGAAGACAATACCAGGGTATTTTGGATTCATCAGGTTGCAGGTGACAGCACAGAACCAGCTGAAAATGTTGTAGCAATTCTGCTGCTGTGAAGTGACGCAACAATATTCACCATTTATTAAATGAGAGTGAAAATGGAGCTTGATAGAACCTCTATGGTTCCTCTAACTTCACAGCCAGACTATCGCAGACAACCTAGAGGAGTGAATATGCAAAAAACCCTGATGCTCTGAGCCACTTAAACTGGGGAAATCTGTCTCTTTCTCTTGGGTGTTATTACAGTAATGTTCACATGTGGTTGTAAAAAGCTGAGGCTAAAACTCCTACATTGCAAAGCATGGGAGTGCTGCATTCATTGGCAGAGAGTGGCAAAAGGATATTCATCTGATTTGCTGAAGTACAAAATATCCAGATGGCTTACTATGGAGACTTAATTAGGTGCTGAATCTCACCTCCTTCCCCACCCCACTTCTGCCCCAAGCTTTGGTCTGAATCACTCATTATTCTCTTGAATCTGGAGGCTGTAACAGGCATGCAATGTCAGTGAATATGGCCCAGGGTGCCTGAGAGCTTAGAAAGAAAGGGGCGGGGGCGGGGGGGAGTTCCTGCCTAAATAAAAATGGAGCTTCAGTTTCAGGTATGTCAACTTTGGATCAAAACTTCTGGGAAGTCCAAGAAGTCCGTGGTTTCTGAAAAGGTTTCACCTTTGTCTAAAAGGTGAGCAAGTGATTTTCCCACGTGGAGTAGTGGCGTGCCATGTGTTGGAAGGTCTTTCCTGTCCTTGCGTTTCATTCTTCCGCATCAGCAGAATGTCACTGTGCTTGTCTTAGAGGAATTTAGCAGCTACTAAGGGCTGCCGGCTAGGAAATTCTTTTCTCCTGTTGCAAATAACCAACTGCTATATCTTGGTCTAAGAGTACATGTAAAGGTCTTATGAGAACGACAGAGGAACGAGGTCCTTTATGGCACCAACTGTTACGATATTTATTTCATGCTGTCAGTTAAGTTGCAAGTCTTGGTTGCTTGCCAGTGAAAGCAGGAGGTAGCAATAGTGACAAGGACCTGAAGACAGTCATTTTGTGGCATATTCTGATACGATGAGGCAAAATTTAATAGGACCCCACATTGGCAAAACCATAGTGTATTATGGCAAATGGATTGACTCATACACACAAACAATTTTTTTAGCCTTCTTTCTTTATTTGAAAACAAGTTAGAGTAGCTAATTTGTTTTTTCAGATGACTGTTCCCGTGAATCACAGGTCTTTTATACTCCAAGAAACATCAGGATCTTTGGAAGATGCTGAAACAAACTTCTGAAAGAAGTAACCAGATATTCATGTACAACTAAAGGAGAAATTTTATGTCATTAATAGTAATGCCTCTGTAACTTTTTAATATCTTTTTTATAGATTCAGAGAGTTTAAAGCCAGAAGGGACCATTAGCTTCTTTCACAACCGTTGAGTTTGATTGGTTTTATGTTAGGATATTAAGCATGCTTACAGTACCTGAACTTTAAAGAGCTTTCACTGTGCTTTATACCTGCAAGTCCAGAGCAACATATGCACAGATAGCCTTCAGATGTTCATTATAATTAGCAAATCTTAGTATCCAAAAGCCAACCATTCCTATATGATTTTTCCACATTATTTTGCTGTATCAAGAACACAAGATACGAGGGGAGCTGTTCCATCATCTGTTCTTATTCATCTGCACACACTGTCAAAAACAAGACAACTGATTTCCAGTAAACCTGTTGGCGTTTTTTAGTTTTTTGTCCTGGAAACAGGAATACAGGGAACCATGCTGGATTTGTATTTTCCGGACTCCATCCCACTACCTTGCTTAGGTTTGAAATTGCTGAATAGGATTTCCAGTGGGAACTCCAATATGGAGTTCACTTTTCATGACCGGACTCTTTTTCCTCAGTGAGGTTTTAGAAATTCTCCAAGAAAGGGAATTTTTTTTTAGCCTTTATTATTGAGGAAACTGGAAGGTATTTACTGAATCAAGCAGGGCTCAGGAGGTGAAATGCTGCCACTTACAACTGAATTCTCTCTCTCCAACACATGTAACATGCAGCATATCGCCAAGAGTTTAGCAGGTAATTGCTTGCTCTGTGCAGGGGTCTCACTTGCAGAACTGTAGAGCACTCGCAAGAGCCATGGAAGCCAATGGAACTGGTGTCTGGAGAATGTAAAATGCCTGCTAGTGCCAAAAGTTCTGAAAAAAAGTAATCCTAGGAGCCTCAATTTAGGCACCCAAAAGAGGTGGGCCCCTTGGACGTTAATCTGTTTGTGCTTCAATTCCCCCTTTTATAATAGTCCCTCATTTCATAGACTTGTTATAAATGCAGTCTGTGAAGCACTCAAGTATTATAAAAGAAGGAAAACAGAGAGACCTGCAAGCAACTTAGCACTTCTCTCTTCAAAGTTGTGTCTGAATTATGCAAAAGGCACATGCAGAACATTGGGGATGGGACACACTGATGACTAGCAGCCCAGTCTGTAAGCCCTCACTATACCCTGAGGCACACATGCAAATGAACCCAAGGAAGATTTTATGAGTGAGGGAAGTTCTGGTGTTCTTCATTTTAAATAATTGAATCTGAAACTTCATTGTGTATTTTCAATTCTACATGTGTGCACCACACATGCAAAATACTGCCACCCCTAATAGCCTTGCTTTTCAGGATCCTTATAGCCCTAACCCTAACTGGAGGTTCCTAAAATTTTCCTTATATTCCTAGGCTTCTCTTTCACTAGAAGACTGCTTGTGGGTTTTCTGCATCATGTCATCTTTTCTGTCTAAATCAGAGAAATAAGTATTTCTTTGTCCACAAACACTCCCTCCATCTCTCCAAAATCACAAGGAAAAGCAAGAGCTTTGCATTCTGTAGCATTGCTCTGTGGGTACCTGCTTTGGCTCCCAGTTCTATAGGTGGTCATTTACTGACCCAGCTGACAATTATTTCGCTTCTGCTTTGTTTTTACCTCCCTGCTCCCTGCCCTATCCTTCTTTCTGAGGATGTCCTGTCTGGTATGTCAATGAAAGAATTTCTCTGATATTATGAACATTCACCAAAATTGCATCATCCTATGCACAAAATCATACATTCTTTTCCTAACACAGCATGAGTCACTTTCTCGTCTTTTCTTGTAAATGGTGCTTAAATTTGCAGTATTTCTCTCTTTAGCTCTATCAAATACCACAGAACTTTCTCTTCTACCAGTAAATGAAACCTTATAAATTTTTAATGGCTATCATTCAGTATATTCCTTACTTCAAAGGCACTTCTACAATCTTACTAGAATTTCCCTTCCTGAAGAGATATCCATCAAAACTGTCATTACATATAATCATCACCGGAAAAGCAAAAGTTTGACTAGACACAGTGTAAGCTTACAATAACTGTAGGGACATGGCTGAAAGATCACACTTGTGGATGTAAGCCTCAAGGATATAAGCTCCCCTTCCAACACCTATCCATATAACAAAGGTATTTTGCAGTATACTGCTCTCACAGCCCGAGTCTGTAGGACATTTCTCATTCATCACACAGAAAATGGGTTAATTTGTAATGAAGCCAACAAATCTCTAGCTGGTGCATTCTCCTTATTTGACATGCTATGCTTCTTTTTGTTCCTGTTCTCTAGTTCATAGAGACCAAATATGGTGTTCTTGGGTGAAACAGGAGACCGGGGAACTGCTGGGTTCTTCAGGATTTGCAACTTCCAGATGTTTTTACACAACTGTTCGAAATTGAGATGTTGGGTGTATGGCTTTCATTTTGTTTTTCTACAGCACATTCTTTTGCTCCTTTGCCCCCCCCTTCCTTTGTGTGGTATTTGAGATGGTTTAAGGTAAGGGCACATATTGTCTATCCATTTTTATTGTGGCTCTGGATCCAATCAGTGCTGCTAGTGGTTGAGTGAACTTCTCTATTTAGTAGCTTTTTACAAGCCACTTTACGCTGTCTGAGTAGTTGTGTCTTTCTTTGGCAAAAATGTTTGACACTGCTGGATTGAATGAAACAGAAATTTTCAAATTAATTTCTGAACTCTGCTAATGAAAAGGAGCAATGTGAAAACATAAATCATTACTTTGAAAAGACCCCTCTGTTATGTCTCATAAAAGAGCCTTCAGATGTTCTTTAGTATGAACTGTATTTATTTTTATTACTCTTCCTAATATCTAATAATGAAACCTTCTATTTATGTGCTTCATCTTCAAAGTGCCTTGAAAACATTTGTTATCTGAACATCTGCAGGATTGGATGTCCTTCTACCACGCAAAATGTCTCCCACTACTACACGAGATAATCTGATGTCTTAAATGATTCCAGCACGACTTTACCACATGCCAGACTCCTGGGAGGATGATTTTGCTTCAACTTTAAACTCATCTTCTATTTGCCCGAAGGTTTGCGGCATATTTTAGACATTCTTGGCTGTAGATTCAAATATGCTATAGCAAAATAATACATTTCGGTATGACACAAAAATTGAATTTTATTCTTTTGCAGCTGGAGTTTTTTAATACGTGCTACCTGGTAGCCTTAATCTTGGAATCATGGGAAAGTCTCGTCAACACATGTATATTAAGATCTTCCATTTCAGTTGGATGTATTTATCATGTTCTTCCTTCACTGTGACAAACTTGCATTTTTACTGGTGGTTTAATTGTTCCATCACAGTCTAGTTACAAGAATTGAATGCCTCTCCTGTTGTGTGAGCTGATCTTCTACAGGAGTCAAACTTTGCCTGTGTGGGTGTTGAAGGGGAGTTTCAAGCAAGATAAGTGAGCACAACTGATTGACTCTGTTGAAAAATATTCCCTCCCCATACATAGACTGCAGTGCATAAGACTGCAGTGGAAGTCTTTAGTATCTAACAGGACTACTCCCTGCCACTGTTTGTGATTGCCCCGTGTCAGAGATTATCACCTCCCAACTACGGAGTCAGAATGATAACAGAATGCTCCCTGATTTCCTGCCTGCAGGAGTTGGTTTATTAACCTAGCAGTCACTTAGGGTGATTTACTGTGATTTGCAGCTAAGGGGAGAGTATTACCAGGCAGCAAAGCAGCTCAAGAAGTCCATAACCTCCTCCACAGTGTCTCCCCTAGATCCCTGTACAGCAGTGGAGCTCAGGAGTGACTTTCGGTGTCAGCGAGATCACGCTGCTGAAAAAGGATTAATGAATGGGTAATAAAGTTAACAGTTTTGCTGTGGGACTTAACATTCATTGGGATCTCACATTACTTTTACATGGGGTATGAGTCTAGGTTCAGCAAAACAAAAAACCCCACCCCAAACCCCAATTTCCACAGACTTTCAAAGGAAGAGCATAATAATTCAGCAAACTAAAATTTGGAGCTGAACTTTCATCTCCTGCTCCTGAACAGTCATTTAGGGCCTATTTGTCCTGTTTGGACCTATTTTATCTTTCTTGTTCCACTTGGATCCTTTGGTAGTTGAGATTGGGAAATGGCAGATGAATGTGGTTCATGGGAAAGTTTAAAGGAAAGGGTTCATGCGCAGCATGTTATCAATCATGTCTTGTAAATACGATTACAGCATTTACACTGCATCACATCAAAAGCCAAATGTTATGTGACATCTCCACCATCATAAACTTTAAGGAAGCTCTTTTAAAGTATAGTGATCCATCTCTGAAAGTGGATGCCTGCTGTCAGCATTGGAAGCAGCAGCGCTCTGATGTGAAAGAGCTGGTAGCAGAGGGTGCAAATGCCAAGCTGTCAGTGGTGTGGCTGCTTAGGGAAGAACCAGAGATTCACTGTCACCTGTTCCCGTTGCAGTGAGGAAGTTTGGCATCTCTCCAGCTATGCCTGTGTTGAAATCATTATGGTTGTCTTGCTACAGCATCTGGAGAGTCATCTGTCTTTAACCTCTGCCTCCCACTATCCTAGTAGGATTAACTTTGATTAATCTCATTGGTATTTTATTGATAGAATTTGGGCTTTTTTTACTAGAATTTTATGATGAGTGTGACTTTTTGGATATTTCTATCAGGACTCAGCAAAAGTAAGTTTTTCACGGTATGGCTGGGGACATGGATCTGAACAGAATCCTTGGGTCTGAATTTTCACTTGTTAAGATGAATCTAAGTGCAGCCTACTTCTGTCTTATATTTTTACTTGCTGTCACCATCACCCAGTGTGTACGTCTGGCCAGAAGCTTGTATGCAAGAAAAAGAATGTGCCTTTGAGGAACACAGTGTCTGAGCATGATTTATTCTTCGCTCATTAGCTACTCATCAACTCCCCTGTCAAGGATTATGGGTAATGTAGTCCATGAGGCATCTCCTTGGGGTAAACAGTGCCAGATGGTTAACGTTAGCGCTGTGAGAGATCATGCTAGAAAGAGCCCTAGGCACAAGAACCTAACACAATACAACCACGCTCCAAAGAGCAGGCTGTGTGCCTCTGCTGCCTGCAGAGGCTGTTTCTCAAAATGAGAGCCTGTGAGACTGTACACAGCAGGACTTGTGGGCATGGGGAGGTGGAACGGGGACATGCACTGGAAAAAAAGTTTAGCCTCTGGGTGCTGGGGTCTGGGATGCAGGAACAATGGGAAGAAAAATGGTTGGGAATTGGGATTTCTGTTCTAAAGGAAATTCCAATGTTTTGAAACAAACCTTGTTCCAAAACAGAGCAAAACGTTAACATGCTCCCATCAAACAAAATTCTGACAGGGTTAGATTACTGTGATAGTATTGAAAAGAATTTTGTTTCAATATTAGTGTTCTAGTTCTACGGAACTTTGAAAATTAAATTAAATTAGCCCATGTGATAGTGTCAGTAATGTTTAACGATTTAACATTGTATATCTATAGATTGCAGTGTTACATAAACTTGATATTTGTTACAGTCTGAGCAACTAAAGCTTAATAAAAATGGAGAAGTGTCAGTTACATGTTCGAGCCACTTCCTGACAAGTTTGTGGAAGCCAACCCATTCCCACAAAGCTTTCTGATACTGACAAACTGGGTGTTTTTAAACAGTCTAAGTGGGGACATCAGCACCTATCATGTAACAATTGTGGCCTAATGGAAGCAGTTCCTTTGCTACCATCTGTAGGAGGTCTAGAGCTGTCCTGATAGCCTCATCCAGCACTATTGTGCTAAGCCCAGATATTCACGTTTAGGGACCAGGATTTAGCATGCTAGCAGTTTTCATATGAATTTTCTTCTTCTTTTCAGTTTAGGAAGCCAAAATGCTGAGTTCTGGGCAGTTTCCATGGCACTGCTGCCTGATCAGACATCTGCTTCATCACTCCATCTCAGCAGAGTGCAGTGGCTTTTTCTGATCTGCTTGTTCCCAAGTACAACCACTATTAGACTTGTAGTAGGTAACGCCAACACTATCACAGGCAAAGCTAATTTATTGTAACTTTTAATTTTTGAAATATCTCCAGAATAGCAATTTAATTGTCCCTGATGCATTTTTAAATTTTGTTGTACAATCCAAGACAAGAATTTTCTGTAAGGCACAGTTCTTCCTTGATTTGCTCAGGAGCACCTTGGCACATCTCTTTGGAAACCAGCAGCAGGATCCAGGAATTAAGAAAATGAAAACCACAGTTTTGTGCAAAGAGGTATTTGTGACGCCATGATGCTTTGGCCCTGTGACTTCTAGCAAATTGGTTAGTTTGCATTCCCAGCAGGTGGTGATGAGAGATCAATGCATCCTTCCTAATCTTTGGTTAGAACTAAACAGGAAAGATAGAGACCCAGATAGACTATTAAAACAGCTTTAGGCATAGACTCTGTATCTAAGCAAGATAATAACTCAGGACAACAGTGATTTCACCAACCTGGTGTAAATATATTCTGTCACTTCAAGAAAGGTAGCCTGGATCTGCAACTGGAGCTCATGTTTGTGCTGGTAATTGCATACTTAATGTTATTTTTAAAAGGGACATATGCTATAAATGGCTGTGGTCTCCCACTGGAAGTCACAAGGTATCACTGAAATTTGTGCATCTCAAAAAATTGTCCAGCATGTCTTTCTTGGTAGAATTAAACTGTTTGCATCCATATGTATCCACCCATGTGAACTGAGCCCTTTACATGCAGATTTCAGACTAGGGCATTTAATCAGGTCAGCAGTAAAAATGGCTATCTCATGCTATCAAGAGGGGTAAGTGTCCCCTGTACTACAAGCACCCCCGATCCACTCTATATACTGAGAGCAGTGTACAACTGTCCTTCTGGGAAGAAGTAAGAACAAGGAGTGTTGGGAGAGCTCTGACTTCATTGACAGCCTATGAAATACAGCCAGACGGCAGAGGTGAGCAATTTCTCTGCTGCCAAAACTTGTCAATTGCCAGAGCTCCTTACATGATGTCTTATCGTGTGTCCTGCTCCATGTCTGTCCAGCATCTCTCTGAGACACATCAGACCACCAGTGCTCAGGCTGGTCTAGACACCTCTGGCAACTTGATAGCCCTTTCATCACTAACTACTCTACTTGCTGCTGAAGACCAACAAAATGAAGCTGGTTTTATCTAAAGCTGAGGTGGATATGATGGGGCAAGAGACCCTTTTCAAAGGTTCAGCAACTACAGCCGCTGGTAGATAAACGGGGTATTTTGTAGCTTGATAATTCATCTAGATTTGTCACTGCTTCATGATAGTCAGGAAAAAATGGCTGAGGTAAAGTATGATTTCAGTTCCATATATTAAAGTATTTTTTTGTTATACCCCTCTTTCACTTTTCTTTGACACCGTGGAAGAAATTCAGTTGCTTAAACATAGATGTCTAGCATCATTTTAGGTGCTATGGGGTATCACACCTTACTGCCAGCTGTTGTCCCAGATGCCTACAGGGCTCCCACAAGTCCTTTACAAAGGTTTCAGGTGTCTGAGAGTCTCTCAAATCACAGTAGGCTCCCGCATTGAAGCAACTGCAGTTGGCTTTATTGCTGCAGTTGGACTATGTCTCCTATGAGGTACTTTAGCTATAACACCACTGCTATGGTGCAGAGGAATAGCTCTGGTTTTTTACCAGTCCCAAGCATTTATTAAGAGGAAATTCATGTATTATTGCAGAGGGATGAAAAGACCAACAAAGAAAAGCTGGATAATTCTCTGTGCTTTTAGCTCATATTTGGGGAAGTGACTACTTCAAAGCACTGCACATAGAGCTTGTTCAGCCTCAAGCTCCAAATATTTATTGCCCAGCTTTCTGAGGTCCAAGTTGCTTAATCTCACCACAAACTTCATCCGCCACCTCCCTCAAACCCATTCTTGCCTCCTTGGTGGACAAGGGGCCCATGGAAGTGGCAACCCTATGCAGATCCACTGCGATCCACCAGCCGCCCTTCGCTAGGTCCCACCCTCAGTACACCCGTACTGTCTGGTGGTATCAGCCCTGCTGCTGCCAGCCAGAAATCGCAAGGAGGTTGGCTTTGGGTGGCTGCCACCAGCCAGGTTCCCGCGTAGCCAGCGTTGCGCAGACACTGCTGACTCCATCAGTCCTTGCTGTGAAGTCAGCTCTGCACCGTGGTTGTGGCTCCTCTCGGCACTCCTTGTTGGGAACACAGAACAAAGCAGAGCCCTCTGCCACCTCTGGCTGAGCTTTTTAACTTTAACTTTAACTACAAAGCCAAAGGCTGTCACTTGTAAATTCAGTGTCCTTCTGTAAGTATACTTAGAATAACAATCTGTTAACAATCAAAACATTACAAAGTTCCAACTGAACCTTCAAAACTCAGCAAGTGAACCTATCAGTAAGCATGTAAGTGAAGACCTCCAGAGCTGTATTTTGTCCTTCTCTGGGGAACAGAGACGGGTTTAAAATGAAAACTCTCTCCTGCACCTAAAAGGAGACCTTTACCTCATCTTCTCTGTTTCTCCTTTAAACCCATCACCTCAGACAATGTTTATTCTTTTCTCATCATTCCTGTCTTGAACTATTGTCCTCTGCCATGCCTTCTGGTTGTCATGCCTGATTTAAATTTAAATTCTTTGGGACAGGGGAAATATCTGTATTTGTAAAATGTCCAGTAAATTTATGGTTCTGTATAATTTATGATTGTAAATGCAGGACATATTTCAGTTTGACATTCCAACTTATATTTTCAAAGCCATAAATAAAGTATTTATGAGCAAGATCTTGACCATTTTATTTTTAACATGTTATACTTTAATGTTTATTTCAAGGATGAATAAATATTGAAATAATATGGGCAGAACATATTCCTCACTTTCTCCTTCTTCAGGCAATATTGAGGGGCCAATGCCCTCTTTACTGCCAGAAAAGGGATATTTTACTCTGCTTATGAGGATCCAGCATACTGTGCGTCACCAGGGAAGAGTGAGCAATGATGGCTCCAGCTAAAAATGGCTTTAAAACGACAAACAATGACTCCCTTTCAAAAGCACTTGCGAACTAAGCTGATATACAGAAATGTTATTTTGATATAGCACAGAGTGAGTATGAATGTTCATCTCTTAAGAAAATATTTGAGTGCAGCTGTTGCTCTCTTGTCCCATATGGTTATGCTTTTAAGCATGGCTTGAACTTGAAGCATTTTCCATTTACAAAAAAATTCTTTAACAAAATCCTTTATCCAAAAATAATATTCACGTGTGAGTCTCTGCTTCTGATATTTTTCTAATTACTTAATCTCTTGATGCATGGTTCGCTTGTCCCCTTTCTCTGCTTTATATGCATTTTATACCCATGACTCTGAAATCTTCCTAAACGGTTCAAGAGTGTGGAAAGGTTAGGCTGCCTTGTTTTGGCTCCAAAGGATCTTAACTTACCTATTATGACAGAGTGTAAAGTCTCACTAACCAGGTGTGCCGCCTCTTTGTTGCAGACTCAAACAAATCCTCCGATATTAATGGGCTCACTGACAGAGTTTCCTGCTGTATTTGTGAGACTGTCCTAAACTCAGTCCTCAGCGTGGGCAGATGCTGTGTTAATGTATCGCTTACATGCTTCTGAAAAGGGAACATCCCTTTAAACATGGGAATGTGTTCATGCAATGTACTCTGGGCCACCTGGCAACGTAGCTGAGATTGTGCGTTAGGAACTGGGCTCATATCAGTACTGACAATGAAGCGTAGCTGTAGACAGGTCATTTTCTTTTAAAGGTAATGTTCTGCACGGGATGTTAAACAGACACCCTCCCCAGTAGCCGTGCAGCTGGAAGAAAAAATTGCACTGAGCCTCCCAAAGAAGATTGGTAGACTTTAAATCTCACTGGCAAGGCAATAGCCTAGAGTGCTTGCTGTTTATCAAATGGCCTTCAGGAATGCCTTTTTTGAGCATCACATTATTTTAATGAAAGTAACGAAAATAAAAGCAGTTTGTCTTCCCATATGTAATCTATTACTGGCTGAGCAAAAAAGACACATGCTGTTTCTGCACCTACTTTTGTGGTGGATTTTTATAAGGGAGATGAGAAGAGAGCCCTTTATCTTACTGGAAAATGCTGAAAAGGCTATGATATATGACTGACAAACAAAAATAATATCTGAATTGGCCAATTTCTGCAGTGCAAGCAGTGCATCCATTGTGACATTAGATACTAGATTTTGTTTTCCCCTGAGCATCCTGTATAAATAATCTGTGACAGTTTAATAGACCCAATTTAGTACCTCTGTAGCCCTCTACTATCCGTTGCTCCTAACCTTTGCATTTTGTGTATGATGCTGGAAGAGGGTGGCACGTGGAGCCTCATGATAACATTTCTTCCTTACAGACTCGTGATATAAAATGGCTTGTGGTCAGGCAGCTACTGAGAATGATTATATTTCCTCATCTTCTTTTTTTCTTTTTTTTTCTCCTCCTTTTGCAAGTCTTTCCTGCATTAACACTGTACTCTGAATCTCATGTATATCGATACACCACCTTTCCACAATACCTGCAGCTTCTACTGCTTTTCTGACAGAGCTAGGAGGTCAGCATTCAGGGCTCTACAGTGGTAAGTGCCCAGTTTGAAAGCCACCTTGAGAAGATGTGAAGACAAGATCTGGATGCTTAATATTAGCAGAAAAGACACTAAGAATGATGTTGTTACAGTGAGTAGCTAGAGAACCCTTATTACTAGTATTGCTGAGGACTAGACAACAGAAGTTTAGAGAAGAAATTATGCTTTTTGCCAGTTCAAAAAATCAAATTATGATGGGTCAAGCCTCAAAAATTTGTGAAACTGCCTTAAATCAACAGTTAAAAATATATAATAACGAAAGTCACATTCTTTTTATTGTGCTTTCTTTGTTTGAGGCTTATGACTGCACTGCAGTTTTCAAACTTTAGTTAGGGAGTCTAGACACTAGTCACAAAAATCCTCGATTCAGCAATTTAAGTGCTTGAGGCTTTAAGAAAAAGGATCCAAATAGCCTGAAGATCTGGATAAAATCACGCATAAGCAACTTTAAAAAGATAAAAGCAGGGTTTAAAATACCTGAAAATGCATCAGTCGCTCAACTGATTAGATAAAAATTATGCAATCTCTACATAATTATTAAAAAAAAGGGATGAAGTCTGTTCTTCCCAGTCTTTATGTGTGATCCAGAGCCTGCTGAAATCATTGGTGGAACAACGGAATGATTTCCATCAGCCTCGGAGCAGGCTTTGAACAAAGTCTTCAGTCAGGACGACAGGAAGGCTGGAGCCACAGCCGGGGAAGCTGGAGAACATGAGGAAATATGGGGGGTTTAGGGAAATTTTTGTGTATGTTTGCCCTTCCTATTCACCATATGATTGATGCACAGATGGTGTTCAGCTACAGAAGTGAGGTCTTGTTCCAAATTTGGGACCATTCAGAACTTGTGCTTTCACTGTCTTTTATTCAGAGTGAGAGAAAACGTTCAAAGGATTTAGTATTAGCTTGCCTTTGAACGCTGAATGCAAAATAAGGGCATGTAAAATACATCTCCAGCTGAAGAACTACATCCTGTAAGAATGAAAGTGAATATGACCAAGTTTTAAAACGTGATACTGAAGAGTCAGTAACAGTATATGAAAATCAACATGAATGTGAATCTCCAGTATTCACTTCTATGTAATGAAGGCCCAGTGGTAGGGTTCTGCCCTAGAGATTCCACGCTTGCTGGTCAACAGGGGTCTTTAAATTCTCAAGCCGTTGCTTTAGCTTCCTTGGGACTACGCAGATGTGAAAGTTTCTTCACATGCGTAAGGACTTTCCTGATTTTGCACCCAGCCCTGCAGCTCCCTGCCGCTGACACATGGACTAGGGCACTACTGAGGTGCCTGAACACCGCTTACTGCGCAGGTGACAAGTTTCTGCCTCTCACCTCTGCACAATTTTTTTGTTTGACTAGTTGGCAGGCCAAGTAGCGACCAAAGCGTCCAGGTTGCTGCAGACCGGGCTACGGAGGCATATTGCAGTCCCGTCTCAGTGGGCAGTTTTCTTCCCACCAGCTGTTGTTGGGGAGGTGGGTCATGAAACCAATGCTCAGCTCCTGGTCTTGAGAATTCTATACTTCTGAAATTCAAATCACAGGAAGCCTGTGATAAAATCCTACGGACATTATCAATATTTCCATAAGAGGTAGGACTACTTAATTGTGGTCTACTGACAACCAGAAAGTTCTTTAGCTTTCCAGATGCGGTGGCCAGAGAATTTATTTTTCAGTATAGCTTTCTGTTAATCCTAATTTTGACCAGTGTTGGGAATATTGATTACATACACCTTCAAATCCATGTAAAAGTAGTAACAATTGTGTTGTTTTTTAAAAATCCTGGCTGTCATTGTTCCTCTCTCTCTTGTTTTCTGCTTTCTTCTCTGGCCCCTGATTGTTCAGCTGCAATAGCTGTATGTAATGTGTGTTTAGGAAAAGAGCAATTTGTACCCTCAGGAGTGATGAATGCATTTCTAAAGAAGCATTATTTAATCTTCTCATACATCTTGATGCATAGACTTATCTTAATTCTGAATTTGCGTATTTGGGACTTTATAATATCTATAAGAATTAGATCTGTGAAACTAACCAAGGTATTTTTCTCTGTTGCTGTTTGAACAGATTCCAGCTGAATTTAATTCTGAATATCTGTGAACCTTTGGTGTTTGCTGTCCGCAAATATTGAATGTTCGAGCTTAAGAAGAACAACTTCTTACCCTCCTGAAAGGGAGGGAAAGAATTTTAAATGAGCATTTGAATGCTTATGGAATAAGTCTTTTATGGTCTTGGCTGTGGTGTGTGCAACTCAGAACTTACTCTCACCAGCACTAGAAAATCTACATCTTGTTTTTAAATATGGAGGTTTGGGTAAGCCCCTGTGTGAAAATGCCATATTAAAGAGTTGTATTCCCAGGCAACGGATTACCCATGGAACCAGGCAGTCTCTTTCCAGACTGCACAGACATTTAACTGGTGTGGTATATATCACCTCAGATGGGGCTTGTACAGTGAAAACCCTGCTTCTGCAGTGCAGTGAGAGCATCTGAGCTTGCTTCAAAGGCAGTAGAAGTAAAGGGTATTCAGTGCCTTGATATTCAGCATAGAGAGCTGAGTAAATGAATGCTCTATGTTACCATCACTTTGCTTTCCACAAGAGCCAGTACGGTAGCACCAGGGTTGGGTGCCCAGGCAGTGAGCGCTCTCCACAAAGGCTTTAGGCGGGGCACTGGCAGAACCAAGAAATACAGGCAGAGTCATCAGTGATTTCTCCAACCCCAGTTCCCTGTGCCTCTCCATGATCCCCCACAGCCCCTCCAGGTATAACAGTCATCATAAAAAATTAGGCCTCTTAAGTGACAGGAAAGATCACAGGCTTGGATTTTTTCTTGAGCTTGCCCAACAACAGCCATCATCTGGCTAACCATCACCTTGCAATAAGTAACGCAGATCAAAAAGCGAGCTGAATTTACTGTCCTCTCACATCAAGGCAGACTAAGAAAGAGCTATTTATGTACCACTAAAGCTAAAGCAATACAAAGATAATTTAATCTAACATCAGAAAAAAATCTGTCAGAAATTCCACTCTCAGGAAAGGCTATTACCGTTATTCCTAGTTCAAAGTCCAGGAACAGTAATGTATTTCAGCAGCTAATAAAATTACTCTCTGGGACTTTTTTAAATTTGCAATCCACCGTGCTTATATGTTCCAGGGATAAAAAGGAAAAATACATCAATGCTTTGAAGAAATGCTGTCTAAAATGGAGTCATTCCATCTGAAAACAAATCAACTGTAATATTATAAATACCTAGCTGTGATACAGTAGACATTGAGGCAGTTCACAAAGAAGTCATTGTACAGGTGGGATGTTGCAGCAGGGTCTGGGGAGGTGGCTTGCGAAGGTTACCTGGAGCAGCGCTGGTTTCAGAAGTGAACAGCGCGGACGTGTGCCCAGCAGGACACGTGCTTACCAGGTCAGTTTAGGTAAGTGAGTTTCCTCCCTCCTACAAGTAGAGGAGAGAAGGGCAAACACAGAGCAACACCTGGGCCTCTAACCAGGCTTTCTAAGGCTGGCAGTGCTAGGCTAACGAAAAATACAAGATTAAAATCTAAGCCTCCTGAGCCTGTCACATCCATCAGCATGTAATCCCCGCCCCTGTTCTTCAGTCAGTAAATCCACTGATAGTGTAGTGGAAGAGAGCACACATTTTTTCCTTTGCAAGGAAAATGTGATTGAACTTTTGAGATACATTGTGACCTTTTAGTGTGAAACTCTTGTTAAAACAGTAGAAGAATTGTGGTAGGCTAGGGAGAGAAGAGGAAGAGGCATACCAAAATAGAGGAGGGCAGGATGCCAAGGTACCCTTCCAGCACTAAAGACCTTCTGAAAATGTCAGTGGGTCTGGGGTGTGCCTGCCAATTCCCCCCCCCGGAGCTGCCCAAAGTAGGCAGGTGACAATTAATGTGATGCTGCTTGGATCGGAGGAAGTCAGGTAGACCTTCGTGCTCTAGTTCTTGTTTCTTTTTGTGTGCCTCGTTTGAGGTTTCCAGCTGGTGTCGCTTGGGGACCTCAGTAGCTCCAGTCCTACCCCAGCAGGAGTGTGGGAGTGGTAAGGAGTCCGCAGTTTCTTTTTAACTACTGTCTTCTCACTAATATGGCCTTCTTTCTATACTTAACCCCTGTTTGCCCCTGCAATATACAGTTCTTTCACTCCTGCATTTGTCCATTTTGGGGCAATATAGTATTGCCAGAGATAGGGACTCACCTCACAGAAACTCTGTTTCACCCTCTTGCTCCTGCAGCTGTTGTTGCCTCCCCCTTCTGCCGTACCATATAACAAATAATATGCACCAGGGAGTGGAAGGGGCCTTTTTACAGCTACGTATTTTGGTCACACTGTAATGAGACGAACAGGAGAAATGCCTGACTACTGACCACCCCAGGTGCTAGGCAGGAGGGTGGCTGCTGTTGTTTCTCTTGGTGTTGCTACAGCTGTTGCTCCCCAACAGGGATATTTTGCCAATATTTTAACTCCATCACTTATACAAGTCTCACTTCCTCTGCAAGATGTACATATGTGTATACACACACAAAAACATATAGTTCCCATAGTTCGCCTTTCTTCCTGCCCCTCCTCAAATCCAGTGATACTTCCCCCACTTCCTTTCCTCTTTAGCTGGCTGAAGCTTGTTTTGTTGGTCCCCAAATTAGCAATAGCATTTGTGTAGGACAGGTTTCTGGCTGGCCTGGGGGATAACTTCCCCTTGGAGAAGCTGCCATGATCATGGCAGATAAACTGGCTTTACTGCTGGCTTGCTCGGGAGGCTGGGAGCCAGCCTTCCCTCCCACAGTGCCCACTCCCCAGGCTTGGGCACCGACTCAGCTGCAAAGGGAGGTGAAAACAGCTAAGGAGAAGGTGGATACTGAGCCATACGCTTGCAGCTTTGTAGAATCATAGAATCATTTAGGTTGGAAAAGACCTTTGAGATCATCAAGTCCAACCGTAAACCTAACACTGCTAAGTTCACCTCTAAACCATGTCCCTAAGCACCTCATCCATATGTCTTTTAAAAACCTCCAAGGACGGTGACTCAACCACCTCCCTGGGCAGCCTGTTCCAATGTCTGATAACCCTTTCAGTGAAGAAGTTTTTCCTAATATCCAGTCTAAACTTCCCCTGACGCAACTTGTGGCCATTTCCTCTTGTCCTGTCACTCGTCACTTGGGAGAAGAGACCAACACCCACCTCTCTGCAACCCCCTTTCAGGTAGTTGTAGAGAGCGATGAGGTTCAGCCTGCTCTTCTCCAGACTGAACAACCCCAGTTCCCTCAGCCGCTCCTCATCAGACTTGTGTTCCAGACCCCTCACCAGCTTCGTCGCCCTTCTCTGGACACACTCCAGCACCTCAATGTCCTTCTTGGAGTGAGGGGCCCAAAACTGAACACAGGATTCGAGGTGCAGTGTCTAGTTAACTTATGAAATATGACTGTGTGCAATGAACACTGACTAAGGAAACATTAAGAAATTAGCACGGAAAGGCGGTGCGAATGTAGCGTAACTGAAAAATGAATCAAGGTGAAAGTGTTATTTGCAACATGCACACATAGGGCCTCAAAAGGAAAAGACATCACCATAGCTTCCTTCACACCCCAACTATTTCTCTTTGCTTAATTACATTGTGTTTTACAAGTTTTTGCAGAAAACTTTAATATGGAGTCTCTACATGGATCGTTGTCCGAGTGAGAATAACAGTACTTTGGTAATTATTAAAAGATTGGTTGCAGTAGTGCTTCTTTTGCTTTCTTTTTTTTAAACGCTTTTAAAGCTGAGCTTTCTGATGTGCCTTTATTTCTTTTTGCATGAGTAGCAACACATATGTACGCTGCAGCCAGCCTGGTAAGAGCTGTAATTTGCTAAGAAATTTTTAAATTGATAGTAATCTCCCTCCCTTTAGCTCGCCTCTGCATGGTCGTTGGAATTTTGCTTTGACTGTGAACCAGAGTATGATGAAAAAGTCTTCACTTCTCATGTTTGCATCCTGCAAATGTTGTGTCTTAAATCCCTCTTTTTTCCACATGACTTCATGTGCTAGCAATTTCACTTAATGAGTAGCTACAATAAATGTACAGTATGGAAATATTGTTATAAGTCTGCTAGAGCGTTCCCATGCTTAAACAAAGTGTTGCGTTGAAAGAGATGTAAAATATATAATTACACTGAGGCCTTGAACAAAATCCCACTTCTTAGTTCATTCTTAGCCTTTTTTGGACAATGAGTGTGGGCCTTGTTTATGCCTTCTTTTTGAACAGTATTACTGAGCTTCTAAGCATCAGAGCTGTACTTTCCCTATCATCATCCATGGGTGCATTCAAGCTATTAAAATGAATAGATCTCCTTGTGTATTGTTTATTTTATCTGAAGCTCTGCCAGATTCCTTATGTAATTATGTCATTTAAAAAAATCTCACATATGCCCATTGGTAATTTTATCTGGAAATTTAATTTACTGGAGGCAACAAACAATCAGAGCCTAGAATTAGATACAGTGAGATTTCCTCTCTGGTGTATTTACAAATATTAGACAAGTTAAATCTGCCTTCCCCTCTGCTTCAGTGTTAGCCTGCTTCCAGTCTGTTTTTGCTTGCCTACAAGAGCACAAGTCATGGCTGCAAGTGTGGATTCCACAGATGAGGATTGCGATTTATTTTTTAATTTTTTTTTTTTTAGTTCCTTTGCAACTTAGGTCTTTCAAAAGTTAGGGAAATAAGTTAGTGCTAACTTATAACCCAAACAGCTCCAGTCTGTCGCGTCCCCTGCCTCCAGGCTTTGGCGAAGTGCATGTGCCTGGTGCATTTCAGGGGGCACCTGGATGCCATTTGCAGGTCTCTACCTGAGTAACTGATGAGCTGCTGTGCTCACATTTCGCATTTTCCACTGACCTGCCAGTGCTAGCAAGGATTTCTCACCTGAGTACGGGTTCCTCTGTGAGCTGTGTTTTCCTCCTTCATTCCAGCCTTTTTTCTTCCCGAGACACAATGTGAGCATTAAAAATCCCTGGCTACAGTGTGTCATGGGAGACAAAACGTGGCTGGGGAGTCCTGCCCCATGGGCCACGAGACAGCCCCATCTCAGCCCTCATGCTATCAACAGCGTTTCCAAAATGGAATACTTCTGTTGACTCAGATGTTTTGGTTTGTCAGTCAGAGATTTTTATTATTCTTAAAGGAAATTCAACATTTTCTGCTGGAAGCAGACATTTATTGGTTGAAACTTCATTTTTCCTCCAAGTGAGCTTTGAGTAGAAGTCCCCTGAGCTACCACACTCTGCTCCCCTGACCAGTTTCAGACAGTGATCTTGGGGTTTGTACCAAACCACCATCTTTACCTCTGGGCTAGGGAGCTCATACATGGTTTTTTTCATGTGAGCATCTTAGTGTGCTTCAGCTGGTGAGGGGTCTGGAGCACAAGTCTGATGAGGAGCGGCTGAGGGAGCTGGGGTTGTTCAGTCTGGAGAAGAGGAGGCTGAGGGGAGACCTCATCGCTCTCTACAGTTACGTGAAAGGAGGTTGCAGAGAGGTGGGTGTTGGCCTCTTCTCCCAAGTGACAAGTGACAAATGACAAGAGGAAATGGCCTCAAGTTGTGCCAGGGGAGGTTTAGACTGGGTATTAGGAAAAAATTCTTTACTGAGAGAGTGGTGAAGCACTGGAACAGGCTGCCCAGGGAGGTGGTGGAGTCTCCATCACTGGAGGTATTCAAGGAACGTGTGGACGTGGCACTGTGGGACATGGTTTAGTGGCCATGGTGGTGTTGGGTTGATGGTTGGACTTGATGATCTTACAGGTCTTTTCCAACCTTAGTAGTTGTGTGATTCTGTGATTCTGTAAAATATCTCCTTTCAACATTAATATTGTAGGGAGGCCTGGGCAGACTACGAAAGACAAGACAGGACATTTTGTAGCAGTGCTTAGAAACAGTTAGCTAAACTGTTCTTGACCTTGACACCCTAGTTCATCCTCGTAAAATTGAGATAACAATTTTTCTCATGAAATGTCTGTTTCCTGTTCTGCCAGAAGACGAGAACGGGCTGAAAATCCCACAAGAAATGTTGGCAATCCCCAGCCTGAAGCTGGTCCAGCCCGCCATGAGGAACGGCATTCAGCATCGCACTAGGTCCTGGTTCATGGACGCCTTTCCTGAGCAGACATACGTTACTCCAAGGTCTCCTGCTCAGATTTACACTACTCAGTGTCACGGACTCTCTCACCTGACCATCTCCTGAGAATATTTTGAGAAACTTGTTCAAAAGTCTTTTTTAAGCAGTTTGTAGCGCCCGCACACTAATAGCACTGTCACACTGTTTTACAAGACCGTAATTTGGTTCCCTCCCTGGCATGAACCAGGAGAACTTTACTCTGGTAGTTTCTCCACTTGGTGACTGGCTTACTGCCTTGTAAAACAGCACGATGGGACTATTACTACTAGAGTAAGGGACAGGCATCAGGAGAGCCGATTGGTCGACACCTCTTTTTCATTTGGCATAATATTTTTCTTCTTGGAAGTAGCATATAAAACAAAATGTTTGCAACTGTAACACCTCATAATTTACTTTTTCCCCCCCACAATGACAGATCAATTTCAATATAGTTTGCTTAATTTATAACCAACCTACCTATACGATTATCCATTGTTTATACAGCACCATAACCAAGGGGGATGCGGCCACCACACAAAGCGGGGAGGATGAGGTGGCCGTGCTGCCCCACCGCACTGAGCAGTGGCTGGCGGCAGGGCTGCAGCCCCCGGCTTCTTCCTGTGAGCCCACGCCGGCTGGAAAGGCACGGGATATTTCATAACACTGGCAGTGTTTTTCTAAGCACCCTCATGGCTCTTTCTGAAAAATTTGTTCACTTAGACTTGCAAGGCTTCTACGTGGTAGGGAAGTGCTCATTATCCCCGTTTGACGCATGAGCATTTCAGGCAGAGAGGGGCAAAGCCACACACTGGCTGGCATTTGGCCACCAGCGCCAGTACGGACCATGTGGCCCAGCCCTTTGCCACCTGCCTTTGGGATCAAACCTGCGTTGCCCCTGTCCCAGTGCAGCACGCGGGTTCCCCTCTGAGTGATGCCTGACGTGCCAGAGGGAACCCAGTGTGCTGCAAGGGGCTCTGAGCATTAAACCAGTCTGACTGTAATGGCCCAGGCACAGAGAGGAGCTGTGCTACTGCTGCAGCAGGAAGACTTCCATAACGTCTTTACTTCCACTAAAACTAGGTGTACTTTGTGATTAAATGCTTCTTAAAAAAAAAAATTATTTCAGAATCTCAGAGCCAGTACTTCTGTGTGTGTAAAATTTCTCATTATTCTCTTCTGCCTTGGCACCCTTTAACACATTCAGCTTGAAGCAGTGAATTGCCAACCTGAAGGTGAATTATCTGTAGGAAAAAGAAGTCTCCTCTGAAATAATGCCACTTAGGCATAGTTCCTGGTCCTGGTTAGCTTTGGCTCTTAGGGTCATGGTTCCTCATACCATCAGACCCAGTCTCCGTAGCAGACATAAGGAACAGCAGTGTTACAATTCTGATATGCGAAAATAGTAAGCAAAGAACAAATTTTGCTCAAACTACAAGTTGTGAATTTTCCCTTTTAATTTTTTTTCCCAACTGGATTTGCTTTGAACCAAATTCTGAGAGCATCTGCCCAGGATGAGGTCAGGGTACTGCTGCTACTGCTCAGATAGTGGCAGCGTTTTTCAAGACACAGTCATGAAGGTTTTACCTCCTTCTTTCCTGCATCCTCTGAGGCAAGGGACTTTTTGGGGATGGGTCAATAGTGCGTCAACACCAGGACATACTCCAGCTATACCTGGCTAGCATGGGACCCCAAAGGCTACAGTGAGCCGTAACAAAACGCAGTCTGCAGGCTGCTACAAGCTTTGCTAGGGCTACGTCAAATAATTCAGCCAATTAGCTCCTTTTTCATCCTTAACCTGATGATGTACAGTTCATAAATGTTGCTAAACATCATACAGCCAGATGAAGAGCATTTGCTCTTCTAACCATGCAATTGCACATCTCCTTGCAAACTTGCCAAATTTCTTGTTAGCTGCACTTGGCCTCTGAACTGCTACCGAATGATGGCTTTCAGGTTCTCTTACCCCAGGATGGCATTGAGCTGCCTAAGTGTTGCCTCGAAGCCAGGTTCACCCACACATGTAAAAACTTGTCATTAGAGTGGGATTGATCTCCTCAGTTCTCTTTTTTGCACTGGAAGCTCTGGTCTGAGTTGCTCAGGAGACTGTAGCTCTGAGCGGTGACCACCCCTGGGGCCAGGCTCTCTCCTGCAGATACCTGCTGTGTCCTGACTCCTGGTCCTTTGCCTGATTTTGCAGTGGCAGGACACAGCCCAGCTGATGGCCCCGTGTCTCAGCTGCCCGCTGCTGGTCCTGCTGCGAAGGAGCAGAGCGAGCGGTGTGAACCACCACGCTTCATGCCCCACCGCGTCCCTACGAACCCAATTAATGATCTTATTGCCATGAACACTAACAGCTGGACTGCAAAGAGCGGCAGCTGAGTAGCAGGGTAGATCGCCCAGCCTGCCACCTCTGCTGCAGGGGTGGTAACCTGCAGCCAGGAGCAGCAACTGCAGCTAATTCCCACATAAACTCCGGTCGGATCCCTTTAGGGAGCAGCGTGCTAATATGTTTCAAGCAGACTGGGACGAGCCTATCAGAAAAAAACACGTGTGTGCATTCTGCCTTGAAAATACCCTGGTTTCAGGAAAATGAGGAAAATACCCTGGTAGAGGTACAACCCTAATTTAAACCCTCTTCAGATCCCACCAGCGAGTTTCCCTGTTAAACCCGATCCACCAGAAGTCTCTTCGTTGTGAACCTGCTGAAGACGTGCAAGTTGTGATCAGCGCCGCGGGCCTGAGGACAGCAGGGAAGGGGCTGGAGGCTGTGCCGCCGCCCTGGCACCAGCACAGGGCAGCTGCCCGTGCAGCTTCCCGCGATCCCCCTGCTCCCCGCGGGCTTCGGCCATGGCCATGCCCAGGCTGCTGGCCGTGGGGTCACCGAGGGGGAGGCCGAGGGGGCACGTGGGAGGCCTCTGGGTCAATGTCAATATTTTTCCAAGAAAATCAAACTTTTTTATTTAAATTGTGGAATCCGTTTCTCTCGGGGAAGTGTGGAAAGAATGACATAAGCTCGCAGATCAAAATCTAACAAGTTTATTCAAATCCCAGATCACTTTTTTTTTTTTCCTTTTTTTAATTGAAGAAAACATTCTGTACTGAAAGGAAAGTCTAGTTCCCGCTTGGTAACATTCCCAACACGCCGCATGCATCTTGGCTGTGTCTCAGAGAGACTCTTCAGAGTGCTGCTGACAGGATTTAAAGCTCACCAGTGGTGCTGGGCTGAGTTTAAAGCCCAAAGCCAGCCGCTGTGGGGGCTGTCTGTGTTTGCATGCATAGTTAATCAGACATTGATTAACATCTTCGGTGCAACAAATCCCTGTGGATCACAATTTTTAATGGATCCCTCCTCGGTCCTACAAAGAAAACGTGGAGTAGTGCAGTCCCCGTGAGCTTGCAGAAAACCGGCTCCTGACTGTGAAATGGGAATGTTTCTGGTCATGTTATCAGCACTTTAGACGCGTTTCTTGCTTTTGTATACGCGTTGAGGGTGGGACCTTTTATTTATCAAGAAGCCCTCCCTCCCCCCCAGAAAAATCCTGCATTAGTCTATTCACCTTTATTTTCCTTTTTTTTTTTCCCCTTTTTTTTTCCTTTAAAACTTTCAATTAAAACCACAACTGATCATTTTATTGGCCCAGTGTTTCTACTCTGAGAGATTGCACACCTGGAGGTTTTTACAGGAGTTTAGTTTTGGTCTAATTCCTATGGGGTTTTGTCCCCCTCTCTTAACAAGAATCAGAATAGCTTACATTCCTGCACCATGCCTTTCCTCCCAAAGGATCCTAAAACCATTTACAAACTATAAAAGCTGCTTTTTCTGTAAACAGAAATCACTTTACCCATCAGCGAAGTGCAGCCACCTGGAGGGGAGGGAGAGTGGAGAGCAGCAGCTGTTTAAAAGCACCCTGCATTGTTACATTTTAAGCTGGAAAGTGGTAAGTACTGTATCCAGCTGAATGTACGGCTGGAATTTAAGAAGGTAGGATGTAATTTTTCAAACTGTAATTTGACCGAAAGAACATCCCCAGCTCTTGCCCCAAGTGCAAAGAGGCATTTAATTTTAGCATGCAGTCAGGATAGCAGCTTATGACTTATCAGAAAAAAAAATCAGGACCTCTGGCAGGAAATTATCCTAAAGCCATGTAGAAAGGAAGAAAAGAACCAAGTGGATAATCAGCTCCCAAGCACAACTGTGTAATATTATTTCATGAAGGACTAAGTGCTGAGCAATCTCAGGCTGCTTTGTTTTCCAAGTCTCAGAAAATTACAGCCCAGGGGGATATGGCTGCAACAATTCTCTTGATGATGGTACTCACAAAAATCATCTTTCTCATCATTGTCAGAATATAATAACAATAATAATAAAACACCTACGAGTGATGATACAAGTAAAACCAAGTTCATGTGAACATACTTAAGGCTGGTTTTGTTTGTTTTCAAAGAGATTTCTTTTTGATGACTCAGAACAGATGCTAAGCTCTGTTATGGCAAGTTGTGTACTTGGCAACGTGTACATGAAAGGTACAGAAAAATCAACACACGTTTGGAGTTACAATGTGCATCTTACCCAGTTTGGGATGATGTGCCAAGGCAGAAATCTACACGCATTTTAAAACACTGCAGCCAGAGTGAAGATTTTAAATGAGCACCCTACTGTAAAGGAGTTTCACAGAAGACATTAACAGCTACCGAGGCTGCAGTTGTCTGATCATCACAAGAAGAATAATACGCTCCTCATCCAGGGGTCTCCCAACAATCCCAAGGGACTGCATGAGAGACAGAAAGGACTGTGACTCCGACCAACATGATAAAAAGGCACCATTCCTCTTTTCATTAATAAATCCAGATTTTTAAAAGTCAGAAGAGACTATTAAAGCACCTATGCTGTCTCCAGCCTATCACGGAGCAGGCAATTCCTGAGAGTCACTCCTTTGCTGAGCCTGGTGCTTGGATGTGCTCTAGAAAGAGGCACTTCTTCCTTTGATGACAGGAGGCAAAGGAGTGTCCACCGCTTCCCTTAGTAATATTTTTCCTCATTTTCCTGAAAGAAAATGTTGTTAAAGCACTGTCATCCAGTGACCAACGTAACAAACAGAAAGCAGGAGGGGAGAGCTGAAAAAGGGCTGAGTGGCCTGTGGTGGCATACAGGCAAAAGGGAGTGAACTGAGCCCAAAATGGCAAAAATGAACTTGTGCTGTTCCCTCTGCATTTGTCCCAGAGGTATCCAGACTCCACATATGACTCCCATGTCCTGCCCCAAATCAAATCTGCATTCTCCACTACACTCTTTTATACTATTCATGTGAAATGCCAATGTTAATGCACTTTGACTGGGATGTTCATTGCTGTTCTGAAGTGCTCTTGGCAGAGTATGAAGAAAATAACACGTTTTAAAAAAAGACAGAAGAGGTTCGTGGGCAAAATAGAAATAAGATAAATTCTTCCTGAATTTCTAAATATATTATAAATTGTGGAAGTGAAAAGAATTTTTAAAAATAGCAAGTTCTTTGTGTAGCTCATTTTTTTCTTTTCTTCCCACCTGGCCAATGAATATAATCCAGTTTCGCTTATGCCAGTGAAATCCAAGTTGAGGTCAGAGGAGCACCATCATGACAGAAGACTTACACCCAAACACCAAGTAAACAAGTTTTCTGCAACTTTATTCTTCTTTTTCTTGATCAAGATTTTGTGGCTCGGTTAACATCTTCTCTATAAATTTATACTTTCATTCAAAAGGAAATTAGATTTTCCTACTACAGTGACTTCCTCAAAAAAAAGCCTGCTAAATGGTAAAGTTAGAGTTAAGGCAGCTTGACTGCAGCAGTTGGTGCATCTAATTTATTTTCTTTTATTAGCACTAATTGAAGATAACCCTTTTAATTCCATTTGCTTCCCACATGCTGTTTCCATGTTAGAAGGTCATTCACAATGTATAAGTCATAACCTGGTTCACTCCACGGAAAGACAGAGCATGTAATTCTTGCAAGGAGATCAACTGATATTTCATCCCTCAGCGATAAGAGTCCACAACAGGATGAAGATAATATCAGAGTCATTGAGGGAAAGAGTAACTGTACCTGAAAAATACATCATGATCAAACCTGTAAAGTATGTCTGCAGGAAACCTTAGAAGGCCTCAATGTTTTTATCAACTCTATCTTTTTTAAGTACTGAAATGATGTAAAAGCAGGGGGAAATGGTTATAGGATATCAGTTCCTTTACAGTATTTCTTTCAAGGGCATGGGTCAAGTAGAAATATACCAGAAATAACCCTGGCCAAATTTATTTGAAAAGTATAAATGCAACCAAAGCCATGGAGGCTTTGGAGGCACATTATTTTAAGTATGAAGCGTAAGTTCCTAATCCAACAAACATTTACACACCATCTGATTTTGAGAGTATCCCATCAAGTTCAACAAACCTAATAGGGTGCATAATTTTAAGCAGTCTTGAGCATTTAAAGATATTTTTTGTCTCTCGTTTTGTGTCTAGCAAAACTTATTTTGAGTATGTACATAGAAGCTGGTTATGCTTTGACAAGCCTGCCGAAAAGTTGTGTTAATTTATATAATGGACAAAAAAGAATTTGTACCTTGGACATATGAGTGAAATGTTTATGTAAAGGTGTGCTCTAATATGAGGAGAATCGCATGGATGGAGGAATAAAAGTCCTGTAATGAATTTACATGTTAGCCTGAAATTTTGGGGAACTAGGTAGAAGAGTATTTGGGCAGTTAGTGTCCATATTATCAAAGCTGTGTTCTGAATATATTTGAAAAATTACTCTTTGGCAACCGTATAATGCTGATTGAATTACAGTATTAGCATAGATAATTCTGACATAGATAAAGTATGGCAATGGCTAGAGTTTGTGAATGTGCATCTAAGTATTATAGCTTGAGGGTAAAAACAGAGCCAAAGAGAACTGTTTTCCTAGGAAGAGAGCTCTGACATCTGCCATTTATTTTTTTCTACTAAATATGAAAGGAGGTTTGCGGTATGAGGAAAGGCTTTGGCTTTGTTAGAAAGCTTGCTCAAAGAGTAATAATAAAGAGTATTTAACTTATACTTTGTGTAAGTAGTGTTTATTGTGCAAGCATATAATATCCTCTGTAATAACTTTAATATGTCCATGTGATTGTTCAGTAGGATGTACCAAATGAAAGGGATATTTAACAGGTCTATTTTTATCACTGCTTCTACCTAACAATCTGCCTCATATGCATACCATGTGGAAGACATGGGGCCCAAATAGGCAGACTCGGAGTAGGTTCAGGACAATATTGTAGGCAAAGTTGGAGCCTGGATTCAAGATCACCCTGAAATCACCTTTTCAGCTCTTACAGGACTTCACATCTGCATGGCAGACAGAGGGCATGAGGCGACGGTTCTTCTAAGTTATTAATACTGGGAACCTCACTTGCTAACAGTCATCCTTTTGACTGTCCACTGCTTGTCCCCAAAATTTCAGAAGTAAAGCTCTCTTCAATAAATTCTGCTTGCATTTTTGCCCCATATAGAAGAAGAAGCCCTTTCAGATTTCATATGTGATCCAAACCTGTGGAGCAGTTTCTGATCTGAGAAACCACCGAACCCTTCCACCTAATCCCCCATGATGGAAGTGATCTGTTGTGCTGAGTAGGACCTAGGCTCTGTAGCAATGTGACATGGTTACATAGAAAGGGATAATATCCTTTCATAAGACTTGCAAATCTTCCTATTCTGTGACAAGGATATAATCCCCTATTAGTAGAGTATAATTCAGAAGGGCCTCTGTTACATTTTATGGGAGCTTTCCATGAATGTGCGTTCTCTTCCCTCCTTTCAACTGCAGAAATGCAATGTGACTCTAAATTGAGTCCATCCCTCAAACTTTTTAAAATTAACTGGATGGGTTGCATGACTGGCAGTGGTCTACAGTACCTTCATCTAAATCTGAATGGAAGGAAGTAGCCAGCCATTTCCCAAAATAAGAACTTTTCTCATATCCACCGCAGGGCTTTTAAATGCTTTAAATCCACATCTCAGGAGACTAATGCCACTTATAGTACTAAGTGGCTCCCTTTGTTGTTCAGGTAGATGTCTACTCTTAGGATTGTATGAGGCCTGAACACTACTTCTAGAAGTGATTCTTCCATGTTAAGTTTCAGGTAGTCGCATTGGTAAGGAAATGCTAATATTCATGCCATATCACATACAACAGGCCAGTTCCTATAGCTATTTGTAAGTTTTACCCACCAGTTGAACCATTTCCAGACACATGAACAACAAGAAGGGATTTGTTTTCCTTTTTTTTTCTTATTTCTAACACATGAGCTGTCTGATTTAAATTTGATAGTGTAGATGCAATATAATTATTGAATTTTCCTACCTCTCTTCATGTTGTGGAACAAAGATGCTGTTTTCCAGGGGAAGTTCTTGCTGTTTCTTTTTCTAAAGAGCCCAAGTATGTATTTAGGTGAACCTGTTTCCTATTTCACGCTTTATTGGTGCTTTGCATCATTTTAAATAGATTTGAGTTCACAGAATTCTGTGAAGTCTAAACCAGATTTTCTAACGATTGGTGCAAAGGTATCAGGGCAAATTCTCCTAGGGACTGTGGTCATTGTCATTCAAACCCAGACCTCAGAATTGAATATGCAGACCTTCAAAGATTGCTCAAATGCCAGTGAGGTTTTTGGGTGGTATTGAGTTGGCTTGGAGGCTCTTATTGGATTCTCCTTCCCTGCTGCCCACAGCAGGAGAAAAAGGGCCAGGCTGAAATAGTCCTTTACCAATCTGTGGGTATGGTTTTAATTCCTTGGGGCTGAGAGCTGTAGTTGGCATTAGATTGCTCTAAGTATAGGAAATCAGAACATAACTGAAATGGGAAAGGGATTAGAAGGATGGAAAAAAGGGAAGGGACATAACCGCAACCCCAAAACTGTTTCTACTGCATGCAATTCAACCCATGCCTATTGTGCTTAGCTGCCTTTTCCCATGCACTTGTTTTTGATCTAGAGCACATGCGACGGTGGTAAACACTAAAACCAAGGGAACATTTGCAAGCTATCAAAGGAGGTGGAGTCACTCAGGCAACTGGAAAGGGAAACTGCTATTTCTCAGGATATTTATAGAAGGGTACCCCCACTGCCATTTGTGCTTCAGGGAGGTCCTTCCCTTGATTGCTGATAGTGTGTACTTTAGCCATGTGTGGTGCAGCAGATTGGGCTCAGCACTGCGAGCCACAGTTCCCCTTTCCCAGAGCTTCCTTTGAACTTTGCAGCCCTACGCAATAAAGTTATGTGTGGTGCTGTGCTGGGCCACCCAGAGAGCGAGACGTTTCTTGGAAGCTGGCTTCCACTTCCCCATTGCAAGCTACTGTGAAAATGCTATGGTAGGCTCTCTGTGTCAACACTGCTTCTCCCTCCCCTCCTCGCTCCAGCCTGCCTGCTGGAGGCAGACTAGGACTATCCCAGCCAGAGCAGCACTCTTTGCTCAGTGTTGTCTCTGATTTGGGACCTTTCATTACCGTCCCACTCGGTGTGGCTTGCTTGCAAAGCAGGATGTTCAGTGACAACATCACTTTTGTCCAAAGCTGTTGTTTCAGCTTTTGTTTTTAATTGCAGCGGTCTCAATAGCTCGCCTTTTTTCGTTTTCTTTTATTATGAGAGAAACGGGGCTGTGTTCCATGTGTTTTGTTAGTGATGGTGCCTTTTAAATCTGTAGCCCATTCTCAAAACAACAGTTGGAAAATACTTTTCAGGTCCCTCTCCCCAACAACAGCTGGTGCATTTTCAAGGACTTTGGTTTAAGATGAGAGAAGGGAACACCAGAAGGGGTGAGCAAGCCCGTCAGCTCTCTTATCCAAACACACTGTCATTCCCATGATTGATGGGGTCCTTGGCCAAACTCTGGAAGGCTTTCAAACACACTCTGTTCTGGGGTGGTGTGAGTTTCAGAGGGTCATTCTGGCAGGTGTGACTATACACAAATTAAGTGTTAGCTTCCCGAATAAGTATTGACTACAGGAAGATAACAAGTACAATTTTCGCAACTCACTGCCTTTGAGCAAAGCAAATTGTCTTAGAGTTTAGGGTTATTGAGGAAAGACTCTCAGAAGTTTACAGTTCACTAGGCACCAAGCATTAAGTTAGTAATTTCCTACTTCTGCCAACAAATATATGCTTCACACTCAAAACTGTGAATGTATGTTTTTATTCTGTGGCTTTAAAAAAAAAACAAAACCCAAACCATATAATCAAAGTAAAATTTTATCCAGGAAAATATAACCTTTTTACTCAAAAACATCTTCCAGGACTAGCTTATCAGCAGGAAGAGGCTTGTGATATAGCTATCTTTTCTCTGAGAAGAAAAAAAACCCTGATTTTTAATGGCTTTAAAAGAGTCCCAAACTTGAAGAGAAGCAGCCTTATGGTCATTGTTGATACAAGACAAATATTTGATACAATACAAAGCTAAATGCAAATGTGACTCAATTTGACAATTTCAAATACACTACCTAAATGGAAAGGTCAAATAACTATGCACACCTATTAAATTGAGCTCTCAATTTTGATGTCCATAAATTAGAAAAACATGTTTTTCTAGTGTTTTCTTCTACTGTGAACTATGACTAAAATTGCGCATCAGCCTATAAATGCACTGCCTGAACACCTGTTTCAGCGTCAGACAAAAGCACTTCCTTCGGCTTCCAGAAAGTGAATCACTGTCTTTTCTTTTATAAATAATACTTTGCACATAAAACACCTTCCACTGAAATTTCCAGAAGTGGGAAAAGTCTCCCTATACCTTTGGGAGACCGGAAAGTGTGAAGTGAGGAAGAGAGAAGGTGTTAGGTTCCCAGCAACCTAGGGGAAGTCAGAGCAGATGTAAAGAATCAATTCCAGTTCATCCCTCTGCTAACGTGTTGCTGTAACTATTAAACTTTACCCCCCTCATATTAATAACAGGAAGTCAGTGGAGAGTTACCCATCCAGCTCATGGATCTGCTTGGAAATACGCTTTTTCTGTGTTTTCCCAGGGTTCTCTGGAGAACAATAGACTCCTAGGTTTTCTCTGGAATTGGCATAGGAAGATTAAAAGAAGAAACTCCAAATACTGTGTGATATTTGTGGGTCTATACATTTTGCGGGGCTCTTGGTTTTGCCAACAGGCAGATGGGTAGAAATCAAAGACTGTATTCAGTCGCTGTATGAGCTTTGTGGCTGCTTCCATATGAAATACTCTGGGAATTTGCCTTTATACTGGAAAATGCTGGAATTAATTTTGGTTTTACAATTGCACTAACCATGGTCAGTGCTTCATCCCCTGTCACTGAAGGACAAGAGAAATTTTCTGCCATGGATGAGTCAGATTTGTCATGCACAAAAATCTTGCTCTTGGCAGATCTTCATAACCAAGTCCATTTCTCATTACCATGGATGCTTCAGTATTGTTTCCTCTGCTTCGCCAGCCGCCTCAGATCCCTGCCTCTTTAAAAGTCCCAACTAACTTGTCGCAGGGGCCCAAACTCCTGCACGTGTCTAAGACTGGAACACTTTAGCACTTTACAGCCTACTCAAATTGGATCATTGTGCATGTGCCTCCAGTCTGTCCTGGCACATGAATCGCCCTTTAAACAAGAATTCTTATTTACCATTATACCACTTTAATTGTACAAAGGCAACTAGACGTTTCATTTACAACCGGGTTCTGAATCCTGGCTTTGAGGATCTCATTCTGGTTTTAATTTCTCAGATACTTTTGTTTTGCATATATTGTCAGTGACGGAGCGTATACAGGGTGGGAAGGGGAAAGACAGCAGAAGAGTCACCACATTACACAGCTTGTGAAAGGCTACAACAGGACGGCTGCTGTAGAACAATGCACATTTAGAAAGGCACAGAGCCTGTGCTGGCAACTTTAGGGAGCTTTAAAGTGATATGTATATAATATGTCCCCAGCATGAGGCTGCCAGAGTACTGCAGTGGAGAAGTACTGCCAAAGGGTAAATGCAGAAAAGTTCCCAGTATCTTGTTGAACACGGGAGCTATGAAAAGCAGTCATAGAGGATGCTTTGTTGTTGCAAATATGAGGGGGGCAGGGCTGATAAAAGGAGGGAATTACACTCTTCCACCACCCCTGCCCCCATATATGTTAACAGTGTTGTCTCTATGGTCCTTTTACAGATAATGGAGATAAGTCAGCCCTCTGCAGAAAATACCAGACTATTTCAGAACCTACTTTAAAAAGGAATAAATCATTCCCTATTCCACACTGTATATTGACTTAATAGCTACTGACTATGAAAAGACTCTGGAGTGACTAGCTCATAGGCAGACGTCTACATTGCAGACTTCATCGGACTGTAGTTAGTCAGATAAAATCCCACCCAAAATAACTCAGCAATGCAAGGACATCTTCCAGAATTGCTTCATATACTCCTTGACCTCACTGAGTCTTTTTGTAGGGAGGGCCTTTGATGCCAGCATGGCAAGTAGTAACTTCTGTATTACGTGAGGTCTTTGGACTGGGCTCTGCAGCCTTCCCATATGTCTTCATGAACAGATACTCCTGTGGCAGAAGTTGAATAAGAAAGTATACATATACACACATTTTTATAAAATATGTACAAACACATAGATGTACAAATATGGAGATGAAAACTCAGATTTTTGTTCTGAGTTTGGAAAAAGGGTTGTAAACGTGTAGGTACTTGATTAATAAGAACTCGTTTATCCCTTACTAGTCCTTACTGCTGTCATTACTTTGGGGAGGTGGCACAGTGTTAGCACTGCATGATTTCACATGGATCCAGTTTGAGACCGGGGTTACAATAAGCAAGAAGAGATGATTCACACTGAGAGTCATGAATGTAAAATTAATAAAACTGAAGTGTTTTTTCTTGTCATTTTACATACATGATTACCAAACTTCTGCTAAACTAGTTCCCTATGTGTGGCATATTCTTTTCTGACACTGAATATGGTTTGGTCATGAGTTACCATTCCAGAGTTTATCATGCTGTATTTTAGGCACCTGTTAATTTACAGTAAAGGTCTAATTATGTTATATTCATAGTTTATTTGCCAAAAAAAAAAAACCAAACCAAAAAAACCCAAAACCAAAAACAACCACCCCCCCAAAAAAACCAGAAATGTGCAATTTTAATTGATTAGATCTAAAAAAATCAATTAAGTGGCAGCAGCACCATGGATATTCTTTTCTTCCGTGTTGGGCAGTTGACTAATAGAGTAGATTGCTCTGAAGGTTGTTCCCAAATATTGATCTGTGGCAGGAATCCAAACTAAACTTACATGTGTTTCTAGTAAAGTAGTAGTACAGCGATTACTTAAATAAAGGAAATATGTTACCTCAACTTGTTATGCACTCCAAAAGTGAGCTGAAACCTTCTGAAGATGATGGGGGTCAAGCCTTCATTAATTTCCTTTCACACTTCTTTAGGCTAGGCTCTCAGTATACTACAAGTAAGGTGTTGTTTCGTTGGATTTTTGTAAAAAGGAAGTTATATTAGAGATTTTATTCACCCAAGTGCAGGCAGAATGGAGGTGAGTCAAATAACAGTTTCAGAAGAGGAAATCCTACAGAGAATCAACCTTAGAAATAATGAAGTTAGGTGGAGAAACATTTGCCAACATTCCCATAGTAGTCCAAAATATCTAAGCCTCAAGGAGAGTTGTGAGGAGCAAAGGGAACACAGAGGAAAGAAAACACACAAGCAGGGGAAACAGGCTGTTTGGAAGGTTGTTACTTTAGAACGGCCTCAATACTATGCTTCAAAGAACAATTCAGTGTTACTATTAAAAGAAAGGAATAAAACCAGGCAAAGAGTGAGAAATAAGGGTGAGAATAGTTTCTTCTTGCTCTTACTCACATGTCCTCTATTTCTGTGAAAATACCTACTTTCTGGTTTATTTAAATGTTAATGTCTACCCTGAAAAGCATGTAACAAGGACTTTGCTCTTAAGCCTAGGCAGAGACTTGAATAGATGTTAATAATTTATATGGCTTTAGTGAAAGCTGTTATTGTTTAGATCCCACACAAATAAAAAGCATTGCTATCACCTGTCATAATACGCTATATTGTTGTAGGTTAAGATAAAAGTCCATTAGAGTGATTGGCTGACTCGCTCAAGAATTCAAAGGCTGTTTATCTCGATTAGTTAAAGACCTGTAATTACAGCAGTTTGACCTCGAGGAAGGTAATTACTCCACGAAAGCTCTCTACAGGAAACCAGACATTAGCCTTGGCTAATTAGCTTGACATTCACAAGCTGTCCGTATCAGAATGCAGATGGTTTGGCAACACAGCACGCAAACAGCATCCACAAATGCTGCATGAGCAGCCCCAGAAAAGCAACTGCCTGTCAATGATAGCTAAGAGTGAAATTATTTTCTTGATGACTTTTATAACTTGCTTTAAGAAAAATCCTTTTCCCAGAGACAATTTCCCATGGACGAAGATGGAAGAAGTGGATGGCAGCCTGGGAGACTGACTCAATTTATTATGGGAAAAAGTAGATGAGGCTGGTTCCGTAAACTTTTCTGTTATTCCTGGTCCTTCTGACAGTGATTAGTCTTCTCATGCCTGTTGGCACATTCTTCAATCCTTCTTCTTTTTACTGTCTATGGGATTTATATTTAGGATGCAGTAGGCTCCCTACATGTGGTCCAAATACATCCAGCTACAATCAAAGAAAAAAAAATCATATAATTTACGCTAAAAGTTACATCATTTGCACACAAAATAAAGCTGAGTTTTGGTTTGGATTTAGAGTTCCAACTTCCATACACGTATAAATGATGATTCAATTAGTCCTGTAGAGATGTTTTAACGTGTACTCAGCATGTAGCTCAAAATAAGCTCTGAGTAGAGTTCACACTTTTTTAAGAAAAAAGAATTTAGGATTATTTTTTTAGTGTTCTTCCCAAGTGAGAGCCAAATTTTATCCTATATTTGAATTTTTTGCTCCAACACAGTTTCATGCTGCGTGTCTTACCAGGTTATTGATCTGGTGTCATTTGTGTGAGCACAGTATAGTGAAAGAAAAAAATTGTCATTTGGCAGTGTGGTAATGTATGGTGGGCCTAGACACTGAAATGCCAAACTTTTTTATATTTGTCCAGCAACAACTATAGAACAAGGAGTTTATTTATTATGAATGAGTGTTTCAGCAAACGATCAGCCTGTGAATTTGGGTGGCAGCCCAATAACCCACATCAGCAATCAGAATGCCTTGGCCCTGCTCTGAAGGCATAATTCTGAGAGATAAGAGAGTCACTTATTCCTCTGCAGATTCAGTGTGCCTCACCACACTGTTGGGATGACTGTCCATTTGGGGTGGCAGCAGATCCTGCCAGCTAGAGATTACAGTAGCACAACATCTAGGGCTGGCACAAAGCAGGCAGTTTGCCATGGTTAAATGGTAGACGCTGATGTGTGTCTGCTTCCTGCTGCCACTAGGTAAAATTACCCTCTGAACCTCAGGGAAAAAGTATTTGAGAAGGCCTAAGCTTGAAATTACACTAAACCAAACATTCTCCTTTGCAGTTTTACTGGAAGACACACATGACACATATATAAATGTCAGATCCTATGTCAAAAGTGTCATATATATTACTAGTGAAAGAGAGGACCTTCAGAGAATTCTTCTGGAAAATTTTGGTTAAAGCTTCTCATGCTATTTAAAAAATATTAAAATAATATTTTAAAAATATTTCATATTAAAAATACATTTTATAATAGGTTATAATATATATAAAGCTTTGAGGACCTTGCTAGTAAAAATGTAGACACAGAAGTTAAAGCTATGATAAGAAATATTCTTATAGCATGTCTAAACTTTAAAATTCAGTAGGTACCCTGGTGAGAAGCAAGATAATCACCATATATAGATAATAGCGACATACCTGCTTTTCATTTTTCATTGTTTGTATTAAAAACTTCTTATTTGATGTCAGAATATTTTATTATCTCAAATGCAGTTTTAAAAGCAAAATATTATAATGTCATTTTGTTCCTTCTGCCACAGACATTTTTTGTGATGGAAGACATGCTTCACTAATCAAGAAAGGATCCAAAAAGAGGATGAACCAAAAAAATGGAGTGAGTTGTTGAAGTCCTGGTAAATGAGAGCTCATGGGTATTGCTGGGAAACTTTTCTGCCTGCTTCTTCTGTCTGTCTCTGAACATTAGTGTTTAGCTTTCCGTCAGCTAAACCGCTTTTGTAATGCCTTCTGCAATTGTCCATAAACTTAACAGAAGAAAGGACTAGATTATCTTGCAACTTTTATGAGATGCAGATGAAATGGGGAACAGGGAAGAAGAAATACCCCCTGTGGAGTTAAATATGTTCTGTAGTCCTTTCTTTTAACTAGGTTTTTTTCCCTTCTGCAAGATGTGAGATGTGAAGAATGCTGGAATAAATATTAACAAATGTACTTCTCCTGTGTTTATTTGTCATTCACTTATTTTCCAGTCTCAGCACAAGCAGTATTTTATTGCTCAACTAACTGAGAAATATCTACATTTGTTAAGTGTTGTTGGACCCTCCCTAAAAGTAAAAAAAAGAAAATATGTATACAAAGGAAGCTTCTGTTGCACTGAAAAATGTCAACTAGCCCTGTAGAAGAATGTGCTAATCAAAGAAAATTTGCCGATATGTAGAGAATCATTTGACAGACAAAATTAATATTCTTCTTTCACCATTCCCGACACCTACTCTTGCCCCAGATTTGCTTCTCTGTTACATTATGGAGTCTTTAGAAATGTCATGAAATTGTCCATTATGTTCACAGACATTCACAGCATGTCTCGAATTTGATGCTTTTGCAGGTAGGTCCAGAATCTGCAGAGGCACATTTACATTGCTCCATGGAAGACTGGAAATGCAGGCAAGGACCTGGTCCTTTTCTGGGATAGCTGCAGTTTTCTGCTGAAACAATTCAGCATTACTGAACAAGGTTCTGGCGGTGTTACACTGTCAGCACTATCAGAGCTAGCTGATCTAAACCTGACTCAGGTATGTCTCATGATGTTCAACTGTTTTTCTGGTTATAACACAGACCAATCTCAAAGAAAATGCAAGGACTGTAAAACCGATAAATTTTGACAAAAAATAGCTTGTCCACAATCCCGCTCAACCTCCCCTCCCAAACATTTCTGATCTGTTGGTCTGTCAGAGACACCTCCTTCAAAGGCCATACACAGAGTCTTTCTGCTGGGGTACGCACATGTACAGCAGTGCAGTCACAGGGCACTTTCTTGGGGTAGAGAGAAAATGAAGACCTACACTATGCACAAAAACACACAGGAAGCACAGCAAAATAATTTCCCCTCGTCTGCACTTAATTCTGCCTCTGGCCTTAATTCTGACTTATTCTTGCCTTAATTCTGATTTATTCTTGCCTTAAATCTGACTCATGGCGACTCCTTTCAATGTAGGAACATCCTAAAAGTAAATGCTGCTTGAGATTTCTGTGTGGAGCCAAAAGTTAGGAGTAGCCCTCAAACACCAAGTGGTGAATTCTTCTGAGCATGAAGCATTTCAGGAAAGCGAAGGGGTAACAGAAGCTACAGAGTCTCAGGACTACAAAGGAGGACCTTGTGTGGATTCCTGATCTTCCAGGTAGCATTGCCACCTCTCATGGTTCCCTCACCTGGCCTCCAAATCCCATGCTTCATGGTATATCCAGAACCATGAATGACATCCCTGCAAACATGTGGACAACAATCCAGTCTTCCTGCATGGCACTGAAAATCCACAGAGCAGGACTTAGAAATTACAGTGTGTGCCAATGCTGGAAATGAACATGCTAGTGAAGACACCTTTTCCAATTTGTCCCTTCCATTCCATGCCATGAAGTTTCACAGGGAAGAGCACCATTCAAGCTGCCTCCAAGGCCTAAGGGACAGGATTACAGTGTAGTGAGGAAAGGACACGTATCTACTTTCCCACTCCACACAGCCATGGTGTTTAAGCCTGCCTGCTTTCTAGATGCTCCAGCCCGTGTGAAAGGGGAGGAGCAAGTAGTTACTCTTTTCCAAACCCATTCAGTCCTTATTCTTGCCAGTCTTCACCAAAAAGCTTATCAAACACAGTGGTGGGGCATGGGGGGCTGTGAGTGGGGGAGGGAAGTCAGGTACAGCTATTTTTCCTTCAGGAATTAGGCTAAATCCCAACGAAATACCACTGGACTAAAACCAGTGACCCTGAGTGTGATGCTTCCCAAGTCTGCTTTTGGAAAGGTAGCTTGTTATGCATATGGGATGAAAAACTGTATCCTGGAAAAACACAGAAAGTAAATATTTAAAGAAAAAGAAACACAATGAAACAAATGCCTTGTGTTTATATTTCCATGGGCCACTGCCAAGTATCTCTCCGCCTGTTACCCATCTAATGTTTAGTGTACCATATGTTTTTTAAACCAGTGGATTAAACTCCTCCATGGTTGTGAAAAACATCAGTGTATTTGTTCTGGACTTCCTTTCTGTGCATTTGTTGTTAATTTACAAGTTTCTCACATCCCTCTGACAATTTCTGTCTGTCTGTTTACATGTTTTATATTTCTGATGGAATGTATATAGTGCTCTTACCGCCACCCAGGATCTGTTATGCCCAGGAACACCAAATGTCGCTCAGCCATATTTTACTGGACATCTGAAAACACAGGCCAGGAGTATCCGTGGTGTCTTTTCAGTCCCAAGCTCCTTGACGCCTGCCTTTTAATGCTCAGAGCACCGTCTCCCTTCAAAGAGAGGAAGATTGTCAGGTCTCAACCTCTGTTCAAAGCTCAGCAAAAGTCTTAATCCAAATCTTTTTTAAGTGAGTAAGAATGAGAAGCAGACACTCCTAATTCTAATTTAGCCTCTATCACAGCTATTTTAGCTGCATACTTCACTTCGTGACATTTTGGTGGTCAAGCAACATGTCCGAAGCCAGCTAGAGAGCTCGTTTTTTGCACATCGTGTTTTTGCACATCTCTGCATAGCTGGAGATGTACATACCTTCTCAGTCTCAGAAGCTCAGCTCTTGAAGACACAACCACCAGTGCCACACATTTTTCCTCCTCTCAGCTCTCTGATCTGTCAAATGGAGAACGCAGTTCTATTAACTCCCATTGATATGGGCCTGTGAATTACACAGCAACATTAATATAAGGCACAGCTTTAAAACTCTCTAATGTTACTGATATCTGTGCTGAGGCTTAAGAAACTTGGTTGAAGCGCAAGCATTCTTCTGTGTGGTTTCCAGTTTCCCTGGAAGCAGAAAACATGAAGCACAAACAGAACTGCAGTAAAGACTAGCAGAACTCCTACCCTCCTTTTGAATGTATAAACAATTGGTGGCACGTTTGTAATGACTTGCAGAAAATATTCTGGAGAATGTGTTTGCTAGTGAAAGCCTGGTTGGAGCAACAAGTATAGATAAATGACACATTTTGATTTGTAAATGTGACAGTTCTCTGCAGGAAGAGAGACAGTTCTCTGCCCCTGTCAGAGGGGCACTCATCCTCACTGGAGACATACAGGTATGCCACATCCAACGTGCACACCAAACATCACAAAATATTTGGCTCTGGGTGCCTGCAAGGGAGGTAGTTGGTCAAGAGCGGTCACTTCCACCCCTGAGCAAACAGCCTTGTCCACGCATTGCCTATGCAGTCGCAGGTACAGCGCTTGGATGGATGTTTGATCGCTTCTGCTCTCGGATGTGGCTGGACAGCTTGTGCCGATGTGGAGCCCCAGCCAGCCGGTGGGATGCCAGGAACTTGCTCATTCGTGGTGGCAAAAACAATGAGGCTGTCACTTTAAACCAGAACAGCAATCTTTTTCAGTGTTAGATCGTGGGCAAGAGCTCATTGCTGATGTGAGGGCAAGAGTGAGCTGTGTCTAAATATTCTGAAAATGCATTTGTTTACTTGAAAAACTTTGACTCAGCTTACGCTATGTGATAAATGTTTTCTAGTCACAGTACCTAACCTGAAAAGGTCTGCATCTCTTGCTGGGAAGCAAGGCAATGGGCAAAATGTCAAAAATTCATTTTTTCAAGTAGGAAAACAAAGGGAAAGCCTTCTCACTGATTGTGGCTGGGAAGAATATTAACTGGTGCTCAGCTACTCATAAGTACTTAGTACCAAACTCCCATTGATTTCAATGATATGACTGATTCCTGTGGGAATTAGACTCTTGAATTTTTTTGAGGAGCTGGCCCACCTGACTTGTAGCCTGAGACTTTGACAGGATATGAGGCATCAAAAACTGCTTTAACATAAGCACTTTAGTTTCGCTTTTTTGCTGCAGCCCCCCCCAGAAAGGACTGGGACTGTTCCTGCAATTGTTAGTCAAAATCCAGAGCCAAGACTGGCTGACAAATCTCAATTATATGTCCGAGCCTAATTCCCATTTCTTCCCAGAGAAAACAGCAGCCCACATGCCTCTGTTGACATGCCCTGCTCAGCCTGGACCGTTGCTTTCCATCAGGTGGATGAGAACTGGGGAGGATACCATCTTGTTTAGACCACATCAAGCTCAAAGTCCACTACTGTCTGATTTAGGCTTTCCTTTCCCTTTGTCTTTGACCCTGTTTTGCGTGCCTTCTGTCAGTAAAAGATGTAACAGCACAGCTCCTTTTTTGGAAGAAAGTCTGAAAAACACAACTCTTAATCTGAACTCCACAGCGGCAAAAAAAGATCTCAGTGATCCCTGGATGCAACTGTTACAGAGCAGACACAGCGCCGCAGCATTTAGCAGGGCAAGGTTTCCATCCAGTGTGGCATCTTTCTTCTAAATAGTCTGCTCTCAGAGTCCATGACAGATAGCACACAACTGGGTACAAATCCTAGCAGGAGAGATTCACACCCGATTTTAAGAAAGCATTTCTAATGGTAGGACTGGTGAAGCACTGGCATGGATCATCAGGGTGGGGTGGGAATTTCTGGTGCTTAAGCGTTCTAAAAATGTGTTTGGCAAACGTCAGTCAGGAATGATATAATTCTGTAAGGTACTGGGGTCTTACCAGGCTTCCCTGCCTATTACTGAGCTTTTCAGAAGTAAGGCAAGTGAAAATCTGCTTTACTCTCTACAACAAGGCAGGGAAGGGCTAGGGCTTTAGGGGAGGAAGAGCGTCCTCTAATCACCAACAAATCCCATCAGCCTCATGCCAACTTCCAGCATTATCAGAGCCCAGCTCCCAGTGCTGCCGGAGCAGACGCAGAAGCTGGACTGCCGCAGTTTGTGCAGAGGACACAGGGATCAGCCCCCTGCACTGCCCACAGGTGTCTGCAGCACCACTGCCACAGTTCTCACCAGGGCGAGCCCCAGCGATGCCCCTTGTGTTATCATTAATGCACATACGTACATTTAAGGAATAAAAAAGCACCTTCAGTCTAGACAGTACCTGCACCTTCCTAACACCCTCCTCCTCTGCTGACTCTGGACTTATTCCAAAGGGTGAGAGATGCATGGAGAGCCTGCAGATGCCTGTCTCAGTCCAAACGCTTGTATGCATGCATGTTCAAGGAAAGTTTGCTGCTGGGACATTAGACTACCCCTGCCTCCAAGGCTATCTTGTTGGTCCGCGAGGCAAGAAAATTGCTGTGAGGTTGCAGGTGGAGCGTGTTTGTGTGGTACGGTGGGAAGGGAATCTGCATTGTGTGCCTCTGCATTGAAATATGGACTATGTCCTGAGAACGCAAGTGTTGCCATCTTCTTTACAAAACAGCCACGGGAATGTAGAAGTTGTTTAAAAACTAGATAGGCAATGTCTGGTCAAAATGCTGTCCAGAGAAATGGCAGGTGTTTGTTCTCATGGGACCTCTTCATGTCACAGCTTGTCTGAATATTAAAAGGGACCATTTGTGTGTGAAGGGGTAAAGAAGGGTCAGGGTCACATTGTTCTTTGCTCTCTTTGTTCTGTTAGAACAAAGAAAGGAGTCAAACTTGAATCCACAGAGCGGAGGGGCAGCCAAACTGCATGCTGGGGAACCTGTTTGCATTTATAACTAGCGTAGTGTTAATTAAATAGAAATGGATTCACAGGCATACTTTCTGTGCTGGTTTGTTTTTCTATAAAACTTTGTTTCAGGGATAGGAGGGAAAGAGGAGAGCTGTTCCTTCTGTGCATGCGTGTGACAATTTCAGCACAGTCACTTAACACTCCAGCTTTCTCTGCATGCATGGTGCAAATCACAAAAACACAACTCACAGCCCAGAATATTATTATAGTTCACACAGTAACCGTACTTCAGCTTTGCTTTTTCCACCAGAAACTGTATAAGGAGTAAAATAGGATGTCAGTAAAACCTGAGGTTTAGCTAAATTAAAATGTATAATTGCTATGAATAACACCTCCAATTTTGAACTGGGATTAAATTACGTGTTATGTCATTAGTATTCAACATCATCACTACAGCTTTCAGTTGCAGCTCTGGCCTATAAAGTGTCTGTGTGAACACAGCGTTGAACAGGCTCTGTGTTTCTAAATCAGTCTATATCAAGGTAGTTCAGTGATACACGCACAGAACAGGCTTTCTGTGTGGTGCTCTGCTACCAGTCTGTGTTTGCAAGGCCAAGGGATATACACAGCACATTCGGCTTCAATCTGTGAGACACACGATAAGCACATTTCCATTTTAAAGTCGTTCTCCAAAGCAGAGCTGAACCTGATAAAAAACCCCTATACTCACTGAAAAAATAATAAAGAAAAAGAGAAATAAATATGTTGCTCGAGTAGGGAGAAAAATTACATTTACATAGGGTATGAGATGGCTAGCACTGCTGTGTTTATAGCACTATTCAAGTCTGGTTTGGCTACGAGGAGAACTATATAGTGAGCCGTGGGACTTGCACTGCTCTGAAGTGCTTGCCGCCAAAGCCATGGCTCACACAGCAGGCTAGAAAGGCTGGCTCCAGAGCCGCTGCCCTGCCTATCACTAAAGCAAGATGCTACAGACCAGCTAGGTCACTCTATAGATCTGACTGTACCCTAAGGCCAGGAGGAGCTGGGAGATGGTGCTGGATCTGGCCTCTGGGAACGGACAAGGGCTTCTGCCTCCTGCTGAGTCTTCAAATCAGGTGGAGAAGGGAAGACATGTTTCCATGCTTGATTAGGAGGGGAAGTCCCCAGTGCCATCCAGACACGAACTTGGCCAAGGACAGGGATCAGAAGCACTTGCCATTTCCAGAGCAAGGACCTGGCCACTGGGAACAGCAGTGTGTCCCCACACTGAAGGGGCTGAGGAATGGGTGGATGAATGACCAGCTGTACCCTGCCATTCCCAGGCAGACTGTCAGCTGAAGCTTAGTACAAAATAGAGAACAAAAACTGGCTGCAAGATGTGACATGCTTGATCTGAAATGGCGTTTTGCTCAACCTTTTATGGAAACACCTACGTACACTTGGTCTCTTGCTAAAGACACTGAGCGTCCAGAGTTTTGTTCATGACATATATGGATGATTTCTTAAAAGGAAGGACAGTGGCTGCCTTGAAACCAGACCAACTTGTTGCCTATTGCATTGGGAGGGGTGTTGAATTCAGTTATTTGTAATCACAGCTGTGGAAGCCTGACTCCCATAGCCAGTATGATTCCAAAAGGGTTTAAAGTGCTTTGGGACATATTACTTGGTATGTTTTCACTTATTTACACTCTTTTAATTACGCCAGTAGTGGCTTAACCTACCACCTGAGGATTTTTTCTGCATGAGGGAATCTGAGAGCTAAGATTTTCTTTGTGTCTTTTATTGAAGTTTTGAAGTTCTGTATTAAATGAAACCTTTTTTTTTTGTGGATCGCTTTTTGCTTTGATTTTTTGTTTCAGTAAAAGTGAATGCAATTGAAATATTAAACTTTGCTTGATTTGAAGGGAAGGAGGAAGGAGAAATGTGATCTCTTTAAACCACCTCATTTCTCCCTGAGAGCAACAGACCTTTCTTTCCTGTGATTTCAAAGCTTTCCTAAAATTTGCCGGAATCTTTGGCAAATGCAGGATGTACTTTGGTTTCATAATGAAATATACAGCTAGAATCTCGAGAAGTTCAAAGCAGGCCCCCAGGAACTGCTAAAGATACTGCTATCAAGCACTCGTGACTCCGTTTTCTCTTTCTGTGCTTATCCACGGTGTGTCCTGAATTTGGCATTAAACTGATTTTCTTTTATATAGCCTATTTGTAGAAGTGAAAACCACCTCCATGGTGACAAGACACCCTGTTGAGGATTGTGGGAAAGTAAAGAAATTGAATGGAAGGATAGAAATGGGTCTTACTCCTAAGGGTTGGGTTTTCAGGGTTTGGGGATTTTTTGCTTTCTGTGTGAGTTTCAGATGCAAATTGATAGAGTTCCTATAGTGGTAAACACTGCTGAATTCAGGAGAAACAGATATAAGAATATGCCTCTAAGTTTTGAATGTTAGTCCTTTTGGGAACAGGAGATACAAGTGGTATCATGAGAGACTGCAATTCGCATGGGCCTGGGGTTCAGAGAGGAGAGATTTCTAGTAACCTGTTTGTGCTCACAGCTGTCTCTCTTGACAAATTCCAGGGGCTGAGCCCTCCCAGCCTGTGGGCTTAGCCTTGTTGCCCTGCTTGTCTAATTGAGAGGTGCTGATAACTGTGAGAAGTGTCTTTTTCAGATTGTTTGTGAACAACTCTATTGAGAGACTAGGGAAATCAATGAACCATCACCACAGCTCACTGTGGCTAACTCATGATTTTTGACATCTTCACTGAATCAAGAACTTCTGGAAGCCAGTTTTGCTAGGCACCCTACAAAAACATCCAGTTAGCCCTCCTGCATCTGCAGGATGCATCTAATGACACAGTTGATCTGTGCCTTACCTCCTATTTCAATTGAGGTTCATCAATCCACTCTCAAAACAGGTGAACATGTTTGGGGAGGGAAGTAGAACCAATAGTGCAAACCCTTGTGATCTGTCACCTTTCAGTATTTTCCCCTTAATTAACTTTGTCTGCGCAACAAACAGGCAAGGGATTTCTCCAGGAGCAGTGTTTCAGCAAGAAACTCTCTTCCCAGGTAACAGATAGGCATAAAGACTAATGTGCAAAGAAGTAATTTAATTCATTAAATGGCTGGCATTTTGTAGATCCAGCTAGCTTTCCCAGGCTCCCAGTATGGGCAGTGGGAAGGGGGAAGGGAAGAGAGAGGGAGAGAGGGAGAAAATCATGCAGATGGTGATTTCAAAGACGAGTTATTGGAATTATTCTTATTTGCCCTAATTTTTTCTCACTGCCTACATATGGAATTAAGCGTGGCTAGCCAGCTGACTCAGTTGATGAAGTGTCTACATTTGGATGATGTGAATACCCATGGATTTACCAACAGAAGTATAAGAAAAACTGTATGCTGTGCCAGACAATATGAAAAGTTCCTATTAACTCTAGAGAGAATCTCTGTTGTAGCAGACATCTGTTTTCCCTGATGTAGCTTAACATTGAGATAGGAAAAAAAGGCAGTGGGGATGCAGTAAAACACAAATTAATCTGGTTTGCAATCTTGCTTGTACACCCTTGACAAAACAGGTGCAGATTTATGATCTTGCATCTCTCTTCTACAGCAAATACAACCCTTAGCCTAGAAAGGAGGCAGGCTGACAGCAGACCTTCAAACAATATTCCTTCAGTTTTGGTGAAGCTGACCACTGACTTGGAACGTGAAAGGTTTGTTTGGAAGAAATGAGGAAAACCAAAGTATCCCATGATGGCTGTTTCCAAGAATCTTCTTTCTGAAAGAGACAGGGAAGATGGTTTCTAAATCACCTCCACCATGGACTTCCCATCGGAAGGCTGAGTGCTGACAGGATGTTGGGGCCTCTAATGACACCATTTGGTCACCGATTATTTGTGGGTTGGGGCTTAGTGGGTGGCATTGGAGTTCTTTCTGAACTTTTTAATCTTGTTGCTTTTGGCTGTTTTCTTTTTTTTTTTTTTTCCTGTTCCCTGGAGTGGCCGGGAAAGGGTGGTGGTGGGAGGACACAGCATTCACAGCTAGCCCGAGACACCGGCCAGTTTATTTACTTAAACAACAAACATCCAGCATGCCAGGAGAGCAGTGACAGAGGGCAGTTCCTGAATGGGATGAGACAGTATGTCTGCTAAATCGCCCACCCACATCGCCTGAAAGGGTTTAGCGGTGTTGACTCCTTGTGAGGAAATGACAGCTTGTGTGTTCAGAAACGTCACAGGCTACCCAGCAATGTGTGTGATGTGAGGATCTCACAAGCTGTTTGCAAATGGCCAGAGGCAAAACTCTGCTTATTTTCCCTTTATTTCCTTCACCCCTCTGTGTCCCCCTCCCCTGCCCCCTTTTGGGGGCTGTCATTCTTCTCACCATCCTGTGTGCAGCTGGCATTAAGGAGCAGAGCTCATTCTCCATCGGATGGAGGAAGAAGGGGGTTATATAAACAAACAGAACAACAAGAACATTTCTAGGAGCAACATCAAACCTGACCTTTTGTTTTATGGCAAAAAGTAACAAAGATGTTCTTGGGAAAACAGCTTAGCTGAGAGGGGAATAAACACGAACCCTTGAACTGTTGTGCCTGTGTGGAGCTGACCAAGCAGTGCTTTGCTTTCTTACCAGGGCTCTGAACTCTGCTGGACTATAAAAATGTACATTGTTGTTCTCATTCTGTAAAGGCTGGTAACCTCAGAACTCTGCTGAAATGAAGCAAAACAAACCTTTTGCTATCTGTTGTTTTTCTAGCAAGCCTTGAGTTGGATTTCTGCTGACAGCTCCTCAGCATGGCAACGTGTGACACCAGTGCTCTGTGATCTCTGCTGCTCGCCTGCTGCTTCTCCAGATTGAAACAAAGGTGTTGACTTTGACCTACAAAGACCTAAATGGCTTTGGACTTTCCTACTTGATTTTCTCCTTCTGTCAGTTGTGACCAGCAGAGGTGCCCCAGATGCTGTATTGATGAGAGAGGGTGAGAGTGGTTTCTCACTAAGGACGCCTGATGGATGGATAAGTTCCTCCATACCCACTCCAAAATACTCTCCTGAACCCTGAGCACGTGAAAAGCTTGCGAAAGACCAAACCATTTCCTCTGGGTCCTGTCACAAGCCTGATGCACCATTGAAAGAGGACCAGGGAATCAAGAATCAAGAAGTTTAGTTTTGGGTCTTCTAAACACCAACTCCCCAGCTCTGTAGAGGGGTTTTTAACTACTTGGCTACCGGTAATGAAGTACCAACTGCAATTGAGTTTCAGCAGCATTTGGGAGACTCAGTTCCTCAGTCACAGGGAGTGAGATTAATTTCATCTAAGTTCAGGTGCCTAAAATTTAGACATCAACATTTATTATCTAAGTAATGAGTACTTATCATTTAATGCTACTGCATCTAGACATTAGTTGAGATGAACTACTAGACTGGACTTCAACAGCAGTCAATGGGGAGGAATTTTTGTGACCTATCTGGACACCTGCCATGGGATGAGAGGACCCATGCCCCGGCACTTCCCTTTTCTCTTCACTGATTAAAGGAAGTGTCAGTGAATATTCATATGCGTCTGAATCACAGAATCACAGAATCACTACGGTTGGAAAAGACCTGTAAGATCATCAAGTCCAACCTGAAAAACAACAAAAAAAAAAAAAACAAAAAAAAAAACCCACACAAACAACCCACGCAAGCCAACCACCACACAACAACAACAAGGCACAACACACCAAAAACCAACCCACCCAACACCACACAGCACCATGTCCATCAAGCTACATCCCACAATGCCACATCCACACGCTCCTTGAATACCTCCAGGGAGGGTGACTCTACCACCTCCCTGGGCAGCCTATTCCAATGTTTCACTACTCTCTCAGTAAAGAACTTTTTCCTAATATCCAGCCTGAACCTCCCCTGGCGCAACTTGAGGCCATTTCCTCTAGTCCTGTCACTCATCACTTGGGAGGAGAGACCAACACCCACCTCTCTGCAACCCCCCTTCAGGTAGTTGTAGAGAGCGATGAGGTCTCCCCTCAGCCTCCTCTTCTCCAGGCTAAACAACCCCAGCTCCCTCAGCCGCTCCTCATAAGACTTGTGTTCCAGACCCCTCACCAGCTTCGTCGCCCTTCTCTGGACACGCTCCAGCACCTCCATGTCTTTCTTGTAGTGAGGGGCCCAAAACTGAACACAGTATTCGAGGTGTGGCCTCACCAGCGCCGAGTACAGAGGCATGATCACCTCCCTGCTCCTGCTGGCCACACTATTTCTGATACAGGCCAGGATGCCGTTTGCCTTCTTGGCCACCTGGGCACACTGCTGGCTCATATTCAGCCGGCTGTCGATCAACACCCCCAGGTCCTTTTCTGCGGGGCAGCTTTCCAGCCACTCATCCCCAAGCCTGTAGCGTTGCCTGGGGTTGTTGTGGCCAAAGTGTAGAACCCGGCACTTGGCCTTATTGAACTTCATCCGGTTGGCCTCAGCCCATCGATCCAGCCTGTCCAGATCCCTCTGCAGAGCCTTCCTACCCTCAAGCAGATCAACACTCCCTCCCAACTTGGTGTCGTCTGCAAACTTGCTGAGGGTGCACTCTATCCCCTCATCCAGATCATCAATAAAGACATTAAACAAGACCGGTCCCAAAACTGAGCCCTGGGGGACTCCGCTTGTGACCGGCCGCCAGCTGGATTACACCCCATTCACTACAACTCTCTGGGCTCGGCCATCCAGCCAGTTTTTTACCCAGCGAAGAGTGTACCTGTCTAAACCACGGGCCGCCAGCTTCTCTAGGAGAATACTATGGGGAACAGTGTCAAAGGCTTTGCTGAAGTCCAGGTAGACAACATCAACAGCCTTCCCCTCGTCCACTAGGCGGGTCACCTGGTCATAGAAGGAGATCAGGTTGGTCAAGCAGGACCTGCCTTTCATGAACCCGTGCTGGCTTGGCCTGATCCCTTGGGTATTCTGCACGTGTCCCGTGAGCACCCTCAAGATGAGCCTCTCCATAACCTTCCCCGGCACCGAGGTCAGGCTGACAGGCCTGTAGTTCCCCGGATCCTCCTTCTGACCCTTCTTGTAGATGGGTGTCACGTTGGCAAGCCTCCAGTCATCCGGGACCTCCCCCGTTGACCAGGACTGTTGATAAATGATGGAGAGTGGCTTGGCAAGCTCCTCCGCCAGCTCCCTCAGCACCCTTGGGTGGATGCCATCAGGCCCCATAGACTTATGAGTCTCCAGGTGGCATAGCAGGTCATTAACTGCTTCCTCCTGGATCATGGGGAGCCTATTTTGCTCTCCATCCCTGTCATCCAGCTCAGGGAGACGGATACCCTGAGGATACCTGGTGTGGCTGTTAAAGACTGAGGCGAAGAAGGCATTAAGTACCTCAGCCTTTTCCTCATCCTTCGTGACAATGTTCCCCGCCGCATCCAGTAGAGGATGGAGATCCTCCTTGGCCCCCTTTTTGTTGTTAATGTATTTATAGAAGCTTTTTTTGTTGTCCCTCACGACCGTGGCCAGGTTGAGCTCTAGCTGGGCTTTTGCCTTCCTAATTCCCTCCCTGCATGACCTAACGAGGTCCTTGTATTCTTCTTCACTTGCCTTCCCCTTTTTCCAGAGGTGGTAAGTTCTCTTTTTTTCCCCGAGCCTCAGCATAAGCTCCTTGTTCAGCCAGGCCAGCCGTCTTCCCCGCCGGCTCTTCTTACGGCACATGGGCACTGCCTGCTCCTGCGCCTTCAAGATTTCCTTCTTGAAGAAGGTCCAGGCTTCCTGGGCCCCTTTGCCCTTTAGGACCGTCTCCCAAGGGACCCTCCCGACCAGTGTCCTGAACAGGGCAAAGTCTGCCCTCCGGAAGTCCATGGTAGCGGTATTGCTCACCCGCCTCCTTACTTGGCTAAAAATTGAAAACTCTATCATTTCATGGTCGCTAAGCCCAAGACGGCCTCCGACCTTCACTTCTCCCACCAGACCCTCTCTGTTTGTAAACAGCAGTCAAGCAGGGCACCTTCCCTGGTAGGCTCCTTTACCAGCTGCGTCAGGAAGTTATCTTCCACACACTCGAGGAACCTCCGGGACTGTTTCCTCTTAGCTGTGTTGTACTTCCAGCAGACATCCGGTAAGTTGAAGTCCCCCACAAGAGCAAGGGCTTGCGACTGTGAGACTTCTGCCAGTCGCTTGTAGAACGCTTCATCAGCTTCTACGCCCTGGTCGGGTGGTCTATAACAGACCCCCAGCAGGATATCCGGCTTGTTGGCCTTCCCCCTCAAACTCAATTATCTAAATAAACTTAAACAGATAAATCTCAGATAGTGGGTCACATAAACATGATTATTTTTTACTACTCCCTTTTAACTAAAATACCTTTCTGTGGTGCATATTCTTTCCCAAAATGTTTATGACTGCTTGCTAACATCATGCTCCTGCCATCCTCAAATTTTAGGTTGAGATCAACAGCAGTGGTTAGCTGTCTTATGCCCACAGGGCACCTAGATAGCTTTCTGGATCTGGACTTCACTACCCTAGGCACAGTCTACTAATCCACTCTTGCCTGGTGTCCTGGTTTCGGACGGGGTAGTGTTAATTTTCTTCCTAGTAGCTGGTATAGTAATGTGTTTTGGATTTAGGATGAGAATAATGTTGATAACACACTGATGTTTTAGTTGTTGCTGAGCAATGCTTACACTAAGTCAAGGTCTTTTCAGCTTCTCACAATGCCCTGACAGCAAGGAGGCTGGGGGTGCGCAAGAAGCTGGGAGGGGACACAGCCAGGACAGCTGACCCAAACTGGCCAAAGGGATATTCCATACCACATGACATCACGCTGAACAAAAACCTCTGGGTGGAGTTGGCTGGGGAGGGGGCGGGTGGTGCGAGGCCGCTGCTCTGGAACTGGCTGGGCATCAGTCAGCAGGTGCTGAGCAATTGCATTGTGCGTCGCTTGTTCTATATATTCTTTTATCATTATTATTATTGTATTCCTTTTCTCTCCTACTAAGTTGTTTTTATCTCAACCCACGAGTTTTACCTTTTTTCCAAATGTCTCCCCCATCCCACTGGGGGGTAGTGAGCAAGCAGCTGTGTGGTTCTTAGTTGCTGGCTAGGGTTAAACCACAACACCTGGTCAGACTTTACATTATACAAAACTATGTGCAGACATCCCCTTCTGTTCCTTACACTTGTGAGAAGCAGACAAACTAAAGCTCATTCTCAAAGTGCACATTCTTGGGCAGTTTTGAAATCTGCTAGAACAGAACTAGCCCCTGCTTGCACCCCATGGTTTTAGGGACCAGTGAAAGCAAGTTCTGAAAGTGACATCAGAGCACAGCTCACCAGCCGTCTTCAAGAAGGGCATTTCTCTCTTTGCTTTTCCCACAACCTAGTAAATACTTGGTACATCTGCAGCAAGCATCACAGATTATTCATGTAATGTTCAGAGTTTAACAGGAATATCCTAAACTACAGAGAATGATGTATTGTGGGGCAAGTAAGGCCAGATTTCTGTGTGTGTATGTGCACCTGCAGTTGTGCACCTGCAGTTGTGCTATTTCTTTACAAGTGAGAGACACAACTCTAAATGGAATAAACTGAATGGAAAAAGCTAAGCTCCAGAACTAGGGACAGACAGACCTGATTCTGCACTTTGCCCAGGCATACCTATCTACTTCATAGCTATTGCTGTCTGTCTGACAGCAGTTCAGTTCTACTACTTCACTGTATCAAGCAGAAGGAGATGAATCCATATGAATCCTCCCCAGATGCTGTGAGGACTCCCTTCTCCACAGGCATGTAGAAGACACAGCTAGTCTGACACCTCTTATGGATGAGCCCACTATAAATTTAAAAGGTATACAAATGCCTACATACACACCCAGATTAACAACACGTTCACAGAAGTATATTGGCTGAATGTAAACAATCAAAAAGCAGCACTCTACTATTTCTTGCATCTGACTCTTCCAGAGGAAGTCTCAGAATAAACAACGTCCTTACATTCCACGTGGACCATAAAGACAGCTTGCCTCTTCTGTCAAATCTGAGATTTATCAGCAGGCGCAATCTCTCTCGACTGTGTCACTGAACACCATTACCTAGATTGTTACCTATCCTGGAGTTGACAGCTGGTGCCTGGTTTTACCATCAATCAACTTTCCTATTCTGCAGTCTCCATGCTGATCATATGCATAACTGAAGTGTCTGCCTGAGAAATGTAACCCTGCATCCCTCCCTGCACATAGTGTATAGCCCTATGTATTGAGAGATGAAACCTCTACTAATAAAGCAATAAACTGCTATTCCAGTTTGTGTATCTTCAATTGCTATTTGCTGTGCATGGATACTGATACTGAGTCTCACACAGCATCACTGAAGCACCAAGCTATTGCTAAATGCTCTCTGAAAAAAAAGGCATTTATAAACATTGCCACCTTGCTTTGGGTCTCTGAAAACCTTTGCCCTGAACATTACACCATGCAGACAATCTAAATGGTCAGATGCTTGACCTACAGTAAATACATGCTTCTATGTTTCATTAATAAACCATACGCAATCATTCCCTGGTATAATTTTAATTGAAGCATCAGACTGTCCCTGGGGAAGGGCGAAGGAGAGGGTAGTCCACATTTTTAAACAGACATTTCGACTGCACTCTACCTGAGGGAGAAGACACTTGTATTTTCTGACAAGTAATGACTGAATCTGAAAAACTGCCTTTAGGCACATGTTTTAACTGGCAAATTTTGGCCCATTTCAAAGTGATGACACGAGAAGCAGTACGAATCCTGTTTGTTCACAAGCCTCAAGTGAATAACAAACCTCTAAGTTAGTACGCCAGTGGCACACATTTCAGTTGTGCCTAGAGTATGAGCCCTTTATCAACACCTGTCCTGAAGGTGGAAAGAGGTGTGCAACCGGCACTCGAAATCTGTTTGTACTTCAATAAAATATTGCCTTCTGCCCACACCAGCCAGGAGGGACAGAGCTTGATGGAAAGTATATTTTGGGAACAAGCATTTGTCTCCAAAATATCCCTGCATCCTTCTCGGTGCAGCTCCACCACTGGACTTCTGTAGCCAGTGTTTTGACTACTGTGCTTCTCCGAATTTGTGAGATAGCATGCAGCCCAAAGTATCTAAACCAGATGACTTGTTTTGGAGCTAGAGTGGAAAATCTGACTGAAAAGCAGCAGAGTAGATACAGACATAGATGATGAACAGCTCTCCCACGTAATAAGATTACCCTTAATTCCTTAATCCTAAAATATTTAGAACAAAATGAAGCAACATCATACTAATACACAAACTGCCACTTGAGCATGTGAATATATGATTGTAAAAATCACCTGTCAGCTCTCATTCTGAAGATTTTAATGTGGTGGAAAGTCTGCTGAGATCTATGTGGAATGCAGATACATTCCAATTGTCCAAGTAGCTCTGGGACAATCCAGGAGTCATGATTTCAAATAAACTCAAATACCCCATAAGTTTTAGAACCGACGGATATGTCTGATATCTGGGTAATCTGAAATTTGGTTACACTAAATCTGAACCATCTGAGATTACCACAGTGTCATATTACCAATATCTCTATTATGGATTTACAGTACTATCAAATTCAGGCTCTTGCAATCAGAGATACAGTTCCATCCACCTCGGCTATCTGCCAGAAGAGAAAGCAGCTGTTTTCTGCTAAGACACTTGCCACATGTATTGATTTTACCATTCTGGATTGCAAGTTTTTGGCAGTGACTGGGCATCATTATTAACTTCACTAAAATTCTCAGAGCAATTCCTACACATATGAAAACTCTCCAAATGGGGGACCAGAGTATTGTAAGTGATGCAGGGGTTTTTTGAGGAAATTATATTGCCTCAGTTATATAGAAGGTCAAAATAAATGATAATAACAGTCTCCTATGGCCTTAAAATCTATTAAGTCTAAATAAATCTAGAAATAAGTGCAGTAGAGAGGGGAGATGAAACACATTTTCAGTGAAGTTATTTTTTGCTGATGTTTACTTTGTAACAAGTAAGCTGGAATTCACATTGAATTTGTTGAGTTGTTTTAGCCACACAGAGAAAAGTAAAAGTTCTTTTAGACATCCTAAATCAACATTCGAGACATTTGCTTTGGCATTTTGAAGTCACATTCTGTTTAGAAACCACTCCAGCTTTATTTTATGAGAGAGAAAAATCTCCGAATTAAACTCTGCATTTCGGGGTTAAACAAAATGCCTTGTCCATTCTCTTCAACAATGCTTTTCTAACTTCCCAGTTTGCCTGTGATTGAAAACCTAACTTGTCCTACAGGTGGAGTGTAGGAAGGTGCAGTTTTTTTAGTGAAATCTTAACTTTGTTCTCAGGAACACATCCTGCCAGAGCGCAGCAGTAGCAATGAATACAGGCACAGCAGCATGACGATGAACCTCTGATTGCACTCTCAGCAAGAGGCGACAGGAACATGTGGTACCGAATCCACCACACATGCCCTTTCAATTTGAGAATGCAAAGCAACTGATGAGCTTAGACTGTATGAAATGGAAAGAGATTTCATCTCCACTGTATTCCTACTTGATGGACCCTCAGATAAAGGAGAACAGGATTGAGACTATGAGCATTTATACCATCTCTTTTCTGTTGAAGCAAACACAAGAGCTTCAACTTCTATAGAAAATTTTGGGTTATATTTTTTTAATTCATCATGGTGTTTATTAGATAAATAAGTAATACTGAGATTAATCATCATATGGAACTGCAAACCACTTCTCTGCTTCAGGAAGCTCAGATAGTCCTCTTTTAAATTGCCACCCTACTGCAAAACCATTTACAGCCTTAATAAGTGGGAGTCCTGTCTACATCCCAATGAAAAATATATAGGCAATGCCTCCCCTGCTAAGCTATTTTAAAAATTGATCTCTTCTGTGGCCCGTCTGATAGACGCAATAATGGAAGTCTGTGAAAAACATGACAAAATTGCACACAGATAGACAGACCCACAACAGAGCACGTTGAACGGCTTCTAAACCTATAGAAGTCACACTGTTTCCTGCACTGATTGTTTGAGGATCTGAGCTTATTGAAGCCAGGGTGATTTGGAACAGCTTAGAGAGGAACTATTGACTGAAGAGCCCTTTTGTATGGAAAACCATTGTTCGGTAAAATTTTATGACTTCACAGTTTTTAACAAGAGGAATTTTAACAAGGAAAGTTTCCTTCAAGGTTTCTTTATGAAGTGGGTGAGCTGAGTTCCCCACTTCTCCACAGATTAAGCTCTGTTCTAAGAAGCTTTCTCGTCTTTCACCTACTGGAAAAAACAAAAGGCATAGCCTGAGTTTAGCAGTGCAAGCACCTCATCATGAGTCAATCCCACCCACCTAAAAGGAGGAAGGAGAATTTCCAGCATAATTATTATTAAAGTTGTGATGTTTTTTAGAGGAGCTGCTGGTGGTGACCAGGGTATCTCCTCTGGCTAACAGTTACATTATCAGGAATCCCCTCCCTGTGGTCCAGGACATTTGCCAGCAAGAAAGGCTTCAAATTTCTCTTCACCACAGTGTCATTCCAACAGGGGGGCAGAAAGGGCAACTAATGCTTTCACTACCATGTCACCTGGGGGCTTGCCCTGCATAGCATTCAATGATCCAGAGGTAAAGGATCTTTCAGCAGATGCAAAAAGGTGAGAAGACTTGGGCTACCAAAACACACTATGAAATATACTCTGGGTGCATGTGTGCATTCTCTTGACTCATCCCATTCCTGTGAGGAGGCTATACTCTGTGGCAGGGCTTTCTTTGGTGGCTTGTCCTCAGGGGGCAATCCAGCAGTAAAAACAGCGCAGTATCATGTGCATAGTAGCGCTCATTCAGTGTTTCTAATGCTGCAGCGTTAGCCCTGGAGCACACGGAAGGAGAAGCAGATACCAAAATATGTAGACATCAAAAGTACCCTCATTACATTCCAAAGTCTTATTAAAATCCACTGTAATCCTCCTTGCCAGGACCTTTCTGCCAGACTATCATTCATGGCCTTTACAACCCATACTCATAAGCCTGAAGCATTATGTTTCATCTCACATTAGATTTTAAATGCCATTTCTAAAATGCTGTTCTGTGTCAGGACACACCGGGGATACTATCTGACGAGAAACTAAAGTGTAGCTTTTTATTATACTTTAAAAATATATCTAAATGGAGGCCAAAAGACTTTTATGCTTCTACAAGCATAAAAATATTCTGAAGTACCGTGTTCCAACAGGACATATTTTTCTTAGTGATGTCCTTCTTCCCCAATACCAGCAACATTTTCCTGATCATGTGTCCCTTAGGCTTCACTCTGGTTTTTTTCCCCTGACTCAAGGAAACTTCATGTTAATTAGCATAAGCCAAGGTCAAAGCAGAGGACATGAGTGAGCCTAACAGAGTGAAGACCCTTTTCAATGTATCTTAATATCCTAAAGCTTCACGCTTTGTAAATTGCATCATTGTAGGATTTATTCTCCCCATTTTTTCCAGTGTTTGGACTTGATAGGAAAGCCTAATGGTCTCAAAAGAAAAAAGCTGCATCTTGAAAGGCAACAATTGCTCCCTATGTGGTATTGAACTCCCACAACTACAAATTGATGTCAGTACACCACACCGCCAGCTGGGAGGGGGGGGAGGGCAGCTAGAAACACGCTGTGGGGACAAATGGCATTTATCTGTCATTTCCTTGGTGAAGCACCATGCAGACTCTTGTCTCGACTGAGCAGTGAAACGGCAGGTCCACCAGCACTCCCTTTTTTTTGCAAATCCCCCATATATTTAGAGTAGCACCATGGAAAACACTTGAAAATGCCACAAACTTATTTCTTTTCTCTGGCAGGTGAAGCTCTGGGCTCTACCAGCAGAGTGGAAATCTCAGAGAAACTCACCTGTAATTCTCTGCTATGTGGTGAGGCTCCTTAATACCTTTGCGTAGGGAGCAGTGGTAGCTACAGCAGCTTCCCCGTACACTTGCAGCAGACCTGCAGCTGCAGCTCAAGTCATTTTGAACTCTGGATTTGATAAGTGCTATGGTGGTTACTGTGCTCGATGTGTGGTCTGGAAGGGAAGAGGGTCTTCCTTGGCAGACAGCAGCACAAGTGCTGCACGCTTCAAAGAAGACCTCATGGGGCTGCCATAGTGTCATCTCACTTTTGTACATGGAGGAAGCTGCCTTATTTGGGTCACTTCTGTCGTATTCTGGTCAGAATTTTACTTTAAGATACGTTCTCCCCTTATACAGTCTGTGCTGTGATAGACTTTAAGAGTGGGTATGAGTTTTACAGCTTACAGAGTGCCAGGAATGTGGAAGGTGCCACAGATATAGAAGAAGTATATGGTCCCTGCAGCTTATTATCAAATCAAAGGTATGATTACAGCAGCAGCAGCAGAGAGCTGAATTCCAAAGATTAGCCACCCAACCATTTCTTTAATACTGTGGTCTCTGAGCTTGACACATTTAATAAGCAAGTATTTTACTCAACAACATCTCTTTACTTTTTTGTATCAGAGTAAAATAATTGTCACACTTCTGAAACCTTACAGATCAATGCTGCAGTTTTAAAGGAAATGATGGGAGAAAGGCAAATGGGATATATAAGAATTGCAGCACCATTATGGCCAGGTGCATGAGAATATTTATTACTTTATAACAGCTGAAAATAATTTGTGAATATGCAAGATGTGTACATGAATAATTTCGTGTCTGCTTGGTAATAAAAACCAAACAGCGTTATAAATGACCTGACAGTCTCATAGCATTCACGTCATGCATGTGTATGGGGGGGTGCTATGACATGTGTTTCACACATACTTTATTCCTGTGCATGCGAAAAGGTCTCGTCCCCCAGCAACACGTGTGCCCACATGTATTATTCAGAAGTGGAAAAGGACTTACATGGCCCTGAGACTGCCTGGGCTTAGCCAGGTGTTACCCTGACCTCCAAGCTGAGGTGTAGCTTTCCCTACCTACATCAACGCTACAGGTGATGCTGCTGGACTTGGCAGGACCATCACCCCAGCTGGGTGAGAGCAGCTTACCCCTGGTGCACCAGTGCCTGGAGGAACTCTGCCTCCCTCCTGAATTATACCACCACAGTGTAGTTCCTGAAGGTGAAATAAGCTGAATTCCAGTTTTGTGTACACAGGCTGCCTCTCTCTCTCTCTGGTCAGGCCCGTCCATGATAGCTTGATCAGTCCTGGAGCTAGGGGAAACACCTCATCCCCAGAGGGGCTGGCCCGTCGCCTTACATCGAGTTCCACAGCCCAGTCCTACATTGCTCAGGGCCAGGGTCAGCAGCACAGTTCCTGAGCACCAGGGCCCAAGAGCAGTCTTGTGAGGAAGAGAAGGAGGGATGCCCTGTGTGGCTGCCAACCCTGGGTGCAGCCGGGAGTCAGGCAATGGTGCCTGGGTCAGGAGGGCAGCACCTCAGATGCTGTGAGAGCCTGCACCTGCTCTTCGCACTGCTTCCTTGGGGAGGGAAGAGACATCCTACAACAGAAATGAAGGTTTCATAAGAAGGTGGTTGATGATGAAAAAGGAGAAGGCCAAATCCACACGCAGGACCAGCTTTAAAGTAGGAGTCAGCCGCCATCAGCATAGGCGTTGATGTACCAGCTGCATCTCTGTAGTGACCGAAGGGTGTGAAAATGCACTGAATAAGCAGTTATCAGCTTCTTGCTGTATTTGTGAGCACCCTCACTGTATCAGACAGTGCTGGGTGGCCCTTCTTTCAGAGAAAAGGTAGTAAATTACTTCACATTCAAATGGGATTACGAATATGACCACTGTAAGAACTGCACGGCACCTGGGAGAGCCAGAGGCTGTCTCTGTAGAGTCTTTAAGCAGCAGCTAAGAAAAGCAAACCTGTTGCTGAAGTTAAGCAAAGGTCTGCATCTACACTGGAGAATATCCAAAAGCCTAAAAACAAAAAAAAATTTTGAAAAGACACTGATCTTCATTTTTACTGTGAAGCCTGTAACATTGCAGGATACTAAAAAAAAAAGTAAGAGATGGCTGAGAGTGTATCTTTAGAAACACCGAAAGCAAATGAGTATCTCTGCCTGTTGTCCACAAGCATATGAATTCATTATACTAACAGTTGTGTTGATGTAGCTGTGATGATACAAGGATAAAAGCAGTCAAGGTTTGTCAGGAGATGCAATATCTTCTATTAGATCAGGACATGAAGAAGGGCATATGTGCCTGTAAGATTGCCTGTTTTTTCCAAGTCTAACAGTCAATCTAATAAAGGACATTATCTCTCCTGACAAACTTTGCCTCATTCTTATTACCCTATGCAGTTTTCTTTCTTTCTGCCAGACTTGCTTATACTTAAAAAAAAGCTGTTTGTGAACAAAATTTATTTAAAATTACTTTAATATTATCCAAAAAGATGGAGGGGGTGGGGGGGGGTGCTCCTCTGCTATAGCATCTTTCTCTCCCAACAAACCACTACAAGTCATTTATTAGCAATGGATTTGTCTGGACTGAAACTGCTGGAAACAAACTAAAACAATAGATTCAGAGTACAACATGTTGTTCATGTGCTTGCCATATGCCTATGTTGCAAGCACTGCCAGGTCCACACACAGTTATTCAATACTGAAAGAATATTATTCAACTTTTACTGAAATCCTCTGTGATTTCATCAGCAAGATGGGTTTCTGTAATCCAGATGGGATCAGTGACATGGCTTAATAACAGAGGCAGCTCTGGAAATCAAGGTGATTATCAACGTACGGGCCACCCACCCTGTGCCATTCATGGGGATCTGCCAAACAGAACAGGAAGAGAAACTGGCATCTACTGCGTATCAGCAGCGGAGAGATTTTGTCACTTTATTTATTGATCTATTTATTGATTTATGACGTGGGTGGAGCTTTGGGGGAAGAAAGCTGCCTTTTAAAGCCTGGATCTATAAAATCAGCATGTGAGGATAGTTAGACACTGTTCTGCAAACATTTGTGTCAGACACCAAGAGCTTCTGCTGGCTTTTTGTACGGAATACGTCATTAAACATCCTCCTTTTCAAAATTGTTGCTATTCTGGATATAAAGCAGAATGTGCTTTGTTTATCCATTCTGAGCAACTCACATATTGTATTTGGGTGCAAGTGGTTAAGTGTGATATACATAAAACATCTTCTAAAGCTTTCAGTCATTACAGTCTGGAGAACTTCCTTACCAAAAAAAATTCAAGTTTTAATTGAAACTGAGGGCGTACTACATTGTCTTGCAGGAAAACGGCCCCAGAAGAGTGATTGAAGGGAGTAAGTTTAGAACCAAGGTGGAGTTACTGAAAACTATTAAAATTAGGATACACAGTTAAACACAAAATTGCCTGAATGCTATCAGAGCTGCACACCCAAACAGCGCATTTCAGTGGCTCACATCTCAGAGCAGTATTTCTCAAAAATGCGGAATTACAACAGTTGTTATGCCAAGGGCGAACCTGCTGAGGGGGCAGTCCACACAGCTCATTGCAGAGAGCAGCAAGGGCCACATAACCTCCAACTCTTTCCCAATGTGTGACTGAAGTCATGTTTGCGACGTACACCAAAACTGCAGAGAAGGAGAAAGAAGAAGTGGGATGGACCTGGGTTTTGGCCATTGATGGGCACATACTTCAAGCCATGTAACAGGGAGGAGTTTCAGAATCGTTACAAAAAAGAGTGGCCAGGAGTGAGCTGCTAGAGCAACTCCACATGTGGAGAAGCAATGGAACAGACAGTAATGATATTTATAGATTTTGATTGCTCTTAAATCACAGAAGCCAGAAATAAATGATCCTGCCTGTTGCTGTTTCTTCAATTTCCCCCCCCTACAGAAACTCCATCCACTTGCCCTTGGACATTAGGCATTTGCCTCACAAGCTGATTCCCACCTTCATGCCTGTTTCTTTTGCTCTCCCAGGTCCTTGTTCTAGTCCCTCAACTGTGACACATTCCTCATCTTTCTGTCTGCTGCCCTCATCCTTAGGTTGTCCCACTGAAGGTTATGCCCAGAGCTCACATCTTCCAGGCATCTCTCCAAACCTCTTTTGCAACTAGATCCACTTACTCTCCTGTAAGTGTCTCATCCCTCTCCCTATCCACCTCTTGTCTCCAGATTCCCTTCTCCATTAGACGCCTTCCCATCATGCATACCCTTTCTTCAGTAGAAGGCTCTCTTTCCAGGTGACCCAGGCATACTGCCACTGGAAAATACGGGAGAGAAGGGAGAAACTAGGTAAAGACAGACCCTTGATTGAAGTTACAAAGTCTGGGACTCATGCTAGGCGAAAAAAGATTTAGTTTATCTTCATCTTAAAAGGGCTTTAATTTTCCCAGATAGTGGTCCCATCTAAGGACCAAAACAAATTAAGGAAGTCAAGAAGCCATTTCCCAGAATGATCTACCCATGTGCCTGAGATCAAGGAAACACAAGAAAAGAAACAGGCATAGCCCAAGCTGGAGCAAACCCTGGAGGACCACTGGGATGACCTCCTTCAGTTGGATAAACTGGCTTGGATTCTTTATGCTAAAATATCAGGGAGTCAGGACTTACATGTTTAAAACAGGTATTGTGCCCTCAGATGACTTAAAATTACTCAAGTTGCAAGCTTTGCTTGTCTTGTAACTCTCACATGGACTCAGAACTCCATTCTTAGAAAGTCAGCCCTGGACTCTTCAATTCAAGGTGACTTAGGTTGAAGCATGTTTAAAAAATGCTGCCGAGAAGTCTGTATGTGACTGCTTGGCTGTGCTGCTGAGGGCAGCAGGAAGCCTTGCTCCATGGCCTTTGTGGCCCCTGACCGTGCCCAAAAAGCCTCCAAGCAACTTACAGCTGCTGGTCTGCCCAGGGAACTCCAACCTCTCTCTAGCTGCTAATGCTGAAATTCAGCTCCTTTTCCAGCCTATTCCTTCTCCCTACTTTTCTTTCTACCACTATCCTGTGTATATTCAGGTCCTTCTGTCACTGTCCCCCTGCACATGAGGGAGAATGCCATGCTGGTCACATCTGAGATACTTCCATTCTGTTTCAAGTTAAATGTTTACTACAATCTTAAATCACCAGTGCTGCTCAGCTGATAAACATAAGCTGGAGAATAGGGGGGTAGAGTGGATTAGAAATGAGATGCAAGTGAAAACTCAGGCTAGAATAAAACAGGAGAGTAAATACTCAGTTACACTTTCACACTAAAACTTACTGGTCAAAGCAGAGATAAAACTGAAGCCAGACCAACTAGGAAATTTGAGTGACAAGTTAAAGCAGTCTTACATGCTGTATACATTAGATGAATACAACAGTAAATCAGTATCTGTAACAAAAAGGGCAATATGACCACCTTTGATCAGCAAGAAGGTATACAACATTCTTTCATGTTCGTCAAAGGCAAAAAGGTATTTTATTTACCTAATGTCACTTATACCATTGTTTGCTCTCTCAGAAGTATTTCTGCTTGTGTAGCGCACAGTGAAAGATAAGAGCCCATAAAGCAGTTAGATGATCTGACTCCTAGCCATATGTTAGCCCGTGGATAGGAACAGAACAACATAGGGGATTTAGACCAAAGTCTGGAAGCAGAGCAGACATAAACCAGAACCAGGTGTGCCCCTATGGGCTGATCTCCTGTAGTGTTGATCCTTCTTCAATATTGTGTTGACATCAGTGGGCTTTTGGTGTGAGCATGCCCAGTTGGCTCTTTCGGAAGTTATTACGGTGGATGGCACGCTGTTGAGAGGTGCATGAAAGGCAGGACTTTCTGCTGGATTGTCAGACTTTCCAGCTCAGCGTGGAGCTGAAATGTGCCCAGCGTACGGCTGGGGTCAGAACAAAGATCACAAGCTCTGATGTCTTTACCTGGGTTTCACTGAGTTCTGACTCAGGAAAAACACTCTTGAAATCAGCATTTCATCTGTTTTTCGATTTTTCCTTTCTTAAAAAAAAAAAGACGGTATATGTTCTTGGAGAGAGAATCTGAATGAATGTGTGACGCTTACAATGGCATTAGAAGAAGAAAAATAAGGGGATAAAATAACAGGGAAATCTGGCAGGGTTTTATTTTGAGGTCATAGTGCCTCCCTGCGGTAATGTGTGTTCAGACAGATGCATGGCCCCCCGTAATTTTTAAGCTTATTTATTTATACAGCAGTCTATATGAAATATAAAGATCTAACTTGTTCTCCTAACCCTGACTTGTTCTGCTTTTTGTCCGACTCGGTGTGCTTCTGAATAACTTCGTTTTCTGAGGATTTTCGCAGCGCGCAGTTGGTGTTTTCCGCACACAAGTTGCAGTTGTGTCGCCGCGAGTGTTTCAGTTCCATGCTCTCGTAGCACCCCTCAGTGGTGAAGCCACCTCTCGATTTACTGCTTCCCTAGAGTCAATTTCAGTTACCAGTCAATATTTCTATGTTTCAGTATGACACAAGAAGAAGGAGTGTGCCTTGAGCCAGTGGCACAAAGGCATCTCCGCAGCACTCACCTACTTCAGCCTGCTTGCTTCCCTGATCCTTGCCCTGCCTGGGGCTGCCCAGGAGTGAGGCCAACCTCCACCTCATGCCCAGAAGGTGGATCAGTGGTCCTGGCCTACATTAGCATTTAGGATCTGACGTTTTGTTCTCTTAGCTTCAATAACAGCAGTTCAATATTAGGAAAGAGGTATCAGTTGATCTGATTAACACTACCAGTCACTTCCGTGCAAGAAATTTGTGCTACCTCAAATGCCCCATTAGGACTGAGTAACTAAGTATACTGAATTACAACACTATACTTTTGCATGAAATACAATATCCAGACTTGGCAGAAGAAGTCTGTTTTTCTGCAAAGAGTCATTCTGTCTCGCTAGGGATCAAGCCAAAGCCCACTGAGGTCACTGGAAATGTTTCTTCTGCCTTGCTTTCCATGCTGGTACATCAGTACTTTCTAAAGCACACTTGTAGAAGTTGGCCTAGCCTGCTCAAGGGAATTCAAGCATCTATAATACTACTATATTCTGCATCTTTTTTCTTCAAGAAGTTATTTTAGGCTGTACATTCTTTAGGGCAAGAATTAAATTTTCCAGCACTGGCAATGCTAAGATATTCTAAGTCATTAAACAGCAGTAATATTAACCACCCATGCCTACACTTGTGTTAATAAGTCTTCCAAGAAAGTGGCTTCACTTCTGATGTGGGATGTATATTCTTGTCTCCATGGAGGGACACTTTGCCCCAGAGAGCATAATGATTACCTCTGATCACGTACTGAGTCTGTGCCAGCATCAGTCCTCAGCCTAGATCACTTCCCTCCTATTGCTCCAGCTCAGGCACCTGAGTAACCTCTCTCTCTCCCCTTCTCCCCTTCCTCAAATATGCTTTAGTCTATGTCAAAGCAAAACTGCCTTTGACTTCTTCCTTTCCTTTGCCAAGTATTTTTGCATGAGTATGTTTTTACCATTATTTCTTTCCACTAGTTACTTATATTGTAAATTCTAGGCCACCTGTCTTTTCGAAGACAGTGAGCAGAAATTTGACGTCCATTTATTTAATTTTCATGGAGCTATTCACTGAAGACATTGCCCCAGCACAGACTCCCACTGTGCTCAGAATGTAGTGAGGTCTTGCATCAGGGGGACATCTCCTTCTAGGTCACAGCATTTCAGCAAAGATTCTCTTTGTACTGAAATAGGCCTGCCTTTATCATGTCGGACAGTAGCAAGCGTCATTATTAGGCCGCACAGAATTTTGCCATCCTTGACATTTCCAAAATGTTTCCTGGGAAAGCCCTATAGATATTTAATCTGTTCACATGGATTAACAATCCTAGTTGCCTCGATACTTCAGGGAGGTACAAACTGCAGTAGGTCTACCTTCTGTAGATTTTACACTCTCCCCTTGCGCTAGCAAACCCATCAAGTTGGGACTTTGGCATGTAACGCTGTGTTTGACCTTGCTCCCCACTCCTTCTCTCTGTACCATTCAGCTCTGAAGTTTGCAGACTGGTGGAGGGAAGAGAAGGGGAGAGAGGAATGCAATAGCCCTCTTGGGCCGTCTGCCTTTCCTGTGCTTTTCTTCACTGCGCAAGTAGCCAGTAACGCTAGCTAGACTTTTTTCATTCAGCTTTCTTTCTTGGCAACCAAAAAAAAACGTTTTGGAGAGGTAGAACTGTTTCACAGGTTGTTTCTTTTTGGTCCGTTTGCTGCAGTTTTTCATGACAAATGGCCAGATTCACTTAGATTTGAAACATTAGGAGAAGTTTAGATAGTTTTAGTTTGGAACATGCTTTATATAAACATTTCAGTTGCTCTTGTTTTTAATGATTTCTGAAAGGTTAAAATACACCAAAATCAACATAAGAGACTTTGGTCAGAAGTGTATTTTTTTATTCACTCTACTTTCTCAACTTGCTGAGTAAGCAGGCCAGAAATTTGGATGTAAATCATACATACTGTTCTAAAATGGGGACCTAAGTGCGTAAGGGAGGATCTAGGTACCTAGCTTTAATATTCAAGACTGAAAATGTGGTGTAGAAAGCTCTCATTGTCTCATGGCTGTCCCAGGAGATGCAGGGGGATGTCAAGGGGCAGTTTATACCAGATGTCTGCCACGATTCTGCTGCAGCCACAGACAGTGACTGATAGTCTGTCTCACTTTGGAAAACTCTTAGTTGTAATGTTGAACTCTATCTTTGCCCCCAGAAACCCAGATGTACCAAAATATATGCTACCATGGCTTGCACAGAGTCTGCCAGTATGCTCTTAACCAAGAAAGCTCTTTAAAAAGAAAAAAAAAGGACAACTGACCCTTTACACACAGGTTATGATTAATTTGTGATTCTTGAAATGCCATTATGATGGGAAGATGAGAGGACACAGCAGAATAGCCAAGGGGACCATTTGCAGCCTCTTTGTCTTTCTGCTGTGTTTTAGGAGGACTGACATTTTCTGAAGCGCATACTGCAGTCACTGTCAAGGCCAATCCCATCAGCTGCTCCCTCAGCAAAGCACTCCTCACTCCTACAGCTCCTTCATGCTATTACCACATACCAGTATATCGCAAATAATTTTTTCAGGCAAGCTGCCATATCAAATTCTTTCTCTTGTGGGTGGTCCTTGAGAACAGTAGGGCCCTGTCTGTATTACCAGTCTTGATAACAGACTGTTTACAACATTAGGATTCAATGGTTTAGGTTTTTTTCACCCTGCTGTAAATTGCTTGTCTAGACAGATTTGGAGCGCCAATCTTTGTGAAAGTAAGGCTTTGACTCAGCTACTGATGTAATCCACTGATTGAGTACATCATGTTGTTAAAAGCAATCTTGCACTGCATAATTCCCGCTTTCCTTAATCTAGCAGTTTTGCAAACTGACTAAATAAATTTTTTTCTTTACTGATTGTCTCCTTTACCTGAACATGGGACTAGTTTAATAACTGAAATCTGTGTAAGTCAAAGATTTGCTGGAACCTCTTTAGTCAACAAGCAGTGATTTTGGGGAAAAGAAAAAAAAAAAAAAAGTCAAAATTAAAAAAAAGCCCTCCACAACTATATACTGGCCTTAGCATTCAAAACCATTAGTGAATGCTTTCACTGTGATGCTTAAAGGAGCCTGAAGTTCCACAAGATCTGATTTTCTGCAAACTGGGGCCCTTATTGAACCCCAGCTTCAAGGGAACCCAAGCTGCTAACACTTTGGCATCACACCTGGGTGACCACACTCATGCATACATGCAGGTGCTAAGCAGGGGAATGTAATCAGCACAAGCATATGAAAGAAAGAAAATTATGTTCTTAAAATGTGTTGCTTTGTGTGCTATGCTTTATTTTCAGACCCTGTTTGCTTCTTTCCATAGGTCCAGTGCTCTTCTTTCTAGCTTCCTTCTGCTCACTGATCACTCAGAAAAATAGCAGAGGTTTAGTTCCCTGTAGTAAAATCCCCAAATAAGCCCCTTTTGGGAACAGCTGTGGATACAACACGCTCCTGAAGGGCTTGCTATCCCATGCCCTTCACTTAATGTTTTTGCACTGCCGTCAGTTGGGTGATTGTCTCAGGTCCCCAAACAAAATGGCAGTTCCTCAACCTCCCTGGCATCTGGCCTGTGAGGAAGGTAGCAAGGGCCAAGAGTCTTGTGCCACAAAGGCGCCAGAGCTGAGGGGAACTGGAACTGATGGTGGCCTTCCCTGCTGCCTGCCCGCATAGCAAGAGGGTGTGCAGGCAGGTTTTGGGGTTTTTTGCACTGCATGGCCCTGGTTGGGGCCAAAATTGGCATGCAGTGGGTAGATGGTTGCTGAGGGGGCCCCAAGAAGCACAAGCCTCACTGGATGGAGCTCTTCTTCCAGCTGAAGGCACCATGAAATCTTGAGGTGTCCTGTTGCTTGGGACTGGTGCTGTCCAATATGTCCAATCAATGACTTAGACAGAGGGATTGAGTGCACCCTCAGCAAATTTGCAGATGACACCAAGCTGATTGCTGCAGTTGACATGCTTGAGGGAAGGGATGCCATCCAGAGGGACCTTAATAGGCTTGAGGGGTGGGCCAATGTGAACCTCATGAAGTTCAACAAGGCCAAGTGCAAGGTCCTCCACCTGGGTCAGGGCAATCTCCAATATCAATACAGATTGGGGGATGAAGGGATTGAGAGCAGCCCCACAGGGAAGGATCTGGGGATACTAGTAAATAAAAAAATTACCTATGAGCCAGCAATGTGTGCTTGCAGCCTAGAAAGCCAACCATACCCCGGGCTTCATAAAAAGAAGCATGGCCAGCAGGTTGAGGGAGGGGATTGTCCCCCTCTACTCCGCTCTCATGTGACCCCACCTGCAGTACTGCATCCAGATCTGGTGTCCCCAGTACAAGAAAGACATCGACCTGTTAGAGCAGGTCCAGAGGAGGGCCACGAAAATGATCAGAGAGCTGGAGTGCCTCTCCTATGAAGACAGGCTGAGATAGTTGGGGTTGTTCAGCCTGGAGAAGAGAAGGTTCCGGGGAGACCTTATAGCCATATTTCAATACATAAAGGGGGGTTATAAGAAAGATGGAAAGAGAATTTTTACCAATATCTGTAGTGATAGGACAAGGGGCAATGGTTTTAAACTGAAAGAGAGTAGATTTAGATTAGATACAAGGAAGACATTCTTTACTGTGAGGGTGGTGAGGTACTGGAACAGGTTGCCCAAAGAAGTTGTGGATGCCCCATCCCTGGAATTGTTCAAAGCCAGGTTGGATGGGGCTTTGAGCAAACTGATCTAGTGAAAGATGTCCCTGCCCACAGCAGAGGGGTTGGACTAGATGATCTTTGAAGGTCCTTTCCAACCCAAACCATTCTGTGATTCTATGACCCTGGGGAATGGAGGCGTCACCCTGCATTTAGGGCCTGGATGGGTAGTTTTTCCTCAGACTCCCAGCTAGAGTCAGGGTAGAAGCACACAAGCACAGCAGGGTTTGGCTCTAGGTGGTTAGCCATTATTTTGGTTAATTAATTCGATGATATTCGACTTTCCCAACCCTGGGGCTCCCTGGCGGACAAGGCGTGCGGTTGGGGCTGAGGAGAGGTGGACAGTGTTTGTCCAGAGGTGATCCTCCTTCCCCTCGGCAGCTTAGGGCAGATGCTTTGCCTTTTTGCAGTTCTCCTTCCCACTCTGTAAAACAGGGGTAACGCTGAGTCTTCCCACAGAGTCCGTGGAGGGTCATTGCTCCAGTGTGCAGGCATTTTTATTGTTATTAGCAATGTTTTATCACAAAGCAGGAAATCCTCTGTGATGAGTGCTGGGGGGAAGCAGAAGGTCCCACATGCTGGTCTGCTCCTCTACCTTCTCACCAGGCAGGGAGTGCTGGGAAAAACTCTGCCATTTTCCCCCTCTGTTTCTGTTTCCCCATCAACCAGGTCCAAGTTTAGCAGCACGAGCAGATGATACAGCTTTTGAGCTGTTTGTTCGGCACTCTGAGGAGACATGTGGCCTACAAAACAAAAGGGAAGGCATAACTGCTTCTCCTCCAGGCTTACACACCGATGGCTGATCTACCCACTGACTTCTCTGAAAGGCCAAAGTAGGAGAAAGCTCTCTCTGCAGCCTTGTGTAAATGCCCTGTCAGGGAGAGCACCCTGAAGATTGCAAGTCAGCAAGATCCCAGCCTAATACTGTGCAAATAATGAGTGAAAAGGACTAAACATGGCTACTTTCACAGAGTGACTACGCAAGAGCAGTGAGTAACAAGATCCTCCTGTTCCTTAAGAGAAACAAATCTGTGCTGAGCTGATTGCTCAACTTCAGTAACAGCCTCCAAGGCTCACGAGGCATGCACAACTGTAAACAAAAATGAGACAAGAAATACAGAAATGTCACTTGTCATAGATTACAGGACTTATAAACCTTGGAAACCAAGTCCCCATTGCTCACTAACCTCTGCCTGTGCCAATGCTACTTCTATGTTACCGGGGTCCCTGTATGTCAGATAAGCAGGTATTTGTCTCCAGCGGCATACATACAGACCTTTTGTTATTGTGTGGAGGGTGAAAGGTGTTCTCTAACCTGAGTTATAGAACTCATGTGAAAATCAGAGAACGAGGGAATGTGTAGCTGTATTATGTGGTATTATGACAAGCTGCAGGCAAAGGAGTCCTCAGGGTTTGCTGCTGCTGCCGCTGAATCCCCTAAGTGGCCCCCACTGACTTGAGCAGAGCAGGAGCAGTCACTGCTCTGTAGGAGTTGCTTCACCCTGCTGGGACTACTCACATGTCTAACCCAAACATGCAAGGAGCTGCCTGTGGGCAAGGCCTCAGTATGTGTCTGGAGTGGAGAAGCAAGGGAAGGAGACGTGCACTGCATTTCATGCTGTATCTGAGAACGTACTGCTTGAAAATATGCATCCATGGAGAAATGAGCACTTACATCAATGGCAAACACAAACTCTGCATTCCACACTCAGGCCTCCTAGTGAATGTTCATTTCCCCCAGGGACTTCAGCTTTTGGCCCACATGTAGTATTTATCATATATTATTTTCCATACTTATTTGCTGTGCAGCTGTACAAATATCACACTTTTAGAATATAGTTTAATCACTTGAAAACATAGTCTTTATGAAGTGACGAACAAACCGTTCCTATTTCTTGCTTTTCAAACCAACAACACTGAAATGTCCAGCACAGATGTCTCATTTTCACTTCCAGATGTTTTCTATATTGGGTGGCAATATTCAGTAGTGGTTTTATTTGAAGAATTATTTTATTTTAAGGCATGAAATACAAGAGGCCATAGAGAAATATCGAAGCCATTTAATTAAAAAAGCTATGAGATGTGATGGGCATATAGTACAACAGGAGTTTTAAAAAATTTTCTACAGTCATAGAAAGAAATGGCTTCCTGTTCCAAAGAACAGAATGTCATCATTTGATGATGAGACAAAACCTAAGAGAAAATAATTAGAAAACATTTTGAAAATACTGATTTCATAAGTAAGTGATACTTTTGCTCCTGAACCACAGAACTGATTTTTAAAAAACTTTATCCACTGCTTTTATTTCTACTGATGATTAAGAATCAAAGAAATAATTATTTGATCAACAAAAAGAAATGTCTCCCTCACTCCTTCCTTAAAAACCAGCAAACCTATCTTGAAATGTACACTTCCACATGCACTAAGTAGATGTTAAAACTTCCGCTTGCAGACCATTAAAACTTGTAGGCAAAACTTCTTCTGGGGGCCGGAGGTGATATTTATTAAGCTTTATCTCCTGTAAATGTAACTGCAGCTGTTTTGTCTCAGGGTAGTTCTAGAGAAAGGTTCCAAACAGGGATGACCTCCCAAGTGCACATGGCTGCTGCAACATTGCAGTGCTCCCACATCTCAACCCTTTTTCTACTGTCCTTCAAGTGTATACATAAAATAGTTGTTTGTGGGTTGGTTTGGGTTTTTTTGGGGGGTGGCACAGAAAAAACATTGAAAATGTGACCAAAGCAGGAATATAAAATACTTGCAGTATAGCAAAATTTCATCATCTTAGCTGTGAGCCAAGCCTTTTTTAATGCTGGGTTTAGCAATACTGATCTCTAAGTGACCTACTTTTCCATTCCCAATTCTGACATGAAAGAATGTAAGTGTAGCAGCAGCTTCATTGAATTCAATGGAAGGACCTGGTAACCCATGTGAATAAGGTGATTTTTTATGACTGTTTGCAGACATGGATCAAATCTCATTTTACTGGGGGAAAGATGCATATCATTTTACGTATCATGATTTTCATTATTTCAGTTCAGAGACCTCAGCGCAATCCTTAGTTGTTCTTTTTGAGAATTACAGCAACAAGTATAGGAGGCAAGTGCAGAAAGTTGGGACCCTATGGTGCTATATTATAAGTCTATGACGTAGTGTTGCCTGTATATGTCACTAGCTTGAATGCAGCAGATGGGATTTTCTGGAGCCAGTAGGATACATTTTGTCATTCCTCTCCATCCTGTGTGGCAAAGATTACAGGGACTCTTCCTCACCTTTGGCCAAAACCCACCAACGTATACTTACTTTTACTAATAAGGTCTTTGCTATCTTAATGCAGCTTTAAAAAAAAAAAACCTTTTTGGAATGAATAAGTAAAATAAACCTGCAAAATGAGAAGATACATTAAAATTCCTGATTTTTAACAAACGGAAGTACATCTGAATAAATAGACTAGACTAGACTAGACTAGAGTAGAAAAGAATAGTTCAGTTGGAAGGGACCTACAATGATCATCCAGTCCAACTGACTGACCACTTCAGGACTGACCAAAAGTTAAAGCAAATTATTAAGGGCATTGTCCAAATGCCTCTTTTTAAGGCACTGGCAGGCATGGGACATCCACCACCTCTCTAGGGAGCCTGTTCCAGTGTTCAACCACCCTCTTAGTAAAGAAATGGCTCCTAATACCTAGTCTGAACCTCCCCTAACACAGCTTTGAACCATTCCCACATGTCCTGTTGTTAGATCCCAGCGAGAAGAGGTCAATGCCTCCCTCTCCACTTCCCCTCCTCAGGAAGCTGTAGAGAGCCATGAGGTCGCCCCTCAGCCTTCTTCTCTCCAAACTAGACAAACCCAGAGTCCTCAGCCACTCCTCACAGGACATGCCTTCCAGCCCTTCCACCAGCTTTATTGCCCTCCTCTGGTCACATTCAAGGACCTTCACATTCTTCTTAAATTATGGAGCCCAGAACTGCACACAGTACTCAAGGTGAGGCAGCACCAACGCTGAATACAGTGGCATAATCACCTCTTTTTACCAGCTGGTGATGCTGTGTTTGATGCAGCCCAGGATGCGGTTTGCCCTCCTGGCTGCCAGGGCACACTGCTGACACATACTGAGCCTGCTGTCCACCAGCACCCCCAGATCCCTTTCTGCAGGGCTGCTCTCCAGCCACTCCAACCCAATTTATACTTGTGTCTGGCGTTACTCCATCCCAGGTGCAGAATCTGGCATTTTTTCTTCTTAAATTTCATGACATTGATAATTGCCAATGCTCCAATCTATCTAGATCCCTCTGCAAGGCCTCTTGTCCCTCAAGAGAGTCAACAGCACCTCCCAGTTTGGCATCTTCAGCAAGCTTGCTAACGGTGCATTCAACTCCTGCATCCAGATCGTTGATAAACATGTTGAGCAGAACTGGCCCTAGAATTGAGCCCTGAGGCACACCGCTAGTGACTGGTCACCAGCCAGATATAGCCCCATTCATGACAACCCCTGGAGCCCTGTCATTCAGCCAGTTCTTCACCCACCGCACCATATACCTGCTCATCTCACAGTTGGACAACTTGTCCAGAAGGATGCTGTGAGGGAACGTATCAAAAGCCTTACTAAAATCAAGAAAAACTACATCCACTGCTTTCCCTTCATCCACTAGGCAAATGACCTTATCATAGAAGGATATCGGATTAGGTAAGGAGGACTTTCCCTTTGTGAACCCATGTTGACTGTGCCTGATGATTGCGTGGTCCTTGAAATGCCTTTTCATAGCACCCAGTATGATCTTCAAGGTATCTACAATCAAAAGGTTTGCCTTCTGGATTCATCCAGGAATGCAGAATTACTGCTTATTTTTTGCCTATGCTCCTGCCTCCTCCAGCCCATATCAGATATTGCAGAAGATGAAGTCATTCACAGGCTCCGGACAGAAATACGTTTTTTATGGTTGCAGACTTCCAAAGGTCCAGTGTGTACTTTATACCCTGAAAGCTTTCTTTTTTTCTTCTTGCAAATTTCCTTGACTTTTCAGAAGAAACCAAAGACACAAAACACTCACTGAAAGCATCAAAATACACTGTGAACAAGTTTGGAAATAAAGCAAATTATTGGTTTATTCATGAACATCAAATAAGTGTAAATATCTGTGGACTCCAAACTTATGTTAAAACAGTAACAAATTTTTTAGAACCTATCTAAGGCCCACAGTAGTCACTGGAACAGCTCTAGCAAATTTTATGGTCTTTGGAAGGGGACAGGTATGAATTTGCATAATAGTTTCATTGGATCAAATCACTTATCACTTGATAGGTGATTTGGATGGTGCTACGGCTCGAACTGATTTAATTCTTTCCACATTCACACACAGAGACACAGTAAAATGCATCCTGCTGGGGTTTCCCATTGTACATCTTCTGAAAAAAATGACTCTGTTAGGGGTTCCTCCACCTCTTCTTCAGATAACTGGTAAATGCATGCAGGACTGCTTCTTGAAGTCTGTCGCTATGGAATACCCACAAAGGGATGAACTGCAGGACACATGCCTTCAGAATAATCAAGCAAAAACAATACAAAGGCAAAGGGTTATATGAACCTCTTGCAAGAAATTAACTGAGTATTCAGAAGGGTCGTAGAAAACAGTAAATGCAAAAGCTTTTACTTCATACTTTCAGTATGTATGTTTCTTTCAGAGGGAAACGTTCATCCCTCTCAGTTTTCAGCAAATTTGTTCTTGTCCCTACACTTTCATTAAATGCTCCTCGTTAACAGCTGCCATGTATAAACATTTATTCTATTTTGTTAGCTTGGTATCCTAAGGAAGTTATGTTTATGTGATAGCACAGTCTGTTTTTATGTCCTTGCCCTTCCCCAATAATAACTTTTGAATCTGCTGACCAATTTCTGTAAAGGAGTAGGGGTCTCAGAAATATTCCTAATAGGGTCATGAAAACAGGCAGCTGAAGAAAGGATAAAAACTAACCAGATATCAAACTGAGCTCAGCTCAAGACACAAAAGTGGAGAAAGCCACACTGTGCTGATACCACTGTGGTTTACTTGTGTATTCCTCCCTTCATAGTTTACTGGTGCCGTATTAGCCCTAATAACCTATTCACTGTTTCTCATTTGATGTCCAACCTTAAAGTCTCTGAAATCAGTCAAAAGAATCTGCTGAGCCCAGAGAGCCTTGGTTCAGCCTTTGGGACCCATTTACACACTACCAAAATCAATTACCAGCATTTCATGGGCTAAACATCCAAAAATCTGATCTCCAAAGGTGACATAATCCAGTGATTCACCAACAAACTCTTCTGCCGTCTTTGTAATAAGACTGGGTTTTTGGTACATTGTCATTGGAGTAGAAACACCGTAAGGAGCCACTACCTAAAATAAGAAATCATAGTAACAGTGTAATGTCATCTAACATTTAGATAAGACCATTGACTCTGCAGAATCCTACAGCATCTGGCAAATTATAACAGATATTTGCAGTGGAATAAGGCACTATATGGAATAAGTAATTGTACTATGGTGGAATCAGGAAAAAAGCCTATAGCTGCCTACAGGTAAGAGAGAAAGCTTTGACAGGGTCACCCAGCACTTCACCAAGGATGGCTACACTATACAAATTTAGGCATCTCGGATATTCTCCAAGAATTTGTTAAAATGAAGGCAAATATGGCAAGATATAGAATCACCTGTATGATAATTCCCTTTGCCTTATACTCTGCTTGTAGTGCTTTGGAGAAAGTGCTTATAAAAGCCTAGAATGAAATAAAACAAAATAACATTAGCATAGGGAACTAAGTACTTTCACACATGCTCACAAATATGTGTGAACAGGTCCTTAGTAAGAATGGCCAAGCACCATATAACCTAAGGCACAGTGCAGTGGTGAAAAACATAGAAATGAACTTCACAAGACACATTTTCTGCTGGTGCACGTGAGCAATGACAAGTGTGACTGTTTATCTGCACCAGAAAAGATGGAGCCTGGCATTGGCCCAAGCCAGATGTGAAATAAATACTACTGCGGACTGGACTGAAAGGTTTGTCACATCTATGAAAATGCGGAGATATAAATGCCTGAGTCCCACTTATTCTAGCTCTTGTTTCATGTGGCTCTCATATCTAGCTAACACCTACCCTGCCAGCTCAAGGCTTACACTGCTGTTTCTCTTGCAATAAGAAGGGGAGTGAAATACAACTCATGCCTTCAGTGTACACCTATTGGCATAGCCTACAAATACGATTTTCGAAGTCATGTATTTGGGGGTTTTTGTAGCTTCAACCTTTAGGGTTTATCTTTCTAAGCTTTTCTCCACACCATGAAGAGTACACATAAACTAACCTCTTTGTGTAAAAGTTAAGGTTCTTTAGGAGTGATCTTAGGAGTTAGATCTTTGAGAAATATTCAGAAACTTGACAACATTGGATCACTCCTCTGTAATTAGAAATATAAAATTCCTAGTAAGGAGAAAAAATTACGCTGTTTCAAAGCCATCATTTGATAGGTCTTACAATTTAAACACCAATAGTGTTGTGATATTGTATGAAACATCAAAATGCTGACAAGTAAAATAGTTTTCTTTCAGGGTATTGCAAAAAAAAGTCCATTTAAAAAGAAACAAAGGTAAAAGATACCCACAAATGAAAAAAGTCAAAATAATACAACCAATATGTACTATATTACTTTGAAATAACATTAACTAAACTTTTTAAAGGAATTAATATTGTCTGATTTGAATGTAGTTCAAGTTCTGAGTAATGTGAAACTTATGTTAGAAAGAGAAAAAGGAAATGGAAAACTAGAATCTCTTACCAAGAATAACTAGCTTTTTCTTACCCAGCTGAAATTTAGCTATGCTCAAGCAAATATTGTTAGAATTTTTAATTTCGAGTGAACCTGAGCTGAACAAGTTGCTTTTGGAGTTTCAATAAAAATCATTCACTTCTCATTTTTATGAGCTCTAGGATTTTAATTCAGAGCAAAATTTCAAAGTGAAACCTATGAAGTCAGGCAACTCACCACCCACCTACCAGGAATTTTATTCTTGGTTCCATAAGCAAAATCTAGCACTTCCGTGCATCTACAGTTTTGAATAAACTAGCTAAGCCAGCCTGGTAAAAATCATCACTTCCCGGAATGAGGATAGACTGTGAGCACTGGTATAATACTATTTAATCAAAGGCAAAAGTGTTCCGATGATCAGACATACCTTCAGCTGATTTCATTTACATAGCTTCACTGATTCTTAGTTCTCAGCCAGTGCTCATTTACACCACTTCATTATTTCAGTGGAGCAACACTTATTTATGTCCTGAAAACCTGGCCCTATACTGCTGATACAAATGCTTTGGTAAACACTTGATCGGGATTTCTTTATAAAGCAATGCGAATAACTTACCTTAGAAGCTGAGTACATTGTGTATAATGGACAAGGGAAAGTACCCAGACCAGAGGACAGATTCAGAATAAGACCTTTTTGTCTGAAATTTAGTTTAAACAGTTACATTCAGTTTACATTTGACAATATTATAGTAAAAGCCTGCACAAGTTTAAAACAATTTTTTTCCCCCAGAAGGCATAGCTCTCCTATTATACTGTAGACTACACTTTAAAAAGACCCAATTTTTATGGTTTAGTTAGGTGCAATTAAGTCTAAACCAGCTAAGAATAATGTCATAAGTGAAATTTAAATGCCTAGTGCAATCAGAACCATGGGAACATTGTATATGCTATTGTACATCTAACAGAGCAAAAACTTCCATCAGAGGAAAGATTTTATGCTCCTATGTAATTGGTAGGCCCCTTTGCTCATTAGCCAGCACGTTCTTTTTCCCACTCCATGCATCTGTTGTTCTAGCTTCCCTATTCACAACTCCCTGTACAAATCACTAAAAACAATTCATTCAGCAACAACCACGAAACAAACAAACCAAAACAATTAAACAGTAAGAGCTTATTTTGTTGCCAAAACAAAAAGCATGCACTGTCCCTCTCATTGTTAACAATGTTTTCTAGAAACTCCATCTGAAGACCTTAACTTCTGGTTTAAGGACCAGCATGTCTAAAATACACATTGTATTAAAAGGAGAAAAGGCATCCTTAATTGCATAGCTGAATTAATCCCTCTGATGTAGTACAGGTATTTCCAGAGCTTGAAAACTACTATTCCAAGTACAGCTACCACTCTTAGAAGAATATGACAATATATTCAAATGCCATTTCTTGCCTAATTAGACCCATCACATGCCATTTTATTTCTGCAACACCTGTATGTTTTTACTGGACTCAGACCTATATTTTGTATTTTCTGTCTTGTTCTATAGTTGACTGACAATTTGTGGCAGTTCCCGTCATTTATTCAGACAGCACTAACAGCAACAGAAGAAAATCTTACTGATTGACACACTGTAAAGTGCAGAAGTTAATAATGAAAAAGCACAGCTACCACTGAATGAACTGGAGGTAGCAGCTAAAACCTATTGAAAGTTCTATAAAAAATTATTTTTACCTTGGCTCCATTTGTTTCAAAATTATTTTTGTCATCTGTAAGACAAATATGTTTAAAATTATATCCATTCTCCCTCTTTCTGATTGCGTGCTTCAACTGATCTTGTTTTATTCCACCTGCTCAAGCCCCAGCCATATGTATACAGTTCAAATAGCTAGAATGTGGCACAGTCAAAGTTTTGGAAAATATTTTAGAAATGCTAATGGCTTGCAGATCATCTGACTTGTCAAAAAACCCCAAAGGTTAGTCTTCTAAGTAGTGAAAGTCTTATGCTTAACCAAAGCTTTTCAACAGTATCTGAACTTCATCATTTTTCGATACTGAATCATAACTGTGAGGAGAAAGTCGACTTCACAGTGTTTTTCCATTTTCACTTCTGGCTCTACCTGGATCAGAAATAGAAAATCAAGAAAAGAAAACTTTTTTTCTGCTGCCAAAGAGAGGTTTAGGGTAATTTTTGATGCTAACTATTTAATCATCCATTCTTATTTTAACAACAGACCTAATAGTGCTTGTGATTTCTAAAGTGCAATTAAATCCATTTGTAGGTAAGATATCTGCTTCTGTTTGTTGTATTTGAAGAACGTAACTGATAGTAAGCCTAAGTCCCTACAGAATTCATACTCATACCATTGACTTTTTATAAAACATACATAATGTATGAATCTTCTCAGGATAAAGGTGTGACTTAACTTGTAAAGGGCAGAAATGAAAAGTAGTGCAAAAGAATGATGCAGCGTAATTCAGTCCCTGTTAATTCTGTATTTTTTCAATAGTGTCATTGTGCACAACACGATAGTAAGAGCACCATGGGGTTCACAAGCTTCATTTTCAGAAAGGATGACAATGCACGTGGGTCACACCAGCTTGGGTGAAGGGGAATTTCCAATTAAAGTGGAAAACATGGGAAAAGGTCCTGCTTTTGCAGTGCTGAAAATCCCGCTGGCATCTGTGGGAGCCAGGAATACCTGGAGCTTGAGCACCCCACTGCAAGAAGTGGTGAGGAGGACCCTAGCAGGAATCAAGGCAGGGAGCGGGGGAAAAAAAAATGAAACAGATTTAAAGGTGATTTGGCCCTAACCATGAGGAATGCTGGTTAGGAGCATGATTTCTTCTTTGTGTGTTGGAGGAAGGTGATTGTGAAAGACTGAAAAGGATGTGGTTGCAGCAGTGGGGGAATGGGATCGCCAGGCCCTGGTGAGGCAGAAGAGGTTGATTCCGAGGTATGTGTAAGGTGAGAAATGATAAAGGGAGAATCCTTTTGCATCCAGACTGAGAGGGTACAAAATGTTTGCCTGTTTTTTGTGAGGCATCTATATATAGCATCCAGATATTGTAGATATTTCTCTTTTGACGTATAAATGGAATAAAACCTAGGAGCAGAAAGTTCACCAAACTACTTCATGGAAGAATTTGTTTCAACTGACCGATATTACATGATTTACTATTTGAAGTCATTAAGCAGCAGTACAAATTTGGGATGTAAAGTTTGCTAGCCAAACAAAGATGAACATCTGTTGATAATTTCCATGTCATATTTAGAAAGATATTAGCCAAGGCTGAGATGAATTACAAAGCTCTTGTTCTGCTCTTGTTCGTGTTAACATGCTGCTTGCAAACAGCAGAGCAATACAAATCTTAATCAGAGGTGGAAAGCATGAAATACTAACTGCTCTTGTAAGGGAAGTAGCCAAACAAAATTAATACCAAGAGGTAACAACACAGAACTGGGAGTCAGCTCCTTACGTTTCTGTCCTGCACTGATACAAAAATATTTTTACAGAACGGAATTGTGTCAAAAATGCACATACAGTACAAAAAGTCAAACTGCAGATGTTCCTGTCCTGAAGATTTTGATTCTAAAATGAACCTCTCTGTTTAGCAAAACCAACATGTTTTTGCAAACTGTTTCAGCTGCAGTGTAACGATGTGTCTCAACCGAGCAACTGTGTTAAAATGTTTCCAGTCAGCTCTGATCAAAATATTTCATGGGCAGTAGAAACAGACCGGGTCCTTCAAGTAATGCTGACATTCCTGTTAAAAATTACTATCTGCAGATAAATTGAATGAAAATACACAGGAAAGCTAGTTGGTCGCTCTTGTGTGGGACTAATTTTTTTTCCAATAAAATAATTACAGATGTAACACAGGTGCGAGTGTGTCACATACCTTTGTAACAGAAATAACGTTGCAGTTGATAAGGTTCTGCAGGAAGCAAGAAAAAAGTAAGTTCGTAGTTAACTTCACCGAGCTTGTAGCTTATCTAGGTAACAAAGCTAGCAATTCCAGCTGGAAAGCTTTCTAGCAAGGCAGTTGCCTTTAGAGCTCTCCTCTGACTGTCACTGACTGTGCCTAAGATGTGGGATACTCACAGGCAGGTGGGCCCTGATTAATTTTATTTTAACATGGCATTCAAACCTGCTTTGCACCCCTTTGAGTCTGTGCCCTCCCTTTTACCCAGCCACGTCTTTGCACGTGGCGCAACCTGGGAGGCTGGTGTCCCGGCCGTGACGGCACCAGCAAACCGAGCTGGACGCAAACGGACAACAAATTACAGAGGTGCCAGGCTGAGACTGAGTGGCTCTCAGTGACAGAGGTAGACTGTCTGTGCAGCAAAAGCACTGCCATGTAGAGATATCCTCCCAAGACCAGCAAGCAAACACAAGTCGTAGCAGCAGCAGAGCTGCCATCATACGGCTGCAGCTCTGAGGGAAGCAGCCTGCTTGGGGGTCTCTGGTTTGTAGTAGACAGTGATATATAGACCGAATGGATTCTAAGACAGGTGCTAGCAAGAAATACATTTAGAAACTCCATTTTTTTTCATGTCTAATACTACAGAGGTAAATAACAATAGGGCAATGAAAAACTTGATCACATCCTTAATCCTGTCAAACTATTCTACATGTGTAAATTAATTCTCCCAAAAAAGTAAACGGTGTTTAAATGAGGTTTATTTTTTCATTTTTTTAACATACTCAAGCAATGGTGTTCCAACGAAAGCAAGTTTTAATAACACTAACAAGAACCCAACCCTACAGCTGTGGCTGTGACCAGGCTGGACCCCATTACATTACATGTGAGCAGTGAGCCAGAGGGGCTGCAGATCCCTGCTACAACCACGCCAGCTGCGCTCTCCCCTCTATTGCTGAGTGTTTGCTGCAATTTAGTTGAAATCTACTGTTCTTTTTCTCTTGCAAGCTCTTCTGAGCATTAAAAACAAATCAAAATATGCTCCTTCAGGCCCAGTTCTTTTCCCGCTCAACTGAACAGTTAAATACGCGCTGATTGTAGCAGGGACAGAATCTGTCCCTTGTTAAGTGGAATTACAGTTCCTCATTGTTACATTGGAAGTAGAAACCCACAGAGTAATCCTACCTCATCTATGTCTGGTCCATTAAGGAAACGGCACGGAAGAGGATTATGAAGCATTCCAACATTGTTAACTAATCAAAGGAAACATAATGATAAGAACAAAATCTAGACAAAGTGTATAGTTCAGCTAGTTAAACAAATGGCTCCTCCTCGAGACTGAGAAACATTTGAGCTCTATGTGAAGAGAAATGCTGTTTAGCATTGAGTCTTATTCTCACTGAAGTCATTGGTACTGATCATTACTGACTTGAGGGAACAGAAAAGCAGTCTGTTGCTACAGTTTGGGCTTTTGTTTGTTTGTGTTTTGTTGTTGTTTCATTTGTTTCACTGTTAAAAGGAGGATTTTCTTAAAAAAAAAAAAAAAACACAAAACCAAAACTTCCCAAAAAAACACGTTTTCATTGTTGCTGAGTGGATCGTACCAATTAGTGTTAGCCCCAGGCTCATTTCAGATTGAATGTAAGAATTGCGCACAGCTGTAAAACAACCAATAGCAAAAATTAATTCCTTGAGGCCAAAGAGGGAAGAAGTCACCCCACAAGCTGGATGCTGTTTATAAAGCGGCAGAAGAGGTTTCACAATAAAGAAACCACTGTACAGGGGAACAGGAAGCCTTTGGAGATTCTTAATTCACTTTTAAAACTTCTTCATGTTAACTAATGCTCAAATGCATTAGGCAGCTGTACGCTTGGTTTTAAGTGTTGGCTAACAAGTTGTTATGACACATCATTTATACAATTCTCTGTTTAATACACTGCAGCCATAAAATACTCTTCCATTAACAGACCTTAGTGACTCACCCAGAACACCAATATCCAACCCTTGCAGACTTTTTTCGATGTTCTCATACACTGAATTTTTGGTGAAATCAGCTTGTATAACCTTCACCTTTTGACCTGTGGCCTGCTCTGTAATTAAGAAAAAGAAATAGAAAACCCCTTTGCATCTATCCCAAGAGAGGGACAACTGTAATTAAGTAATGGGAGAAACAATCAGATGTCTCATTTAGTAGTGTCTGCTGTAGAGTAACCAATTGTTTTAACTTTCTTGCTTTAAAAAAAGATCAAAACACAAGCAAAACACTCTCGCTGTACCCAGTTGTTTTCAAGGAAATGGCCTGGCAAATACAGGATTAATTTATGCCCTGAAATCAATGGAAGTTCCCTCACAAAATCTAAACACCATTTGGTTCTTCAGTAAGAAAAATACCCCAGAAATAAACAACACAGGACTTCTTCCCCTTGTTATCGTAATATTTATAAATGAACACTGTCAGCATACATTAGACAAGTGAGTGTGGGTGCCAGATCCTCTACATAAGCACAGTTTTGCAGAATTGTTTTAAAGTGTTTTCATGTATAAGATGAACATTTTAACAAGCAGAGCTTATCTTTTCACGTAGGAGGAGGGAAAACAGGGCTGGATGTGATGCAGTATTTTCGGCATTATTTTCAAACAAGTCCTCGCCTATTTTGACATTTGCACTGCTGTAGATTGAACCTTCCCCAGGACTTTGCAGGACTAAAAGGCATTTAATGAAGGGTATAGCTTAAATTTTACAAGGTCAATTTACACAGAAGGGAAAGGGAAATGTGTATGATTTTTCCAGTGTCATTGCTATGCAGGAGTGGAGCCCAGCTGTACATTACAATTTTTCTCAGCAGTTGATTTATTGGTGTTCATATTTTCAATGAAGCTTCATGAGGAAAAGAGGTAGAGGCTCTTATTTACTCATTTTAAAGGCAAGGTTCTCTTTTAACGGGGCCCAGTAAGGTCTCTTCTAACTGGATGTTCACATTGTAAATTCTTGCTACTAAACCTGCTTTCAAGTTTTATGGGCAACCTGAAATCCAGATGAAGTATGCTGAAAAAGTGACAAGCGAAGCTTGGAAATGTCAGTAGATGATCAGATTGCAGACTCACTGCAAGTGGCAGGAATTCAGGTGCACGTGGATGGCAGAAAGCCTGCTTTCGGTCCTTTTTGGGAAACTGTCTCTGCTTGTTTGGAGCCTGATTTTATCATACAGGGGACAGAGAGCATTGCCTTGAATAGGAATCAGACTTGCTAATTTCTACGCGGAAATCTTGCCTCATCCCTTCTGTACATTCAGAATTTAGGAACAGGCGTTGCAGGAGAGCAGGGCTGGCAGAAAGCTGGCTTTGGGTCCAGCAGGCCAGTTTGTGACAAAACAGTTGGAGGGCGAGAGGGTGTTGTTCCCTCCCAGTTGTTTCCTCCTTGCCCCTCGCTACGCTGTAAGTCTTGACCACTTCACGCTATCCAAGTAACACAAGTGGTCTGAGGAAACAGCAGACACTCTGACTCCAGATCCGAAACGCGGGCTGCGTCTTGTGTGCAATTTTAGAGGACATCTGTCTCCATGACAGAAGAAAGGAGGAAGGAGTGCCCTTTTTCTTGCCCTTTTTTCAAGCTGCAGTTGTGTATATGAAAGGGACGAAACACCCTTTGAACCTTCAACCTATAAAAGCAACTCTAGTGGCAAATGACCCCCCAGTGGTCCCCGGCCGGGGGAATGCTACAACTATAAAGAAAAGGACGTTGTGAGTGTAAATGCAGGGAAGGGAAAGAACAGAGCAACAGCTGGAGCAGACACCTACAGTGACCTTCTGATTGAAGAGCTCTATAAACAAAACGAGAGGGTCTTAAAAAGTGTAGTGATGTTGTGGCCATCTTTCTTGCGGGCAATGAGAAGGGCAGCCAAAACTAGAGCAACATAAAATGGGATCAAACAAACCAGTTGGACTTTCTCTGCATCCCCTTGTCTGTACAGAACGATACTGCTGCAACCAGCACTGTCAGCCAACAAACAAGTACTCCAGATGGCTTTCCTCTGTCTCATTTAAGAATAAAACAATATATTAAAAAACAATAAAGCTATCATGCTGATAAATGAATTATCCAGGGATAGCTCTTCAGAAAACGATAACAATTCTGCAAAAGAGAGAGCCAAAAAATAATTTCCGATGTTTCTTATGTCTCTCCCTCTCTGTGACAAAGATTTATGACAGTCCTTGAAGACACAAGCCATTCCAAATCTTTTTTAAAAGTCCTAGGTATGCCAGAAGCAAAAAGCCTACTTTTTCAAACATCAGGACAGGTTATTGTCTTTTTTAAAAATTAAGAGAAAACTAATTTAAGAAAAATTAAAAACTTGAACTGAGTTGTTAAATCTGATGTGTTATAAACTGTATCATTAAGAAGGATACATCCAACTCCTTCTGACCTCAGATCACTTGGGAATCCCACTTGTCAGATAGGATAATGTGCTGCCTTTCAAAATTTACCAAGAGGAGAATAAATCAGGATGAAGCATGAAGTTGATCAGGACATGCAGTCTGCCAGAAACCCTCCCTTTCTGTTTAGAGAGTTATGAAGATCTTCTGAAAACCCGAGGTAGCAAAGTGAATGCATGAGTGTCACAAGAACTGATCTTTGCAGAAAGAGGAGACCCTTTTGAAGTACTATAGCAAAATTTGAATATGACGAGAGAAGCACTCAGGCTAAGATGGCATTCATATTCAGTGGAAATTTGCAGAGAGGAGAGCAAAATGAGAAGTCATTTTAACAAGAGAAGGAGGTTTAAAAAGATTTAAGACTGCAGAGAAATACAAAATTTTCTGTTAGATTGTAAAGCACAAGTTCTGGGTACGTTTTGAAAGTCTTTTGGAGAAATGCATCTCCCCAGAAATATAAGATAACTCAGTTTCAGAAATAACAGAAAAATAGAGAAGAAACAAAAAGACGGAGTGTAAAAGCAGAACTGCAAAAGATGATAGATGATACCAGAGAACACAAACTCAGTGAACTAAAAAACATGGGAATTGCTACTAGTTACCAGAGCACTCAGAACACCGGTCAAGGCCCTGAAGTGCTCTGTTACGTAGTAGTGCGTATTGGGAAAACAGCCCTGAGCAATAATGCTTTACCTCAAGTGATCAGCAAGGCACAACAGGCATTTTTAACAGCCTTTAAGGATGAAGGAAGGGTGTGCCAAGTGAGTTGTTTTATGCTAGTCAGTGACCTCAGCCTTGTTACTTGCTTAGCTCTTGGAGCCAGCTCTGCAAGGAGAAGGGGCGGAGGACACAGTAGACCACACTGGAAACTGAACCTGCAGCAGCGGGGACAGCTAAATGAATTAGCACCTTTACAGGTCTTAGTGAGAGCAAGACACATTTGGTTCTTGACAATTCTGTGGGGTGACTTTTACGTTCACTGCTTTATTTTGTACTGACAGGCACGATTCAGGTGACAAACCCGAATTCATGAACTGCATGCTTATCTAGTCTAAACTGGTGTAGCTGTATTTTCTAAGGTTTTCTGAGGGTCACACACCTTATCCTTCCTTAAATACAGATTTGTTTATTCTCAAATAAAACCCAAAACCCAAAACTAAAACCCAAAAAACCCTACTCTTGTTGTGAATAATTTTTATGTCTTACAAAAGTGGCTTTTTGTTTGTTTGGCATTAACAGCTAAACAGTACAGACCCTGGTCATATAAACAGATCCCAAAGTGTAACTTTTCAATCAGGACCTAGCTCTGTCTGTACAGCTTGCTTAGGAAGTATAGGCAGAAGAAATAAAAAAGGAGTGCAGCTAGTAGCATTCCATCATTTCTAATCTCCTGGTTTTATGGTTTGATCAATGTTTCACAACCACAGTACTAAATGTGTTGAATGAGCAGTATACCTGGTATAACGGTCCTCTCTGTCTGCCCTCCACAAGACTTACTTTGTCATCTTTTATCTCATTCTAAATGAGCTTTCCTGTCCAAACGGATGGAAATCTGGCTTTTAATTCCAGTGCTTCTTTAAAGAAGTGTTTTTCTTATGGTGGGTTTCTGCCTGCTACAGCTCTGAGAGCTGTTCCCAGACCCACCTGCGGCTCACAGGACTGTTCGAAAGCCAAACACCAAGGCCTGTGGAATTATCCACACTTTAGACTCCTTTCATTTACATTGTTCTGTATGCACACTGAATGTGACAGTATGATTAGGCAAATAATATTGTCACATTGAAAAGGGAGGCAAGCCTTTTCATTATGGTGTCCAACTGATTGGAAAAAGATATATGGTGTAGCTGTTAAGAAAAAGGAAACATGAGTAATGCATCCAGTCCTACAAGAAATTTACGCTGCCTACAACATACTTTTTGTCTCTGTCTCCCTGTGCTTTAATCTCCTTGCATGTTAGTTCAGGGTAATGATAACTGCTTGGAGAGAGACACTGCTTGTTTAAGCAGTTTAAAAAGAAAAAGTCAGTGAGAATTAGAAAATTTAGAAAACAGTAAAACCATTCTAGTTAAGTTTCTGCTTCATTTTTAGTTTCTGCTGTTTATTTACTCACATAAAATCACAGTAAGTTTAACTTTTCTTCCTCCCCAATGACTGCTTAGCTTAATTACAGTGAAGCCTGAGTCTGCAAATTGGAATCAGTGGAACATTTCCAAAGCTTTAACATAAGCTCATGTCCAGAGCTCCCTGCTGATTTTAGTGGCCTCCAGATCAGAGAGTCTGTGCTTTTCATCACTGTATCTTCCTCTCCTTCCTTTTGTTTGTGCCATCTACTTGTTGTTATGTACTCATTTCCAACCTGACACAATAAGTAACACGTGAGTCTCTCTGGGCTTCAGCCAAAACCCAAGGAAAACAATGAAAAGATCTCACTGGGATTGGCCACCAATTCCAGCAAGCTTTGGGAAACCTCTTTATGCCCTCAGACCAGCTGAACATGGCATGGAAACCTGAACGGTGTAGGCTGAGCTCCTGGGCTCACACCATCCACCTTCCCACCCCTTGGATTACATGGATAGTGCGGCTGCAGTCAGGGAAGCTTCCTCACGTGCGAAAAGTCACGGGTTACTTTTGCATAAGGCATAGGAGTGTTTGTAGGCTATCATCTCAGCAGTACCTTTCAGGACAGGACAAGTCCTTCTTTATGTGTTGCTATACAACTCAGCACAGTATGGCCTCAATTAGGAAGGGGGCCTGTGGATGGCCTTATAATAAATCATAGTGCAAAGGAATTTACAGTATGTTATCTTTCGGGGCTCCACCACTTTTTTCCTTTACTTAGCTATGTTAGTCTCAGGAATCTTACTGTTTTCATTCTTTCCTTCTGATCATAATTTACAATGCAAAGAAACTATAAAAACTCCTCAGCCTTCTTTTTCCCGAGGTTTCTATTATTTTAATTCTTTAACATTTAGCTGCAAAGAAATGCAACAATGACACCAGGGCTGGCACAATTCCCAAAGAAGTTGATTTTTTATGGCTGTTTACTTAAGACAGGCTAGTGTAGGCCATAGTCACATTGGTCTCACAGATACAGCTGCTTATAGAGACTCTTCAGGGAGTTAGTGCTTTGCTCCTCTGATACCCCTTGTGTCCTAAGGGAAAACAAGTCTGCCCCTGGAAAAAAAGGGAGGGAAATTGGACAGAAAATTTCAGACTCCAACCCTTGATTTCGGTAGCTGCAGGTTCAGAAGTCACAGGCTTTTTCACCCACTTCAAATCTGCTACATCCCTGAGAGATGCACCGCTCTCCCTGCAGATAAGGATCCTGGACCTGATACTCTGTTGGAGCCACCTGCCAAGGTGCCAACCACCACCTGGTTAAAGGCAAGTCTTTCTGACAGAGGTGTAGTCTTGGGGGGACACATGCTTAACACAGGAACCTGTGAGTCAAAGAATGTAGTGGATAGAAGCCATGAATAGAATAAGAGTCAGTGGGAAGAACAACCTTGATTACAGCAATCTTTAAAGTTAATGGAAGCTATAAACTCATTTGACTCCTAAAGAAAACCTAACTGTCAATCTTAACATATTTAAACAAGCCATTCCCCGCAGTAAATGGTGAATTTCCTTTGAAGAAAAGAAAGGGAACATTAATTCTAAAGACATACTATTTAACCGCTTTATCAAAAGCCAAATATAACTTGAAAACCCTAAAAAGCTATATTAATTTCATTTTTACTCCTTTGCTATGTTCCAAGAACTAGCCTAAAGGTAACTTTTCTATCCCAAGCATAAACTGTTTCATAGATTCCTCCGACAACTCTCCTTTGCCTGTATTTACAGATTTTAAGGGTAGCTGAAGCAAGTAAAGAACCCACATTCACTTTTTTTATACAACCTATTGCACTGTTTGAATTATAGCATGTAAGTGATCCATGACCAGAAGGGTTCCAGCAACACGGTATTACCAGAAATTATTTGCAGCATTGGAGCAATACCTGGGGCTGTATCTGGAATAATATCTGGGGTCCTACTGTACTGAGGAAATAGACCTCCAGATCCCTGTAAAGCCAACTTTATAAATGGGAAGATAAGTTTGAGACAAACACTTACCAACTTCAGAGGCTACTCTCTGCAGTTTCTCAAGAGTTCTGCTTATCATAACTACATTTAATCCACGTTTTGCCAGCTACAAGAGAGGAATATAAAAGTTGTTAGAAAAGAATAAGGTGACAAGAATCTCTACAATTTTTCCAGTTTTGCAATAAAAACAATTATGGATTTTTTAAAATTGCTTTCATTCACCTGCCACCTGCCTAATGGGAAAAAACCAGATATTAAAACCACACCAAACGATACTCAGGCTTCTAATAGTCTTCCAAAACACATCCTTCAGTGTATAATCCTGGACCCTTACAAGAAAAATACACTGGACAACAATCAAACCCCAATAATATGAACAAAAATAAATAATCTGAGCCAATTTCAAATGAATGAAAGTCTGCAGGGAGTGAAAGCAACGTGACATTTTCCAGAAACATATTTTTATTTTGACTTGGATTTGGGAGGCCAAATATGTTGATGACTTCCTAGTCATTTTACAACATCACCTTCCATCCTCACATTTTTTTATCCTGAGGAAGTAGATTAAGCATATTGAATTGAAAGCTCAAGAGTTTGAAAGCATTTCGACTTTATTCATTTTTTTTTAATAGAAATAAAATCTCATGCAGGTCAGCTGGATAAATTTTAACTGTTTTTTTTCATCAGATGCAAACTGAAAAAAAACCAAAAAGGAAAACAACAAAAAAAGGTGAAGTCCATGCATAAAAATTCAAAATACAGTCACACAAATATACATCCACAAAGATGTTGGTAATAGTTGAATTTTATTGCTGTGAACACCATTTAACACAGCAGTTCGTTTATAGTCAGTTTGGTATTACCACGTGCAGAACAAATAGAGAAGAGTTTTCTCTTGTTTTCCCGAGGCCTCCCATTCCCATCAGTTAAAGAGTTTTAGGCAAAGCTTGAGAGAGAAACATGACCCCAGCTTGTGAAACTAAGTTATTAACAAGAGGAAGCTGAACAGAGTTGTGTGGTAAAAAAAGGAAAGATGAAGCTGAAACTAGAAAAATGCCCATGAGAGCAAGGAGAAAGAGAGCTAAATTAGTCAGCACAAAAGGTAAAGCCAATGTCATCTGAAAGTACCAGGTTTGCTTAGAAGAAGAAACTAACTGGTGAAGCCCACACACTGACAACCGATTAATTTCTGTAGCTGACTCCCTGCAACGCTTTCTCCTTAAACCTATTTGAGTGAAACAGTTTGTCTTGTTGGGCTCTTCTGAAACAATGCAGAGAATGTTAAGGAATAGAGACCTTTGTTCAAAAATTCACTACATCAAGAATACAAGGGGCAGATGGTCTATTAAATGTATCAGTCGCAACCATTTGCATTTTCAGGACAAAGACCATGCTCACAATTCTGTACTTTTGGAGACACTCTCACATAATTGACGGGTGCTCCAAAGAGACCTGCACAGACTTAGACACTCAGGAGTTTGACAGCTTATTTTAAGGGCTCCATTTCAAGTTCTCAGGAAGAGAACTCTAAATTGCCTGCATAGTGGAAGGTTTCCCATTGTCCACAAGGAGCTTGACTCAAGCTGTTTCCAGTTGGAGACATGGTCTCTGTTTCCATGGTCACTTGCTCCTTTCTGCCATTTGGAGGTGTTCAGATGGGGATTATTTTAATTCTTGTGTCTTCAAACCCAAAACCAAATACTAGCCATGTCATATACAGAGTAAAAACAAAGTTCTACTTCACTGGGCTTCTCACTATAATCTCAGCTATGTCTCTATATTTCATTTGGTAGAAAAATCCCCCCAAAATATAAGTAAAAAATTATTCCTATTGCTAAGATTGCATTGTATTTCAGCTAAAAGCACATGTTTGTGGCAATCTTATAAAAGTCTTGCCCATTGGGTGAGAGGACTCTCCCTTGCTGCTGTATACCAAACTAACCAGAATTATAAGGCTGTAGCAGCCATTTCTCAAGTCAAAGGAGGCTACACACCTGACTCCTCTTTTTTGCTTCCTCACCCACACAGAAAACGTGCATCCTTTTCAGAAATAGGTTTCACAGGACATTGTAACTACCATGAGGTTCAAATGCACCCTCAAGCAAACAAAAATAACTGCTTAGAAAATAATTTCCTGGCCACCCACAGCGAAGGTTAAATCAGCTTTAACACTACCACGTTTCAAACAAAGGTAACTTTTAGTGTGGACGTCTTTAGCACAAAGCCTTTTCCTAACATAAAAAGGCTTTGACGTTAGAGGGTGGTGTTTCCCCTCACAGGTAGGAATAAGCACCGGCTCCCAGCGGTGTAATGTGAAGCTGCTTGTGTTAGGAAATCCTGTCTCCTAGTGGCAAAGGACTGAAATGCTCCTGAACCGCTCAGAAAGCTAAATGACTCTAGCCGTAACGAATTACAACTTAGTACTTAGCAATGGGGCTAATAATGAAGAAAGATCAAGCAGGATCTGCACTCTGGAATCTCACAAGCTCCTTCTTTAAAAGGTTAAACCAACATTAGATTAGTATAAAGTCACTCTGCATTTTCTTGCACATTTTTGCAGCACAGTCTGAGATGAGTTTTTAAACAATAAAGCTTCATGAAAGGCAAGACACAGGTGTTAGATTCAAACCATGCATGTAAGTACTACAGTTACACTGAAAAATTGGTTATACCCTACACGGATCATTAGATATAATAATTTAAAATCCCTAATCATGCTTTATGGAATCTGTAGCTGCCTACCGTAAATTTCCACCTATTACGAATGAGATTCTTCTCTCTTCTCCAAGATTGTGCTGTTATGGCCTCAGTGTTTCACCCCTTTTCTCTCCTTGCCTGGGGTTCAGACCTGTAAGGTCTCTATGATTCGAATCTTTCAACCCTTTTTGGTCCAGCAGACCAGGACTGAGACAACAGGGCAGAAGGATTCTGCAAGCTTTCTGCTAGCTCTGCACCTGTGCAACACAAGTAGAATAGCAGTATTTCCCGGAATAAATCCAGGACCAAGTGGAGTAATTAGACTGCGTATGCAACTGCAGTAGGAAAACTCAGATCATACTTAGCTTGTATTATATTGCTGGTAATACTATGCACAAATTCACTAAAAGAAACAAAGGTTTAAGATTTGATAAACTGTTGTATTAATAAATGAATGCAGTGCCTGTCTCAAAATGGTCTGCTAAAACATTGATTTAGGCACGAGCACTGGCCTGACTTATAAGAGAGTTATGAACTATTAACAATAACAAAAATGGTGACCATGTGAGCCACTAACATTCTGTTTGTACCCTGACATCAGAGGAGACGTGTGCGGAGGCTAAACCATAAGTCTCAGAATATGACCTGGTCTCATCCATAAAACCAGTATGCTTGAGGTGCTAAGCCAGTAACAGATGCTAAAGCACATCTGTAGTTATTACATCAGAAAAACAGAACAAACAAGACTGCACCGGTACCTGAAATGCTAACAGATGAGTAGAGATGTGACAGCCTAGCAGCACACTCACAGTTGACTTATTTCTGTTCCTTGTTATAAGTCTGGTGAGTCTAAACCCCATCAGCCCAAGAACTAATAGACCAAATCTAACAGAAACCTGGCTTTTGAAGTAAGTATAGCAAACTTGACCCAAAATCCCAGTACTCTGACATCACAGTCAGTTAAGAGGTTGGGGTCTTTATGCTCAAGGCCAATTGTCCAAAATCACCCTGATGTGCTAGAATTATAAACAGAGACTTCATGAAAGCCTGGACTTTCATGCAGAAGAGGATAAGCTCAAGCTGTGGTGCTTGCCTCTCAACACAAGCTCAGAAAATTAAAGGGACAATAATTTGCTCTGACAAACCTGTGTCCTGCCATCAACAAAGTAGTATTCTGAGACCTCACAGCTGCCGGGCTCTTCATACTGCCCCAGTCAGCTCTTGAGCTTAATAGACTTAGCAGAGACCTGTATTTAGCCGTAAACCTTGGAAACAAGGGTACTGAACCAGTAAATATTGTAATCTTTCCTTGGACCTCTGTCTGCCAGGTTTTACCCAATAAACCACCTACTGGGATTTCCACATAAAAGACCGAACAGAGAAAGCCACATCACACTAGCCTTCCAAAACACAAGAACTGCTCTCCTTAGTCTCCTATACCATATGCTACCAACAAATGTGGAGTACTTACATTAGTTTGTGATTAATTTTCAGCCTATGCCTGAGCTCAGGATGTCAGAAAGAGATTCATCACCTGTTGTCAGAGCTCAAACTCTAGAAGAACAGACACTGCGGCCATCAAACAAGGCTTGCCTTCACATCAACCCATAACACCAGAGGGACCTATGCCAGACGAACATCAGAGAATTTTGTACCCTGACATCAGACCAGCAAGACAGTAGTGCTGAGCCAGAAACTCCAAATGTACACAGGCATTAAAACAGCAGGATCAGATTTATTTATCCACAAGCCACACACAAGTGTATGCTTTGACCTCAGCCACCAAGATGATGTGCCAAGCTATGAGCGCATGTGGTGTGGGCTTTGGATCTGCCCCACAGAGCAGTAGCTGAGCACAGCTTCAATCAAAGCGATGGGGAGGAAGGTACATCTCAGCATGGATAAAGATGGCTCTTAGTCATCCCACAAAGGCCAAAAATAATGAACAAATGTTCCACAAAATCTAGCCATGTCCAGCCAAGCTTTTTTTAAAAAAAAAAATCACAGTAGTTGTTTTATTTTTTCTCACGGTGTAAAGAAGCCATTCACGTGCTATAACTGGCCTTTTAAATGGGATTTACTTTTGCATAACCCATATAGCACAAAGGAAGCAGAACAATGACAGAGGCTGTGATCTAGGTGCCTGCAGCCTTCTCATGGATAAAATATCACCAGGTGCTCACACACAAAGTTAGTTCAGCAAGCTGCATGTGCTCCTGACTACACTCAGCGGTGTGGTGCTAAATAAACATTAAGCATTTCTGATGTTTCCTCTCCCTGTCTTGATCCCATCGCATTCCCCCCTAAGTATTCATGAGGCCCTTCCCATTTGCTCATCACTACAGCAACACACTGAATAGACAGAAGGCAACATTTTCCCTTCTTTCCCACAGGAGAGCTTGTGATCTTTATCACAACTATGCTAAATGTTAAACTACAATAGCTGGTATTTGTCTTTGTGCTCCCTACATTCAATGCACTTTCAAAAGTAGTTATTGTATTGCCACTCCCAGTAATGAAAATCATGAGGTAGGAGCTTAAACAATGCACACACTTAAAAAGACTATCTTAAAAATTCTGTAAGTTAATTCAAAAGCAAACTAATTTTCTTTTCCTGTGAGATATATAATTTATGAGCAGAAGACATCACATCCAAACTCTTGCCTATTACAGGCTGCTAATTTTCACCTGGTTACCTCAGCTCTGAAAACAACAACTCATGTTTCATTGCTGTTTAGCTTCTAGAAAGGGAGCAGGTTTTGAATGAAGACACCCAAGAGAAAATGAACCATTCAGCCACTATCACTAACAGCAAGGCTGTACAAGATGGTACAAGGCCACCCTGCCTTCAGTGTTGATTAGCATGGGTGAATAGAGAGGGACTGCTGTAGTGACTGCACAGCAGCAGCTACAGGGTCAGCACAGAGCTCCTCTCTCCTGCAGGCTTCTAGAGCTATCGATTCTTAATTAAACCATTAGGTTTCCTTACAATTCCCATAACATGTAGTTTATATTAATTTACACAGATTTCTCCTTTATTTGTTGTTTGAGATATATCTTTAAAAATCTGTTTGGAAGTGTAAATGTTAGAAAATTACATTTTGTGTGTTACTGCTAGAGCACCCCACTGAAAGTCAAAAAGCAGATTACCTGTGAAACTGGGTAAAAAAGGACAATGCAGGCAACTTCCTAACCTGGACAGAAAATATGAAATTTTTTTGATTACTCAGTGTTTCCATTTTATTTTCTTGGTCTGACAAGACCATTGAAACATGAATGACTTTCCTCTGAAATGCAGTTATCAGCTTTCTTTCAGAACTTGATTAACGTTATTCTGCACATACAGAGGAGAAGGATTAGTACCATGTTTGTCACAGTGGCTTTGAATCCCAGAATAATTTTACTAACTTGCAGAGACTGATGAAAAGGTAGCAATTGCCATTTTGTTAAAATAAACTTAAGGGTAAGTAATCTATCTTACCTCAAAGGAATATGCTTTTCCAAGGCCATCTCCTGCTCCTGTGACCACTGGAGAAAGTAGAAATAACAATCAGGATTGTATTTGTAGCTCTGCTTTAGCTTGTTCTTTCTTGAATTCCTAAATCTTCATCATCTCTGTTTCCTGAATGCTTCTACTAAAGCACAGAATCAATCTTCTTAAAAATTTATTTCCTTATGACTTTTTAATCCGTTACTTTGTTTAGCACATTTTGTCTTCAAAGCAAATCCCTCCCCACAGTAACCTATCTGATGCAGTAGGTAGTTATTACTCTCATTTTCAATGGGGAGACACTCTGCAACAAGTCAATTTCCTAAGAGGTGGTAGCATTTTCTCCTGTTACTTATTTTTACAAGTTCTGCTTTGCAAGTCTTTCACTTACATGCTGGTGGCAGAATTGTGGGCGATAACAACCAAAACTGATACAACACTTTCTCACACAAGAAACCTGTATGTAAGGAAACATCACAGCAAACTTACAACCATCTATAAAACGTTCTTCCTTCAGAGCTGTCCTATTCATTTTACCTTTAGATTTAGTGTAACTGGGAAAGTAAACAAGGTTCAGCATTTGTAAAGCACCCTGAACTTTAAATATTACACAAACAAATACTAAAAAGGAACTTTAGAAAGAAAATCCTTATCACCTTAGAAATAAAGAAGAAATAAAGTAGGAGAGTGCTAAAGCAATTTCAAGGTAAACCTGTTAAGTTTTCAGAGCAGAACTGAGTCAATGTCTAAAAAATGTGGATTAAAGACTTCTAAATTGCAAGAGACAGTGGGGAAGCAAGGTGATTTTGAATGGTTAGGTTCGTTGCCAACCGAAGAACAATTACTCTCATTTCAGAGAGAAAAGACCCCTAAGTTAAGCAGCAGTGGATCTTTGGCTCTCTAGCAGACCTGCAGATGAAAACCAAGAGTCTGTTGGAAAAGAAGCTTCCACACCCCAACTTTAATTCTCATGATTCTCAGGATCTCACGTGCCATGTGATAGAGCAAATCATCCAAGCCTTATGAATTTTACTGGGCCGAGAAGACTTTATGTTTTTAAAAGGACAGAGTATAAAAGGTCCACTGAAGTAAACAAGTCTCTTAGCCTTCAGTGGAAACAAGGACTTTACACAGAAAGTTCCCCAAGCTGCTCCTCACCTTATGCACAGAACAGAGGTCCTTGCCTCACTTAAATCAAAATGCTTCAGAAGCAACTGGTATTCAGGCAGCTCTTCTGCAAAGGAGTGGATTTCATTTCTTATTAATCCACTGTGAGATGTGCTTATTAAACACGTACTCAATCCAGACACACCAAGTCTCTAATGCAGGGCAAAGGAACAAAGCACAGGAGTAGTGTTCGGGTCACTTCTTACCAAGATGCCACCGTCAGTGACATCTGTAGCCCAGGAATTCAGAGACTGTAGTACCTGTTCATTCTTGCTTAATACTGATAATCTAACGAGCTTAAGAAAAACATCAGTGATCAGTAGGAAAAAGAAGGTGTTTATTAAACATTTGTTATTTTATGAGAATGTGTAATATCTTTAAAAAAGTACTGCCAAGTTGCAGTCTTTGAAGTTTCTAGGCTAGAGTAGATTTGGCTCGTTAATGATACCATTAAGGATAGTCACCAATTTGGAAAAACCAGACTGGAACAAAGTCACCAGGAACAAAGAAAAGTTGCTTTGAAGAGTGGAGACCACATGCCAGACATAACTAGTTGCTTCACATATCAGGAAACTGAGGATATAGGCAATACTAGTAAAACTAAAGCATTTGCAGTAGAGAAAAAACATCAGAAGTAGGAATGGGGAGAGAATTCACATCTATACACCAGGTGCATGAGCTGTTACCAGTTTGACTATTTCTCTATTCTCTCCAAACGCAAAACCTTCAGGCTCATAAAACCAAAGTTACTAGGAGAAAACAAAAAGAAATTAAGCAAACCGCAACTAGTGGAAACTGTGTTTTGCTCTGAAAGGACAGGGTAAGCAAATGCAAGGAAAACCTCTCCTGATTAGTAATATAACAATCCATCACTCAGTAACAAGAAGAAGGTGAGGACGTTTCCTTTACCTGCCCATTCTCCCAGCGATCGAAAGAAAGTCTGAGGCAAAGCACTCCAGATATGTGGGAAAATGTATTTCATAAATCTGATGCATTTTACCAGAGTACAGAAACAGATCAGACTGCCAATAAGAGTGAGGAGCTGATGCTGGAACGCTTCCATGGCGAGGGAAGGCAGTGAGCTAGTATGAATCAGTCGCTCTCTCGCCGGGAAATGCCTCTTTCCAGCACGCTGCTAGTCTCCGGGTACTGGCAGAGAAGTGAGAAGTCTAATCAAATCACGTGATTTTCTTTTTCCAAGGAATGTCCAGGGTTTAGATTAGAATAACATCTCTACATTACACCCAGATTTGTAAACTACTGAAAAAATCCAGACTAAACAATGATTTCTGGCACTTGCTTTAGAGAAAAGGTTTCACTTGTTTTCTGGAAACTACCCAAGAACAAAAAGAAAAAAAAAAATTATTGTCATTGTTTAGGATTCATAGAGACTAAAGATGGGTCTAAAGCAAAACCCTGGATAAGAATACTCCAAGTCTTGGGGATAACACACATCAACACATCAGCACTACTTCTTACAGCGCCGAACAGTTAAACACTAGCCCAGACACTTCCAGGGCAAGTTCACACCGAACTTGTGCGGAGGCCAGAAAAATAGATTTATCTACAAATTTGAAGACAAAACAATGAAAGGTTACTAAAGTCACCTAATAATTTCTATACAGAGAAAGCAGTATTCTATAACTTTTCAAAGAACTTTCTGAAAAGAGGTTAATATCATTACACCCATTTTACAAAGAGTGTGATTATGCCATGAACAAGTGCAGTAATCTATTAACAAGGGAATAGAACTTTCAGCTTTTCTCAACAAAGTATGTTTGAACTAGTATTAAAGTTGAGGACATGTATCGAAACCTTAAGGGGAAAAAATGCTTACAAGAACAGTATCTCACTACAAGACGAAGATGAAATCAATGGAATTCAGACTTCAAGTGATTTAAAAAAATTTTAAGTTAACATGGAATTTCTCAGGGAAGACACAGAAACAACCTTCACTCTTCTTCGTAGTGGCAATTTGAAACATTATCAATTTTTTAAATATCAGTTTAAACTGGAGAAGTGGAACACTGATGCTTACACATGCACTTAGGATAAAGTGAAATAAAATTTGTCTATGCATTTTAATGATATTCTTCCAGATTTAGCATGAATCATCTTTAAAACTGAACCTAAACCTGACACCCAGGAAGTTCTCCAACTGAACAGCAGCAATATACGTTGAGTGTCACCTTACTGACACCTTCAGCCAGAAAACCACAATATGCAGACGTATTACAGAGCAAAGATGATGTCTGAATCACAAGGAATATAACACTAACTGTAACAAGAAGATACAAAAATCATTACCATCTCAGCTTAACAACAACCCAGTTTCCTCACACATAAGCTCTCTTAAAGTATATTTACTGTTTTCTATACCATAACACCTCGTTTTACCCCTTAAGTAAGGCCACTCAGATCAACAAAGATCTGAATATTAAATATCAAACAGTATGTACATACAATCACAAATTCCCCAAAGAATCATTCACTATTCAAGGAATACTTCAAATTTTAACAAGTTGCACTGTGTTCTTCATATGCAACAATGATGCTGAATACTTCCTTGAAATGCAAAAGAAACAAAAACTTTTCTATTTGACAATGGAACCAAAATGCAAACTTCTACAGCTGTTGGTCTTTTCTTTTGCACTTCCAGTTCTACCCGTGCTCCCTGGACATTTTGTTTTCCAGAGGCAATGAATCTGAGATATGCTTACAGTACTTCATGGGCCTAATATTTCTAAATCAGGCTGAGATGCTGAGAGTAAAAATAATAAATTCTTATGAATGTGAAGAATTGTTCATACAGCCCAGTCTAAGTTTTTTCCTGAGGTATTGCTTCTCTGACTTTCACAGGAATCATTGCAAGAACCTTACACATTGCATGGGTAGAAAGCTTCTTTGGATGACCACAGCGCTTTTTCACTCTTCACCTCATTCCATTACAGCTAGCCCACTGCTAAGCAATCCCTATAAAATTAAGAGTACAAACAGATCAATGTACAGTACAATACTCCTTTCCAATACAGTTACCGAAGTCTCTTTGTGTGTTCCCTTGTAAATACACCTTGCCACCTACAGAACTTAGAAAGCTTTAAAGTTACTGGACTGACTTCTGAAAATCAAGTTCTGTAGCTACCAGCATGTAACCACAAGACACTTCTGTGAGGGAATGTGACTTTCAGAAACCAATCCAGTATTTCTTAAAACTAGCTTACTTAGTAATTCTTTTAAATATGTATTCTGAAGACTAATGTTTGCTCTAACGGTTTTTACCATTTTTCCGAAAGAAAGAAAAGAAAATGAAGCTTCACACAGCAAATAAGTCATCTAGTTTTACAACTGTTTTAATATTTCATTAAGCTAATACGAAATCTGTAGAAAACTAAGGTTAGGACTATCTACAGATGCATTCTAAGAGAAACCAGTTTTAAATTACTACTATTTTAACTGAAAGACACAATTACTGAGGTTCTGAATGAAACAGCCATTTCCATAATTGTCTAAATTCTAACATGAGAGTTGTGCCTGGTTGAGCCCATATTCCCAGAGTTTCAACCACCAAATTTACTGGACTCAGTATTATCTCCGCAGATACAGAGGAAAATAGTAAGTGACTGAAGCTGAGTTGCTTTGTGAAAGGATGCAAGCACTTGCAAGTTCTTCTAGATAATACCTACTTTTGACTATTCCTAAATTTGTATTTTAAATTATTCTGAGTAATACTATCATAAAGCCTTTGGGAATCAGGTCTGTATTTTAGGTGAGAAGTCTAAGTCTGAAGGACTTCAACATGACATGATCAATTAATTAAATAGAATCACTTCCAGTACAGTACAAAATGGACTAATGAAACTACTTCAAGTACAGTATAGCAGCTGATCATACAGAAAGCAAATATTCATGCTATCCATGTGTGCTTAAAATCATTTTATGTGTCCATCCACACAAAAAACGAAAAACTTCTTAAAAGTATAATCTGCATCTCTTTATTTATAAAAGGTACAGCAAAATATTAATGAATTAAATGCATACAGTAGCTGCTCCTTTGTGGGAACTAGATCTTACTTAGCAGGTGCCATTATGTGTCCATTCATATTGCAATCAAATGGCTCTCATAATCTTTTCATAATTAATGAAAACCTTCCAATGCCTTGTCCCACTGCAGAGAGATGAGGTTCAATAATTAGGATTCTGGAGGTAGAGATGATCTGGAAAAAGAAGAGTCCTATAAAAGAATACACTCAAAAATATCAAAGGCTTTTTAAGGATAAAGGTGTGAAATCCAGCTGGCGGCCGGTCACAAGTGTAGTCCCCCAGGGCTCAATTTTGGGACCGGTCTTGTTTAATATCTTTATTGATGATCTGGATGAGGGGATAGAGTGCACCCTCAGCAAGTTTGCAGATGACACCACGTTAGGCGGGAGTGTTGATCTGCTCGAGGGTAGGAAGGCTCTGCAGAGGCATCTGGACAGGCTGGATCGATGGGCCGAGGCCAACTGGATGAGGTTCAACAAGGCCAAGTGCCGGGTTCTACACTTTGGCCACAACAACCCCAGACAACGCTACAGGCTTGGGGACGAGTGGCTGGAAAGCTGCCCCGCAGAAAAGGACCTGGGGGTGTTGATTGACAGCCGGCTGAATATGAGCCAGCAATGTGCCCAGGTGGCCAACGGCATCCTGGCCTGTATCAGAAATGGTGTGGCCAGCAGGAGCAGGGAGGTGATCGTGCCCATGTACTCAGCACTGGTGAGGCCGCACCTCGAATACTGTGTTCAGTTTTGGGCCCCTCACTACAAGAAGGACATTGAGGTGCTGGAGGGTGTCCAGAGAAGGGCGACGAAGCTGGTGACGGGTCTGGAGCACAAGTCTTATGAGGAGCGGCTGAGGGAGCTGGGGTTGTTCAGTCTGGAGAAGAGGAGGCTGAGAGAAGACGTTATCGCTCTCTACAACTGCCTGAAAGGAGGTTGCAGAGAGGCGGGTGTTGGTCTCTTCTCCCAAGTGACGAGTGACAGGACTAGAGGAAATGGCCTCCAGTTGCGCCAGGGGAGGTTCAGGTTGGGTATTAGGAAAAAGTTCTTTACTGAGAGAGTAGTGAAACATTGGAACAGGCTGCCCAGGGAGGTGGTAGAGTCACCCTCTCTGGAGGTATTCAAGGAGTGTGTGGATGTGGCATTGTGGGATGTGGCTTGATGGGCATGGTGCTGTGTGGTGTGGGTGGGTTGTTTTGGTGTGGGTTGTGGTGTGTTTTGTGGTTTGTGGGTGGTTTTGGTTTTTTGTGGGTGTGTGTGTTTTGGTTTTTTGGGTTTTTTTGTTTGGTTTTTTTTTTATGGTTGGACTTGATGATCTTACAGGTCTTTTCCAACCTTAGTGATTCCGTGAAATCTTTAAAAACAGGTATCTCTCTAAAATAGTGGCAGCAACCCCTTCCCTTCCTAGTTCCTCAATAAGTAGAAAATGAAAGTCACATTTCTTAGCCAGTTGTGAGAAACTGTCCAGACTTCCGTTTCCAGTTGGATTATGCTCTTAAATTCCACTTCTACTATCTGCAGTCACTCCTCCTCTTGCCATTCAAATCCACGCAGGCAGTGGGCAGCCCAGTCATTCCCTGAAGCTTCTGGTGTGAGCTACTCACATGTTTCTTAGGCCTAATCCAGTCTGGTTGTTCATGTGTTACACACAGAGTAGTTATGCGTTACAGATTTAGCTGTATTTTAATTCAAGCAGGGATAAAGTAAGTCATTAGATCACACTGGTTCCATGTCATGGTCTTCCAAAATCTCCTTTTGATTTGGTTATTTTAAAAAATCTTGGCTCATGCTTGCAGGGAGTTGAAAACTTCAACAAGATTAATACTCTGCTGTCCTCCAGTGCTGCAATGCTTCTATGGTGTTTTCAAAGATAAACACTGTATCCGCAGAGACACAGGTAAACATTATCAGCTGTATTTTCAGAGAAGGAAATAAAGATACGGAGCGGTGCCATTATTGTCCCAGATGATAACCCAAACAATCAGGTTCCAGACCTTTTTTTTAACCACTGGACCAGCCTTGCCCACTGTAGCAACCCCTTGGGCTTGTTACGATTCCTTATTCTGAATTTTAAGCATAAACTAGTACCAGATAAGCTTCCATTGCGTATGTAAGACACAACAAGACACTGATCCTTTCTCCTCATCTAAACATAAGTTAGTCTTCCATATATCCATCAGTTTCCCGTCTTGCAGTTTGTATATAGTAGCATCACTTCCCTGCAGCATTGAAAGGTAATTACAGACAAAACATCAGAGGAGGGGACTGTGATATAAAAAGACAAATGTACCTACACAAAAATAGATTTACCTTTGTTATCTCTCCTAATTACCTGTTTGGTACTGGCTCACACACAAAAAAAATCTTTTTAAATATAAAAAATCTTCTATTTCCTTCCTTGATCCTGCAGCAAAGTTATCAGGGTTCACTTGTAACAACAGTGACAATTGCAGCAGAACACCATGATGTTATTGAGGATGAGGAAAAGATTGAGAGAGAATGTCTACACACCGCATACCAAACACACTAGGCCATACCCTGAATTCTTCAGTCGACACACAGGGAACAATCTTGGGGCACATCTCTTCGCTCCATACGTTCTACAGTCACTTACACAAATGCTTACGTGAAATCATTCTGAATCACTAGCATCTTTCATCTCTTCACTGATATCAAAGATTGCGTATGGCATAAGGCAATGGTGAATCAAGCCTCACAATCTTTACAGGCAGTTTTGCCTCAGAGAGTACTGACAGACACTGAAACAAAACAAATCGCACTGAAGTACAGGTAAATGAAGAAATTTACAACTTGAGATCTGCTCATGGCATCCCTTTCTATAAATTAGCTCATGGTGTAAAAAAAAGCTAAAATTAAACTTGTCTACATGGAAGAAACATGGTGTGCAAGAATATTTCTGAACCAATGATTTGTGTGCACATCTGTGGTAATGGAGGTAGATTTTTCTTCTCGTTCCAAATATGTTCCAGCATATACTTAAGTTCTCAGCAACGCTAAACAAACTTGTATCTTCAGTCTCTTTCAAGGCAGGCATTTTGGCTAACTCTTTGACTCACGAAGTGCATTCTCTTCATCCCCATGTTGCGTAGGCTTGCTGTTTCCTCTTAAGGTTAAAAACGAGTATCTCAGTCCTCCTGCCATACTACAGAAAAGAGAATGAACAGAGGTGTGAGACATACCTGATGTTGTACATACCATTTTACAGGTAAGTACCTTTCCTTCCAAAGGATTAAAGAATGCCAGAGAGCTATGTAAGCCATCTGAGATACAAGCCCTGACTAGACAAAGATCAATAACCAGTTGCTCCAACAGATTCATACAAAGAGATGTAACAGTTCATCCAAACACAAAAAGTAAGAACTCACAAGTCATAACTCATATTCAACAGGCACAATCATTCTATCAGTGTTTTCACTTCCCACACCACTTGGCTTTTACTTGTAAGCCTCGCAGCTCAGAACTGTTGCTCATAAAAAAGAATGAACTCAACCCCACATAGTAAAACTACAGGCATGTTTCTATAGTTAAGATCTTACCATAGTAAGATTCAGTATCTGAAAACAGACATGAAAAGACGTAACTAATTGTAATGAGCTTTACATCCTGAATGCAGTGAGTCCTCCGGCCAGTGGTTTCAAGACTGCATCATCCAAGTGGGCCAAATCAAACAAATCATAAAACTGTATCTCACTGAGAAATCCTCAGCTTTAACAAATAAAAGCTATTCAAGTTCCACTCACCAAATGTTTAGCCCTATAAAGTTTAACACGGAGAATATGTAATCTCCACCAATCAACATTCCGATGTAAGCAATAGATATATTCTGAAAGGAAACAAAAGCCATGCATTTATTGAAGTCAGTTTTAATCTCCAAAAATATAGATTATATCAATTAATTTACTTTTCTAAGTAAATAGCTATACTCTGTTGCTGCCCACTCTAAAATCAGTGTTTATATTAGTTTCACAGGATGTCAGTCTTACGGGTAACATAAAAACAAAATGGAATAATAAAATCAGTATGTTTTCTCAATGCATACAATGCACTGAGAGTGACTTTCTGGGGAAAGAAAAAAAAGAAAAACAATAGGAAAGAAAAAAGGAAAAAAGAAAAAAGGAAAAAAGAAAAAAAGAAAAAAGGGAAAAAAAGAAAAAAAAGAAAATTAGCTATTTGATGTTAGGTAAAATGGAGCTATAGCCACCTTCTGAAAATGTACTTCTTTTTAATCTTTGGAAGGCTCATTTCAAATTCTATTTCTTAAAAGCAGGTTTTGGGTTCTCAGGCATAAAAATTATGCTTTAAAGTTACAATAAATGCTCTTTACTATTGCTTTAAAAGGGTTACCTCCTTACTTTGCCAACTAAATATATACTGAAAGCACTTGGCTCAAGTTCAAGGCAGGCACAGTTTAAAGATTCTACCCCTCACCCTGCCCCCATCAAGTTTTGGGAAAATTGTCCCCTATAGACAGAAGGAAAGCTATAGAACTGTGCGATCATTTTACCAACACTTTGTTGGTTTCAAATGTTCTAGCAGTTAGCCTGGAAATGACATAATTTCTACCAATTTCTATTGGGGACTACTGCATCATAAAGTGCTTCTCAACTTAAGCTGTTCAAAATGTCTGAAAGACTAATTATTACTCAGAAATAGTGTTGCTCTATCTTAATGGTTCAATGCAGACATGTAAAATTGAAAAGAACACTTTCAGGACGACAGAATGAAAACTACTAGAGTAATCTTGCCAGCTTTCAGGAAAAAAAACAACTGTAGAAAGAGAAGTACCATCTTCCTTTTGCAGATTTTGCTATGCTGGAGGTATTGTTTTCCTTAGTCACCCATGGAAGGGAGCACCTGTTATCCCTGTGCCTAAGCTAGTTTGGATTCTGATAGTTATTTGGCCCACAACTGCACAAGTTTTATCTTTTCTAAAACTCTTCCAACTTACAGGTCCATGCTTCTCTCCAAACTGGCCTACAAAAAGGTGCTTGTGCAGTCAGTGATCATCCCAGCTCTGACATGCTGGCCTTATCAACACAATTAAACTGGGTTAGAGAAAACAGACTGTAAGGACACCAAGTTCAGTTTTTAAGACAGGCGTGTTTTGGTGTTGATCAAATTGACCAGAATTTATACAAACCAAAATGAAATAGTTCATTCGGCTGGAATACAACCTCTCACACAGAGGCAGAAGCTGTGAACCATAAAGCAATAAACTCCTTACTACAGCTTAGCCATTATTCTGTATCTATGAATGCCCTATTTATTAGCAGCAATGGAAACCAGTTCAGTCCAGAGTGAAAGTGGTTAGTCTGTATCAGTTTGCAATGGATTTGCACCAGGCTACCTTGACTAACTCACGGTAACTTGATAAGGAACAGAAGCAGGTGACAGTACCTGGTGAAATGTGGTTAGACATTTTTTAATTAAAGTGGTTCAAGCTTCTCATGTAGGAAAAATAAAAACAAATCAACACTCACATTGCTTTTTAGAGTATACCTGAGCTTCAATGGAAGAAAACAAGGTCACTTTGTTGTGTGGATCTCCCAAATGTATGGCACAAACAGTGTCTCAGTATTAGCCCTCATTTTGAGTTTCCAGCTCTGACCATAACCAGGATCACTGCTGAGTCAATGCTCTTCCCTGTCTATTTGAGCATTCTCATCCCCCTCTTCTCCATAACTCACCTTGATGGCACCGACTACTGTCGTTGTAAGCGCAGAATTGTAATGACTGCATAGGACAGTAGAATACATCAAGAGAAACCTAAATAAAGCAAAGGAGAAAATTTTATAAATTCCTTCCAGAGGGCTCAGAAGTTTAGCAACAATTTGAAATGTTCAACATTTTCTGGATCAGTATTTTGCTGGAATCTTCAATCACACCTGTTCCAAACCCTAAAAAAAGATTCTGTGGATTGGTATTTCAAGTTAATGATGTGCATACACAAAGCACTCAAAATACACGTTAAAATGTGCTGCCTGAGCTCTAGCAGACTCATCCCTACTTTCTGTCCTTCTTAAATGTCAGTATTTGAAGTTAGTTTGACCCCTTGGTTGGTGACATGTGCAAGAGCAGAACAGGATCCAACGCACTTTTTTATTCTTGCTTTGACTCTGCAGTTCCAACAGGAACAAAGCATTGTTTCCTTACTTTTGAGTCTACCATACTTTTCCAGGTACTTTAAAGAACAAACACACTGAAACAGTTACTATACTAAAGGGCTTACATTCTATTAACTGCAAAGAAGTTGTTAGATAATCAGAAGACACGGCCAGCAGAGAGGTACTGAGTACAGAAAGTAAAAAGCTAAATGTCACGTTGTTGACTGCTGTACTTGTGAAGTCAACAACATAGATAGTATTGAAACAGTTATTTACACTATTAGAAATAATTAAAAGACAAGACAGAAGCCTGGGGGAAAAATGTATTTTCTTTGAATTTTATCCTACTTATTATGATAAAGTTTTACATTTGAGATTTGCAATTTGAAACACTGTCATTAAAACGTCTTACTTGATTGCCCTGTGTCCTTACCCCAACAAGCAGGAAAGAAGAAATTGAAAGACAAATAAAACATTTGTCCAGTGCTGGAAATGTGTTGCCTATTTAAAAAAAAAAAAAAAAAAAAAGAGAGAGCGAGAATTATGTGCTATATAATCAACTGTAAACACATATAAAATGCAGTTAATACGAAAATGTGCAAAATCATAAAATACATTTATTCATATTATAATTACAAAATTTTTATATTACTACTGGAAACAGTTTAATGCATTTAACTTCAGAGACAACAGGACAAAAGCAGCCATAATACCTAGATACATTCTTGTAACATATATAGCAATGCAGACATAAGACTGCACACTGCAAGCAATGAATATAAATACAATATAAAGAATCTGTATTTTTATATTTATTAATACAGATACCAACACTGTGATTAATATTATACAATAAATAGTGTTGATATCAGACAGAGAGAAAAGCAAATAAATAATCTCCTTGAAGTCTATTTCATACCATGGGTTCATTCATGAACAGCTTTCAAGGTTTGAGCCTGCACTTTTGAGCTCAAAAGTAGGTTAAATAAGCATTACTAAGGTCTCTCATCAATGAAGGTCAATAAAAAGGCTAAATCATCACTTCGAAGTCTGCTCCTTAGTGACATGCAGCAAACAAATACACAGTGCCACACAACAGTCACTAAGACACAGGTCACAGATTCTTTTCCATCTCTAGTAACTCCAGGATACACCTCATTTTAATCTGGTCAGTTTAAAGTCACCTGTATCAGCACAAAACTCAACAAAGGCTGAACACACCCCTGAGAAACAGGGTAAAGGCTGTTGTCCATGCTGATTTGTGGCTAGCTGAGCCTCCAACACCTGAGCTAATAGATTAAAGGGACCTCAGGCAGCTCTGCCTTGCTACAATTGTGCTGGTGTGCAGTAACAAATTGCAAAGTATTACAAAGAGACATTCTGGGGCTTCATTTCTCTTCCATTGCATCATGCTTTCCTGTCCTCCTATCCAGCCAGCTGGTGAAGGAGAAGTGAATAACTGGGTCACTCACACACTGCAGTCTCTACAAGATGTGGTAGCTACCACTCCAGAAAGAGCTAGAGGAGCAGAAGCAATCTCCCTATCACATAGACAGGGTACTGATATTTTGACTGGCAAAAGGTACCTACTATGCATTGTCTGTGATGGATCAAGGCAAAAATCTCTGCTAGGGTGAAAGCAAGCCAACTTCTATGGCCTGAAAATCTGCTAAATACAGGTGTTATCTACAACAATTTGTTGACTTTTCATCAGTATTTTTCCATTTTCTACCTTTTCTCTGCGATTTAATCTCTGTGCATCACATTGACACTAGTTATCCACATCATTTAATAGGACTTTTAATATTGAGTGACCAAGCCAATGCATATGCACAATAGGCACTATGCATTCCTCTGATACCTATTTATTTTTTTCAAGTAATTGAGCATTAAACTGTTTGTGCCAAATCAACATATAGGCACAACACACTCTTTATTTTTCCCATGGAATAAATCTAGCAACAAGGTAAATTTCCCTGTCCAGTTCTCCCAAAATGCCTCGAGCAATGACTGCTGGGAAAGCAGTTGAAACCTTACAGCCATACAAATTTGGCCTCCACTAAGACTGCCAAGAACGGCATCAGCTGCATGTTTCCTAAACTGGCACAAGGTCATGCTGGACTGATGTCACAAGAAGAGATTTCATACTCAGAGCAGATCTAAAGCCATAATTTTTCAGCAAGTGACAATTTTTGCACTTAAACAGACTTGGTAAGAATACAATGACAAAATCACCTGAGTCCAGGGCACAACAACATACAACAAAGGACATTGGAATGATTTATGACACCCACAAGCTCTGTAACAGTTTTCAGTGGCAAATCTTAAATATTTCCAAAAGGGAATACAAGTCTCTAGACTCATTCTACTGGTAAGAAAAAGGCAACTCAGCAAGTCTGTGAGGGAGCCAGAAAAACAACACAAACCTCCTGGCCTGATACTTTACATGCAAGGACATACTGCCTATGGTATTATACTGTATTACGATTAGCTATGGAGTGTCATGCTGTTGTTCTACAAGAAGGTTACTAAACTAGACTGAGACTGAGACTAAACAGGAATCTTTCCTGTACATCAGAATGAGACGACTGGAAATTGTCTGGTTTTGGTATTTGCAATCTCATTTTAGAGCATGTGGCAAATCACACAGTGCAGCTGGATTCCCAACAAACTGCTCTAGCTGAGAGTCCCCAGTCATACATTAGTTTTTGAACAAAGACTCATATAACGGCTATCACACAGCTTCAGCTTCTCCTCAGAGTGAACAATCACAAGTCCTTACTTATGAAGGGAAGTCTAAGTCACAGATTTCAAACGCTAGTCACCAACACGGAGGTAGGAGTACCTCTTAAAAAAACCCCAAACCCATCCACCCCCTGCAACTGAAAAAACTGAACAAAATATTGTTATCAGTCTGAGACATGGAATATTGCTCCTTACCTGTTGAAAGTCTCCAGTAGAAAAGCTAATAATAACTGTTGGAACCACCATGAAACAAGCATTATAGAAAAGGACACCATATTTTCCCAACTCCTGTGCAAAATGAAACATGATGTTTGGAATTACAAGCCATTTGGGAGCAAAATACTAAATATTACTCTGGCAATCCTTCTGACACTATTGTCAATGAGCAGACAAAACATAATACGCTTCAATTTAAAATACAAGCTTGTGATAGTTGGATTCACTGTTTAGTACTTAGCTGAGTTTCCATTTCAGTCACTTTGTAGATTCAGCAGAATATCACTGCTCTGCTATACCTTGAGAAATCTCTATACAACACCAGCTGGTCAGAAACTTATCAAGGCACTGGTCCAGAACTGCTTTGTGTTAGACTGCAGATAAGTCTCTGCCTGGCCAAGGGATTACCCATTCCGTCTACTGCAAATCAACCACAAAAGCACAGGGCAGAGTGGCTCCCTGGGGCTAGCACTGCAGGAAAATTCATGATGCCTGACTCCTAGATGGAGCATCTGTAATCACTGGTAACTGATGTAACTTCAAGCAACTTGAAGAATGCCATATATCCTGTTGGTTTACTTGCTTGACACAAAGGCAGAAGATTAGGGGAATGAAAAAGCAGCCTTCCCTTCCTCCAGATTCAGCCATGCTACGCTGCAAACCTCTCCAGCTTATCTCTCGCTTTAAAATGAAACCCTGTATTTTGCAGAAACCCGTGAGGCCGTTAAGTGCTGCTCATAAAGAAAAATATGAAGTCTGGATTCGATGTGACTCCTGAGATTATTAAAAGACACATAATTCCACTGTACAGACTGACCCACAAAAGTCAGTGACAAAACCTCAATCCAGCATCTCCAAGACTGCTCTTTGCTACGGCTTGGTATGTTTTCATGGCACTGTGTTTGAAGAGCAGTCTGCTCAATCTTTACACGAAGTATAATGTATCAAGGTATGGCCTAATTCTTTGGCATACCTGGGTTTGGTGTAGACCTGCTTTTAGATAGCCAAAAAAGGTATCAGTTGTTATTGACTCAAACTGGTCAGGTCTCTGTTCCTACCCACAAGTGTATTTTACATAAACCTCACTTAAAGTGTGTTTCTAGTAAAAAAATAATCTTCCTTAGATATGTGTATATATATATGTCAAGTTTATAGGTAAACAATTTGCTTTTGGTTTGGATTTATTTTATTTTTTAGCCAAAACCAACATTTTAAAGCCACTACAAACTCTGCCTAAAAGACTTGGGAAAAAATAAAATACCCTGTTTATCTAAGCCTGGCCTGAGATACTAAAAACAAGTTTTTCCCAGAGTATTCTGTATTAAGAATGCATATATCAACTGAAATATGAAAGCAAATGAAAGTATTTATTAGTTCATAATTGTGTGTTCATAAAGTTATATAATCAGTAATCCACTGTTACCATATTGTCATAATTCAACCTAATCTCCCAACAGTTACCTTTGGATCAATTTTCTGCTTTGTGTAAACTCCATTTGCTGCTGTGAAGATATCATTTAGCAATACAAATGTGTAGCCCTCCAGATTAAAAGACAGATCAGACCTGGGAAAGAAATATTATATTGTAAAAAAGCAAACATTATACAATGCATTGCACTACACTGTTTACCTAGAGAAGTATCATAAATGAGGAAATGCAAATCCTGAGAACTCCAGAAAGTCACAGGTTTTGCTTTAAGCCTTCTTTGCAAGTCAAGGTACTTCACATTCCTCTAGCCACAGGACCCTCACAAATGAGTCATCAGAGAGTTCCCAGAACTCAGTTCGGAAGTGGCAGGAAACATTCTGTTTTCATTCTGTGAAAAATTCCATCTGTCTCAACCCTGACAACCTGTCCAATTATTACTGAGTATACTTATCTATTTCTTTTAACACAAAAAGTAGCTAGGGAATAAAGTATGACTATTTGTGTTTTACAGTCAGACCAGACATATTGTCATCCTTTCTGTTTCGACTAGTCACCTCATGGATATAGGATAATTCATTCAATGGGACACGGCTCTATCCGAGTCACATCATATGGAAATTATTTAACTTTATACATAGCGAAGCCAACAAACAAGAAATAACACTACATTTCCAGTTAAGTAAAGGAATACCCACACAGAAAAAAAACAGAGGAGACTAACATATGAGTGCTTTGTGAACTTAATCTCACATTTGAACTTGTTAAGAGTCATTAAAAGAATAGATGTTGCTTAACTCAAAACAATATTTGACAACCAGAATATCAGCCTTTCCACCCAGAACAAGAATATATTTTTCTAAGATTATTAAAATACACTGATACTATGAAATAAAAGCAGCATTCCTCACACAGTTTTAACTTGCTTCATTTATGATCCTGCAAAGATGGAAAATCCCGGGGGAAAAAAAAGAAGTTCCCAAATACTTCCAGCTGGGGTTAAATTTTTCCTTTTGTATTACTGCACCTCCCAATGATGTCAGTAGAGAGATCTTCCAGATCAACTTAATTCAGAGTAACTGATCTCAACTTAGGTTTACTTGGCACTTAACAAGCAATAAAATCCCCCTGTTGTTCCTCCTCTCGTAACATGACTTAATATAACAAATTAAAATCTTACCCAGCTGCTATGAAAGCCCCAAGAATGATGGTAAATACGCTGACTATAATACTCAGTGGGTGTCGTTTCCTGTAGACAAAAATTAGACAGTTCACATTTTCATTATTTGAGGAGATTAAATGGCTGTCTGCCTGAAAAGTTTCAAAGTAATTAGTAATCACAGAATATTTAACAGGAGGGCACAGTGTTGATAACCTTACAGAAGCAATGTAATTGACTATGTGCCATGCTGTCAGACTTTGGCCCTGAGAACAGAGATTGAAAAAGCATTGTGAGCATTCTGCTACTAGATAATTTTAAGAGTAAACATTAAAGGTTTAAAGTAACAGTGCTGGAACAAACTGTAATTTAGTGTGTATTGGTACTCATAATGGACATATTTCAGTGTCTTCCAATAATCCAATAAAAGAAAATCACTACACATCTCTCATGTAGTTTTTTGTCTCACCTTTCTTGGGGAAGGTGCTACACAGCAAACTATCTGGGCTATTTTTTGAAATAGATACTTATTTTGAAGTCAAACTGAAACCTTGTACTTGGAGGGGAAAGCACAGAAGCTTTACATTCTTCAGTATGTCTACATCAGCACTGCCACAGAGTACGGAAAAGCATACCATAAAACTATCCTGCTTCTTATAGCTGTATTACTTTATTTAGAAATGTCTTAAGTATTTTTGCACCATACTGCAATATGCCTTACAGACATTCCCTAGTCATTCTCCCAGGCCAGCCCCCAGCTCTGAGCTGGCCTGTGAGAAAAGATCCATCAAAACAAAATGTACAATGCTCTTGGAGAAATCCTGTGTGTCAAAGGAGCACAGACATGGACCACATGGACCACTGTCCCAACAACAAAGCTGTATGCAGTCTCTAGATATATTAGGCTTTGATCATAGTGAATCTCAACAGTAACAACCCAAACCTTGACTACTTTTCAAATCCTGAGGTAAGCCAGTGTAGACTTTCTGGAGTCCTTTTATTTTCAGTCCTGAGGAAATACACTGTGGCAGTCTACGAATACAGCGTTCTGCTCTTAAGCTTCCCTTAGGTTAGGATGTTGCTTGCACTCATACACCACATTGCTGTAGTCCAGCTGAGAACTCATGACAATCTCACTGACTCACATTTTCCTCACTTGCTTGTGGGTGGCCTCAGGCCAACAGGAGAAGACATCAAGTTCTGCTTTCCCTGTGAGAACTTATAACTAAAAAAGAATTGTGGAGCATCCCCAAATATGAATCACATTGATCAACTGCTGCTTCAGCCAAAAGGAGATGCCAATCTACTTGGAGGCTTTTTGAAAAGCTCTTCCCCTGACCATCACTCTCATACTGCCTGGGTTGAGCTTTAGCAAGCTGCTTTTCCCTTTGTGACCTTGCCTTATCCAAGCACAAGCCATCTGGATAGAACTATGATGGTGACAAAGTATGACATATTTATATTCCTGTTCTTCCACATCAGTACAACTGAAACTAGTGATCCCAAGCTGCAATAGCGTACACTTCTTAATTTCTTATTAAAAACAACTGATGTACCTATAATTAAGGAGTCTTCTGATCTAACAGCACACTGCTAGATACCATTTTGCCTCATTAAACTGATGCGATTTTAGACTTCACCCAGAAAGCTACTCTACATAAGCAGACTGCCATACTATCATCACTGTTTTGAGACATAGGATCCATCTGTTTGAAGCAGTTTGCAGATTAGGGGCCTCCAAGACAAGACACAAACCATAATCGCTAAAAGAAGTGTCTGAGTCATGTTCTGCTTACCTGATTCCTGTGCAAAAGTCAAGAGAAGGAGCTGGGTAAATGAGAGCAAGCTGATTTTTTTTTCCTGTATTCACTAAAGTGCATGTACCTATGTCTTCAAAAAATTTTGAAACTTTCTTTTGTTTTCTCTATTTTTCAGTAAAAAGCACTCATTCAATATTCTGATGAGATGTCACAAGTAATCCATTCGATATGATCTAAAATAAAGGTCTCTTAAATGAAAAAAAAAAGGATCACCCAAGTATGATGATTTCCAGCAGTAAAGTAAGTGGAATGGTAAACTTCCTGAGCACTGTAAACATCGGCAAACTGTCAAAAAAAGAAATAAAAATCCAAGCACAGTGTCAGATTAATAGTATTTTTATGTTCTAATTCTTATCTAATTTTACCAAGCAGAGGATGAAACCATTAGTCCCGCAATAAGCAACCAAAACAAATTCCCAGCCACTTAGCATACATAAAAAAGTCAGTCTGACACCAGAGGCAGATTAGATAACCAAATCATTGAAAAATAACAAGATTTGCCAGTTTGTAAAACAATGCAACTGGCTACCTTCTAAAAGGCACCTCTGCATCAGTGAAATGAAATATAAAAGCTATTTTCTACCTAGCATAGCCCCTGTGAAATAATTCTTCCTGTAGAATTCACTGACAGCGTAAGTAAATATTTTATCTATTGTAAACTTAAAGGACACACAATAAACCTGTCTCTGAAAACATGTAACAGAAATAAAATGCAAAGCGAACATGCTTAGTAAACAAGCTGTATATTCAAAAAAGTAAAATAAATCCACAAAAAAAAAAACCCAGAGAAAGTACAAGAAACATCAAAGGTGGGACCAGCTGCAATTACCAAACAGTTACTTTTGAACAACATATTGTTCGTCTACGCAAAGTGAAGCAGTTGGAAACCTTTTTGATTAATTTGAGAAAACACTTGCATCTAACACTTTGGAAATCTGACAGCATGGCCATATGGACCAATTAATCCTCTGTTTAAGATAACTATTAGCAACTGCATTGATGACTTATACAAATCCTAACACAGTTTAACCACTTTACAACAGACATTTTGAAGTTATGCATAGGATCATCTACACCTTACAGACAACCCAAATAAGGTGTAAACAAACGTCACACAATGTAACAAAATGCAATGTAACAAACTGTTCATGAAAATGCAGTGTACAAAAATGTTAATGGTAGAAACACTACAGCCATTCTTACTTTTCTGTTATAAAAATAAGTTATGAATAGTAAATCTAAAGGAAGTAAAACAGTCATAGGAAGAGGAGATGGTACGCTTATGTTTAAAATAACCTAATAAACTTTTTATTTTAAAATTAGTTAGGGAAACAGGGGAAAGAAGAACCCATGAATCAAACTTTTACAGGATTGAAACTACTTCCATATTCACACTGGCTGAAGTGCTACTAAGGACAGTACTGCCAAAGTCCTTATGCCTGCCTGAACAGTCACTTCAGTGGAACAACTTCTGAATGCGTACAACAAAAAGTTGCAGAATCAGGCGCTTAATGTTTCAAAGTTATGAAAAGCTGAAAACTTACAAAATTCTGTGTTTCGATTTAGCTTACTATCAAATCCTTAGCAGCCTGTAATAACATACAAGAAATGACCACAATGGTAGTGCTATATCCTCCAATCCTGGTGCAGCCATCATGTTTCTGCACTCCTCTTCCATAGAAAATTTTGGTCATTCAATCTATTACAGCAGGTTCTCTAAAAGCTTACACCTTTTTAGCACTAGAATGGGAGCAACTTTCATGGATCTATGCTTACGGGCATACAGGAGCCAGCGAGCCCTTTAGCAATCCCCCCACAACCTCTTGGTGCTCAGCCGGGCTACACTGCTGCCACCACCCCACTACAGAGTCTTGTCTTGGTGTGTCCTAAATAACCTGAACCGACATCATAGTACAAATCTTTCCCATCTTCTTCTTCCTTCAAAAACATCTTTCTTACAGCTTTCAAACTCCCTGGTTAGAACACCCAGGAAGAGCTGGACACTTGGGTATGAAGGGAAAGTGAAAGCACTTTCACTGTCACAGGAGTATTGTGATTTTCTGTCAGTACAGGCCTAGCGAAGCCCCCCTTAAAAGAAGCAGACAACCTGTAAACAGATCAAATATTTGGGTAAGAGTTTCATAATAGTATCAGGGGTTTAGACAAACAGACATCATATGCATTTAAGTCCCTAAGCAATGGGTTTTTTTTAGTGTTTATTTTTTACCCCCACAAAAGAAAAGGGTAAAATCCAAACAGTCTACTTATAATTTCCATTTACTGTACCTGAGTTTGCTGGTACTTGATAATCCACTTATGTGGTTTCCAACATAAATCAGAGGCAGAGGAAACAACTGTGATAAAATTAAAAGCACAACTCAGATTATTATGTTTTGAAGTACTGTTGAGAAACCTTATTTGATAGAATTTGATAACTATAGTATCAGATTTTTAAGGGAAAAAATACAACTATGCTGCAAACTGATCTACAGCTCTCATTCATGTGACTGTTCACGACCACAGCTTCACTGATTTCATTAGAGGAGTCATAATCTTCCTCCAATGAGACTCAGACTCCATTTAGTGTAAATGTTAATCAATCTTATTTTAATTACTATAATCCTCAGATTAACATTCATTCTAACATTTGAATTTTAGGTATAAAAGTAATACAAATAACAGTAACTAAATAAGAGAACAGGTGGAATAAAAGAATGAATAAGCTACGCTATATGAATGAATAAGTATGCTATGCTTCCCTAGGTAGTCTATATATATTAGCATGCCTGGAAGATACACCATTTTAGATCTACCTAACAAACTGTGCTATGCGAAATACTACAAGGGAAAGATAAGGATTTGGGGGTAAATTAAACTTTACCATTTCCAGCTTCTAGCATAATGAGACTGACTCCCACAGAAACATATGGGCCCTAACACAATACAGAGAAGCAATAACAGAACTTCAGAGCCTTAAGAAAATGTACCAAAAGTCAGGGATCCTTACACAATATTCAGCTGCAGTTCAAAGCTGTTATTCTCCCACTACAGTAAAGTTGCTGGAGATTAAAACCAGCCAAAGTAACCACTGGGGACAAAGGTGGTGTGTACATCTAATCGCATTCACTATCAGTCAAGCGGAGCTGAAATGGCAGAAAGACAAAACAGATCCTCTATCCTAACGTGTAATAGCTGCTGTTGTTGTGCCTATACATTCTTCAGGAGACACTGTGTTTGTTAGAGGCTATGTCTTCTCAAAGCATTATGTGCTGGAAAAACATACAGAGGAATTGGCTGCATTTTACCAATGTTAAAAATTCTGCCTTTCTTTTACAGTGAAGAGGAGAGAGGAGAAAAGTACAGTAAAAGTTAACTATAGTTAACTAAAGTTAACTTTTAAATGAAGGTAACAGCAAAAGTAAACTGGAGTATAAAGTAAGAGGATTGTAAGTAACAATAAAGATTCAGCCTGTCAAGATAAGCTTGCACAGATTTTTAATATACTATCTCTTCTGCAGATTTTTGTTTAGAAAACTATCTTGATTCATAGCATGAAAACAGAGCTGACATTACATTCTCTTTCCTCTGAACTTCATCTATTGTAAAGGCAAAATTACAACATGCAGCACAACATCAGAGATTAATGAAACATTTACTTAAAAAGTGTCAAGAACTCCAAAGCTTCCTCACTAAAATAAGCACTTTGCTACTTTAAAACTTTAGCTGAAAGCAATGGTAATTTTAGTGTCAATGAAAGAAAAAGTTGTCAAAAGGGTAAAGAGTCAGTCACAGGGTGCTTTAAAAATTAAAGAAATCAACAATGAGCAATCCAGTTGATTCACTGTGACTAGTCAAACTCGGCACTACAAGCAATACGCGAGCCCTGGATGCTGCAGTGCTGACTGCTCCTGGCATATCCAGGAAAGTCTTCAAAAGCATAGATATTATTAGGACAAAGAAAATGGGTGCTGTACTTTTTAATGCCCTTGTACTGATTTTAAAGTGAAGGCCACAGCAGAGAGGGAGTGTAGTGGGACTGGAGGGGTGCAGAGGGAAGAAACCTCTTGAGGTCTCAACAAGTTGTTTATAAGCTGAACTCAAAACTACCCACTGGGAAACCTTCTTCATTCATGTTCTGGAAAAAATAAGGATTGTCCGTTTTAGAATCGATGCTATAGATATTGCTACAAGATTTCTACATGCAGAAATGCTAATGATTTCCGCATGCATTAAGAAAATACAGCATTCACCAATGGCTGCGAGACATTCATAATAAACATCATACTGGTAGTACAAGAAGATTCTGCAATGAAGATGCTGACCTGAAACACTATATCTGAGCTCTACAGCAGAGCTGGCAGCTCTCTCTCTCTGTATCTCTGAGCAAACACTGACCAATATCTTGCAACATATCTTGCATACGTAAGACATAAATATGCAGGCTTATGCATCAAAGCAAAGCTCCAGCAACACTGCACGTGGATGCAAAAGTCTACAAGGATCATTGCTATTGTTTCAGATTCTAGTTCCCAAACTGAGACAATAAAAGATCCTCTCTCATATTCTTTCTATCCTGCCTCTTTAGATCATATGTATTTAAGGTCTGCACGATGTAGCTAGCCCCACCTAAGGCATCTTTGGTGGGTATTATTTTAGCCCCTCCTTTGGAACATAAATCTTACATTTGGAATCAGCTGTTGATGGGGATTTTGCACTATCACATATCCTTTTTCTATTGTTCTATCACATGTCCCATTCAAATTTCCAAACAGCCTTTCATGCTGTCATCAAAATTCTTTCTTAAACACAGATCTCCCATTGATCCTGCAGGGAGCTGTATACATCCAGAAAAATACTTCAGGAATCTGAAAGAGTTCATCCAGCTGTATGAAGGTACAGCATGCTTTCCCACGTACTGCAGAACCAAATGACACCAGATTTCTCTGCAAACAAAAGGCAAGAATACTGCAGTGAAATTAGAATTATCAGATCTAATACTAAAGGAAACAAAGATACAAATAAATACATTTGACAAACAAAGGCAAAATTGTTTTCTGTTCTTCTTTTATATCTTGTCTCCATAAGAAAGAATGCCATTAGAGGAGGTAACATTTTCCGATTAATATCAATCCTTACCTTCACAGGTATACTTTTGTCAAAATCGGGGAAGTGAACAATCTTATTTAATTTTGACACATACAAGATAAGTATAGTGGCTGCCATCTAAACAAAAAGAAAGAAGTCATGTAAGAGCAAAATTGTAATGTATGACAAAGACAAAATCTTTATATGCATTTGACAAATGCTAGGTGTTATGTATTTTTTTCCAAGAACAACACAGCACGTAACGAATAAACTGGAATAACTTTATTCTTACCAATTTTGCCTGCTACTTATTTCAAAGTACAATACAGACATATGTTTTACTGGCTTGAGAAAATTAGTGGCACTCTGTGAAACAATGCATGCTGAGAAGGAGCTGAGAAAATAAAACAGGAGAGGATCCTGGAATAATCATGCTATTTTCACTCAGGAAGTTTAGTCTGCAGAATCACTCCTACAGCTTTTTTGGTAATGTGAGGTGGGGGTTGTGCATTGATCAGTCCGTTGACAACAAGAGGAATGAATAATAAAGATATGGACAGAATGAAGAGGAGTACCTCAGCAATCACACATCATAAAAGTTAATACTGGCCCCAGGAAGGAAAAAAAAACGTTAAATTTTCCTTATACAAAAATCCATTAATTGTCTATCTAGAAAATGGGGTGGAGTCATGTTCTACAGACTAAAGCATTATACCATATTATATGCACTTTACAAACCATTCATGGAAATCTTTGAAGGATCAGTCAACAAAAAATGGAAATGCCATTGAGTCTTAGGTTCTGCAAAGAAACAAGGCCATATCATTGCCATTAATATGAAGTATTGCTACATTTTCTAATCTTTGGCTTCCACTGAAACATGATGTGTGGTTCCGTGAGCAGTCTGGATGTGAGAAACTCCCTTTCTCTCCTCCTCCCATACAGCAAAGACTTCACAAGACATTTTACTCTCTTCAGCACCAAAGAGCAGAGATATCAGACCTGCAGTACCCCATTTTTACCTCTTCCTCACTACCCCTTAGCTTGTAACCTTGGCAGAAAACAAATCCTCTCTTTTAAATGTATTTGCCTAAACAACACTTGCTTCAAGGCCCCATCCTTCCCAGCCATCCCTCTGCAGAGTCACAGGTTCTTCTTTATGGACCACTTACACAAACTGTTGAACTCTGGTTTTACTATGATGCCTACTAAAAACAAAAACGACAACAAAAAACATATTTCCGCTGCAGTACTGCAGATTGCCTACAGGCAAATAAGGCAACAAAGAACCAAAACTGAGTGGCAGTCCTGTTGGAAAACTGCTGGGAAAGGGGGGAGATCTATGAGGAAATACACAGTTTGTCTACTAATAGAGGCAATGTCTCTTCATATAATCCACAAATGCTCACAGACTCTCAGAAGATCTATGCACCTGTTAGAACAAATCTTGGCAGTTTTGAAGGCCAGGCCTCTTAACTACTGAACTCCACCAGGGGAAATAAATGGCATTTCCAGTCCTTCATGTGACTCTTCCCAGGCAATAGTTTTGACTTGAGCTGAAATTTCCTTGACCTCACTAAAACAAATCCCTCTTCCTTATGGTGTATCTAATACAGAAGACAAGCAGTGCAGTATAACAGAGATTTCCCCTCTAAAATACATCTCTATGCTAACATTAGTTTAACTTATAAAATAATGAGTATGTTTAGTGTGCTTTACTTCTGAACATACCTGTCCAATTCCAAGAAACATTGGTGATGGGAAGCTGAAAAGCATAAACAGATATTTAATACTAAGAAAAGGGGGAAAAAAAGAAAACCAAACAAGCAAAACAAAACAACAAAAAAGAAGAGTTTAAATTTAGCACTGAAGTCAACAACTGGACATGTGGACTGTGGATGACTGGCCAGTCTTTCAGAAGAGCTCAGGAACCGCTACAGTTATCGGAGTCTTAAAATTTTATTTCTGCAGCAAAACATAAGCTGCATCCAAATAATATAGCGTATGCACAGCTGATCAATTCTAAAGAGCTAATTGTTTTGGGTATATTTGTACGCAAAGGTAACAGACTTGTAAAAACTCTAACAATGCGTAATTTTGTGAGTGGCCTCACATATACACTATACATCCTGAGGTGGTACAGTAGGTTAAATCTCTTGCACTTGCCCTAACTTGGAAGCTTATCTCCACAGCCCAAACACACCGTTTTTGTGAGAAGAAAGTACCTAGGTAAATGTTGTAGAAACATCTGTTGTCTGCTGAAATGGATAAATTCCTACCATACCCCTTCAATGAGCTTTAGCTGAAAGCATGGATACCTGAATGTTAAGAAAGCAGAAACTTTAGCAGGACACTTGAAGAGCCTGAGCCCCTCCATTTTTTCCCCTAATTCTACATCAGGTTAAAACTGATAAAGGTGTGGCAGTAACTGCTAATTCTCTGTATGGGTACTGAAATACAAGCAAAGAAGTTATTTACGATGGATGGCTGCTTTACGCCATCACCAGCAGTGTCTGGAGCCTCTCTGCCCAAAAGCCTTAGGTGTCAAGGAGCTCCCTGAACTCTGACAGCTCCTGCTGCGTCCCAGGAGTCACGCAGCATTTTGCTGGACTGCACTATCAGGGATGGTCACACACAAACCTGCATCCAAGGAATCTAAATAAAACTCATTCTCTGCGGACACCTGCACTAACAAATGCCTATGGAGGGTCCATGTTCTCAACAAGCTTTGCAATTTTCCATTATCAAGGCTCCTTGAGGTTGTGGCTATTTATCACAGGAGCCACCAAGAACTGCTGTACTACTACTACTAGGTGTGCTGAGAAATGTACATTTCAAATGAGCACCACTGGGATGGGAACATAGCATTAGCAAAAGAAAGAAATGCTCTGAACTGCAGCAGGAAAGCCATAAGGACACTGGAGTCATAACATAGATAAAGGGTTATGAGCAGCCAGTAGCAAAAGTGATTCCGGGAAACAGAGGTATTAAGGGGGAAAAAATGAAAAAAAAAAAGAGCAGAAGAAACAAGACTTCCATGTATAATCACGTGACACCTAAATTGTGTTGTGCTTCCAGCTACGCAATATAAATGTGGAAACTTCACTCATCTGCACTACACAGATTTCTCCAGACTTTTTTGATTTGCAGAGCCCTAAACATTACCAGCAATGCTGTAAGCTTTTATTACAAAATTTAGGCTTACTGATGGACATACTGTCCTTGATTGTCTTTCATGGATGTGCTAGATGTATACCAGGGACTTACAGGGAGCTGCAGATTGCATGATGAAAACCACTATAAAACAAAATCACAACTTGCCTGTTGTATTATTTCTGGGAGATGTTATATACAGCTCTTGTGTGTTCAAATAGCACTGAATGTTAGAAAATAATGGCAAGTTTTGCCTTTTTTTTTTTACTTTTTTCCTTTCATTGTGTTGGGGTTTTTCCCTCTTCTGTTGTTAGCTCAGAATGAGTTAAAACAGCAAAAACAGAGCAAACCTTTCAAGTAAAGAATATGTACATTGAGAAGATCACAGCTACAGGATGATGACTCCATATGGGACCCCACATCAAGTCAACAGACATAGTTCTTCAGTGTTTTTATGATTAAGAGGCTGGCTGAGGTTCACGTTTCGTTTTTGGCTACCTCGGAAAAAAAAGGTGCTCGCAGGAAGGTACCAAGATTGTGCGGCAGGAACAGCTATGGGAAATGCTGCTTCCCTGAAGGGTCTAAGCTGGTGCGACCAGCGAAACGCCAGCCTCGACGGTGGGAATAAAGACCTCTGAAGAAAAGCCTGGCATGTTTCAGAAATATGCCTGCAAAGGACTCTGCCATCGGGTGGTGCTGCAGAAGCAGCACACGCTGGGCTTAAATCGGGTGTGAAAGTGGAGAAACCGACCCCAGTCTCAGCACATTCCCCGACATCTCCGGTGTCAAAGGGCCGGTGCAGACGGCCCCGGGACCCGAGCAGCACGGACGCCCCTGGGTTGTGCTAACGGTCATGAAAACGCTTCCCCGGCAGGCGGTGTGGTGCGGCCCCGCTCCGCTTCGGAAGCCACGCACCACCTGCCCTCGCCGGGAAAAGAGCAGCACCGCCGCCAGCCCGCGGCACGGCCGGGCCGGGACAGGCCCCGCCGCCCCGCGCTGCCCGGCAGCCGCTCTGCCGCGGCCTGCCGCCCAGCTGGCGCCGCCGGCCCTCACCTGTAGGCGCTGAGCAGGGCCTTGTTGACCAGCACGATGAGGAAGGAGCACGTCCCGTAGAAGAGGGCTGAGAGCACCTTGGGTAGCGCCGGGGCCGCGGCGGTCCCCGCCGCCTCCCCCGCGGCCTGCCCGGAGCTCATGGCGGCGAGGAGCGGCGGCGGCGGCGGCGGGCAGGGCCCCACCCCGGGCTGCACGAACGCGGCCCGCCGGGCCGCCCCCCCTCCTCTCCGGCCCGGCCCGGCCCGCCTCAGCACCGAGCGGCGGGGGCCGGCGGCGGCCGCAGGGCGCCCCCTGGCGGGGCGGGCCGCTGCGCGCAGCCCGGGCGTGGGGGCCCTGCCGGCGGGATCCCGCGGCCGCGCCTCCCCTCGCCTCCGGGGGGGCGCTGCCGCCCGGCGCCCGCGGCCCTCCGCCAGCGCCGGCCCACCGCCACCGCGGCCTTCCGGGGCTCGGCCAGAAGGGAAGGTGCGCGGGGTACGGCGTGCCGCCGCCTCCGGGGGACGCCACGCCAGCAGGGCTGCTCCCGAGGCGCGCCGGTACCCTCTGCCGCCCTCCGGCAGCAGCTTGCTTTGCTTTTAAATCAGCCTCACGGGAAGGGAGTTCAGCGTCTCCGAGCACTCGCCCTCGAAGAGGGGAGGCGTTCAAAGCAGGCGAAGGCGGACGGCCGGGCAGGGCTGCGGCCCACCCCCGGCCAGCATGGCTTCCACGGGCCCCGGCCCCCTCCGCGCAGGGGCAGGGGCTGCCACAGCAGACCGGCCCTGGACATGGCTTCAAAGGAACTCCCCCGAGTTTGCCAAGATCTAGAAACGCTCTAAAAAAGTTGCGTGTGTCAACTTCCAACAGCCAGGGAAAACAAACACCTTCGTGCTCTGCGGCAAGTCAGGCTGACGGGATGACAGAAACAGGGAACAGCCCAAGCATTTAACAATTACCAAACACAGTACACACGAAACTTGAAAATTAAAACCAGTTTTTATTCAAAGCATCTATTAAAATGACAGCACATCCACTCTTCTGCTGTTAAGTCACACCAAACTACAACTTAATCTTCCGAAGCACTGAGCACTTCAAGATTTCTTGTATGTAATCACTTCTTAATAAAAAGCAATCTTCCACATCTCAATTTTTTTTTTTTACTTGGTATTTTACCCAAAACTTGGCACAACACAAAACTGCTTCAGCTGTCTGAATTTTGTCTACAGCCAAGTACAATTCAGTGTACTTGTTACACTTGAAGAAATACTCTGCAAGTTGCCTGAAGCATTACAGCTGACTGGGAAAAACACACACAAACAAACAACAACAAAAAAATCAATCCTAATGAATAAGTTACAACTCCAGTCTGCAACTGGCTGGTAATTACACAGTCTTATGCCCCGTGAAATATACTCAGGAGCAATCCTGAGTTACAACAGATGTACACTCATTTTGGGATCAGACTATTTGCATGCAGCCAACTGAACAGTCAAAAGCATGTAACTTATTTGAGAAACTCCAAATCTACACATGCAAATTACCAGTTTTACATAGGCTAAGAAGCCTAGAACAACTACAGTGTTTTTAAGCCTACAAGATTTAAACCAGAAACAAGTGAGCCTGATGTCAGCTAAGTTTAGGAGCTGAAAGCAAAAGTTAAACCGTATCACTGGTGCAAAATTACTTACATTCAATGAAAGTGATTTTTTTTTTTAATTATTCAATTACTCTTCAGTTAAGTGCATCAATACATGATTTAAATGAACTGGGTTAATGAGATTTTCAACCACAACAAGTTATCAGTGAGAACATAATCCATCAGTTGCAGTTTCTGGTGTAAAATCATGCTACTTTTCTGGAACAGCTGTACACATCTGGTCAATCTGTATCAAGTGACTGATAAAATGATTTCTTCCTCTTTTTTAAGTGAAAGGGAAAGTGGCTTCCCTTCTCATCTGAATTTCCTGACCTTCAACGAGGAAGGAGTTAAAGCAAGCAGGTCAGTACATACAAATTATTAATATCCCCTAAAGCAGTAGCTTAATAAAAAAAACCAACAAAACCACACAACAAGAAGTCCAATCTGAAAACAATGTTTCATTAGCATATTAGAAATCTCTGGTTGCCTTCAAAGCAAAATACGGAAAAAGATCACCGTGAGACAATGCTATTTGAAAGTATACAACATTCACTAAGTGACAAGATATCCTGCTAAACATTTTATATCAGCATCTGAGTACTAGGCAGCATTCTGTAACTTCATTTATTTGGGAAATACATGAAATCACACTGTTAACACACTTGTAACTATCTTTGGAAGCCTATTTTCTAGTTGTATAGTGAGTATTTTTCTGCAGTGTTTAATTGATAGCTGTGCTACAGTTAGTGAACACAAAATGGGCATGTTATCCTGAAGTAAAGCAATAAGGTGGCTTTATGCACAGAAAGTACGGAGGCTTCTATTTGCTAATAATCATATAAAAGCAATACTTTAAAACTTAGTGTTTGCTAATAGGAGATCTAGAATAGTTTACTACAAATCCATACCACCCTGTAAATACCCCCTTTATTAACAAAATCAAGTGCCAAATCACACAGGGTCCAAAAATACCTGAAAAAAGAATTACCAATTGTTTACCTTTGTCTAGACTTTGCAAGACTAATCATTTTCAGATAAACCCAACAATGTGCAAAAGTTCCTAACATCACATGTCAGGAATAACAACAAGTGCTACCAAGAGATTCTGCTGAAATCAGATCAGAAAACGTAGAACAGCAAAGTCAAGCCTCATACCTTGAGCAGTCACAGTGAAGATCCTGAATGATCTTACAGTTTCCTGCCTGAAGCAGTTTCTTCCCCTCTACAAGTTGAGATAACTAGGCTTTGCCTTCTGCCTCAGTGATACTAGGTAAAGATATACTGACATTAGAAAAACACGGTTTCATTGCTGCTGAACAGTATCTTCAGACCTACCACTTAATATAAATTTGCTTAAATAGTCAGATAAATACTTTCCTTTTTGTCAGCCTTCTTTGGCCACGTGTACCATTCTGCTAATCACGAACACTTTATTCAGAAAGTGCTTCCTATGAAAACTGCTTCAAATAAATGAGTTAACCTTGCAAAATCTAGCTTCCCACAGCACGTAAATTTGTCAACCCTGCATTATGCAGTCCCATATTTACAAAATACTTAGAAACTTTACATCTGTCTTTTTCCTTACAAAAAGTGCAATTCTCTCACCCCATGTTATGGGGCAACAACATTCTTCATAAATTCTACAGAATAGCAGCCTATGATAAGCAAATAAGGTGCTTAGCTTATGCCCAGGATCTAACTGGTTCAGTACCACCAGGAAGTACATCCTGTGTAGGCAGACTCTCTTCCTATCTACTGTCGCAGCGGTGCCACAGCTAGGTTTGCAAGCTCAATGAGAGCCAGCGCACCATGCATGCGTTCACGCTGTTCCTGGAGGCGGCGGCGGCGAGCAGCTGAATGAGCGCTGTTTTTCTCTTCATCATCCTCTTCATCAGATTGAAGATACTCCATTGGGTCCTGCTGTTCCTGATCCGTTTTCTGGATTGTTTTAGTTTTCAAAGCAGGAGCACGCTGTTCTCTGGTCTCCCAGTACCTACAAAATCAAATGCAGGGAATGCTTTTAAAATACATACAACTGACTCACACACCAACAATTCAAAGCTGGCAAAAACCTCCCAAGCACTAGCTTGCATCCGACTAAGCACTGCATTTGGCTTTATCTTTCAGCCCTTATGTGGTAGTATTTAAGCTGTCAGAAACCTCCTTTATTCAGTATTTTAAGTGTGAGGTGCCCAAGTGAACACCTGTGAGGGACTTCTCCTCTACACGGGTGTTCCCAGCAGGCATTTCTCCCTAGGCATACACAATTGTTGCCCCTCATACAGATGCATAATTCAGCAAGACTGTAGCACTAAGTAATGAGGTATTAGCAGGTGTTGATCAAGCAAAGACAAGCATTTAAGCAGAGAATAAAAACAAACAAACAAAACAATAAGAGAAAGTCTTATGAGGAACTTTGTCTTGACCAGGAGTTCACACTTCTTTAAGGAAAGGCAAGGCCTGGCTGATTTGTACTGGAGGAACAGCTGGTTTTGGTTTGTTGGGGTTTTTTTGCCCCTAAGAATAAAATGCTTTCTCAGACCATCCTTACAAGTATTTAGAGAAAGATGACACCATGAGGGAGCTTACTTTGCTAGCCACTCAGCCACAGCTTTATTGTCAGCCGTCTGCTTCTTACTCAGCCTGTCTGTGAGCTCTTCCCTCTTCAGTCGGGCATACGGATGTTTGGGGCAATGACGGTTTGCATGCGTGAATCTGCTTAAACAGCCTTAAAAAACATGAAGTGACAATTGTTACAGAGAGCAGCCAACCAACGAGTAAGCGTAATATCTGTGGGATGAAGATGCTGCCAAATCCAACCTTCTTCACTCACAAAACCCTAGGTTTGGTTGAAAACAGCAAGGTCTAGTTGCAAGGTTCATAACACGCCCCATCACTTTAAACATTAGTATCAACTGACAGAATTACTGATAACCTACTTACATAATAACGTATGCAATCTTTAGATACATTATTTGCATGATTATGCAGATTCTGTGTGGCTCCTCCCTTCCTTAGAAGGAACTCCAAAATTAAAATCCAAATTTGCCATGTGAACATGCATACATTTCCAGTACTAGACTGACCCTAGTTCTGAAAGCTGCAAATTGTTCTCTGGTGGCTCACCATTCTCTGAGCAGACGAAAGGTTTCTCCCCTGTGTGGAGACGCTGGTGAGTTTTGAGCTGCCCACTCTGAACAAAGGCTTTCCCGCAATCTGGGTAGTCACACAAATAAGGCCTTTCACCTTAAAAATAATAACAGAACAGATTTAGGAAAGCTGTATATAAAAGAATAGTCATAGTATCCAGTGGTGGTCCCTGGCTTGAGCCTTAAATAAGCAAGCTCTCCTTTTACCCACTGAGATGCTTGCACCTGCTTAAAAAGCCCTGTTGTACTAAATAGCAGAGATCCACTTTTACTCCAAACAGATTTTTACTTTGAAGTACATGCGCAATGCTACTGGATAATACAATTCTTTCCACAGGAGGAAAAAAAACACCACCAAAATTATGTTTTTCCTTGTCATATTTTCTGATTTATGCCTCTTGCACAGCACTACATAAGCTTTGTCCCCTGAAACTATGCACCTATAGAGCAAGAAATATATGAAGTGAATGAGTAAATTGACAAGTAATGTAATTCAAGTTGTAACCAGATAAATTTTATCCTTAACATAGCCTGAACTAGGGTAAAAATCACTGAGGTTAACAGTATAGTAACATATGAAGTTGTAGGAATATCTCATTAGGGAAGACTATTTGAGAAAAGCTGTAATGGATAAGTGGAGGTCACAAGAGAAACTTATTCCAGACTTAAGCCAAGAAAGTTTCCTTAGGCCAGTCATCAAGGAAGACTTCCCCATGCAAACTGCAATGAGAAGAACAGAGATAGCAGGTGTGTCCTCCCTCAAGAGGATCCGACTGCATGCAACTATGCGAAAGCATGCCATGCCACGGCTCAGGAAGGACAAGACGAGGGTGATGCTGACTTACTAAGTCAGAGGAGTAACACCCGGGTAAGCTCTGCTCAGTTAAGTAGTTCATACAAGTTCAACACCTAATACAACCAAGTGAAATAAAAACATCTTTTGACCAAAGTGCATGAGGAAACTGCTGTTTAATACTAGTATCTAGATTAGTCTTAGTGACTTGAGTCAGAAAAAGAGACCATGGGATCGAAGGTTTTTCCAGGGTTTTGGTTGGTTGGTTTGGGTGTTTGGGGGGAGTGTTGGTGGGCGTATCCATATTGTGAGCTACATTAGTTCACCCTTCATTGCAAATACAGAGTCCTGTTGGAACAACAAAAAACCCCACATTTGCTTGCTTTAAAAAACCCAGCATCTCCTGTTCAGTTCAAGCTTAGATAGGTATTGCATTGATCCTACATTTCAACTTAACCGTGAGTTACAATTCAGTAAATTAGTGTGGCCACCTCCATCCCAGAAAATTAATTCCAGGTGGTGGAAGAGACAACTGGATGGTGATTTTAAGCATTTGAACTCTTTTCTCAACACATAAGCTACACTTCTAGGGTGTTACACTGCCCAAGTTACCAGCTACTTTTTAAGTTACTTCTCTTAAGTACTTTTTAAAACTTGCACGTGTGAAGAATACACCAGCAAGAAGGAAACAAATCACAAAGAAGCAGTCAGAATGAGAAGTGCTACCACGTACAGAGCACCAAGCTCAAGAAAAGTTCTCCCTCATACAAAGTAAGCCTGTGACAGCTGCAGATAAAATATTTACGTGATTTGCCTATACCACTATAGCCTAAATTGCTGCTACGCTTTCCCATGACAAACAGGGTTACAAAGGCTTTGATTGCACTAGCAATTAGAAGAAAAGTACAACTGATTTTAACAGTTACAATAAAATATTAACAGGTCGAGTCTGTTGGGTTTTTTTTGTGGTTTCGGGTTTTTTTTTTTTTTTTTTTAATTCCTTCCCTGCTGCTTCCTAAGCTGCTCACACCAGCTATTCACACCTTCCCTTTACTCACCAGTATGAGTTCGTTTGTGGGCCTGCAGCGATTTCTCTCGCGGAAAGACCCTGTTGCAGATATTGCAACGTATTCTGCTGGAAGAGTGCTCCCCTTCATTGATCAGGTCACGGACGGTGTCTGCTCTGGGCCGGCCACGCCTTATCCCATCCTGCATTGGAATAATGACAGAACTGAACTCCCGCTCGCTCCGCCTCCGCCGTTCAGCCAAACCCCGCAACTTTTCCTGAAGCGACTTTTAAGGGGCGGGTGCAACCGAGGGCCGGTGCCGCGACGGTGTCAGCCATTTAGCCGTTCACCGAAGCAGGGCGTGCCGAGCCCCCGCCGAGCTCGCTCCGGACGGCCGGGCTGCGGCCGGCAAGGGCGGCGGGGTGGGGGACCGCCGGGCACCGCCAGCGCTCTGACGTGCGCTCCGCGAAACGGGGACGAACGGACAAAACAGCAGGCAACTTCCCTTCTTCTTTAATTTCAAACGGCGGGGAGGAGGGGCAGCGGCGCCGCGCGCCGCGCCGCTCCCCGCCCCGCGCCGCGCCGCTCCCGGCCCCGCCTTCCCCCGCCCCCCCGGCCCCCGCCGGGCGGCACCGGGGCGCGCGCGCCGCTGCCGGAAGTGACTTCACTTTAAATCTCCAGGCGGAGGCGGGGGAGGGGCACCCGGCGCGGAGTCACCCTTTAACTCCGCCGCCCGCCCGCCCGCCCCGCCGCAGGGCCGCCCGCCGCCGCCGCCCGCCCCGCCCCGGCCCCGCACTCACCTTCAGGTGCAGGTGCCTGCCGCCGCCGCCGCCCGGGCTCCCCGCCTCCTCCTCGTCCCCGGCGGGGGCTCTGCCCACTCCCCCGCGGGGCGGCGGGAGGGCCGAGGGGGCGGCGGCGCCGCCGGGGCTGAGGGTCACGTTGTGGGCGTTCTCGCCCCAGCGCCAGGGGTAGACCATGAAGTCGCTGAAGCCGGGGCTGGTGGGGACGGGCGGGGCGGGCGCCGGCTCCTCGCCGCCCCCCCGCAAGGAGGGTTTGATCGGGGTGGTTTTGATAACGGAAACCAGGACGCGCTTCGGGGAGTCCTGGCAAAAAATTACTGGGGGGCCCGGCGGCAGCCGCTCCGCCATTGCCGACCCCTCGCGGGCACCGGCGCGGGAAGGAGGGTGAGGGAGCAGCGGCGCTGCGCGGCGGCTCAGCCCCGCTGTCCGAGCCCGCGTCCCGGGATGGGGGTGTGGAGCGGCACGGAGGCCCCGCGGCCGCCGCCACCTGTCGCCGCCCGGGTCCGCCTCAGCCGCTCATCGCCGGGGACGGCGGCTCCAGGCGGGGTCTCGGTGCCTCCCCCCCCCCCTCCGCGGCCACCCCCGAGCGGATCCGCAAAGTCAGCGGCAGCCCCCGGCCATAGCAACGGCCGGGATGAAGCAGCCGCAGCCTCCCCGCACCTTTCCGAAGTGGCGCCGGCCCCGCTGGCAGCCCCGGTCCCGGCGATGCCCGACGAGGAGCCGCCGCGACCCCTCCGTGCCCACAGCCCAGGCCGAGCCCCAGATTTTCCCGCGTTACATTTCGCGCCTGGGCGTAACCAATCACCCAACCCGGCGCTGGCGTCACGGAGCGGCGGTTCCCGACGACCAACCGCTAGGCGGGGAAGTCAGAAGTCCCGCCCCCGAGGGCGGGGTCCGAGCGGGACGCGGATTCGCTTTCGCCGCCCTATTGGACAGGCTCCCGGCTCAGCGGCGGCATTCGAAACTGAGTGGGCTCGCGGGCCGGTGGGGCCGTCCTGCCCCGCCCCGGCTCCCGGCCTCGGAGGAGACGCTGATTGGCCCGCCGCGGAGGGGGAGGGGGGAGGAGGCGGGGCTGGCGAGCCTGGGCAGGCTTGGCGCGCGCTGCCTGCGGCCGGGCTGCCTGGGCCAATGGCCGCGGCAGCGCAGGGGTATTGGCGCGCCCGGCTCGCGGCGCATCACGTGCGCCGTTTAAAGGGGCCGCCGCGCGGGGCAGCGCTGCCCGCCCCGGCCGTGCGGCGCCCGCTGCGGCAGGGCCCGGCGGCGGCGGCTTCGCTTTTCCGCGGCGGGGGGAGCCCTTCCCCTGCCGCGGCTCTGCCCTCAGCGACGGGCGGAGCTGGGAGCGCAGTTGCCGGCGGGGAGGGCTCCCTCGTGAGGTGCGGCCGCCGCCGCGGCGCTGGGAGGGCGGGAGGGCGCCGTGGAGGGGGCGGCGCCGCCGCCGTTGTGGCGCTGGCGGGGCGCGCGGAGAGACGCCCCGTGCAGCGGCGGCCCCCCGCGGTGGTTAGCGGCGCGGAGCCGGGGCTGCGCGCCCCCGCAGGCGTTCGCCGCCGGCAGCGCGGCCTGGCGGGGGTCCTGCAGCCCGCGGGGCTGTCCTGCCGGGGCTGTCCGGCCCGGCGGCCCCAGCGGCGCCCCCGCCGTGTTGCTGCAGAGCAACAGGCACCCGTCCCCGGAGCGTGCGAAGTGGGTAGGAGATGTGCCAAAGGGCGGCGGGGGCTGCCGCGAGTCGGGAGCTGCAGGAGGTTTTTCAGGCACGTGGTATTAAAAGTTTGTGCAGGTTACTAATTTTAGTGTATGACTCTTCGAGGGGTGGGTGGTTTGGGTTTTTTTTTTTCTCTCAATCTGATGCAGCAGTTTAGGTATTTTTACTGCGATTACTGAAACGGGATCTTAAAATCTAGATTTCCATCCTCTGAAACCGAGAGCCGATCCAGTTCTGCAGCCGGTTAGCACAAAGCACTGCGCGCAGGGAAGCTGCAGGTCCGCTTGGGCCACAGGAAAAGGGGATTTCTGTCGGCTGTAACCCATCGGCGTGAGTAAGAGGTGTGTGGCTGCTCTGTGAAAGATCTGGTGGTAGCAGGGAATGATTTGGAAACACGATGGCGTACACTGATCTGACTTTAGGTGGTAAAAACATGGAACAGGTGGTATGTTCAGTTTTTAAAAATGCAAGTAGCCGCTGTGCCTCATTTACTGAATCCTTTGGAAATCTCGTTACTTGAAACTCAAAAGGCTCTAGCTTTATCAGATACAGCAGTACTTCATTTATTTTATGCTGGTTTTCTGCATTTTTTAAGCAGTAGATCTCACTGTTCTAAAGCAGGAGCACATTTCTCGGCACTTGGTGTGGGCCTTTTATGCTGAAGCTAACTAGTAGCATTACATTAACATGCTACTTTTGCCTCACTGTCTTACCATCACATTGAGTTTTACTGACTATTTAGTTATAGGTTGTGAAATAAGTAACTCACATTTCTTACACTAACAGCTACATTTTGAGACAAATATCAAGAGCACAGAGAAGCCACGAGGCTGTAAAAATGGTGCAAGGTTTTTTCCCCCCATTCTGCTTTGTTCACTGCAGTTTGTACTGTAGGCTGCTGCCCTGTAAGAGTGTTAGCAATCATCACTGCTGACAGGAACAGGAAAGTCAGGGGAGACCAAATTTGCAGCGTATAACTACTAACTAACCCACCTCTCGATAATGGGAATCTCTACCAGTTCTTCCAACGTAGAGACTGTAGTACTGGACTGCAGTATTAAGTATCCCTCCAGACATAGGCAGACTTTTTATTATAAATTACAGTTCAGTTTGTCACAACTATCCTTTTCAACTAACTGAAAAAGCCCCTGATTTTTGCTTAGGTAAATTAGTGTTGGTAGTCATGGTGCCCCAGCTTCTCAAACTCAGTGTTGCGTGTCAAAGTCCTACCACTACTGTGCCAGGTCAGGCCATACCTACCAGGCCAGAAAAACACTACAACCTGTAATTTTTGTTTCCAAAATGAGCAAACAGGTTTCCACATGCTTAGATCTGACCCAGTTAAAAAGCTTCAGCCCTAAAAATAACCCATGGAAGAAAGTTCCGGTAGGAGAACAATGTTGTAGAGGAGTGGTAATACAGAAAGATGTGTTAAAATCTATTTGCGAAAAAAAATGACTCGTGTTAAAATAATTGCATCCCTAAACCAAACTGTGAATACCCTTCATAACTTTCCAAAGCTACACGACTGATGCTTCAAGTAGTACATGTAGCTGATGAGGAACTCCAGTGACCGATGGAATTAATGTTATGATTGGGTACATAAAATTGTAGATACTGTGAATGGTGCAATGCATTGCGAGTAACTGAGTATTTCCATACTTACCCTATGCCACCTCAGTGTACACATTAAATTTTGTAATGACACTCAAAGGCCTGGCAGCAGGTTAACTTCTTTACATGGATCTTGTAAATTTTTCTAATGCTAAAGAATAGATCTTTGTTAATGGAGGCAGCTCAAGAGAAGGAAGAGGTGAGCTGATGCCACTTCCGATATTTTAACTGCTCTGAACAGTAGTGTTTCATGTAGTAATAACAGTGACCCAAAAGAGAGAAGTGACCTCTCTGTCCAGATCCTGCTCCTGGAAGAGGAAACTTGCACGCAGAATGCACGTGGCCTAAAGGGCTTAAAACACTGCTTTTCAGTACATACAGCCATATGTATTAAACCAATAGTTCATGTAACATGATGTAAAACCAGTTCTAAATTAATCATCTGAGCTATAGTATCTTAACAATATTAAATATGTTCGCTCTTTATAGTACTTTGATGCTATGCTGCTAGCTTAATGTATAAAAGCATTAATATTTCAGTGTTAGTGTAGAAACAAGAAAAAGTTCTCTCTGAGAGGTAAAGGACGAAGATAATGAAAGATTATACAACCTATAATCAGATCAAATCCTACTTATTATTACAACAAAGCATACCTTTTATTACACACAACATAATACAGAAATAGTGAAAGGATAGGGAGCATGAATTCAACAGAAAACAAGGAAAAAGAACCTGTGTTCTAGCTGGCTGGTTGGACTCAGGAAGGACATCGTGATTCAGGAGTTGGAGGATAATAAACTCTTTTAGAAATAAAAAGTACAACAGTTAACTCTCTGAGGTGGGTAAATGCTGTATTTCTCCAACTGAAACAGAACACAAATATATGATAAATGAAGAGGGAGGAAGATACTTTGTCTCTCTGAAGCATGCTTCAACCATTTCTAGTGATATTCCAAAGATCAAACGAGAAAAATTTGAGACAGTGATGGCCTTTAGGTAGGTAACAGCAAATACTTAGTCATACTGCAAGTAACTTTATTGTATGTTGTAATACGGATTTATATAATAACTTATAAATAGACATAATATCTTTTATCTAAGCGTTTATTACTACATTTTCCAAGTTGCTTTATCTCAAATCAATACATCAAGACAATAAAATGGCTTATGTTAATAGCTCACTTGAGGTCAGCTACTCAGTGTTCCAGAGGGAAGGACACAGCATGAGGTAAGCATGCCCATAACAAAGATAATTTCCTATTTCTTCCTGTGAAGGTGATGGAAGAATAGTAGTCATCATAAGCAGGTCCGTCTTCAGTGACATAGCTCTTTACTGCTTAGCTTAAAATTTCATGTAGCCAATTGAATTCAGTAGAATTACGCTGCTGGAAAATGTACGTGATGGCTAGATCCACTAAGTGATGCAGTGTTACCCTCTCTACCTGTTTGGGTGCCCTGTGCCAGAATGGGACCTTGAGGCCTGCGGTGGGTTCAAGATGTTTCTACTCCAGGCAGGGAAGATTCAGGCACTACAGAATGAGATTCATGTCCGGGGGTGAGTGGCTGTAGGAAGGGTGAGGGACAGGATGCCCCTCACTGGTGATTAAATGGTTAGCTGTAAAGGTCAGAGGAACATCATACTCTATTCACAATTCTCTGTCTCTTGTTATTGGGCACCTTTGCCCTTTAAAAAAGAATGAAGCAAGGGATCTTTTGGTAAAGGTGCCATATTCCATATCTATACCTGCTTGGGAAGCTTGTATAGGGCTGCTGTTGTTGCGCGCATCAAAAATCCACTTGCAGAGAGAACCTGGGTGGGGGAGTAACTTTGGCAGGCACCCTCATCTTGACTGAAATAAGATGAGTAATCTGCTGTCAGAAGGGTTAGGCATCTGTGGTCACCGCTGCGAATGCGAGAGTCGGGCTTTGCGTGCAAATACGTAGTCATACCAGATCCATCACTGCTACTTATTAAGTGTGAAAATCCAGGCAGAGTCAGAGAATCACAGAATCACTAAGGTTGGAAAAGACCTGTAAGATCATCAAGTCCAACCATCAACCAAAAAAAACCACCACCATACCCATTAAGCCATGTCCCACAATGCCACGTCCACACGTTCCTTGAACATCTCCAGGGATGGTGACTCCACCACTTCCCTGGGCAGTTTATTCCTGTGCCTCACCACTCTTCTCAGTAAAGAAATTTTTCCTAATACCCAGTCTGAATCCCCACTGGCGCAACTTGAGGCCATTTCCTCTCGTCCTGTCACTTGTCACTTGGGAGAAGAGACCAACACCCACCTCTCTGCAACCCCCTTTCAGGTAGTTGTAGAGAGCGATGAGGTCTCCCCTCAGCCTCCTCTTCTCCAGACTGAACAACCCCAGCTCCCTCAGCCGCTCCTCATCAGACTTGTGCTCCAGACCCCTCACCAGCTTTGTTGCCCTTCTCTGGACACGCTCCAGCACCTCAATGTCCTTCTTGTAGTGAGGGGCCCAAAACTGAACACAGTATTCGAGGTGCAGCCTCACCAGTGCCGAGTACAGGGGCACGATCACCTCCCTGCTCCTGCTGGCCACACCATTTCTGATACAGGCCAGGATGCCATTGGCCTTCTTGGCCACCTGGGCACACTGCTGGCTCATATTCATCCGGCTGTCAATCAACACCCCCAGGTCCTTTTCTGCAGGGCAGCTTTCCAGCCACTCATCCCCAAGCCTGTAGCGTTGTCTGGGGTTGTTGTGACCCAAGTGCAGGACCCGGCACTTGGCCTTGTTGAACTTCATCCAATTGGCCTCGGCCCATTGATCCAGCCTGTCCAGATCCCTCTGCAGAGCCTTCCTACCCTCAAGCAGATCAACACTCCCACCCAACTTGGTGTCATCTGCAAACTTGCTGAGGGAGCACTCAATCCCCCCAAGTCCATCCAGATCATTGATAAAGTTACTAAACAAGACCAGTCCCAAAACTGAGCCCTGGGGGACTCCGCTTGTGACCGGCCGCCAACTGGATTTCACTCCATTCACCACATTGTTTGGTTTCATGTCAACTGTAAAATCCAAGTTTTCTTTGTCCATCTCTTGTTGTTTGTGTAAGTCTGTAACTTGACAATCACGCACTAATTGCACACAGTGAAAAGCTGCAAATGAAGAGATGACCGATTACTTTAGTCTTCCATGCAAGACTTTTAATCAGTTTGTGGTTTGAAATCTGTATTACAGAAATTTCATTTTGATTAATAGAGCATCCAAAAACTAAGAGCTTTTTCTAAAGGTTTACATTTGTTTTAGAAAACAAAGACAAGTCATATTTGTAACTAGTGCTATTTTTAGGTATCATTGTGGAATCTCTCTGAGAAGTTGTACTTTTTTTTTGACTCATTTGAAACTTTGTGAAAACAAAGCCATATTCCACAAAACACCAAATATCTAATCTTACTGCTGAAATATTTCTGAATTCCTCATATTCGTCCCTCTCCAAAGATACTATGACCTTCAAAATGCCTATTAAATCTGCAAGTGCATTGTCTCTACAGTCAATAATGATACCCTTTTGTCTGCCATCTTTCATACACAGCCAAACTTCAGGAGGCTTTGATTCAAGCTTGTAGAATGTTTTAAATAAAAATAATGTTTCAAAAATTTCTAAAAAGCTTTCTGGGTACAGTGTTTGTTGAGGAAATCTAGTGTGGATGCTGTGATCAATACCAGAAGGCTCCACAAAGGCCTAGAAAAGATTTGGTTGGGGTTTTTTGTTGCTGTGTTGCGGTAATCTGGTGGTGTTAATGTGTTTCTCCAGACTAGAACAGGACAAAGTAGCATCCCATTTCCTTCTTTTCAGTTCTAGTCTGAACATGTAGTTTCATCTTTCTGCAAAATAAAGCAACTATTCAGCGGCAAGCAGAGTTGATCTAGGTAAACATTTCTTATACAGTATTTTATTACTGTATCATATTAATAGAAATATCTTCAGAAATTTTCATTTTGTTGTTAATTATGGCTATTTTTTACAATTTAAGAACTGTGCAGAAATAATGGTAATATATTCTTTTTGCTGAGTTAGAGTTTCTGTCACATTAAAGGGCAAGGCAATTTGTCAGAAAATAAACCCCCTTGCGTTCCAGCTTGTCCTCAGATATCAGAGGGGCTGGGGGTGGCTAGGCTTAGATTCTGAGTGATGCCCAATTTTTCTGTGTTACAAGTCCGGTCGCGTTCAATGTATTGAACTCTCATGATTACGGAGACAGTCGTAACACCGTACACTTTCAGTCTAGTCGCGTTCCATGAACTAGCACGGCCACACTTAAGGGATTTGGTGGTGTTCAGTGAGAACTCTCACGGCTAGATTAGTGAATAGTGCAGTTTTTTGAAGCAACAGATACACAAGTTCTTTTGGATTGCCGGTGATAAAATTACTGCTTGCAAAGCATGTGCAAATACCAAGAATACGAGTAACATAGCCTCGCTACAAAGGCGTTAAGTTATAAAGCAACTCTATAGAGATTTCTAAGTTTCCCGGGGAAGCACTCGGTATAACCAAGTGTTCGAATCTTACCCAAAGGCGTCCCTGTGGGGGGGAAGAGAGGCTCAGTCCGTCGACTGATCCCAGGTGTCAAAGGTGGTCTGCGATGGTATCTTCCCTGGCATCCTTCCTCTCTTAAGCCATTTTTATATTATTTGTCCTTACAGGTGGAGCTTGAGTGACTCTAGTCATACATACCTCTATTGTAATTGGTGTAAAAGTTTCTCATTCTGCTTTTAAAGGTATCGACTAAGAAAAATCCAGAGCACAAGCTCAGTGAGGGGTGGTCGCACCTTGGAGGTGGGTAGCTTTGGGATGGAGGTGTGTTTTCTGGTATTATAATGAGATTATAATGAGCAAAGTTCACCCAAAGGATAGTATTTTGTCAAAAAATGACAGACTGTTGGCTCAGGGTGGTAAATATGCAGCTCAGGGTAGTAAATATGCAGCTTGTCAGTTCCATAGTACCTTCCAGTTCCCGTCTTATCACAGAGCCTGGCCACAGTGTCTGCACTCCGCTCCACTCTCCATGTAGTTTCTCTTAGAGTCAGCACACCAAGCTCCCCTGGTGTTGCCAACATCTAAGGTTGCCTGGGGAACTTCTGTGGGATGGATTCCTTGCATATTCGCCACACTCCACCCTGAAGATTTCTTCAATGCTGTACCTTTAATATAAATTTAATTCCTAAATTACCTCCAGCAATTATTCCACAGTTTCCTACTTCAACTCGAAGCATGTCAGATCTGACTTGACTACCAGGATTTTGTAAATCTGTGAGCAGATAATAGCCCTAACTTAGTTGCTGTCATTATTTCCATTGATGCAAAACTGTTTGTGATGTCTTGAATGAGGATGAAGCTAGAAAGGGCACTGTCTGATGAAATTTTTTTACTCTGTGGCAAGCACGCCCTGGCCAAGGGGGTCTATGTGAAAGCTAGGGGAGACGCAGTGATTATGTTCAGGGCTTGGAGTAACTTGTAGGGGATGCACCATATTTTGTTTTATGGTGGTGTACCCAGACCTATCTGCATTCCGAGACGGAGGGAGGAGACAGCTGTTACGCTGCCAGTGCTGTCTCCAGTCCCACATTTTGAAGCACAGCAAGGAGTCCGATGTAGTTTCAAGGACCTGCACTAAGGATAATATTAATTTCAAACCAAGGTGGGATGTACAGTGAAGTTATCAGAATAGAGGAAATGTTAGTTTCCCATGAACGATCAGGATGAAAACAGCCTCATCACTGAAATCACGGCTGCAATCAGCATTCTTTGGGCAATGGTGTCTGAAGGGCTGATATTTTTACAGCATGTGTTTGGGGTTACTGCCGCTGAGAGAGGGGGCAGGGATGTTTTGTCTGCGCAGTTGCCTGTACCCTGCGAACGAACCCTGTTGGGTCTCCAGCAGTGTTTGCACTGTTGGTTGTATTTATAGACCCGGGAGACAGTAAAAGGGCTTGCAGCTCACTCCAGCCATCGCTGTCTGTGACCGACATGGCTCCTGCAGTCACAGGGGCACCTGCACGTAGGGTCTCCCATCGCAGGGGCTCGGTGATGGCTGGGGAGCTCTGTTCACCGGTTTTGCTGAGCAGAGTGGCTCTACAAGTTAAACTGTGAAACCCGTACATCTCACGGTAGTGCGGCATTTGTAAGCTGTGGAAAGCGTTGCTGCGCGTGCTCGTGGAGGTCCGCCGAGGTAATAAACACCTCCGCAGCTCTTAAGTAGAAAGGGGTAATTCAGCAACTTCGTGAACCAGGCTGGTTTATGCAAGTGTGCTGGCCACCTAAACCGGAGCTGCCCTTGGCGTGCCTAGTCCATCTTTCATTAAAGTCACTCGTCAGTGGACATGGATTATGTCAAAAGACCCGTGGTGACACAGTTACGTGATGACATCAGATTATAACCTCTTACTAAATAGTCTACCCAGACACGCATACAAATAGGCAGGACGTTTGCCAGCTTCCTACGATCACTGCGTCCAAAGAACCGATGGGCGAGTGCAGTGCGGGTGCCCGGACCGTAGCCCGGCGGTAGCCCGGCTGCACCTGCCGCTATCCGCGCCGTGGCCGCTAGCGGGCCGCGGGCAGCCCGGGGCGGGCGGGAACAGCTCTTGAATAATGCATAGCTCATGAATAATTAATCACGTCGAACGCCCTGAGCAGCACTCCGCATTGGTCAGTGAGCCATTATTGGCTGTTCTGGCGCTGCGCGCTAATTGGCCGTAGCCGCACGTCAGGGGCGGGGCGGAGCCTAAAGCCGGGATTGGCTGCTCGCTCCTGCTGTTATTTAGTATTGGTCGCGCCTGTTGGCGCTGGGTGGGTCAGACGGCGTTGATAGGCGGTGGCTGCGGGGCTCCTCGGAGCTCTGAAGCTCGATTGGCTGCCGCGGCTCGGCGAAGGCCGGGGCTTCGGCAACGGCAACGGCGCGGCGGTCTGGGTAGCGCTGAGCCGGAGCCGGGGTCGGGGCCGGCGCGGCGGCCCTTCCCCTGTCGCGCTCTCCCGCCGCGCGCGTTGTTTCAGCCCTGCGCAGCGGCAGCCGCGGGAGCGCGGGTCGGGGGGGGAGGGGGGGAAGTCGTCCGCCGCGATGATGAAGGGGACGGTGGGCAGCCCGGTGGCCGCCGTCATGCAGGAGAGCTTCGGCTGCGCCGTCGCCAACCGCTTCTACCAGCTCCTGGACGACGAGTCGGACCCCTTCGACATCCTGCGCGAGGCCGAGCGCCGCCAGCAGCAGCGCAAGAAGCGCGACGAGGCGGCGGCCGCCCGGAGAGCCGGTCCCGGCGGCAGGGCGGGCGGCGGCAAGAGGGAGTCCCAGAAGGAGCGCAAGCAGCCTGGGAGTCCCCCCGCGCGCGGGGGGCCGCCGCAGCCCGGTACGCCGGCGGCGCCTCCTCAGCGGCGCGAGGCGGGGGGGCGGGCCCGCGGGGCGAGCGGCCCGGTAGCCGGTTTTCCTGAGGAGTGGGCTGCTGGCGGCTGCTCCCGGCGGCGTGATGCCGGGTGCGGGCAGCCCGGGCCCTGCAGCGCGGCGTGGCTCGCCGCAGGCTCCGCGCTTGCCCCGCTTCTTGGCAGCCGTGGTGTGGCGTGCAGCCCCGTGTCCGAGCAGGGCCGAAGCAGGGCTGAGAAAACCCGGTTTACTGTATTTTTTTCGTTGTGAACGCATACCTGAAAGGCTCCTTGGAGAAGCAAGGGACAACCGGAGCACACTCCGGACGCGGTCTTGCGGAGCTCTCCCAGCCTACGCGGGAGGCTTCGCGTGGGGGGAATCGGGCCTTTGAACGTGTAAATGAAAACTTCGGAAGTAGTCCTGAGAGGCAGATGGAAGAGCATTAAATCCTCCACTGCAGCATCTGTAGTTTTCATGCTGGTCTAGCATCCCTGCTGATGCATTTCATCGCTTGTCACCTTGGCCATTTTCCTTCAGTGTTTGATGCTTCCAGGCTTGTTTTCTTGGTACCTGTGAGTTTTCTGGCACTTCAACTTCTTCAGCGTTATAACGTGTCCGGCAATCTGTGCTTAATTTGCCTTAAGCTTGCATCGATGCCCAAACCTTTGAAGAAAAACTTACTTCCTGGGTGAACTCTTTAGCACAGTGTTCAGGAATGGTCTAGGTTGTTTGTCAGCTGCTAGATTTTGATGCTAAATGTTGCTTGGGCCACGGGGAGCCAGTCAGCTTTTATATCAGAATGTCTGGCACAGTCCTCTTTGCAGCTGAAGGCTTTGCGGGGCTATAGCTCCTTGTGTTTGGAGGCATTTTTCTGAGTGTGATTGTTATTACTTACCTGGTATTGAGCTTCGGGTTGCTGGATTCAGTATGTAAAGTATCTGAGAGCTGGCTGGTGGTTTCCAAATGTTGAGAATCTCTGTACAGAAGACTCTGGTTTTACTCTCTTGAGTTGTTGTAAATTCCCATTCTCCTGCAGCGGGGCAATGAAGCTTATTAACTATGGCTAAGATACTAATTTCTTCCTGTAGTAAAAGCTCCTGTTAAATTCACAGTAACTGAACTGTGTGTTTTAATGCCCTAGAAAAAGGTGTGGCTTTTAAATCAGGATTATTGCTCCATCAAGTCATTGCCAGTGCTACCAGTTCTATTGCTTAGACTTACAGTCTTGCACTGCTCCAACAGCGATTATTTGACCTTGTGGAGCAGAGAATCTTTCAATGCCAAATAGGCACTGGTTAACGAGCACCTTTGTAGAGGATGATACTAACAAGTTGTCACTGTTCCTTTGGACAGTTCTATGAAACCCGTCTTTTGAGATTCCTCTGCAGTTGTTACGTAACTTTGTCGGAGATTTCTGTCTATAAGACCAATACTCACACTAGTAACAGACGTATTTTATTTAAAGGATACTTTGCTGTGGTTGTCAACAGAAGGCGAAGGAGCCTGTTCAGTGAAAAGCAGAGTCTCAAGTTTTGATGAAAAAATTCTTGAACAAGAACTGGTGGTTATCTGAAACCTACCAGGAGCGTGGAAGTATATGAAGAGCATCCTTTACCTCCTACTTGTCTGTAGGTATCTTAAGCATACAGGTTCCGAGTGTAATTCTGTGGTAGTACACAGTGACCCTGTGAGTGTCTTTGACTATTTTCTGCTACCTTGGTGTTAAGAAACCCAGTTTCTCATATAGAGACATCAGGCATGTACACCTTGTTTTAATTTCCTGCTAATTTAAAATGGAGGAAAGACTGCTAGCTTATAGTAGCCTTTTTGAAAGTGAATTAACATCAATCTTGAAAAGAGTTGTTTGCTCTGAAAAATGCTGCACTTTCTTCTTTAAAGAAAGTGGCTATCCTGGATTCTGTGTGTGCTGTATGTTTATGTCTTGCGCTTGTTGCTAAGTAAGGACTGTAAACGTATAGTGGTCAGGATGCTAAACCAGGGCAAAGAGTTGAGACTGGGTCCTGTCTGCAGGCTCCTCCGTTGGATGTGGTGTCTTAGCAAGTCTGCTCTGAAGGACAGAGATCATCCTGTGACTTAGGGCAAATACAGTAGCTGACAAATATAAAGGAGGTGGTGGGTTGAGGGAAAAATCTAGAGGTTTTTTTGGAAGAGGGGGTGCAGCTTTTTATTTGGGCCGCAGAAAGTTGATTTATTATACAGGATTCAACCAGGAAACTTCTGGATACAGTAAAAGATTCAGGGGACTATCAGCTTAATGGTTGAGAATGAGTTACCACTCGGGAAGGTCCTTGTACCCGCTCAATTTAGCGTAGAGCTTCTAATGATGGATGCATTGCTAGAAGAGTGCACCTCTGTTTGCGGAAATAAATAATATTGATTAAAATTACTCAATTGTGAAAATAATGACTAAACTTGTATTTAGAAAAAAAAGAAAACTTAAAAGATTTTGTTTCCAGTCTTTCTTAGTGATTTTTTTTTCCAGATTTCGGACATAACTCCCTCTAATTTCATTTCACTGATTAGGAATTAAACACCATAAAGAAGCATCTAGACCCATCTGAACATCTGAATCAGATTCTGGTATTACGGTTAAAACGACAAAATTCAGTCTGTATTGTACTAGTACTCCATAAAATCATCACAGAACAGCCCAGGTTGGAAGGGACCTCGAAGGATTGTCTGGTCCAACCTTTCCTGGGAAGGGCAGCCTAGAAGGGATCATCTAGCACCCTGTCCAGTTGCATCTTGAAAACCTCCAGTGATGTGGACTCCACCACACCCCTGGGGAGGTTGCTCTGGTGAATGATCGTTATCAATTCCTGATACTGAGATTAAGCCTGTCCTCACGCAACGTGTACTTGTTGCCCCTTGTCTTCTCCATGTGGCTCCTTGTGAAGCGAGAGCCTCCATCCTCTTTGTAGCTGCCCTTCCAAGTACTGGAGCACTGTGATGTGGCCTGCACTGAGCCTTCTCTTCTCCAAGGAGAAGAGACCTAGCTCCTTTTCTCATAGGGCAGGCTCTCCAGCCCTTTGGTCATCTTCATGGCTCTCCTTTAGGCCCTCTCCAGACTGTTTTATCTAATTACTGGGGTGTTTTGCTTGTTTGGGTTACAAGAAGTCTTGTTAAAAGTTTCACAATTTTACTCTATTATTTCTTGAGCATGTTAAATCTGAACAAAATAATCTTTACCTTTAGAAAGACTTGAAGTAAGCCTAGTCTTCGATCTTGCAATATATAAGAAGTTTTACACTAGTCTTGAGAGATTTCTTTCGGTATTACGTTTTGATGTTAGAGTGGAAGGTTTACTCAGAAGTTCTATAAGTCAACTTTTTTAGTTCTTCACTGCCTTTTCCAGAGGAGTTTTTACTTAATTTCTGGAGATGTTTTCAATTTGAAACAAACCTCCTAAGAGGACTTTGCCACATAATCCAGTATTTTGACCTTTAGAATCCAAACTGTTTATTATGAAGTGACACAACTGTAAGGAGACTATTTTAAATCTTTCTTTGAGGAGAAAATGGACTCCTATTTCATAGGCTACCAAAACCTATGCTTTTGACTTTAATGATGTGTTTTTTTCTCTTTTACTGACTGTGGTGTTTTGTGATTTTTAGACTGTATGCTGAGGATTTGGGTAAAGGCTGTATGTAGGTATTACAGCTCTTATAACTGCACCACTTAATGTTAAGTCCGTTCATTCTTAGCACAGTGGCCAAACTGCATTTGCCAGCTCTTTATTCAAAAGGCCCAGTTGCAGAGCTTGCATTCTTTACTGGTCTAGGCAAATTAAATTTGTTGATCATGCAGTAATAAGCTCTGTTCTGTTGAAATCTCTAAACCTTTGTTGCTAATACCTCTAAAAGGTTTTCTTCTTTCACGTACATTTGATGACTCATGTAAAATTTAGATATAGTTCCTGAATACTATGTGTTTGAGGTTTTTAGCTATAGTTTTAAATTAATATGGCACGGAATGTTTCTGGGGAATTTTATCTTACACGGACTGCAATTTTCTTAGTTCTAAGTAACTTATTCTGGTATCATTCTTTCAGCTACATAGTCATAAGGATTGCCCAGGGGAAAGCTGCAGTAGGCAATTCTGTAATTGAATATGGGCACACATGAAAACTAAATACCACAGAATAGAGCCTAACTCCATGTGTCTTTCTTTGGTGTGTTGCATGCAATAGCTGAAGCCTTTTTTGTATTTTGGGATACTGTGGTATTATTTTGCAAATAGTGTACTTAGCCATGCTTTAGTTCCCAAAATTAATTGCTTGAAGTTTGGAATTAGAATCACATGGACACACACATTCAAAGGGGAGGAAGTGAGATTGTGCAGTCTTAAATCTGCTATGCTCTGAAATACAGCAAAATAAGTCCCTTAGAGTGCAAACTGTTTTTTACTATTTCCAGTTACGCAGCTTTATTGTAAAGGAAGATCAGTTGTCCATGTATAGGTATTATTGTGTTGCTGAAAAGGTAATGAAATAGTGTCTTTGCATGCAGCCATAATTAATGACAGAGGTCCTTGAATTATAGAACAATTTCTCCACTTGCCCTCATTCCAGACCAACTGGAGCAGTATTCCTGTTTGGTTTTTTACTTACTTCATCTCCTCTGAACTCCCATTAAATTGTTTCTTGAGGGTCAGTTTTTCTCATTTAAAAATGAGCTGTTAAGCTGAAAGCAGAGGAAAGAAAGGTCTCTTGGAATAAGTGGAAAGAGAGATTTGAATTTAGAACCAGTGATTGTGCTGCTGTTAGCTTTGTTTTAACATCTACAAGGCAGTTGAAACTTGTCTGAAATGAAAAATTTTAAGCACAGTTTAAATTTTTTATCTTATGTGTGTAGGTGGGTGCAAAGTCTGTGCTAGAAGAGCTGTGAGAGGGATAAATGAATAAATTTTGCTGGTACAAGGTTATTTAGCCCAGTGGAAGAAGAATTGCAGGGCAATGACGCAAACTGCATACTGTAAATGAGCTATAAAATGACAGAGGAAATTTACTATCAGTAAGTGTAAAGTAATATGTATGGGAGAACGTGGATCAAGGTGGGGGGCAGCATTGCAAGCTATACTATAATGTGAAAGACTTTTCTAATTCAAACTATTGTAGTTTAGGAAAGAGAGCTTGGAGTCGTTGGGACTGTTAAGGTAGAACAACACAATGTATTTTCAGTTGCCATCTTGGAGAGAAGCAGTGTTGGGAGTTACTGAGGTAGCAGTAGCAATGAGAATAGAAAAGGAATTGTTATGCCTTTGAAGAAATCTCACCTTCCCATGTCTTGAAGTGTGTCTGCTCTTTTGGTCACCTCAGAGATGTTAAAACTAGAAAAAGCACACTAGAGTGACATGCATGATGAAACTTACAGAACGATTTATGTATTGGGAGAAATTTAAATTAAGGTTTTTGTTTTGAGAGGAGGTGTCTGAAGATACAAAAGGAGTGTATATAGAACTGCAGGTGAGACTTGGAGAAGGCAAAGAATATTTATTGTTTCTTATTTTACATCAGTAAAGGGATATGATTTCAGACAGATTTTTATGAAATAAGGAAAAAGAATGCTTTTTCTACAGAGACTGTGATTGACCTGTGGCACTTCTTGCTGTAGAGTGACGATATTTCAAAGCATGTATCTATGCAGAAAGCAGTCTGGATAAAGACATGGCAGATCTGTCCTCCATAAATCAAGGCTTATAGTCTTTGATTCAGAAAACCTCTAAGGGTAGATTGCCAGGTGGAAAGTATTTTGTTGTTGCTTTTTTCTTTCTTCAAATACATGCTCTAAGATATAAAAGTCTTTCATCTGGCTACTATGGTTGCTGTAATGTTCATACTAACTGAATGAAAACTACACTCAGTTTGCCTTTGCTTTGTTCCTGTGTGTGCTACTTGGGCAAAATAGAAATAACTCTTTGTTTGGGACTTCTTCATCCCAGGCTGCATTTGTGGAAATGGAGTGTTGATGGAATTGTCTCAGTGGGTTTGGGTCTCACCTATTTTGGTGGGATGAGTTGGTCTCAGGCCTGTGGGAATTCTTAAAACACTATGATGCGGCGTTGTCAGATGGATTTTAAGTCAGAATACAAGGTTTTGGTGCTGTTTGCAGCAGTGACCTCCCTCAACCTGTAAATTGCATGCCAGCTGCCACCCTCACTTGCCATGCTCCTTATATACAGGAATGGGGGAAACAGAGTAAGATTTCTGCTCTAGCTTGTAGTCACTGATAGCAGTTGCAGGCTGGGCTTCTTGTGGTGTTTGTCTAAAGTCAAGGTTTGCTGTACAAACCCCATTTTTTCCCCTTAAAACTGAAAATTAAAAAAAAAAAAAGATGAGACCACACTGTCACAGTGGGGGCCAGTGAAGAGCCCACAAAACCAAGAAAATGATCTCTTCCCAAGCAGAAGTCCCACTTGGTTGAGGACAGATGATATGGGTAGAGAAACTTGGTGAGAGCTAGATAACAACATTGCAAAGGCAGCTAGATTTTGCTGCCTTGTTTTAAATCTGTCTGTTAATACATTGATATCCATTGTCTGGGAAACCAGGCAATGCAGGTGTTAAAAACCATTTTTGCTTTCCCAGTTGAGAGTTCTGTGAGACATGCTTATTAAAAACACTTTTCTAGGAAGTCTGCCTATCTGAATGCTGCAGTATGAACAAAACTAATACTGACAGTAAAATATTATTGTGGGGAAAGTGAAAACTACTTAAGTATGTTAGCTCTATATGATTTAGAGTTTTAACAACGGTTTGTAAAACTGGGCTTTTCTCTTTAGCAATGTCTAGTACTATACCTAGTAATTTTAGTATATACAGATGTCTTTCTCACTAATAATAGCTCAGCTGCTTCTTCTGAAAAAAAGCTGGGTCTTTTGAAACAGTTTAAGCATCAGATTTATTTTCTGATTCTTTAGTTTAGAAAGTAAAGTGACAGGCAACTCAGCTGACAGACTGGGCTGCTGCAGTAACCTCCCGGGAAAGCGGTGGTGAGGTGGGGAGTGGTGGCAACGTCTTCAGCTGATTACAGATGTAACTGTAAGACACAGGAAAACCACCTTAAAGAGGGGCTAAACTTGGTAAGTAGGAAAGAGCAATCTTCAGTTTTCAGCATGATGTGTGTAAGACCACAAGTAGATGATCTGCAAAACTCCAGAGCATTTTTTGTGGTTTTGAAGAAAGTCTGCATACCAGTCTATATATGCAAACAAGCAGACAAGGGGTGTACTTGGAGAAGTAGTTAATGAGCATTCGAAGTGTAGCCCAGTTCCTTCTAAGTGAAAGGTGTTATGGCAGCACTACACAGGATTGCTTATGTGTTGGTTTATTTTCTTTCCCAAAGGGTAGGTAGCCCTTCAGCTCCTTAAATAAAAACAGACACATGGCAGAGGATTGAAATGGGATAGCTTATGCTGTCACTGCTGCTAAGGTCCAGTTTAGTTTGCCCTTATATGCAGAGCTGAAAGTTGTGCTGGTATTTGATCTGATTTCACAAGCAGGTCACAAGATTCTGCCCTGAGGGTGACTTGGCTTGTTAGAGAGATACAGTTGCTGCATACCATTTTAATCCACTGCGGCATATCTGTCAAACCAGTTAAAAATGTTTTTATACAGGTAGTAAGTGCCACAAATAATCTTTCTAGTATTTAAAATCCATCTGTAGTAATTATAGTCACCTGTTAGAATCAAAGTCAAATAGCTTTGCACTGAAATCAGAGTGATGACTGAAATCAGAAGATGACTGCTTTGTCTAGCACAGTCAGTGCTAGTGACGTGCAATACACTGGCATATCTGGCAACAAGACTTGTTCTGAAGTACTTTTAAGTGGTACTGGGCAACAGAACCAGAGACCATCTTTTTAAAATGACTTTTGCATCTTCATCTGTTTGGCATTGCTTTACTAGTTCTAAGGACCTTTTTGAATCTGAAGGTGAAATTGAGGTTAATACTAAGTACGGAGGGAAGGTGATCTCTGACTACTGCATTCTTGCCAAGTTAATTCTGTTTAGAATAGCTGATGTTTCTGATAGCCAGAGAGATGCTCAAAAATACATAACAAGGCACTCTTGTACTGCAGTTGCGCATTCAGATCCAAGTAAAATAAGTAAAAGTGAGGTCAGAAATGAGTAGTCACTTTTTCCACAGCAAGATTCCAATTTGGAATTAACACTTGTATAGTTGGTGGTATAGTCGATATGTGCATAAAGCAAACATTTCCCAACAGCCTGTACAATTCTGTGTTCTTTATAATTTTGCTTTTCATTAAAGCATCCTGGTTTCAAAAGCTTACTCAGAAACTGATTTCAAAAGTTGTCCTTTATCCAGATATTACATCGTAATTTTTGGGATTGGGATACGCTTGCTGCTTTAAGGATTGAGCAACTCCAAATCTTGAGAAGAGGTAATTACTGGAGTATATTATGTCAAGTGGTTTGTCGTTTAAAGAAAACCAAAGCTAGGGTCGCTTCTGCAGCACAAATAAAACTGTGTACAGATACAACTGTCCTTACTGCATAACAAAAAGCTTTATTTACCACTCTTCTACCTTATTTACTGAGTGGATAGTTCTTTGAAGTTTTCTTTTTAAAGATGATGTTACAGACTTCATGCTTGGGACCTAAGCTTTGATCACAGATCTTCTTATACAGGCATTTCTATGGAGCTATGAATTAATTTGTATCTTAATATTGTGACATAGAAAAGGCTTTTTTTCCCCTCTTTATGTGCTAGCAACAGAGGCATGGTAGTCAGGACTGTCCCTTGCCCACTAACCCGTGTTCAGTAACTTACTCAGCATTGCACAGGTACTTCTTGTGGAAAGAATAGCTCAGTTTCATTTGTCTGAGAGCAGTGTTTCTGTAGTTCTTTGCTTAATTGACTGAAACCAACACCTTTTTCAGCCAGTACTGTAAGTGTAGGGGCCTAGCAGACAAAAGGTTTGCTTCCTTCTGGAGAACTTTGTCCTAAATACAGCACAGAATTTGGAAGAATAGGGAGGGAAGCACATAATGAACTTTAGTCTTATGCTAGATGTAGATGGATTGAGTGGATAACCTCAATTCATTCTCTCTTATAATACACAATTTCTCAGCATTCATCCTGCCCAACCTGCTCTTCCTTAACCCCAACAATGGTTGAACAAAACCCCCAGAAAGCTTAAATATGTTTCATCTGGGAATATGTTGACATTCTAGAATCAATTAGTGGTGTTGGAGCCTTTGTATTTACTGCTTGGGTTTCTGCTACTTGAACTCAGCGTTTGTGACTGGTCCTCTCCTCCATAGAACCATAACAGAAGGAGGTGACCCTCTTCTGGATGTTGGATACTATACCTGTGAGCTTAGAGTAGAGGTGCAGGCTCAGACTTCTAAATTCAGCTCATCTGGCAGGAAGTGTGTTGTCTCATGATCAACTAATGCCTGTCTCAAACAGTCCTATTTCCCCCACCTTCATTGCTGCTGCAGCCATCTTGCTTCCATGGAAGCTTCTCTGCCTTGTCCTGTAGTACACTAGCAAGATCTTTGAGAGAACGTGAGAGGAACAGTTTTTGTTCTCTATTTCTGTGACTTAATGTGAACAAAATGAGATTTTTTTATTTACCCTGTCTTTTCTGGAAATGTCTGAGCCTTGTCAACACCCGTAGTGTTTTTGCCTGAGGCAGATTTATCAGTACAGAAGGGAAAGTAAGATGTCTTTAAAACAGACAGTGACTGGCAACATTAACTGTAAGTGCTTTTAATATTTTGGTGGACTTGGGATTGGAGAGGGTAAAGCAGAAGACTGTAAGGTGTAATCGTCTCATTTCAGTCAGTAGTTTGGTAACTGCAATCCAGTTATTAAACTGTTAGTAATCTATATGTGCGTGTGTAGGCCAGAAGCGAGCACCTAAGCGGGGAGAACAGCAAGGATTCAATAACAGAGGAGCAGAGGTGAAACAAGACAAAACTGAATGGAGACCGTCTTTCAGGGAATACCGTTCCTATGAAACAGAAAGACAAGTGGACTTCACAGTGGAAAGGTATGTATCATATAGGGCAAAGTAAGGTGCCTCACAGAGGATCTGCACAGGGTTGGGAAGGGAAAGACTTAACCTTGCTAAAACAGATCTAGTAGCCATATGTGACTTGAATGCGTGGTTGCATTATTAGCATGTAAATTTGTTGCAAAACAACTTAGTTCATGCCTGTCAGAGCTGTAATTTCAGCTTCCTCGCAGATTGATTTGGAAGCAGTGTTGTTAAATGTTAGAAATACAAGGTGATACTGAAAAGTGTAAAGATGTGAAAACGTAACCCCTACTCTGCAACATAAATGTTCATTTCTGAGCTCACGTACCAAGCTTTGCAGGTTCCAAGTTGCACGAATTCTACTGTTCAAACTGAAAATAAACCTTTGTCATACTACTTACTGCTTGGACCGTGAATGCATATCACTTTTGCTTTCTTTATAAGTACTAGAAAATTCCACCTGAACCTTTATTGCTTGAGAGTGTGGCTGTTCTTACTTTACATCACAATAGTTGGTATTTCACAAGTTCCCTGAAATTTTTAGCAGTTGCATATAAATTTGGGTTTAGACAGTGGAGCTAGTGCCAGACGAAGTGGCTGAAGATTTGACAGTTTTATAGTGTTTTATTTAACTTCTCTAATGTTTTCAGTGTTATCAGTAAACAGCTGAACTTTCTATTCATTTTATCTGTAATAATTTCCCCTGAGTTCATTTTATGTCCATTTTTAATGACAAAACTAACACAACTGTACTGTGTGCTGTGTAAAGATGCACTCTAAAAATTGTACAGTGGCTCTTATATACTGATGTCTCTCACAGCTGCACAAATACAACCATACAAAATTTTTTTCTCCTTGTTAACTGAGTTCTGTAGGAACAAAAATATGACTAGAAATCTTCTTTTTAGACCAATTGAAAAATTAGACCGTGAAAGGCCAATAAGAGGTCGTGGCGGAGGAAGAGGTGGAATGCGAGGTAGAGGAAGAGGTGGTGGAATAAATAGAAGTTTCGATGGCTTTGACCAAAAAGGAAAACGGGAATTTGAAAGACAAAGTGGGAATGATAAAACGTAAGTGTTCTGTGTGCTGCTTCTTACTTGGTGTACAAGTAAACAATAGTCAGCACAGCAGTAGTGTCTCTTAAGCTCTTAAGTATTCTCTTCCCTTGTTCTGTATCCAAGTTGGCTGGCAAAAAGTCAACACCTGGTTTTAGTTTGAGTTCCTAATGAAAAAAAGCTCTTAAACTCACAGAACCTTGTTTCTGTCTCTAGAGGAATGAAAGCAGATGACAAAAAGGGTGGAAGTGGAGCTTGCAACTGGGGAACAGTTAAAGATGATACAAGGTACAACATATACTTGTGTCCACCATAGATGGTCACTTTCTGTTCATCAGTTTCATCTCCGTTTTGAGCCTTATAAGCCTTGCTTTCTATTAATTGTTGTGATGAACGTAGTTCTACAGTTTCCTGACCTCATCTCCTTCATATTGGTGAGATTAAATTGTAGCAAAGGCATGGTGATGTTTCTTCAATTAAGACTGCCAAAAACTATTGACTGGGGCCAAGTTGTCTTTTAACTGAAATAAGTTACGGCTTTTCTCAATAGTCAAGTAACTGGGACTCTGGTATTTAATGGCATGGCCACAAAAGGCTGATTAAAAGATGGAAACTCTGTTAGTGTCCAGCCTCTTTTTCTCAAGTTTTATGTATAATTTCTAAATTGCAAAGCTGTGATACCTCCAGAGCAACACTGAATTGTGATATTTAGCTGACTCTACCACTGAAATACATTTTAAAGTGCACAGGAGGATCCGTGACAGAATGTGATGGCTTATTTATGCTCAGTTTTTCAATTTTCAATTTTTCAAAATTTCAGTTGAAATTTTCAATTCATTTCTGTATTTCTCTTACTGGTTTCTGTTCAGACTTGTAAAAAGCTCACTGGAAACGTCAGCTTTTGTCCATTCTTTGCGCCTAGCAACATGCTACTCTTTCCAGTAGCTTTTGTTCTCGTACACATCTAGACCTCTTTAATTGAAGGCTGATAAAGGACAGAGAAAAGGCAGTTCTTTGAACTTAGAGCAGACATCTTTGGCCATGTACACATTCATTCACAAAATTGTTTTAAAAATAAAACTTTAAATCTAAAACTTAGATCATGGGTTCAGGCAATCTGGCTAAAAAGTTGAAAAATACAGCCTTGATGGGTAATAATTTTGGGGCTTGATATTCCAAGTTCTTCTGAAAGGTTGTACTAACTTCTATCTTTTCTATAATATTTCATACTAAAAGTAAAAGATTGCTTAGGTGCTCTGGCTTTTCAAAATAAAGGATCAGCTAGGTTAACATAGTTCTGAGCTGATAGCACAAAACTAGCTTCTGTAGGATGTCAGGGAATGTTGTGTGAACTTCATAAAGTACAAGAAATTTAAGATCCCTTTGATTTATTCTCCCCAGTTAAGTTTTTTAGTTCAATAGCATCAGAACTTACATTACAAACATGAGGTATCAATGCTTTCTTGTGATGTGGGGGGTGTGTGGTAGAAGTGACATTAAATTGGAGTTGTCTAAACAGTTCTAAAAGCATGTCTTTGCCTTAATTGTGCTCAATGACGCATCGAAGCTTGAAGGTGTTAATTTTATGGTTTGCCTACCAGTGGAATGAAAGTAAGTATGCTATTGCTCTTGTTTGACAATGAACTAATGTCCGTGTTACAGAAAATATGAGCTTGGAATTTTACTGTTTTAATAGTTGAAAAGAAACAAAAAGGCAAACCCAAACATCATTGATAAACTGTAATCAAGTACTGGTATTAGTATTCACGAGTTAATTACTTTCTCTTCATGCATACTTTCTCTTTTCACTTTTTTAATGAAAAGTACATAGAAGTCAGACTTTCCTAATACTTCTCATTTTGTTAGTCACTCAACTAGTCACTGTTGAGGTTTTTTCCAGTGAGACCCATGAAGACTTTGTCTTTTTTTTTGTTTACTGTTTTAGTGGGATGGAACAGACTGCTCCTATGGAAGAGACTGCAGAAACAGCTGAGCAGCCAGGGGCATCTGAAGGAGAGCCTCTAAATAAGTATAGTCTGACTAAAATATTCTCTTTCTAAATGCAAAGAAAACAATTGACTGTTACTGATACACTTGTATTGGGAGGCACACTTGAAATGTGAACTATGAAGTTTTGCTAGTGCACATATTTAAAAATAGGAAAGCTTTGTCTATATTTGCAAGTCAAGAAAATGCATCCCTAATTCTGACTAAAGCTTGGTTTATACAGCTGCAGATTACATGTAATTGCCCAGTGATGCTTATGTTCCTAAGATTTGGTGATAATTTAAGGAGGACCTACATATTGTCTGTTACCTTTAACTTGGCTAATTTGTAAAAACTACCCTGCTTTTTGAAGTTCTCTATGAGAAAAAGGTATTTAAGGTGCCTGTGCAATCGGACAAACACAACTAAAATACACTAAGATAAAATTCTTTCAGTCGGTATTCATCAGTCACTAATACCATGCAGCTGTTGTCTGTTCATGAAGGGCCTGTGTAGAACCTGAAAAACTTGCTGGAAGTGGTCTTGCAGCGAGCCTTAGAGAAATTGAGAGAGAAATCTGCCCCTCATCTTCTGGCTTTCATCCTGATTAGTGGCCAGTGAGAATTTACTTCACAGCAAATAAACACTGGCTTAAGAAAAAGTAACTGGACAATCTTGTCCAAGTAAGACTTTAAAAAAATAATCAAATTGCATATGATGAATATCTCCTAATGAGTGAAGAGGGTTGGTGCAATATGTCAGGCTTCTCTTCTGTTGTTATGAAGCTTCTTTTACCTAATGATGCAGCTCCAGTTATTAGTGGCCTTGGTTCATTTTTTAATTATAAAGCAGATTAGACTACAAAACCTGTTTTATATGTTCAGGTTGTATAACCCTGTAAGAAGTTGAGTTGATACAGCTTTGATTCTTTTAATTTTAAACTAGCTTTTAATATATAGCTAGAGGTGTGTATACATGGGGAAATCTCTCTGAAACTGAGTGACTATGATTGGATTTCCAGAAAGCTGTTTCTAGACTAACTTAAATCAGATGGGTAGTATAGATAAACTGTCAAAAATGCACTGTATTAGCTAAATATCAGAGCAGTTATTCAGCTTTTTTGTCAGCTACTGGTACCTTTACTTGTTTCAGACTTGTATTTGTTTCTACTCCAATTCAGACTCTTTGTAGATGTGTCCTGACATCAGTTCCTTGTAGAGCATAAGGCATGAGAAGTATACGTAGTGGCAAAGACATCTAACAGAATCTGCCAGTTGTCTTTAATTCTTTTCCCTTTCTCAGAGATCACTATTCAGTCAGACTGTGAGCCTTTCTGGAGATTTTACTCCTCTTCATGTTTTTTAAAAAAGCTTCATTATGGAATAGGCCACTGACATCTGTAAGATTCAAAAATGCAAGTAACCTACAAGTACAAAATTCTGCATTGTGTACTCTTTTCAGTGTGGTAGATATTGTCCTGAAGACTCACAAATCTGTACACAAAATACAAATTAGATACACCTCATTGCCCTTACCTTTGGGTGTAGTCTCAGCTTGGTGACTGTTTTTTAAAAAAGAAGAGGAGACATGCAAATAGTGCCTAGGTAATTAGGGATGGTTGTGTGGCATACACCTTAACAAGGTGGAATTATTTTTGTTGTTCTGCTAATATTTAAAAGCAAAAGCTGACTAAAGCTTGGTTTATACAGCTGCAGATTACATTTAATTGCCTAGTGATGCTTATGTTCCTAAGATTTGGTGATAATTTAAGGAGGACCTACATATTGTCTGTTACCTTTAACTTGGCTAATTTGTAAAAACTACCCTGCTTTTTGAAGTTCTCTATGAGAAAAAGGTATTTAAGGTGCCCGTGCAATCGGACAAACACAACTAAAATACACTAAGATAAAATTCTTTCAGTCGGTATTCATCAGTCACTAATACCATGCAGTGGTTTTTCAGGCTTCAGGATGTATTTTAAGGTCTTGTATGCTTAGGTTGCCCCTGCTCTCCAGAGTTGCTATCTTCTGGCAGGTAACATACACTAGGAAAAGATTCTAGCTACACTAGCAAAAGATTCTTATGCTTTCACTACAGCCTCAATATTGAGGGTGTAGGGGTGTGTGTTCGCTTAAGCTACTGCTAGGATTGTTCTCATTTTGACTCTTAAATGCAGTGACTCTAAGGAATCCATTTCTTTTCTGCTGCTTTATTGCAGGTGTGTGTTTGTATTGAGGAAGAGATCAAAAACTTGTGTTTCTTTCTTCTCTCTTCTCTTTCCTGTTGTAACTCTTCCCATTTAAAAGAAAAAAAGTATTCCTGGAAATCGGGAATAATCTGTCTGTGTGGAGATACGGTATAGCTTTCTGGTATGGTACTGGCTAATTTCAGTGCAACTCTGGAAAGACTTATGTGGGCTCCTGTAACTTACTGCGAGACTTATGTGGGCTCCTGTAACTTACTGCGTCTTGCCTTCAGGACTGTGTCCACATTGCTGTTCTTGAGCTTCCATTTGCAAAGTATTGCGGGACAAGAGTTTCTTTAATACTTCTATTATATAAATCAAGTTATTTCTTTCCATATCTTCAAATTCCCTTGAGTGTATCAACAATATCTGTCTCTGTTTATAGCATCCCAAACTGCATGCTAATAGTTGGTTTGGTTTTTTTTTCCTGTGACTAATAAATATAAAATACGCAAGTAGTACAGCAGTGTAAGCTTTGCTCACAGCTGCTTTCTGTTGAACTTGTCTTCACAGTCTGAACAATGTAACACACTTGTGTTTACTGGTAATTCAAATGAATAGATGTTTCTTTTTATTCAGTATGACACATAGTCTGATCAATTCCTGTCAAAGGTATTTGCAGAGTTAGTGTTTATTCTGTGCGGTTTTCTTCCATTTCTTCACATAGGACATTCTTCCTTTTTGGTGGAGCTTTTTTGGTGGAGCTATGTATTCTTCTGGTCATTTAATAGGAAGCTTTCAAAACTTGTCAAGTTTGAGGTATTTACCTCTTGGTTTTTTTTGTTTGGTTGGTTGGTTTTTAATAGTGATGTAAAGCTATCCATAGACCAAGCCAGATCTTCATAAGTATTTGGTTCAGTGTTTTTCTTCTGTAATTAACTTGTACAGCTGTTGCTTGGTCTTACCTTGTTTAACTTTGAATTTTGCTATAACTGGTGTTAATGCTCCTGTAAACGATGTTTAATAGGGAAGATTCATGTCATTGATTTCTTGATAAAAGCTGAATAAAAATTCACTTTGTGCAGCTGAATAATACAAAAACTGATCTGAAAAAGACCTCTATAATTTTTAATGATATGAAAATAATCAGCTGAACAACTGGGCTGAATGCCATTCTCTTCCATTCAACATTTCTTTTGCATATTGATGTCTTCATGTAGAGCAGTTCTTCCAAGAAAGGTATGCACAGTAAACAAGGCATAGCTAGAGGGTTATGGTCATCCATTGAAAACACTGAAGCAGTAGGAGCCGTTACTGAAGGCTCCTATTTGGTGTTTTGGTATGTACTTGCATTGTGAATTCAATTTGTTATGTCCAGAGGCCGTGCTTAGGTGTCTGGCAATATTTTGTAAGCATGATTGTTGGTGTCCCAAGGAGCTTATTAACTTGATTAATGAAAATGCACACCAAGCAGTTACTAAAAATGCATAAGGTTAGAAGGTAGAAAGTAATGCACAGAGTGCACTTCCATGCAGGCTCAGTGCCCAAAATAATCTGCTACAATCAAGTTTCTGTCCAAAATGTGATATGCAGGTTCCTGTTGCGGTGTCACTACTGGGAGGTGTTTTGCCTTGGAAGTCTCAGCATCCTAAAACAAAATCCTACTGCTAATAACCTAGCAGCTGAAACCATCCTTTGGAGTAAAAATCAAACCATACTTTGCAGTTGAAAAAAACCAAGTATCTGCAGTGTAAATCCACCAGTATTTTCTTTAGAACAGGCAAGTGGTTATTTTTGATAGATGTGTACTTTTTTTTCAAAGCAATACCTGTGATTTCTTTTTTGAGAGGTCAAGTTGCTGTGTAGTGAAATGTCCTCATGTTGTTTTATGATCATAGAAATTTCGATCTGAAAGGGGTCTTGCTGACACAAGGCATGACCAACCATATCTGTGCTGCTTCTCGTACCTGTCTAGTTGATTCTCATGTCCCTTACTGATAGATATTTCAGTGTCCTTTGATGGTCTTCCCAGTACTTTGAAAATAGAAACTACTGTGTTTGAGTTCTTTTTCTCCTGAGTGTCTTGCCTTAACATCATGGGTGTGCAAAATTTTCTTTCTTTTTAGCGTTATGTGTGTTTACTCCTCAGCATCTCTTTAAAGGCCTCCCATGCAGATCATGTATTTCATACCTCACATCTGTCTTGCAGTTCTATTCTGGACTTTCTGCTTGTTCCCATGTAGAAGACATCACTCAGTTGAGACCTTGTTCCACCCTACCAGCAGTGACATCTCTTTCAGACAAAACTGTCGATGTGTCTCCTTGTAATAGTACGCTGTTGCAGAAGGGACAAATGCTGTTGATTAGAAGTTCAGCTTGACTGGGTTACCTGCAATACTCTTGCATAGTTTGGGGCGTTGGGGTCCCTCCTTCAGAGCTTCTGCCTTGCTAGTGGTTCTTTCTGTGTTTGGGCCACTGATGCTTTTGCATGAGAGTACATATTTCTGCTTGTCCTTGGGACTTCCTGGTGCCCTTTTCTTTCACATGCTTTGTGCCATAGAAAATGCAGTAAATATATTATGTGTTACACTGTGGATAACTGCACAGAGTTGACCTTAAAGCTCTAGTCATATGCTTGTTTTTCTTTTGCCCGTTGAAAGACTGATAGCTACTTCTCAAGTACTTGTTGCAACCAGTTCTATATCTTTCTACAGCCCTCGCCAAGAGCTGAAACAGTGTCTCCCTGATGTGGTGAAAACTTAATGGGAGAGGAGGACAAAAGACTTCCTAAAGTTCAGATGTGTAATTTACTGATTCTGTCCTGAGTTAGTGTCTCAGGACGAAATTAAACCAATTTAATAGAGCCCCTTTTTCTTAGTTTACTTTCTCGTTTTTGCTTCCTCTGGGTGCTTGCAACTAGTCTTGTTTTTCCAAGACTTATCTGAAGGTTCAGTTTTGGGAGTAACTGATCAAAAATTAGCTGGCTTCTTACTCTTGAGGACAACAAATTGAAATGTTTGGGGTGCAGTTGGTTCTTAATGTTCTTACACATGGAACAGTATATGTTGGTGTTTTCCAGAAGCAGCTGCATCTTTCACCAGTATCCTTTTTATTTAACTCAGTAAATTGATTAATTTTTTTCTTAACAGTCCTTCTAATATAGTTTCAGATCTTCTTAATCAGTATGGAACTACAAGCTGCTTACCAGTCTTCTAACTTTTAATTTCTGGCTGATATAGCTGGAATTTTCAAAATAACAGGGCATGAAGGCATGTCAAAGGGTAGGCATATAGTACAGGACTTGCATATTTTTATTTACTTTTTCTGCAGAGTGCATTTAAAACTGTGTTCATCCTAGAACCAAAATTAAGGATTGTCTTACTGTTCAGTTCTGCTTCTACCTGTCATATGCTGGGTGCTTCAGGAAAATATTGTATAACTTTGACTGGCAAGAAATAGAATGGTTCTCTGCAAGATCAAGTAGAAAGAAGGAGCAGGCCTGTTCCTATATAGGCTAGATCTAAATGTACAGAACTCTCCCAACAAATGTTTGTGTTCTGATGGGGTGCTTGTTTAACTTCAGAAACAAAATGCACAGTTCACTGGCTGTCATTTGACTCCGTGTTTTTCCATGATAAAACAAATTTCCAACTTGCATCTAATCAGCTCTATATTTACATTGGAAAAATCATCAGCATTTGATAGCAGAAGACGTGGAACTGTGATTGAGTGAGGAAAACCAAATCCATAGTTCTCCCACCAGAAGGGACCTAATGAAAGGGTTTTCTGGAAAAATCAATGTTAGGGAAATACTTAACCAACTTCGACTGCTATTGCAATGCATAACATTTTTGTGTGGGAGAACAGAGAAGCGGTTTCTCAAGCGTCTGGGAGTAATCAGTGCAGGTTTTCCTGTAGTTCATGATATTTGACTTGGTTCTGCAGCAAGCAATTATGGTGATGAAGCGAGTTGTGTTCCCTGCTTGTGATGCTGTTTAGCAGGAAAAAGCTTTCTGCAGATATCATTAAAAGGTATACTTGTAGTGTACTCTAATAGCTGCTGGTCCTGGGCAAGTCAGTCTTGGTCAGCATCAGAAAAGTGGGAGAAGAGTAGTCAAGCACTGATGAGTGGAGAATAATCTTTAGTTTTGTCTTGCTTATCTTGTCTTATGGATACAGACATAAAGCCTTGGACTTCTTTCTTCACACTTCAAACATATGCAAGGCAGACTCTGACATACTCCATATGTTTTCCTTGAACGTGTCATCATTATTGCACTTTGTGGCAGATTAAGACTGGACTAGAGTTAATCTGGTTTTGCCAGGTGATAAATACTGTCTCCTTGTGTGCTACTACATCTGACAAAAGAAATCAAAGAAGCATCTTGTTAAATTAACAAAGGAAATGTTAATAATTACCTAGAAGATCCCATGGTGTGATCATCAGTCATCAAAAAGACCTGAAACCTGCACTGAAACATGAATACATCTCATATTGTCATCCTGCAGTATGAGTCAATAAAACCATGCAATTGGGGTGTTTTAAAACTGCTTGGTGTGGGTTTTTTTACTATGGCTGTATTTGCTAGGAGTAGGTCTACTATTAAACAGTAGGGTTGAGAATATACCAGCTCAAAAGACAGACTGGTTTTGTCTAGAATCCCAAGTGCTTGAACTTACTTATAACGAGACTGGATAAATACCAGAACTTACTACAGGAGGCTAGAGACAGCATTTGTTCATACGACTAATTTCAAACAGGCCATAAGTATATTTTCCAACTTATATTAATGTAAAACTTGCACATAAAGTTACTGTGGGGAGTAAGTGAAATCGAGCATAGTGATTTGGTGAGAAACATTCCAAATGTCTTGTTTAGTATCTTTACTTTAGAGATTAGTGTTCTTGTTCATCCTGGCGTGTTGCAAGCTAATGGTTTTTACTTTACAACTATAAACCTTTAGAGTTGCTGAAGGAGAGCCAATGGAAGAAGTAGTTCAAGAAATGACGTTAGATGAGTGGAAAAATCTTCAGCAACAGAATCGACCAAAGCCTGAATTCAACATCCGGAAGCCAGAATCCACTGTTCCTTCCAAAGCAGTGGTGATTCACAAGTCAAAATATAGTGATGATGTAAGCATTGCCTCAGGAATTCTCTAAACTCTGCTTTATGCCCAGGGGCTCTATTCTTTTTCTAGTAGTTTTGGTATAATCTGAACAGACTAGGAATCAGTATCTAAGCTTTGTTACTGTAATGACATATGTGCCCCAAAACTTGCTTTAAACTTACTGTCTGTTCATTTTCTTCTCTGACATCATCACCCCAATTTTGTATGCAAATACGTAATATATCAAGTTGTTCTACCTTATGGCTCAGTCTTAGCAATATAAAACCTGTGTCCTTGCTGCCGCCAACTATGTAGATCTCTGGTAACATTGCTAGAGAAACTTGGTTTACTAAACACTTCTTACCCTAACTTTGAATCCTGTTTAGCTTACATGCAAATGTATATTGGCAAGTATATATTAAACTCGGGTTTTGACACCTGTTAGTCTGGATGGTAAGTGTCCTGTTTCTCATCTGTGCTGGATCCCAGCTTTCATTGCACACTCAGAATATATTTTTACAAAATTTTTTTTTCAGTTTTAGGGTCCTGCTTCTTAGAAGTAACTCTGGAGAGCTTGTTCTGTAGTAATGTGCTTCCCCACCCTGCCCTTTTCCCTAACTTCTATTCTGTCATATTGCTGGGATTGACACTTCAGGGAGAACTTCTAGTTTATTGATAAGATTGGGGAGAGAGGGGAGGCTTCTTTCACAGATTCTTGCTTACTTAGTGTTCAGATTTGGGGGGGGTGTCACAGAGGTATGTGCATATACTTGTAGTCTAGCATGATGGAATTTTGATCCTTAAAGTCTGCATGCACATATGAATACACATTATCCTTTGTCTCGTTAGAATACTAACATCAAAACTTGCAGCTTTTTAAGTCTTAATCACTTGAGGTCATTGAGCGCTTCCAGGGACAGACACTAATACTGAAGTGGCCTGCATCCTTTTTAGCATGGCTTTTGGTGGTCACAGTTGCCATTATCCCCTCTTCCTTCTCTGAGGGAGATGGTGGTAGGGGTGGGGAGAGTATCTTTCACAAGCTCTGAAGAGGGTATGCAAGTGTGAAGAATGCATGCAAGCTTCTGTTCTTTTTGCCCATAAAGTTTCTTGGCTGGCAGTATCAAGGGGCCTTGTTAAAATGAACATAGAATAGGAGGTACAGGGACCGTGTAACATGGACAAGTCAAATCCCTGTATTGGACATTGAATAAAATAAGTGATTCATCACTGCATGGAATGAGTTTACATGTATGTTGTCATTACTACAGTGCACATTAAAATTACTATGGGAAATAGTCTTACATCCACTAGCTACTAGGAATGCACAGAGTTAAAACAACAGTAATCTCACAGCTGCAGACAGATAGGCTAATAGATCAGTTAGTAGCCAAATACCGTACTTCACTATGGCCTTTTAACCATTACTTGAAGATAATTGTATGAGTAAGTAGCTTAAGCCTTATTCTCTAGTCCCCTCGAAGACCTTGTAGATGATATTTCTGAAAAACCTCTTCAGTGTTATGGAGCTGGTACAGAAGATTTTGTTGTCAGGACTTCCTGAGCCAACAAAGAACTATCCCAGGCATCTGGCAAGCTGCAATTGCCTCGCCTCTGTTAAAACCCGGTGCAGTTAAGGCCTGTCTTCTATTCCGGATGTCATCTTGATTTATCTGCTCCTTAGTCTGTAATACAAGTGTGTGTGTATTCGTATCAGGGAGAGGAGAGGTTGTACATGGAAGGTATAGGTTTTAACCAGATCTTCTTTTTAGTTGCAAAAAGAAGACTTTGAAGATGATTCTCATGTCTTTCGAAGACCAGTGAATGACATAACGTCTCAGCTGGATATTAATTTTGGGAGTCTTCCTCGCCCTGGCCGTGGATCAAGAGGAGCACGAGGTGGTCGTGGTCATGGCAGACGAGTTGAGCGGGCAGAACCTCGACCAGAATTAGTGGTAATGGTTTTTATGATTTTTGTTGTTGTTTGCTTGGGGATTTTTTTTGGTTGTTGGGTGGGGGTGGTGGTGGTGGTGTGTGTCCCACCCCCTTTTGTGGGAAATTACTTATTTCTGCAGTGATAGACTTGTTTCTAATTCCTGCCTTACAGTACATTCGCCTGGTTATTTTGAGTTCCTGGTTATTTTAAGTTCAAGTTACTTAAAATTAAATACCAGTTCAGGCTCACAAATGTTAACACATAAATTTCTGATTACTAGTTGCTGTAATGGTAACTAGAGGAAAGGATGCAATTAAGATTTGTCCCTGCAATGAGTTTTGATACAAATTGGGAAGTAATTAGAACGATTAAAGGCTTGTATCCCTCACAAAAAAATTCAGTATAGTACAGTAATAGTACTTTGATTACTGTGAGTGAGATCAGTAAATCTGGGATCCTACAGATGAAGACAGAATTCTGCAGCATCCTACAGAATAATACAAGTGTTCAATATAACCTTTAAACAAACTTCCACTGACCTTTTTCTCTTAAAAAAAAAAAAGCATTTGTACACTGAAAAATGACATTTTTATTCTTCATACTAACTGAAGGTCTCAGTTTACTTCTGTGTAGTATGAGTAAAATACTGTAGGGTTGGGAACTTACAGAGTGATATTGAAGTGATTTGATGCATTTGTTTCATCTGAATGTAAAAGGCTCTTTATAGTAACATAGAGTTTAAAACTGCAGTTCAATATGTGCAATAGCCTTAGAATGTAAAAAGATAATAATGCCGCTTCTGAAAACATGGTATTTTGGGTGAGATTGCTTCAGTGCTGCAGAACTTGTGATCTTCTGGTCCTCCCCAGGCAGTAGATCAGCCCTGTAAGTATGTTCATACTGAAGAAATTGTAGTAGTCATAACTTCTGAGATAAATGCTTAGCATTTCTGTGATAGTGATGGATACAAAGCATTTAATTTGACTAGAAGACTGAACCCTTTTCAGGATAAAATACATATACATAGCTGTCAGATGCTTTTGAAATGCATTCAGTTTTATAAAGCTTGCTTTCTTACTTTATAGGTGCAGCTTGTTGCTCCAAATCCTGATGATCCTGAGGATTTTCCAGCTTTAGCTTGAAGAACCGTCTTGAATGGTGGTATTGCAAAGTAGCTTTGGTGTAGCTGTGAAGAGACCAGTTTTATGCTGGTCTGGATAAAGGAAGTCTGTTTCTACTGGAAAAGCTGTTTGGGTGTTTGGTGTGGAATGATTGCAGCCCTCTGCTAATGGAGTTGGGTTCTGGAGATACTGGTGGACTGGGATCCTGTCACAGGTTCCAGCATCTGCCTCCATTTGTGAAAACTGTGTGAAGGCTTACAGTACTTCACTACAAGGCTTCAAATGAAGTTCAAGAATATAGTGTTTAAAAATGTGTATATAGAGATTATATCAAGTTCTCCATGACACCATGGTGAAATGTAAACTGTACAGCATGGTCTGCAATCGGAATTCTATCTTACTGTACATTTGAAAGCTGCTTTTCCTGTTTTGAGTGAGGTGTGTATTTCACACAGTCACAAGTTGCAGTTCTTTAGAATTTGGCAAATAAAGAAAAGTGCTCATTGGTTTGGGTTTGAGGTATTATTTCCACAAGTCAGAGTAGCACATTGATGCTTTTGCTATTTGGATGTAGTCTGGGGGGGAGAAAAAAAACCCAAACCTAAACAGCAGACCTTACTCACCCAAAACAGTGAAAACCTCTCTGATCACAAGTGATCTTTAAAATTAAGGCAGCACAGATGCTTTTAATTGTTAGATAACCATAAGTCTTGCTTCAGTAACAAGATATAATCTGCAACTACTTTGAAGATGTTGAATGTGAAGCAAAGTAAGAATTTTGAACTAAAGACAGAACTAAACTGTTAAGGAAGCTGTTAATTTTAGCAGGAGCGACTACAAACTAAAATGTTTCATGCCTTACCAAGAAGCTTGTGTGACATCGCTGATGAGGTGGGATGTCCTTTCCTTGCAGCTTTAACATACTTCCTCACTTGAGCCAGACACCCTAACTTGTTGCCTGTCAAAGGGGACACTCAGAGCCGTTCTCGGAGATCTGAGAGAAACAAGGAATTGGTGCCGGAAGTGATGAGGGAAAGAAATGAGAGGACAACCACACTGAACGTCTTGGAAGTAGCTTTCAGCCTCAAAGGAGTCTTCAAACGCCTGTTCAACTTGAACTCATTCTTTCACTTTACTGGGAAAGCAGATGAATATAAACGTTTCTTTTTTTCCTGTTCTCTGCCTCACTTTGGTTTGTATCACTTCTAAGCAGTCTCCTTTGAGAGCAAATAGTGGATGAGACTTGTTTTGCTTTGGAGTAACCTCTAAGAATATGCAGAAATTTAAAGTAACTCTTATCTCAGTGGTAAGGAAGGCTTCACGCAAGTAGGCTATAATCATCCTGGAAAGACTACTGACTCTTTTCTGTATGCTCCAAACAGATAGTCTGCAAAGTAGTGCTGCCCAAAGGATTTTTCTTGCATTGTTAAATTACTTACATGTCAATTTGCTGTAACATGAGATTTCAGATTCCACAAGGAGCTCATTTTAGTGGCTTAGGGATACTCTGACAACCTGCAGAAGAAAGAACACGCAAAAGCAAACAAAGTGCTGGTGTTAGAGGAACCCATGCTGCTGCTTTTTGAGTAGTTGAACTGGATGAAATAACATAAATGACCCTTTCATCTTGTAGCAGCAAGCTACTACTTGAAATCACTGCTGCTGCTCTTTTAATAGGTGTTTGGGTGTTTCTGCCAAATATGGCAATTTCATTGTTGTGGAACAGAAATGATTTTGTCTATGGGGGTCTTCGAATTTTTTTGCTTGTTCTTGCCTTCCTGTTCCTCTTGTTCCATTGGACAGGGAAGAATGTGTCTGTATTTTTATTTATGTGTTTGCTTGCAGGGGTGAGTGTATGTACCGGTGCAGAGAGCTGCTTTGCAAGGCTCACCTCTATTTTCTGTCATGTTTTGAAGGTGTAGCATCTTCTTTTACTAACACCTCTTTTTGCTAAGGGAAGCAGTAAAATACTTAAAGGCAACTCTTTTTCTACGAAAAATATGAAACCTTGTTATGCTACTGAGCTGAATCTGGTGTAATGCAGCTAGTTCAGTTCTTACTCTTCTCTGGGAAGGCTGAAAGGATTGTTTTATTTTTCAGTCTGGTTCCTGCTGCTGCAAAGTTACTGTTTGTTGCTCAAATTTTGATCTGTTTTCCAAAACAGAATGACAGATAGGTTCTTTGGGGAATGCTTTAAAGGATTTGTCAAAGTGTATCTGTATAATCAGCATTTGGTCAGCAGATTATTTAAAAACTTCTGGTTTAAAAAAAGTGGGCTGGTTTTAAGACTGTTTAATAAAAAAACCCAAAACAAAAAAACCAAAAAAACACCACGCACCCAACCCAAGACCTTGTGAGAATGAGGCTTAGTGTAGTTGGTTTTACTGCTCATTAAACCGAAAGTGTCTTAAAGCAGCTAGGTGTGACAATTTTCTTTTTCTGTCTGTCAGACTTGAATATGGCTTAAGAGTTTCTCTAGTTGATAGTATCTAAGTATAGAGAAGAAATTAATTGTAAGTGGTGACAGTGATCCGATTCCTTTGCCTAGCTGTGAAAAGAGAACTTACTAAGTATCAGTCATCTGTCATATTTAAGGTACCAAAATAGCTGTATCTGTTAAGCACATGTCTGCTGCTAACAGTCACTCCTAGTTGAGCTTTACTCCTTCATGTAAAGCAGATGGTAGCAGGTGTAAACATACACACAAACACTAGTAAAACATGGCCTGCATCTTAGGAAGAGATTAAATTGTGTTGCAGATCTTAGTCATGTTACTCTCCAATGCACTACTACAAGGTACTCTGCTGTTCAGATTACTGTAGTGAGTGGCCTAGGAAAAACTACTGCATTTTACATTTATGTAAATCACAGTAAGTTTGCAAAAAAAGGAATTCACCTCTCCACAGCTGTCACTTATACATGGTAGTGTTGGTATTGTGTGGTCCACTTGAATCATACGTAATACCATGGTAGAGGATTGGCAAGAGTGTGTTAGTATGAAAGTGCCTTTAAAGGAAAGAGGAGAGGAATGTCTGTGCTGAACATAAGAATACTGAAGAACAACTAAAAAGACTCAGAAGTAAAAAGGCCTGGTAAAAAACTTCAGTTGATAAATAGGAGTATTAGGCAATTGAGCCCATGCAAGATGAGATTTCAGTTCTGCTTACACTTTATGTGAAAACAGCATTGAGGGTATGTGCAGACTTTGGGCCCCAAATCAAAATCTGTAGCCATAGTACATGTATGTCATCATTAAGATTATTCTTATATAATGTTCAAGACTTTTTTTCCCTTCAGAGCTGTCACAGGCACATGTGCACATACACACACATCCACATAAAAATATGTATGTCTACACGCACATATATATGCGGTGCTGAAAGTAATGTAACACTGATTCGTTGTCACTGGATCAACAAGTGAATGTGAAATATTTCAGTCACTGTATAACAGGCATGGAATTAGAGCTTTTCTCTTTCAGTAACATGCTGGCCAAGTACTGAACAGGTTGTGCTTGGAGGGGAAAAACCTTCAGTCTTTGGAAGAAGTAACAACTGTTACACTTTGGCTCTATTACTTAGAATTTGATATGAAATACGTTAAATTTTCAGCTGGGTTTTATTTGTCTGTAGATGCCTTTTTGAAGATGTGATGCAACACATCTGTATCTGCAATAAATGTTGCAGATTGCTGCGTCTTCAGAGCAGCTTTAGATACTGCATCACATTTAAATGGCAGCATTATATTTGAGACAAACTAGCACTTAATGAATTGAATAAAGTTTTTCTCCCTATTTGGGTAGCCAGTGTGAATATCCATACCCTGTGTTCTGTTGTCTCTACAATGTTTTGCAGCTAGTTAACAGGACTCAATAAGCTGCTGTCTTGCTTTTGGCAATGGTAGTTCCTCTGTCTAGATTTGTGCAGTAGTTACTATTTGAATGAAAGATACTGAGTCAGTTTTGCATAATTTAACAGAACTAGCGGAATAGCTTTGCCAAAAGGTGCCAAAAGGTGAGAATAGCAGAACAAGGTACAGATTTATTCTCTTCTGGCAAAAGAAAAAATAAGTTGACATACTATAATCCAGGGATTCTGTGCTTGTTAGTGGTTTGGTTGTATTTCAGTTACTTATGGATGGAATGCTGCTTTCAGAGTTTTTCCTGGCTCTAGCAAAGGCTGTGGACCTTGGAAGCTGTTGAGGGAGAAGTAAAGCCTAGTAACCTTTTCAGTGAAACTTCCACTGAAGGGGAAGAAGACCATAGGCTGGAAGAGGTCTGATCTGAGGAAGGGAAGGAACCTTCAAATAAGGGGGAAGAAAACCCAACAAACCAACATTAAATAATAGTTCACGTTCAAACAGAGATGATGTTGGCGTGGAAAAGATTTACAAAAAGCACCTAGAAACATGACACCAGGACAAATGTCACCTGTTGTGAGTACTGAGTAGATTCAGTCCTAGGAGCAGGACATTTTGGGAAGAACAGTGAAAGATGAATCTGGAGCAGAACTCACACTTGGGAAGAGACACAAGTGGGTCTAGAGAGAAACAGTATTTGAAGGGAGGGGTAATGAGGAGGCTGAGCCTTTCCACTGAGTAGAAAACCAAGGAACTCTTAAGAGAACAGCATCAAAGCACTGATGGAGGTAAAAGGTGAAAATCGGTCTGCTTTGGCATTTGCATAGTCTCTATCTTCCTGCTATCAGCAGCAGTCACTTCAGATTTTCTTGCATTAATAATAGCTGCTGCCAAGGGTAATCTCCTGTCTGCTTCCTCTGTCCTGTCAGGGCACAAGGAGTTCAGGATTTAGCACTTTATCCTGCTTGTGGGATAACTGGTTGGAAGAGCCTGGAGTCAGAGATGCTAGTGACACAGAAGTGCTTTGTGTCTGTGGTTATGCGAGGCTGAGGGATGAAATACAGCAGCTGCTGCCTGGGCTGTCCAGTTTTGCCACGGATTCTTCAGCAGCCTAGTGGACTGGGACAGAGTTTGGTCAGGAGGACACAGACCAGGTATGGAGCTCTTTAAAGGACAGACTTTCTAGATGCCCTCCTCCATTCCCCCTTGTCACAGTCCAACACTTGGACCAGGTTCTTAGAGACATTCCATGGATGGAGGGTGTCATGCGTAATACCAAATTTACTTACTTGAAGATGGCTGATGTTAGGTGGCATTTCTTACTCAAAGTGATACAAAGTATACTGAAAACACAAATGTAAGTTACACTTTGCAAAATACAGCAATTGCAATACACAGTTCGGTCACAATACTAGTGTGATTCCCATTACTGGTCCCTACGGTATCCTCACCGTCACCACGCAGGGTGTCCCCTGTCACTGGGAAAAAATAGGAGGGTTGATACCAGCTCAAGCCCCTTGCTCTCTTTGAAATTCTTTTGGCAGTTGTCTGGGGCTTATAGTCTGTGTATTCACTCTCCCCATGCTGCTCTGGCCAGCTCAGGGTGACATTCACGCTCCCTGAAGAGCTAGGGAAGAAACGTTTACACCACTAGTTGATGCACGCAACTGTTGATAGCTGTTTATCTAAAACAAAGGCCACCCTCCAGTCCCCTTTGTGTTGGGATAAAGACATCTTCTTTGCAACAGCTGTGGTCCATCACACCCTGCATCATTCCCCGAGACTGACAAGCACATCATCCTTGCCCATCTTCTCTCAGCGTTACTCCATTTTAGGGGCTTACTGTCAGTCACACCCATGTGAAATCAACCACAAAAGCAAGAAAAAGCAAACATCTCTTCCTCAACAAACTCTTAGTGAGTTAGGCTCAAAGCATGCCGTTTCTCTTTAACACCAGCCTTGAATATTTCTAAACATACCCGTTTTGCTACAGCATATTTTCATCTACTCCTACATAGGCTCTGTAGAAACTGAAATGCAAAGGAGGCTAAATAGAGCCAAACTGAAGTTACTCAGAAATACTGTAAAGAGATTATTGTTGCAGTGCACTAATTTGTCAATGGATTTGACCTGGGCCACTGCTCAGTTGTTCTCTGTAGGATTTTTCAGTCCTCTGCCCTCCCCTGCCCAGTGCCAGTACTCCTTAAATCGCTAATGGTATGATAGGGGTTAACTGTTTTCCTCTGGACATCACAGGCATAAACTGATGTTTTCCCAGGCAAAAACCCATCATGCAGTCTTCAGCAGGCAACTAGTTTGTCAGGAAAAGGTAGTTTGAACATTCATTTAAGTTTAGACAGGATCACTTCCAACAGATGAACGCAGACTTTCCAATCATAAGAACTATCTGGCGCAAGTGAAAGTTTCCTTGCTTGTCAAACAGGCTCTGCTTGGGGTGTGCAAGTTCCACATTTTCTAATGTAGGTAAGGTAAGGGTGATGACAGAATCACAGAATCACTAAGGTTGGAAAAGACCTGTAAGATCATCAAGTCCAACCATCAACCCAACACCACCATGCCCATTAAACCATGTCCCACAATGCCTCGTCCACATGTTCCTTGAACATCTCCAGTGATGGTGACTCCACCACTTCCCTGGGCAGCTTATTCCAGTGTCTCACCACTCTCTCAGTAAAGAAATTTTTCCTAATATCCAGATTAGAAGTATTTGAGTTGGTCAGTATTTTTTGCTGTTGTGTTTGGATTTTTTTTAAAAAACCCTAAACTAGATCACCATTAACTCTTATGCAAAAAGAAGCGTTCCTAAAAATTTATTTTTTACTTCTGAGAAACCTTCACTTTCATGGTATGTATCAAAGTATATGGTATTTAATATGATGCCTGTTTTTCCAAAAAAGAGTACTACACGATCATAGAGGAAGGAAACAAATTAACGAGAACCCCGTTGTTCTGTCTTATCCATGTTTTTTACTGGGTAACAGTATCCCCACAATTCAAATACAATTACTGTTGTTTTCCAAAGTGAGTCCCCTGAAATGTAGAGCCAGAAGTTCTCGATTTTTGAAATTAGAGCGGTGTATTTTTGAAGGATTTGTGCTTTAATTAAAGGTTTTCAGGCAGCTGAGGGTCTTGCATTATTTTTCCGAGCACAAAGGAGTCAGCGTGGTACAGATATGAAGGTTTTGTGCTGAATTTTTTTAGAATGCTGGATGTAAAAGTGAGAAAACAAACTTCTGATTATTATTTTTAATTTTACACAATTCATGTTTACAATTCTCACTATTCAGTATTTTGTATAAAATCAAATACAATATGCAGTATTTTCAAATGAGACACAAACGCATATTGAACTACTTAATATTACAAGATAATATGAAGCTCTATCTTAAAAATACCTTCAGCAAAATAAACTCCCATTCTGTCAATCCAAGTTAAAAAAATATGATTAGAAATATACAATTTAAAAATAATCAGGATGAACAGTACGGATTAGTCAAGAAATTTTAGATCTTGATAGTCTCTACGTGCTTTTACGCAAGACAAACAGTCTGCAAACCATTAATATAAAAACTGCAGTGCAACGAACGAACTGGTGAACATCACATTTTTTTCTCCATTTTAATGCATAAGTAAGTCTCTTAAATCTTATTTTTTTTTTGTTTTAAATCAGCAGGACTTCCTCTATTGTCATACCGGGGCAAAAAGACAAGGTCTGGGTTAACATCTGAGTTAAGTTACTGATGCTGTAGTGGAAGCTAGCAACTTGACCCAAGATATTACATGTTTTCAGTATGTTGCATACTTTTGAATAAGACATCAAGGGAGAATTCGTCTGCCATGTATTTGAAAGAGGGGAATGAATTTCTAAGGGAAAACTCCTAAATGATAGAAGAAATAACTTCCTTCAGCTGCTCTGTGTGGTACAGTGGTAACACAGCTACTGCCACACATTCCCTTTTGGCACGTAATACTTCAGAATTCAAAAAAGATTTAGAAACCAAGGACTCCCTCACCCATGCCCCCTCTTAATTCTTGCACTTAAGACAGCTTTGGTATGGTATAATAAAAATGCTAGACAAAGTACTAAAAATTCAGAAGAACAAACTAAGCAATACAATTAGATGGGACACAATGAGGTAATGAGTTAATTTTCCATATAAGGCTGTTTGCAGAGTTCAAATGTAAAATCCCTTTGACATTTATGTGTTTCTTACTAAGATACTGGGTGGTGGAAGGGGGTATCCTGAAACATTCATGCCAAATGTGCAGTTTTGGTTTAGCTAGGGTTACTATTGTTTGTGTTTGTGCACTTGTTTTATGCAAATTTACTTCTGATGAACCTGAAAGTGCTAATGGCTCTGCTGGTTACTTTAAAAAAGGCAAATTCCAATTTGGAATTTGGAAGGGGTGTGAAACCGACTGATTATTTTTAGGTTAAAAACAAAGATGCTAAAAGCAGAAGCTCAGCTGAGAGAAGGGCAAAGCCAAACACAATAATTATTACTAAATCTATCTTGTTTTGACTCTCACCCTCTCACCTCACTAGTTTCATCCCTTCTATCTTCCAAGACAAGAATTTTCTTCAAAAATAAACACAAATTTGTATTTGCACAATATACCTACTATTGTGGTTACCTGTACTTCAGATTTTGGGCAAGTGGCTTGCTTAAAAAAAAAAAGACAAGAAATTTTAATCACTGTATCAGCATGAATTCAGTCCCTCTCTTTTAGGTGCTTTTCACCTAGAAGAAAATGATGGTGAGGGTGAAGATTAAGAGGAAAACAAAAAATATTTGGGGTCTCAGCCTCCATGGTCCTTTATTTTGCACCGTACAAGCCTCTTTTGTTTTCTTTGTATTCATATTTGCAGATTTTGACTATCCAAACTCATGGATGCTACCTGTAAGTGTAAGCTTACTTACACTTCACATCTTGCTTCCCCTCCAACTCAGGATGCTCTTGCCACAAGATATTTTCAAGCCAATATGTGGTTATTCATCTTGGTGTTCAAAAATCATCAGCCTAACAGAAAGCTTCATTTTAATTTAAAAGGATGTAGATTGAAACTAGTTACTGAACCTGCCCATTTACATTCGTAAAAAGAAAATTCTCCCCTTTGCAGAGGTAATCTGTATCTTTAAAACTCCAGCTATTCCATTGCTAACATTTCAGATCTCTCAATTTCTTCTACTTTCTACTGTAAGAGACACTAAATCAACAGATAACTGTATCATATTTAAGGCTATGTGGTAACAGTCCTCATCTGAGGGATATGCAGCTACAAACTTCAGTTGGCAGACAAGGGTACATCACTGCAAAGCCAGCTTTGAGATTTCATGATGTGAAAAGCGGTAGGGAAAAAATGCTGCCAGTGTTTGAAGACAGTCTTGTAGTGGATGAAAATTTCAGTCTGTCTCAGACAGACTCCTCTAAAATTACACTGCTTTTTAACAGAGGTAGGCTGTAGTTTTTAAAGTGTTAATTAGATGTTAAAAACTGTACCTGCCCCTGAGGTTCCACTACCAATCTCAGTTGTACAGCAAGCTTATTTCCCCTTTTTTGTGTGCTGCACTCATTAAACGTCTCAAAGCTAAAAACAGTGACATCCACATGTTACCAAGTGTACCAGTAAAACCCGGGAAAAATTCTTACCTTTTAGATATGGTAATCTAAAGTTTCACCTAAAAGACTTGAAGATAGGAAAAGAAACAGTAATGACATTTCAATATGACAGCACTGCTTTAAATGCTGTTTTTCATCCCCCTTAAAATCATAACAGAGTTAAAGCAATTACAACTAGTTAAAAGAGCCATTGGTTGTGAACAACTAAAAATCTATTACAATTAAAAAGAAGTTAATTCCTTAGAATTAGTTTTTTCAAAATAAACAAACCACACAACCTTTGAAAATAAAGCACTCTTTGGTGGACAATAGTTACTTTGTGTACTTAATACTGCGGCTTCATAAAAAACTTCATACAAAATAAGAAAGAATAGCCAATTAACACAGGAGAGTACCAATACTATAAGAAAAAAGCTTTTGTGGTTGATTTTCAGTCTCAAGTGGAGACTTGAGCCCAGTCTGAATGGACAGCAGAGTTTTATGTATTTAAAAGCTCCCACCATCTTTTACTTTCTGGTGGTCAGCAGCTAAGTGATTGCCATCACAATTTATACACATGCATCATACATACTAGCAAGCCCTCTTTATAATAGAGAGCTTAAGTATTTACACCTGAGCCTGCATGTACACAGATTTTGTTGGTTTTGTTTGAGGAAGTGTTAGCACATTAGGAAAGTGTCTACCAAGCATGTTGACAGTTCATTTTATTCTACAAGTACGGAAGAGATTCTTCTGTTTCACTTTTGCTGAAAAATGGAGCCAAAGTAATCTTGAATTGCATCAAGTCCTCTCTAGTCACATCCCCTTTATTCCTGAATATCCTCTTCAACACTGGTTGCTTATTTGAAATTTAACGCAATACTGTTCTAGTCCTTGGGATGGATTGGCTGCTGAAATAAAACATATTTGAGGAAAAAAGTTAAGTATGTACTCAATAAGTATTTCAAGCAAACATTTCTGGCAAGGTAAAATGAGCAAATGAGACTTCAAAGAAAGAAACAAAAGATAAAAGTCACTGCATTTAAGAACACAGCAATATTGGCTGGAAGAAAGCACAGACTGGTCTGATCACAGGCAGTATGAGGAAAGGTTCTGTTCCATACAGAAAAGCAACAGAGGATTCAAAGTATCATAACTGCATTAACTGCCTTTGCTGTAAAGCATTCCTTTTCTTTCTCTCCCTCTGAGGTATCAGACTGTAGGAAAGCAGAAAGAATGGTAAAGCAACATTAATTTTTTTAAGTTAGATTTAGATTACATACAGACAAGCTCTGAAATGCTGCAGGTAGTTTTCAGTGTTTGAACAAGGGTGGGGAAGGCTGCTTTATAATTCCCAGCAAAGCAAAAGCATATGAGATTTTTAAAGCGTATTCCTCTTTGTTACTTTTTGTGATACACCTCTCTGGTTAAAAGAAGGAAAGAAATCTATACAATACAGTTTTCATGCATTTTCCCCCATACGCCCAATTATTCTTTTGTAATAACTTGACCTGCATTCCCTTAAGCACCTCTACCTACCAAAATTCCTTCACCACTCAAGATTTCATTTCTAGTCAACTACTTAATATATACATAATCTTAATCCTGTTATGTGTGGCAACACGGGAAAGACTGTTTCATTTCTGTCTTGCTATGATTCAGTTGTTTTGGATCTGATGTATGCACCTCGTTAAAATACAAACTTCTCAGGAATCGGCAAATTTACAAGGAAGGTGTCTTAATTGGAGAAACACAGGTAAAGACTGTGGATAACGCTCTAGTAATGTGATTTCCTGCAGTTCAACAACATTGTTATTTCAGTCATAAGATATAATGTGTTATGTCCCCCAGTACTGGTCTTTCATAGATGGCGGCTGACATTTAGAGATACCTCGCCAAAGAAATGCAGTGAATGTTATGAAAAGGACTGAAATTCACTAAATTCTCTTTGCAAAGCCAGAATAGAGCGGTTTAGCTGTAAATGGCTGTTTTGGCAGAAAAATCATTCTATGAATAGGGTCGCCAACTGTCTGAAGAATGAAATGGCAAATGAATTGCCCAGCTCTGCAGATTATACTGCATTAGCATGAGTTGCAAATGTGATTTGTCTACAGTAAGAATTTACTAAAATGACCTAAAGCATCAACAAATGACATTAATGTAAAAATACTGCAAGATGTTTCCACTGGAACATACCAGACAAGAAAATGAAAGAATAAGGGTACACAGTAATGTCAGAAGTTCAGAGAAGTCAACAAGGTCTTGACAAAGACAGATATTGGTTAGGCATGGTCTCAATTTTTTAATAATAATTATTCTCCTCTACCCTGCAATCTACTTGATCTGGAATAGGTCAATCAATTTGAGCACTATGAGGTAATGCAAACTGCACAGACTTCAAGAAATTAAATTTAAAAGAGATTAAAAAACAAAGGGATGCTTAAAAAAAATGAGTGAGGTTTTGCCAAATGCTGCAGGAGAAATAAAAGGACACCAACAAGATTAACAAGGTACTGCATTCTAAGTCCATGAAATTGTACAGCCATAACGAAATACCCTTTAGAAGGACCAGCATCCAATTAGTCCTCTCAGATGACAAGATAATTAAGAACTCCAGAACTGTGACATAACTATTTAGGACAAATTTGATTATTGGATCCAAGAATAAAGAGACTGAAATTCTTCGACCTCCGAAGTTGGAAGAAAAGCAACAGTATATGGAATGAAGTAGAAGTTTTAGAAAATCCATTAAAATATGAAGTACTTCATGAAGTTTGAGATCAACCTGATGCACGATCCTCAGAGTCATAAATCTGGCAATACGCCTAAAGGATTTCTTTCAAAATAACTGAAATCTATGAACTCTGTTTTAGAGATGTTGTTTCCTCCTAAGGATAGATATTCTCATCTCACACAAAACAAAGGTCAACTTGGAGGTGTGTTTTCCAGGAACTAAAAATCTCTGTTCAATTACACACATGCATGTATACAGTACCAAGCGTTGCAAGGAGCTTAAAACTGGTAGAGGCATGAAGAATAAAAACAGCAGGCAGAATCCCATCAGTCTGTTTGGACCAAAACTGACATGGTGAAAACAATGCAAAATGGAGGAAAAAAACAACCAACCAAACAGGAAAACCATGAAAAATACTTGAGATTTTCAGGAAAAAGAGATTATTTTTTAACATACTGTTATACAAATCAAAACATAATTCATATAGCCACTGCTAAAAATTTTTCTGACTAGAGTTTACTGCAGTCTACTATTAATATTTCTGTTGTCTGATAGAGTGAATTTTTCGTCACTTCTGTTACCTTCAACGTAACAGGATGAGGAAGGGGAAGGAAAAGCTCTCTGGGGAAAAAGCTACACAAGAACTTGGAATTTTCAGCAATACTTATAAATCACGCCAGATAACAACCTTTCTCTCTTCCCAAGAAAAGTAAGTCTCTTCAGCACCTGACAAACCCATTCAAAAGTTTTTCACTATAAGCACAAGACAAATTCTGTTCAACTGTAACCACTGGAAATTGCTTGGGAATTTTTTAAGCTACACTCCCAGGCTCATGTTTGATAACGACCTGAAGAGCTGTCATAGAGGGGCATGAACACATGCATATACAAAGAAACATAGTAGTAGTGTGGCCACATGCTTCTTGGCCAAAAGGCACTTTCAGTCTTGCATAAATCCATCCGAATTTAAAATTTCATTAAGCTTATCGAACAGGTTCAGTTCAGATTATCAGTCATACTGTCAGTACAAAAGCTCATACCACACATGCATTTTATACACTTCACCTCTCCACTACTACTGCATTTCAGTTGTCCATCAAATTCCTTAGTTTTGACTTCATGTGCTGACTAATAATGCTGTGAACAACTTTTCCATCTCTTACTCCAGGCAGAGGTTTGGCAAAGAAAGGATTTTTTTGTTACCAAGATCCCTCATCTTCAGTAATTCTGACTCACATTAGGAATTGCAATATAAAATTTTCAAAGCTGAAAGACTGAGCAACGTAAACGAATTACGTAAGATTTAAGGTTCCAGATATTCTCAGTACATGACTTAAACCATAAAATTTGTTTCTCATTTCCCATTGCTAGGAGGAGTTGTTGATGGCAAAAGCTCATGCCAGCAATGGATATGCCAGCTCAAAATATTTGCCTAGAGAACAGTTACTGGATCTGTAAAGAGGGTAACTCTCACCTTTTTAAACTGTTTTTTCTTGCAGCAGACCTGGTAGTTCTTTTAGTAATGTCTGTACTGTCAGAAATGCTAGGTTCAGAGGTTTTATTTTTCTGAACACTGGACTGCAGAATTACTCTGAAAAGAGTAGGAAAAAAGAAAGATTATATAACCTGAAAGTTTCTAGGAAAACACTGAAAAGAGGATATTACAGTTGCAGCAGAGCTAACATGTATCAGTTGGCTTTTCACAAATCATTCTGAAAAGCAAACTGTTCTGCCTGAAACACATCCATCTCTTTACAACATCCTTGTTACAATTATGGTAATACAAGTTGTTTTGTCTGAAGTACGCAATGAAAATGTATTTTCCAGACTGACACAGAAAGGAATTCAGAAAAAAACCCAAGTAACTCAATTTGTGAAGATCAACGTCTAAATCTCCTGCAATTAACCACGAGATATTCCCTTCAAATACAGTAGGCTAGGAAAATCATTGCATATACTGCCATTTTGTGCTTACAGGGAATTACTACACCATAATCAAAACTCAGCTTTACATGCTGGTTGTGCTCAACTGCTTCTCTGGAAGACTCTGGAGCAATATATTGACTATTTCCTGAACAGGCAGACAAATCCTAGTGTTGCTTACATCAACAACAAAAGAACTCCAGGCTGTGAAAGGCCGTATTTTTAGCCACCAGCCAACTGGCTCACAAAGAGACCATGTCTTCTGTATTCCTATATACTTGTAGTGAAATTATGATACTATGGAGACAAAAAGTGACAGCTGGTCAATGGAGTCCACAGATATCTATTTGGAGCATCATTTTATACGTCTATTCCCTAGTCATTCCACCTATGCAAGTTTCCAACTATAAAACTATGCATCATTTTAGAGCTTCAGAGCAAAGCGTAACTTAGCTATTTCTGTTTTTTTCCCCTGCTGTTATTAGACTCTAATTTTCAGTGGCTTCACTGAGTCCATCTGTGTCAGCAGATTATATTAGACTGGAAATCAAAACGTTCATTAAGTTGTATAAACTGCAGCCTGGTTGATTAATACTTTGAAGAAACTGTTTTCAATGAATCCTAGATATGAACATAAAACATAACTTCTGGAGCAAAAGTGGACAGACATACATGGGAGAAAATACAAGTATTTTCATACTCACATAACATATTCACCAAAAACAGAAATGGAAAAAACCGCCTATGCTTTCACTGTTTTATATGGGTTTGATACCAGAATTAGAATATGCATCAGAGATAACACAATTTAATCTAAAATAAATTATTTACAGCAGTAAAACTGATCAGCAACCTTACTTACCACATGTTTCTAGATTGTTTAGCAAACAGATGACTAGAGAACCACAAAGTTCACGTATTTTAACTTTCTACTTTAACAAATCTCTCTTAGTATTTCTGACTTGCAAAATCTTGTCACTTGATTTGCAAAAGTCCAAACCAAACAGTCTTCTCTTCCTCGAAGAGAAGATATAAGATTGTAATGGCAAGTACTATCAAAACACAAAGCAAATTCTACTGTAAACACAACACATTCAAAGTTGGAGGAATCGATTATTTGAGAGGCTGAAAACAAAAAACAGATACCTTAAACATCCTATCATGCTTCTGTAGATAACACAAATTCTTCTAACAAAAATCTGGTTTCCTGGCATGCCAAAGGTAAAAAGGTTTAAAACCTGTAAGTTCACTTTATAATTTCTATTGTGCTTGTAATCCAGGTCTAACAAGTTCTAATATTAAACTTAAAATTCTCCTTTCAGTGCCACAGTTGTCATACAACATGAACAAATTTGGGCTACTGCACTTTCAACTAAGCTTTACAAATTACACCACTGGTGAAAAGAGACTTGCATTGTACTTTTTATCTGTGCCACTAGCAACATCCAGGACTGAATGGAAAGGTACAAAGCTGGCTTAACCCTGTAACATTTAGTCACTGAAATATAAGCATGACCAAATCACGGCACATGCTGGTTTACTACTGCTCATGCAGACAGAAATATGGAAAAGTCAGGTTTTCTCCTTAAATATATACATACAGTGTCTCTCTGTATAAAATGCATGTAATGTACATATAAAAGAAAGCAAAAGTTATTGGAATGTGTTCTAATGCTTATAATCTTTCTCTTATAGGTGTCCATTCTTTCCAGACCGCAGAAGTTCAGAAAACAGGTCAGTATACATGGCTTAAACCCATATACTTATCTAATATGAACTGAAACACTATGAAGTGTTAAGATACCATCTTGCACAAACACGTAAATATTTATCTTTTCAACATATCATAGGTAAATCTGTACTTCCCACAGACTTTCATTTTCAAAGAAAAGAAAAGAGGTTCTAAATGGGAACATGACTTATAAAAATAGTCACCATATATAATTGCACCTTAAAACCAAACCAACTACAACATCATCCTCTTAAGACTGCTGTATCTAACAAAGGGTAGGGAGAAAAGGAGCTGGCTTATGGCATCAGCTCAGAGCCAGCTGTGAGCGTGGTAGAACTTTTACTATCATCTGCTCTTCAGTAGATACGTCATTTTTGGACCTCAACAATACCCAACTTCACATGGCTACCCAAGAATAAAGATTAACTGAAATCCCTGTGAATGAAACATTTGCTGAATGATCAAAACAGACATGTTTAAATCAGACTAAAATTCTAGACTTCCAAGGCTGATAGCACCTCAAAGAAAACAGATGAGGTCCTATTTACACCATCATCTGACATGGTGTTACAACTAAACACCCAGAGTTGCCTTTGGGCCCAACAACTGTCAGCTTAGGAGCAGTAACAGTGCTATCAGAGCTTTTGTTACAATACTACTGCATACATGTTTAAGGTAAGAGAAGAAACTATCTTTAATGTATGAAATTTTGATTTAACACAATTAGACTAGCAGCCTCACTTGGTAACAGGTTTGATAGATAGCTTTTATAATGGACATGAGATAAGGCCACAGTAGAGGAAATCCTCCCAAAATCTCAGCACCAAAAAAACCCCCAAACTATATCAGAGAAGCGTAAGATCCTCAGGACACCAACCTTACTGCTTTGTAACTGTTCACGTAAAATAGCATCTCATGCTGTACATGACAACAATCAACTTCCACAAACACCAGCAGAAAGGGCATCTGACGTACACAAAGGTTTTCTAACTCAATGAAATATTATTTTCTAAAAATAAAAGAAAAAGCAGAACATTTCCTGAACACAGGCTACAGGATGCTGTAATAGCCACACTACTAAAATAGGTAATCTATATATCGTAAGAATTTTTCATCTCTAGTTAATCTGTAATGGAAACATCACTTGGTACTTCTGAACCTAATATACTTCCCAAACACCACACTAGTTTACACACTACTTTCTCACTGAAGCTAATATATCGGCCTTTAAACAAATCAAAACCTGCTTAAATGGAACAGTGTTTGAGTCAGTAGCAGCATCTTTTAAATAGTTCACAACTTTTTTTCACCATTTAACTCAGAATGGGGTGGGGGGACAGGTACACCACCAGGACACAAAAGCCTAAACCCCACAACCCAAGACAAAATCCACAAAACTTGAAATGCCAGCAAGGTAATACATCTTGCACAGAAATCAATCCACACAACAAGCTTTTTTAAAAGAAAAATGATTACAGTATCCTAGGGAGGGATGAGGGGAAGAGAGCTTATACAGGAGCATGTCTTCTCTGACCTGTGATGTACATTTTATTCTTGCCAAGGCTACCTGTTTTATGAGGTCTGTCAAATGCAATATTGCTTTCTCCTTCAATCACCTCACGATTTTTAGGAAAATAGGCCTGAGACCTCTACCACTGTTCCAAGTCATTGATAGGCAACAACGGACTGATACTCTTCAGTCTACAGGGCTCCAGCCACTAGGACTGCCAGGCTAGCCCAGAGAGATTCACAATCCTGATTGGTAATTTGATCTCTTAAAACACAAGGGACACCAGCTGCATAATGGAGAGAACGTTAATCTAGCTTTTAAGAAAAGCTTAAGCGTTTTCTCTTCCCAGACATAAACCAACATTGTATGATTGTTAATCCTGGATAGGAGGCAACAGCACCAGTTGCTTGCATAGTGACACATTTACCAACATCAAACAGTCTTTTCTCTTTCCCTCTAGTAAGAGAGTTTTTAGACAGAACACAGAAACAGTAAGAGAAAGAATGGATGATAGTTGCGTGAAATTAATCTTACAGTACAGGAAAACGAAGGACAGATTGTTTAATTTTTTTAACCAGTGTTTTAAGTTTAGCTTTTTAGTCTGTGTTTAGAAATCTGAGGTCTGACTTCTGGAAAACACTGAGACAAGAAATACTGCAATATTCAGTGTAAAACTTTGAAAACAAGTCTCTCATTTAAGTATGTTCTTTGACAAAGTTAGGAACCAACGGAAAAAAAAACAGCTAAAGCGATCTTTAATATCTTTTTTTCCTCCAAAAGAATAGCTGAAGATGGCCTCAGCTAAGGCTGAATAGGATAACTAAGTTGTCCACACGTCCCCCAGTTCTCATTCTTTAGTTATTAGGTCATTTACTTCAGCAGAAAGAGTCCCATGCTTTTAAAAAGCGTGGACAAAAAGTTGCAAGGCCAAAGGTAGGAAGGATAGAAACTCTTAACCTTAATGTTCTGCCAGGAGAGAATGCCTTTTCTTACTTAGTACTCTGGTGTAAAACACTTTTTCTGACCTATTTTTTCTCTGAAAGCACCAAAGTTTCAAGCATTCATCCAAAGTAACCATTTTGCTTTGAGGGTGGTAGTGGTGGAGCAGCTCCAGGGAGACATGCTAGCAAGCAAAAAGTTCCTGTTTGGGTTTCCTAGGAGTTCTGCATGCTGCTGAAGTTTTGTTTGGCCAAAAGATGGAAATTGTCATTTGATGAAAACATTGCACCTTTTAAGTGGAAGCGAAGCACAGTAATCACTGCAGCCACTCTAACAAAAGCAGAGTGGAGAAAGAGTGAAAACTGTATTCAAGGAACTAGTATGTTTTTAATGCTTTACTCAGCTCCTGAATCCAAGTAACAGAAAGAAGGGATTTAACCAGTCTCATAAAGCTTTATAAAAAAAAACAATTGAGAACAAAAGAAGATGAAAACAGATTGGCTGGGCAAACAAGTGAGCCTTGACCTAATACTGCAACCCGCCTCATCTTCTGTTATGTTAAAAAGGAAAAATGAAGCCCCATTTTACTGCCTCTTATGGCATATAATACTATAATCTCTTAGTAAAAACAAAGACCTACCAACATTTCTAACAAATTCTAATTCCTGGCATTTCACGTGAGTAAAATCATCCTTTGGGAAACTAAGTTCCTTTGCAAGTTCATGAATTTCAAAGAAACACTGGAGCTAACATCTTCATTTGCAATACGCAAAGGACAGGATTATATTTTAAAGCAGTACTATTTCCTTTTTACAAATATAGTTTTGCTTATTTGCAGGAGCATGCAGAGAAGAAAGGCTTCAAAATTATAAATTATCCTAATTATAAAAGCTCTGCACCTTTTTGTATTGCAAGCCAGCCATACAAATCATTCAGTTATTCCAAATACTATATACAAAAGTACAACAAAGCCAGAGCAGTGCAATTTACTCTTGCAACAAAGCCAGTAAGAAACATGATATGAAAACATGCATTTATGAGACATACTAGACAGAAAGCGTGAGCTATTGTAGAGAAATGGAATGGGACACTTACACAGTGGCTCTCTCTCAGGGGGTCCTGATGGTTACTATGTTCTTAAACCATCTAGACAGAATAGCAGCCTGGGTAGAAGGGAGCCACATACAATCCACCAGATGACAATGCTACACAGTGTAGACACCAGCATAGCTAGGAGCCATCTAAAAAAGGGGTTGGAGGGGGAGGAAAAGATGAACAAAAATTCAAAAGCAAAAGCCATTGGTGCATTTTAGCTTGTTTCAAGTTCTCAAAAGCATATTGCTCTACTACCTTTGCCAAGCATTTTCTTACTTTCTATGATTGTAACAATCCATGCAACCATAAATTGCCAAATGTAGTATCCACCTGTTGCTGCAATGAAAGCAAATTTTCTGAAATTCTCTCACTAAAGTCGTCTATTCCAAAGAAAGTCTGTATCATTCTATTGAAAATAAGTACATGCTGGAGCAGTACATCTCTGACCACTTGATGCCATCTCTTACGCAGTTTGATCAGCCTGTATTCATACATCCTACTTCACAATCATATGTTTTAATACTAAAACATTAGGTCAGAGCCAGATCAGTTTGTAGGAACAATTTATGTAAACACCCAGATGATGGCGTATATTACCCTCCTGTGTTCAAAGTAGCAAAAGGTAATTCATAATCCTTCCCCAAAGGTGCAGAATATTGCTAATTAGAACATGTACTAAGTTTCCATTCATCAAAGCATATACAGTTTATACAATCCACTTCAATAAACATTTGAGGTAACTGAGGTGATGTGTTTTGGGTTTTTTTTAATGTCAGTTGGGTACAGGCTTTGTTCTCAATCTTTTGTTTCTTAAGTGATTGCCTATGTAAATGATGAGCATGAACAGAAGAGAATCTTAAAACAAAACCAGGATTCATACATAGCAATGTGTGAGGGTTTCCAAAGAAATGTTCCTTTAACTTCAGCACATTCTTACTACATACCTCTCACGTTTTCTAAAAGTCTGATGACACTGTTTGGTCTTAAAAAAAAAAAAAGAAAAAGAAAAAGCCAGCAGCTAGCAGCATCACCCCCTACAGAAAGACAGCACAACAAAAGCCGAGTTGCCTTTGGTCTGTGACTCTGGGCTACGCTATTTGCAAAAATCTGACAGCCAGCGGTCACCATTCCTTTCCTAGCAATCAAGTGAGATCCAGATATGTCTTGCAAGTCTTGCATTCTCTTGTAGTTTGTTTAAGGGCAGACAGAAAGCTCTTCTACTTACAGTTGCTATGAGCTATAACAGATGCAAAGGTGACTACAAACTTTCTTTTACTGGTGGTGTTTCAATACTTGTCTAAAATGAACAGTCTAGCATACTAGGTTCTCTGACAGAAATGCACTCCTTTTGAATTTATTTACTGAAATAGTGCTACTCCCTACCTGCCAGATGTACCAGACATTATCCCAAAGCCCACAGGATTTAGGGAAAGTTCCTCTCCAAGGAAGAGGAAATGAAAGGAAGCTAAAGATTCCTCTTTCAACTCTTCTCCTTAGGTAGCTGACTTGAGTTCAAAAAACAGTGCGCACCTTATTTCAGCCAATCAAACGCCATCACGCAGAGTCATATTCTTCCATTTTTATACTACCATAGGAAAGACAAGGGAATGTTTGTGATTAAAAGTAAAGCATGCAGAAATACTATGGGAGCTTGTAAAGTGCAGACCACTGGAATCAAAAACAATGCAGAAAACTAGAAATTGAGTAATGCAGTTCTTTAAACCAAGTTCTCCTGCCTCCTTAGTGCTCACCAAGCCTTCAGAGAAACGGTGAATCTCATGCTCCTTTTAAATGAGTAAAAGCAGCCTTGGCAACAAACTTTTCGCAGCAAACGGAAATATGCATAAAGAAGAGGATAAAAGTATTTCTAGCATTTATACATTCAGAAATTGACTTACGTTAGTGGAGATGCAGTTGGAGCTTTTGCCTGCCTTCTACTTTTCAGAGCACGAAGCTTATCACCTTGTGTTACACAGTTTGATTCATCTTCATCACTGTACTGGATAAGTGGAGGCAGGGAAAGGTTAAACCAAAATTAAAATATATACACTTAGACTTTTAAGAATTAACCTTATCTTAAATCTTAAAGTTAGAATTATCCCAACAGGAAAGTTTGCCAGCATAAAATTGAAGGAAATTCACTTCCATAAATACAATTCTGTTCTTTCCAGTTTCCTGTTTGCTGCTTTTAAACCTGTAAACCATTAAGTGGTGTCATGAATAACAGACATCAGAATGTTGTCTACCTTTAAAACAGTGGAAACGTATCAAATTTTTGCTTAGGTACAGTACAATCTTCACTCAAGTACAGCATTTCCTCCTTCATTTGCCTTACAGCAGTACCTTTTTTTAAAAAGGCAGCATCAAAAGGTATTATAGAAGTTGCAATTACTTAGAAACTAAAAAGAGCAAAAACCCTCTCCTCCATTCCCGTTAAACTAAATGAAGTAATAGACAATCCAAAACAAAATCAGTGTTTTTGATTGCAGATCGTGAGTACTTTTTTTGTTCTAATATTTACCTAATTACTAAAGTATGATAAGAATACTCCTACTTCACCTGTGTACTGCACTTCATTTTTCATACTCGCTGTCCATAACTTTTCCCCCCCATATCCCTTGATACAAAAAGATCAAACAAAAAAAGAATCTGATTAATGTAGTTTTACTGTACCCACAGGTTTGTTCAGAACCTGAGAGATTCTCAACAACAGTTACAACTTTTACAGGAGCACAATATTTGGATGGTTACCAGTTCAATGTCCTTTCGGATGGTTCTCCTGTTTCTTGTGTCATTAATTGAAATATCATCTACTCCTGACAGAATTCTTGTTACAGCAATTTTACGGTTTCCTTTCAACTTTGCACGGAAAATATCTCCTTCTGTCCAAAGTTCTGCCTGTTTGCTATCATAACATGGAAACAAAAAAAAACCCCAAAACACAACAAATTAATACCAAAGATTATTAAGTGTATAATAAAAGGAGAAGAAAAAGACATCTAGATCTATTTCTGAAATCATTTATAGTCTATCTACTTACTCCATCAGGAAGTGCTGTTGTGGTCCAATCACTGAACCAGGTCTATTTATTCTAATCCAGGCAATAGTTTCAGCAGCTGTCATCCGATAATGCTTCATAATATAACAGGCAATAAGTGTGCCAGTTCGTCCAAGACCAGCTGTGTAAGATAGAAGAATGGCTTCTTTTATATACCCATCTTCATCTGGAATCTGCTGTAGCTACAGACATTGTTTCTTGGACAAATAGTTACTTGCCTAATTTATTATACAAACCTGTTACTGATCAAACTTGGTAAGTGCAACTCACCTTCTGAATTTTTTTCCCATATACAAGGTTACTAACACATTGTTCACATATTTTTTGAGTGAGGTAACCTTCCAAAGCCAGTGACTTTACAAATACCTGTAAGTCTATCTTTCTTTATTTACCTGTCTATCTATGAATATGTATATAGGTATGAGAATGTTTTTATGCATGGGATAAAACAGTTGGCTTTTTTCCAAAATTCTCAAAGCATCTTCTTGCAAATTGATCATACATTGCACTGAAACCAGTTGCTCTTCCAATCCCTCCTCTAACTAATCTCTTACTTTAATTCCCAAGGAGAAGACAAATTTTGCAATAAGCAAGTGTGAGTACTAGCCAACACAGGCAAAAAGTACTCCAGAATGAGGAACCTTCTTTGCAATGGCCCTCAAAACAGTTCTATTTACCTTGGGAAACATGAGAAGGAAAGGAGGACAGCTCCAGATAAGTGGTTCCTCTCCTCGATCACTTGCTGTAAATGTGAAACCACACATCACCTCTCTTTTTTAACAAGCGACTGATCAACACCAGTGAAAAATCTTCAGTATAGCCCAACAGCCAAGACAACCACACAGCACTTTCCATGCCTCTCCCAGCTTTAAGAATAGGCTACAGCATTCTACTCTTTCTCAAGAGTAAGAGCAGGTTGAGGAACATAAGGTAGTCTAGACACCATTAGTATGATAAATACCAAACAACATCTAACTTGAATGAAAAAAAAGCACTTGTACCACTGCTACTCAGTATTCAGGCATAATGAATTAAGCGATATGCCCAAATTTATCACCTCAGTGGAGAGTAAGAGTATGCACTTGCTTCTCAACAGCTGAGATGAAGGTTTTACCAATTCCTCCACTCCACAGTATAATCCTGTTAAATATGCAGCAAATGGATGGCATATCCAGGAACAAAAATGCAGTCTTTGCAGGTCCCAGGCAAATGGGTTAAGAAAAGGCCCTTCTCCTTCAATTACAATGTTATCAGGTACGCTAGTGAGGCAAAGTTTGTGGAGAACAAATGCCTGATAGACTACTAAAGATGGTGTGGGAAGGGAAACATAGTTCCTCTAGCACCACAGAAAACTGTACCTTTATACTAGCTGCATTGGGCATGCTCTGAATATCTTTTCCTTGGCAGTCTAACACTGGCAGAACAGATATTCAGAGCATGCCCACCATAGCTAGTATAAAGTGTCCGAGGGATATTTATGTGGTTCTGGAAGAACACTCATGCTTTATGAGGAATCTCCTCAAAAAGCTGCACTGATATTTTCAAAAGTTTATGACTTGATATATTTAACCGTGTATTTTCAGAAAGACCTATAAACCTTGCCAGGACTTCAAATTCCTGCTCAAAAGCATCCTTTGAAGGTGCTAACACTTTGTATCAGAAAGAGCTGTTAATATTGGCAAGCTCACTTTCCCCAACCTCATTTGTGGAAACAGCTGGGAAGATTTTTCAGGAACTTAAGAAAAACAGAAGATGAAGTGCAGAACAGAAGCATAGAAAGAATTTGTATGGAAAAGTTGCAGTTTGGCAGAGATGTCAATAACTAGATATAACAGAATTATACTGCAAAATACTTCAGGAATTGTAACTATAAGGAGCACTTGTAATATAAATTGTTTATACACTATACCTTTGCAATGAACAGCTATAACACCTTCAGCATTTTCACAAATATTTAGAAATGTTTTAACTATTGTATCACTAGGTGTGCTTCCATCAGCAAAGAAGAGGTCAAAATGCTCAAATCCAGCATCTGTAAATCGTTTGGCATCATACAGCTTTTTGTTGAGGCGTATTATAGTGGTGACCTTACGTTTCCTGAAGTATGGGAAATAAGCCTCTGGAGCATGGTGGGGATAGCCTATTTGAAAAAAGAAGGGGGGGAAAAAAAAAAAAGAAGAGAGTAAGGCTTGAACTGCAGAAATAAACCAAGACTCAAAAACAAAAGATGAAAACACTTTCGAAATAGAACTCATGTTCAATGTAAAGAAATAGACTAACTGAAAATGGAATTTTAACATAATCACCTAGGTCAGACACAATTAAACCAAGCATTAAAATCTTACTGCCAGGGTTCTTATAAAAGAAAAAGAGCCAAGGAAAAAACACACTGTTTGCGGAACAATTTTTAAAGCTTGTTCTTACTGATAACAATCAACTAAGAAAGCAGTGGGCTTGTGTCCCCCACCTCCTTTTTTAAGCATACCATTTTCAATTTTACTTCTTGAATGAGGTCCACTGAAGGCAATGAATTTGTTTGGTATTATCCAGTTAAAATCTCCATTTTCTGCTCTCTGTCAAGAGAAAATGCTTGGTTTATCATTATCCCTGTATTTTCAGGCTTTTCCTTATTGTTTCAAAATACATGCTAGATAGAAGTGATGTACAATTTTTGCCGAAGGAAGTTATGTTAGTCGCCTGCTTTCTGTTCCATCGTGAGGATGCCAGATGCTCTCAACCTCACTTTTCTTGTCTGCGTTCTCCTCTTTCTAAATTAAGAGTTTTAGAACAACACAACTGATGCTGTTCAGATGAAGGGCAACTTCCAAATTTTAATAGGTGTCTAAATTATGACCTTAGCCTTATCTCTGCTCACAATTTAAATAATGATTTTTTAGATTCTAAGAACACTTAATTTTCTCTTTACAGATAACTGGCAGCTTTGCATTTCTGAGACTGCATATAGTCAACAGCTGCAGTCCTTCATCATTACATTCATTTCCCATGCCCCAAAGTGCATTTTATAGGCTTGGAGCTTCCCAGCCCTGTTTCCTTCTTTACCTCAAAAGGTGTTATTATACCTTTGCCATGTGTTAACAGATACATACTTTAATTGCTCTCCAGAATTCAGTTAGACTTGGACTTGTATGCCCTCAAGTTTCTGACCAAGACTGCTCAAGAATACACATGACCTCTAAAAAGTGGTCAAATTCCCACTCCCCGATCATATTCCAGGGCTTTAATAATAATGGAAAAAAGTATTTATTTCCATTTTGGTTTCTGCTTCCCCCCGCCATGTTTGAGGCTGACTATGCTTAAATCTGAATTTTAATATTCTCTCTCTGACCACACACCTTTATTTAACAATCAAAGTCTAAAGAGACAAAACAGAAACGGAACCTAATACTACAAAAAAAAGTGCATATATTATAAACAATCATCTTAACATTAGTAACAGCAAACAAATCGGAAGATTGATACTGAACACTTACTTCATAATGCTCATATTCATTTACATCAAACGTATTGAAATCCAGGAAACCATATTGCAAAGCCTAAAATTCAGAATACAGCTTTTAACAAAGACAACATCTTTTCAGTAAGGATGGTTTATCATTTGTTTAGGTTACTGAAAGCCCCTTAATACCTGTTGTACTCTGTCAGAGAAATTTCTTCATTTATTTAAAAAAATACAGATCAACTCAGTCTTGGTTCAAAACAGATTTGTAAATTTTAGAAATTAGACAAGCAAACCCACTCTTTTCTGTTTTTACCGAATCACTACAAAATTCCAGACTACAGAAGCATTCAGTCTTTTTATTACTGCTAAGAGTACAAAATAAAAAAGAGAAAAATAACTGGCAAAAATTATCTATTGAAATTATGAGTACATTCTAAAGTCTGTATTCAAGGATTGCAAATATTTTGTGCATGAATGCTATTCACTCTCATTACAATGCTAATATCTCCATTGATTTTAAATGGTTTGCAGACACACAATCCTAAGCAGACACTAGTGTGGTCCCTGATGTCCCGTAATCATCCACAACCGTAAAATTTAATACTGTATAAAAAAATGTAAACGTTTGGGTAACTGGCAGTTTACCCACTTGTGAATCAGGAAGAACAAACACATATCCCCAGGTATTTAAAATACTACATTCTAATCTCCTCTTCCACTGCATAATCTTCCGTAGTTTTCCTTGCTGTTCACTGGTACTAAGAAGAATAGCAATTCACCACTCTTGGCATACAAGCAGCCAATACCAAAACATCCAAAAAAAGCTGAAAATCACAAATCTGCAAGAAGCTGGCTTAATCAGTAAAAACACTAGTATTTGGCAGAGATTCCCATAATACAAAAGACAGTGGTAGGGTAGAGAACTGCAGAATTCCCCATTTTACTACTCCTACAGACTAAAAAGAATGCATATGAATTCCCCTCTCCTTCAATGACACATTACTTCACCACTGTATTGCTGTAAAACACTAGATGATAATCTGTAGCTAGAAAAAAAAACGAACCTGCCTCCTGACATTTGTTCTATTTGTATTACTAAAGCAAAACTTCAAGTCATTAGCAGATGCTGCAAATGCCTATAAAGTATCACTAACCAATTCAAAACCACTTTCAAAGGCTATATTCAGCCTAAAATCACAGAATCACAGAATCATTAAGGTTGGAAAAGACCTGTAAGATCATCAAGTCCAACCATCAACCCAACACCATGATGCCCACTAAACCGTGTCTCACAGTGCCACGTCCCCATGTTCCTTAAACACCTCCAGTGATGGTGACTCCACCACCTCCCTGGGCAGCCTGTTCCAATGCTTCACCACTCTCTCAGTAAAGAAATTTTTCCTAATATCCAGTCTAAACCTGCCCTGGTGCAACTTGAGGCCATTTTCTCTTGTCCTATCACTTGTCACTTGGGAGAAGAGACCAACACCCACCTCACCACAACCCCCTTTCAGGTAATTGTAGAGAACAATAAGGTCTCCCTCAGCCTCCTCTGCTCCAGGCTAAACAACCCCAGCTCTCTCAGCTGCTCCTCATAAGACTTGTGCTCCAGACCCCTCACCAGCTTTATTGCCCTTCTCTGGACACGCTCCAGCACCTCAACATCCTTCTTGTAGTGAGGAGCCCAAAACTGAACACAGGATTCGAGGTGCAGCCTCACCAGCACCAAGTACGGGGGCACAATCACCTCCCTACTCCTGCTGGCCATACTATTTCTGATACAGGCCAGGATGCCGTTGGCCTTCTTGTCCACCCAGGCACACTGCTGGCTCATACTCAGCTGTCAACCAGCACCCCGAGGTCCTTCTCCGCCAGGCAGATTTCCAGCCACTCGTCCCCAAGCCTGTAATGTCGCATGGGGTTATTGTGACCAAAGTGCAGGACCTGGCACTCAGCCTTATTGAACCTCGTAAAATGTAACACCAGGGGGTATATAATAAACCTATCACACAACTCTTAGGGATGAGGGGTGTGAATGACTGTCCTGAAAGATTACGTAAATAAAATTCAAAATTCCCTCTTTAAAATCTTCACTAGTTGATTATATAAGGTATTGGTTGACTTCTATGCATGCTGTATCTGGAAGTTTTGTTACAATGCATAATACACAATAAGCTAGGCAACAACTGGAAAACCTGCTACTGCTCTAATTGGATCCTAGCTTCCTAAGCCGCCTTCTTCTGATGGGCAATATTTAGCTGACCTTTTGCAATATGAAAAATATTGGTTTACTGACCTTGTTTATTGCATGAAAACAGTCCAGCAATGTCAGATGAAAACTGCAAGTACCAAAGGAAGCATCCCTGTAAGATATGATAACCAAACCGGTAAAATTATCCCATTTTAATCCAAGTGAAAGCAATTGAAGATATTCCTCTAAAACAACTTTAAAAAATTGCTTCAAGATAATTACTATTTCAGTGAAATAATTATGTTAAATGATTACTTAATCTCCTGCACCTTGCATCTTACAATAATAACAAAACATAGAATAAGTTATGTTAACAGATGATCCAAGAGTAAGATTACTCCAGTTATAGTTTTGGTAAAGCTGACATGTTCAATTTCTGACATGAACATTGACACTGGCATGTTTCAGTATTCATGTCAACAAAGAACAGACAACACAAACTCCTTGTGGCAAAAGCTAATGCCTAAATTAGTATCATATTCTAACATACACTCCTAAAACATTTTCTTCTGAAATACACATTCAAAAAAGACAAATTTTAATACACTGCAAATTTTTCCTTCAAACTCCATTTAAAAGAAAAAAAGATGCTTCACACATGCATTTTATGTATACATGAACAGCATCTTCATACTAAAACTGTCAAGATACACATTTGTGTAGATAGTTTAAAAGACTTTCCTTAAAATGCATACAATAGTTTATGCTTAAACATGAGGAGAAACTGGTTTTCATTAAAACCCCTTTTTTCAGCTAGATTTTTTTTTTAATTCTCTTCATCCAAGAATGGCACGTCCTTAGTATGTGACCGTTATTAGATTCCGTAAGCACTGTAGAGTAAGCATTCTACAGGAATACTGAAGTGAAAAAATAAATTTAAAGTGAATCCACATCAAAGAATATTATGTCTTGGCCAGAACACCTTCTTTTGAGACCAAGCAGCCCTCATCAGCAGAGAATCATTAATGTTTCAAAAAAGTAAAAAATATATCATGTTCAAATTTCAACTGAGAGGAGGAAGAACTTCTGAAGAACCTGGCTGTCTGCCTCTACAATTTGTTTGTATCCTTTTCCTCCCTAATGAATCAGTGTGAAAGGTGGGGAAAAAAAGTCAGCAGGAGAAGGACATAACAGAACCCCACCATTCAGGTGAAAGAGAGGACAGGCAGAGGTGACACTAGTGGGTGTCTGTTAGGCCACCTGACCAGGAAGAACAAGTGAATCAGGCCCTCTACAGACAGATAGGAGCAGCCTCACATTTGCAGGCCCTGGTCTTCATGGGGAACTTCACGCCAATATCTGTTGGCGGGACAATACAGCAGGCATAAGCAATCCAGGAGGTTCCTGCAATGAACTGGTGACAACTTCCTCCTTCAAGTGATACGGAAGCCAATGAGGAACAGTGGTCTGCTGGGCCTCACACTCGCCAACAAGGAGGTGCTCACTGGAGATGTGAAAGTCAAAGGCAGCCTCAGATGCAGTGACAATGAGATGGTGGAGTTCAGGATCCTGAGGGCAGGGAGGAGGATGCAAAGCAAGCTGACAACCCTGTACTTCAGGAGAGAAGACTTTGGCCTCTTCAAAGATCTGCTTGGAAGAGTCTCACGGGATAAGGCCCTGGAGGGAAGAGGGGCCCAAGAAAGCTGGTTAATATTCAAGGATCACCCCCTTCAAGCTTAACAGCAGTTCATCCCAATGAATATGAAACAGGTAAAAATGCCAGAAGGCCTGCGTGGATGAACAAGGAACTTCTGGCTAAACTCAAACACAGGAAGGAAGCATATAGAGGGTGGAAGCAAGGACAGGTAACCTGGAAGGAATATAGACATTGCCCAAGCATCCAGGGATGAAGTTGGGAGAGTTAAAGCCCAAATGGAATTGAATCTGGCCAAGGATGTCAAAGAAAACATGAAGGACTTCTATATGCATATACGCGACAAAAGGAAGACTAGGGAAGATGTGGGCCCACTGCTCAATGAGACAGGGGACCTGATTACACAGGTTACACATGGAAAAGGCTGAGGTACTGAATGCCTTCTTTGCCTCAGTCTTTACTAGCAAGACCAGTCTTCAGGAATCCCAGGTCCTAGAAACCAGGGGGAAAGGCTGGAGTAAGGAAGATGTACTCTTGGTGGAAGAGGATCAGGTCAGGGAATACTTCTGCAAATAGGACGTACCTAAGTCCATGGACCCTGTGGGGACATACCCATTAGTGCTGAGGGAGCTGGTTGATATCTTTGCAAGCCCACTCTCAATCTCTGATTGATCATGGCAACTGGGAGAAATGCCTGAAGAATGGAGGAAAGCAAATGTCATGCTCAACTTCAAGAAGGGCAGGAAGGAATCCCCAGGGAACTACAGGTCAGTCAGCATCATCTCAATCCCCAGAGAGGTGACAAAGCAGCTCATCCTGGAAACCATTTCTAGGCATATTAAGGACAAGAAAATAATCAGAAGCTGTCAGCATGGATTCACCAAGGCAACATCATGCTTGACCAATTTGATAAACTTCTACAATTAAATAACTGGCCTGGTAGATGAGGGGAGAGGAGTGAATATTGTCTACCTCAACTTCAGCAAGGCCTTTGACATTGTCTCCATAAGATCCTCATAGACAAGCTAGTGATGTGTGTGCGGGATCATTGAGCAGACAAGTGGATTGAAAACTGGCTGAATGGCTGGGCCCAAAGAGTGGTGGTCAGTGGCACAAAGTCTAATCAGAGGCCAGGAACTAGCGGTGTACTCCAGGGGTCGATACTGCATTTGATCCTGTTCAACATCTGCATTAATGATCTGGATGAAGGGATAGAGAGTTCCCTCAGCAAGTTTGCTGATGACAAAAAACTGGGAGGAGTGGCTGATAGGCCAGCGGGTTGTGCTGCCATCCAGAGGAACCTTGACAGGCTGGAGAAATGGCCTGAGAGAAGCTTCATGAAGTTCAACAAGGAGAAGTGTAAAGTCCTGTACCTGGGGAGGAACAACGCCAGGCACCAGTACAGGCCAGGAGCTGCCCAGCTGGGAAACAGCTTTGCAGAAAAGGACCTGGTAGTCCTGGTGGACACCAAGTTGAAAGTGAGCCAGCAATGTGCCCTGCAACAAAGAAGGCTAATGGTATTCTGCACCACATTAGACAAAATATTGCCAGCAGGTTGAGGTCGGTGATCCTTCCCCTCTCCTCTGCCCCAGTGAAGCCACACCTGGAGTACAGTGCCCAGTTCTGGGCTCCTCAGTGCAACAGAGGTATGGACATACTGGAGAGAGTCCAGCAAAGGGCTGCAATGATGACTAAGGGACTGGAGCATCTCATATAGAAGTAAAGGCTGAGAGAGAGAAGACCGCTCCACCTGGAGAAGAAAAGGATCAGAGGGAACCTTACCAATGTATATAAATACCTGAAGGGAAGATGCAAAGAAGACAGAGCGAGGGTCTTTTCAATGGTGCTCCGTGACAGGACCAGAGACAATGGGCACAAACTGAAACACAGGAGGTTCCCTCTGAAGATCAGGAACCATTTTTTCACTCTGAGTTTGACTGAGCACTGGAACAGGTTGCCCTGAGAGGCTGTGGAATCTCCATCCTTGGAGATATTCAAAAGCCAACTGGATGTGATCCTGGGCAACTGCTTCTAGGTGACCCTGCTTCAGCAGGGATGTTGGACCAGATGACCTCCAGAGGTCCCTTCCAACCTCACTGTTATTCTGTGATTCTATAAGTGAAAAAAGAAATTATTTGCATCCTGCTAACAAAGGGTTTCATATTGATAATGACCCTAAGTAGCAACTACCTGAGAGACTTTTTATTATTCTATGGGAAGGTACTGTTTTTTGCAGAGATGAAGAAGATCTTAAAGGAACAGAGCCCAGACCAACATCTCAGTTGATCATGAACGCAATCTGAATTCCTCTATTTGCACCAGGCTTAGTCGCACTAGTAAGCTCAAGAAAATGGGAAAGTTTGCAGACATTTCAGCAGACTGTATTCTTTATCCCAGAAGCTGGACATGTCTTCAGAACTCAGCTCTCAGAATCTCTGCATTTCTTTCAGTAGTGCTGCTGAAGTGATGGCCTACGAATTTCGGCAGGGTATATGACCTGAGTGAAAAGCTACTATCTCCATCACCCACATACCCCTTTATGATATTTAGAGACAAACCTTACAGTCTTCCTAAGGATGACTTTTTTTTCTTCTGGGAATATAAAAATGGAATTTTAAAGTGAGAAATGGGATGATGGAAGTATGCAAATAAAGAGAGGTGCTACTACACCATTATACTGTGGTGGTGGCAGGGGGGGAAGTAATAGAAATTCAAATCATCAAAAGCCCATCTCGTGGCAAGAGAGCTAGAAAACACAAACAAGCAAGGACTGAATTAATCACCCCATAACAATACATTTGGACAGTAAAGTTGCCTCCTAAAAAGTTTTTTGGCCATTCTTTTCTGCATATTGTGGCAGGCAATGGAACATTAGTTTTGTCCAACTTTTAGAAACTCATTTGGAAGTAATTAAGAAGTTGTTCCTCTGCAGGACGGATCAACTTTATTTGCTACATTAACACATAGAGAGAACTCTGTGGTCTGAAACAGCTAGGATTTCTTTCCCCCAGGGGCAAGCAACCATGAACCAATGGTTTTACACATTTCCTCATTGGTAAAAAGACATACTTTAAAGTTACACTAAATCACATGAGGTTAGCTAACATCCTTTATGCACAAAACAGTATTTGTGGATTGCTGCATACATTCAACAAGTGGGAAAAATGGAGTGCTAAGAGTATTACAAGCCATTTGTGACAAATGACAGATATTTTGATACGTTTAACTACCAGCTACTGGCACAAGACCAGACTGCTAAGTGAGAAGCAATATAGATCAAAAAGCTCAACAAGACTGCACAGAGAGCAGCATGGCTCCGTCACCTTCTGCCAGCACACTTCAGCTCCAGCTGCTAACACCCCTGTTCAGCAGTCTGCACTTAAAGCTGAAGCAGTGAATGTGTCACGTGTTAAAACGTCAGCAATCCCTCCCCACCGAATTAGTATTGATAAATGCTACATTCTTCAAAATACCAAGGTACAGAAAGTTCTAACAACTTGTTATTTACCTGAAAGGAAGATAGGAAACGCTTCCAGCCAATATAAGCCTGTACACATCTTCTGGGGATTCTCTCAGGTATATTATCTATTTTGTGGGAAAAGAGAGAAAATAAAATAAAAATATTATTTTAGGATTGATATTAATAACTTCAAGTCCCTTGTTTACTACAGAAAGCATAATTAATTATCACAGAGCTCAAAAGTGCCGGGAAAAAGAGTGGCATCAAGAACAAATGTATGCAAGTGTGCAACAACAAAACTAACATAAAAAATATAAAATACTGGTCAACCTAGAGGAATATATATTTTTAAACAAAATTTATAGATTTGTGCAGGAGTTGTTCAACTATAGGCTACAGTGAAAAAGTTTCCATCCATCTGGATTCTTCCATGTTTCTACTGCAACTCTGCTGGACCAGTTTGTAGATTTATTTATTTTTTTTTTAATTAAGCTTTTAAGGTGTAAATCAAAACACAAAACCCCACAGAGATATCAGCAAAGCTATAAAACATCTGGTCTACAGTGCAGACAAGATTAAAACTGTAATTCATGCATGTTTTGATTTTCCTACAGCAGTACATCTGCATTATTCCATATCCTGTACTTCCTCTTTTGCACTGGTGATGCAGTATCCAGTAACTAAATTCAGATGCCATAAAGGGAAAAAGAAATTAAAAATCTGTAGCTTGAGAAGCAAAATCCTAAGAACAGAATGAAGTAACATACTTGAAGCACTATGTATCAAACTTTCTACTGTCAAAAACAATCAGAAAATAATTCACAAAGGACCAACTCACGACAAATACCCATATGGTCTTCCATCATGACATGCCTGATGCCTCTTAGATAGCCTCCAACACTAAAGTGTCCTTAAAGAATACTGTAAGCTCCTCTTTTATGCAAATTATGTCTTCTAATACCACCAAACACCATCCCCAGCATGGCCAGGAGATAACAATTGTTAATAGCAAGCTGTCATTAACAGGTCAATATTCAGTAATTTCAAGTTAATAGTTTTTCTTTAAAACTGCCTTAACTAAGCTTTAACACACTACAGAAAGTTATTTTTTTCATTAACGTTCAGTAAAATTATTTACGTCTCTTATATTAACGATCTTTTCCCTTAGAGGTTTTTTGAAAGTAAGAATCCTAATGAGTATTAATTAAACATCCCCCGAAAATCAGTGTGGCATTTTTGCTTTTTGCAGCTTTTGACATTTTTTTCTTTTAAAAGTTGGCATTGCCTTTCCAATTTCTTTGATGCTGCTGCAAAGCCAGTTTGAACAAATGGCTTAACGTACCTTCAACATCCTCTCTCCGCACCGCCCCCCCCCCCCCACCTCCCTCCCTCCCTCCCTCTCTCTCATGAGGTGCGAATGCGAGGTGGAACAGATGTTGCTAAAAAAAAACCAAAAAAAACCCCAAAAAAACCAAAATCCAGCTTGAAACATATCCTAAACAGACAGCTAAATCATACATGGCAACAGATGACCCCTTTCGTTTTTCCTCTGATTTGATTACCGTGTTAAGTATTTTCTGAGCATTCTTCCTGTGCAATTAGCAAAACCAAAGAAAAAAAGACCTGTCTTAAGTAGCTTAGTTAAGTAATGAAAACTGCAGGGTTTTTGTGTGTGTGTGCTTTCACTGGGGAGGGGTAGTGACTTATGCATTTACACTTGCAAGCATACAGCTCGAATAGAAAAAAAGACTTAAAAAGCCTCCAAAATATCATTGAAGAGCTGCTCCTCAGGTGCCAAAATTCACTTTCTATTGTGCAGGCATACTGATTGCCTGAATTGGATATAAAGATTATGTTCCAAGAAATTTGAAGTTGTGTGCTTTGCTACAGTCATACTCTGCATCTTGCAGCACAGTGAACAAATATTGTCAGCAACCATATAAATCTAGCACTGCTTGCTTATTAGAAAAAGAGCCCTGCTCCAGAAAAACTTACAAACCAGAGACATGAAATGGCATTAGCAAACAGAAGGTAATTAAACAGCAGAAATAGAGTTTGTAGCCAGAAATTAGTCACCTGGAAAAAACTTAGCATTCAGTGCTGTAAGGCTGGGTAATATTCAGAGAGTACTACTTGTACGACAGGCAAACAGAAACGCAGCTAATACTAGGTAATCCTGTCAGCGCATGTAGCTCAGAAAGCCCAAGGATTTCTCCCACACCTCAGCTGAGGTTTTACCAACTTCTTAAAAAAACCAAGCTTCAATGCAGAAGGATTTGTTTGCAAGTGCAACAGCTGCAAGAGGCAGGGTTTCTTCCATAATGTTGGGTTGTATTAAAGTAAGTCTAAGTAACGTTACAGTATACTGAAACATGTTAGTTCATAAGCACAAATGCAACTTCTGAAATTACATTACCAGTGAAGTTGCTAGAAACACCATTTTAACATACGTGCATGTGTGTATGGACTTCAACATAGTTACATGAACACTCGCTACACAGAAGGACACTTAAAAAAGCCAACCCGATTTTGAAACAAAAATCCAATGTCTACCACTGTTTAGTACGCACAAAAAGCACACTGCAAGAAGATGGCATTTTTCAATGTGGACAAGCTACTAAGCTGTACGTCCGTACAACTGAAGCAATATACAGTATATTCGCTGAAGAAAGAAGCTCCTCGCGTTGGATTTCTCAGAACTTTCTGAAACACTTCAGCTGTGACACTACTACACACACGAGATAGGATGTGAACAGTTGCAGAGACAGCAGTTGATGAAACAGTCAGATGGTATTCACAGTGGAAAGTGGCTTACAAAAATCATTAGGTTAGTACGAGGCTATCTGGACAGGTACAATGGTGTGGAGTGCTTCACAAGGGAATGATGGCATTCAGTCACTAACAGAACGGGAGAGACTACAAACACATACTTACATCACAAGGAAAGTATCCTGGCAGCAAGACAACACAAGAAGCTGTGACAGTCAAAGTGGAGAAAGGATCAGTTTCTGGCACAGCTTAAGACCATAGGAGACCACCCAGCTGGAAATCCTGGATGCAAGCAAGCCTGGATGGAGGCTGAACATGGATGAGCCTGGGTTCAGATTGTGGGTGAACCAAATTCCAGATATGGAAACAGGTTAGACTGAAGGAATGAGGGAAGGAGCACCAAAGCCCAAGGAAGCAAATGATGTCAAGGCAGCAGAGGCCACATCTGCATTAGGAAGTAGCATGCACCAGCAGAAATGCATCTGTAGACTGAGAGCCAGCACTGAAGATCTGACATCTGCACTATACGCTTCCAGCAGCTTTTAACCTTAACAGCTAGTCCTAGTCTGGTCCTGTGGACTGAACACCCATTACCTGTTGGGATTGCTCCTAAGACTGCTCCGTGAAGTGAACCAAAATACAGCAAGCAGGGTTTAAGGAAAGATTCACTTCAAAAACATACTCCTGACACAAACCGAAACTGTAATATAGTTTTTTATATATATGTATATATATGTAACTGCATAAAATACTGTTTCTGACCAGGGGAAGGCCACTAAAGCCTTAAAGATGAACAATTTCATTGGGATGATGTGGGTGAGCAAAGGTCTAAAGCAAGCCAGTAAATGACAGAAAGTAAAAGTGATCAGAGAGACTTGTAGTAGACAGAAGGGTTGAAAGAGAGAAGGACTCTCTAAGGCAGTAAGCAGAACTGAAGTTTCAGAAAAGAAGACAATGGAAATGTTGAGCTAATGAATAGCAAAACAAAGATGTATTTGTAAATTCATGAGGTATGTACTGAGGGAAGGAGGGGAAATGGGAAAAGACATAACCTCCAGAAATCAAAATATACAACAGCTGACACAAGTTTGTCCGGATGCTGATTGTAAGTTATGTTTCTGCTGTGCTTTTGAAGATGACAGAACTTTCACAAATAAAGTTGTTTTCTTAAGTTAATGCAAAGAAAGCAACCAAGAAGAACTACTATAAAAAAGATGGGAAATACTAAACTAAATTTCAAGCAATGATATTAACTGTTATTTAGCAGAAGCAGGCATTTTCTGGGATAGTTTTTGCCCATTCTTATATATACAAATGGAGAAAAGTCTGTTAGAATTTTACATTGATTTCCCAAGGGGTTCCTTTCCTGCAGCTCAGGCAAATAACAAAAAAAAAAGCAGCTTTCAAAAAAAACTTAGAAAATTCAGCAGACCTGAAATAAATCATCCACAAGTACATTTGCATCGGTTTTAGAATTTTCCTACAACCACGTGCAAGTGCAAATGGGTCTACATACACATCTACATACATACACAAATACACACAGAAAAACTCTTAAAATACTTTACAAATCTTTTACTTAAGTACCTTCCAGGAAAATTGTTACTTTAAGGAACTGACAACTTTCAAACCAAAATAACATACTGTTTTATCACACTGTGTAATCACTTGTGTACTAACAATTTCAAAATCTGTTTTCTTTATGCATACAAAAAAATACCCTGCTGAACTTCAAAAGACAGCCAGAAATTTGTGGTTAGCAGTTGAACCGTTAACATCGCTGTAATCATCCTTTTCATTTAGGACATCTGTTTCTAATTAAGGGACTGCAGGCAGCTCTGTGAATGGTCGAGAATCATCTAAGCATTGAGTACTGGGAAAGGTGTACTCAAGCACTGCTCCTGTCAACGTTGCTGTGTAGTCAAACAGCCGCTATAAATGTTCACTGAATGAAACAGAAGGGCTTGCAGGACTAGGCAACCCAGTCTTTATTTATGAGCATTTAAAATAAACCATAGAATCTGAGTTCTTTTAGCAAGCCATGTTATTGTCTGATTCCTATTAGTGTTTTCAAACCAGCTCTATTTTTTAAACAAAGTTTTCCTAGATTAGCGTTACAATCATGAAAACGGTATTCCCAGTAGGATGAAAAGTATTCCTGGTAGAAAAGTAAAAGAGGCTCTGGTTGAAAAAGGCATCTTAATCTTCAATACATGGGATTGCCAAGTAAAATAGTAATGTTGCACAGAAGATGAAACGTGTTTGATAATAATCATCTATGACATAACTTGTTGCTTTTTCAGGGGAATTAAATAGGATATTTAAATATGCTGTACTGTTAGAAACGGTATCAACTCAATTCTGTAAATAGCACTTTAAATTCATGTCGATGATGTGCTTAGTGTAATCAAGTTTATTCACCTGCTTACCCTTAACTGAAATCTACTTAAGGTTGCTACCTAAATCACACATTTTACCAACCATGCTGACTTAAAAGCAAGAAAATGAGATGATTAATTTTAAACTGCTTACAAGCAAATTTCATGTGATACAACTATGTTCCAGAAATGTCACTCACCCAAAATAGCCTGAACTGCTGTAAACTGCAAATAATCACAACCCACCCATTCTGAACAAATACAAATAACTACTGTGTGTGACCAGACTCAAACACAAGCTCACACATGTGTAATTTTACTGTAACTTAAAAGTATTAAATATTTTATTTCATTAAACCTCCATTGGATATACTAGTCAGTTAATATATTAAATTTTCTCGCAATATTCCTTAGAAGAAAAGGTTAAATACAGCAAAATTAAAATAGAAATATATTAGAATAAAAAGCTTCCTGTATGCATTTGTGGTGTACTGAAGAAATGCATATGTGGCCAACAGTCCCTTCATTAGCAAAAACACAGTCATTAAGTGGATAAAAGTGGCAGAGAGGGAATAACTGCCTGTCTCTGACAACTCTCTTTGTTCATCATAAACAAAAGCAAGAAACCTCCAATTACCTTTTAAACAGCAGAGGGGAGGTATAGAAAACTCTACTAGCTGGGAACTGACCATGCTGGGCACATCACTACTTCACAACAGCTAAGCAAGCTAGTACTATAGTGAGGGACACCCAAAGAGCAACCCTTCTTCTCCTATGGAGACAAGCAGTCTGGTAAGAACATCATGAGGAAGAACCTAGTACAAACAGCAGGAAAAGCTGCCATCATGTAAACTAATCATGGTTTCCCAAATACAATTCAGAGAAGGTAGCTTTTTAGAGGACACGAACACAGAGAAAGCCAAAAAGACTGGAGGCAACTTTTGCTTAAATGAAAGGCCAGTACTTTGTCCATCTCATCTCTGCCACTTGATTGTCAAGCAAAAGCACCTCTCACCAAAACGTAGATGAGGGTAAACACGGTTTACCCACCTGTAATTTGAGCACAGTTACCCATTTACCACCACTCAGCCTGGACCACTGAACAAACAGGTTTGCCTGCTTTCCCAAGGCTTAGCCAGAGATAATTCTGCAAATGCTACGGTAAGAACAGAGCAGTTCAACATCACAGACGGCTGCTAATTGCTTCTGCAACCTCCAGCTTCTACACCCAGCATTAGACCCACAGCTAGGAAGGACACTAACAAATTGAAAAGGCAAAAAAACCAGTACTATGGATCAGAATGGATGAAGGAAACGCTGCTTACCCTGAAGAAAGAAGATGAGAAAATAGACAAAGTACAGAGATGAGTCCTGGAGAAGGTGACCTGAATTACAGCAGTTCATGGGGCGGTACCCTCGGAGGGTCACCCTCCAAGTACATAATTAGTGCCAGGCCTGAGAAAAAAAACACTGTTACTATGCAGCCAAGGGGAGAGGGGGGAGCTTGGGAATTGGGTGGACAGGGCACAGAGGGTACATTTTCTTTCTTAATATAGAAGGAGCAATGATGGAAGAAGCAGACTTTCCTCACCGACAGCCAAGTCCTGGCGAAAATCAAGAGAAGCCACTGTAGAGATCAACTCAGAAGATCACTGCTTTGGTAGAGTGGTAAGGCCTGAACAGTGTAGACATCTTACAAGGAAAAGCAATTTTTCTTTAAAAGGTGAAGAACAAAGGTCTTCCAACCCCCACTTCTTTCCCCTAACCCCCTCCACCCAAATAAAGTGTAAACATTCAACCCCAATACACCAAATTCTGGCTACCCTTTGTGTGTCTGAATGTGCCAAATTTATGCTAATCTACACAGAAGAGTATTATTCCCATTATGCAGTATATCATCTGTAAAAGTGAAACAAAATACAGAATTAAAATAGATGGAAGATGAACAATAAAAGGATTAAGATCTAAATTATTAAGATTTAATCTAAAAAATCATATTTTACTCTAAAACTACATATAGAACAATGTATTTGAAAACTTTGTTCTTCACTTTTAAGGCCATGTTATACTGAAGAGCCCTGTAGCTTGAGTTAGGCTGTGCTGTCACATCAAAGTACACCTGGAAGGAAGCAGCAGATGCAGGAGGGGGGAGAAAGAAGTGTGTAGCCTGAAGAGTTCAGAAATTATGTCCACTGAAGAGGAAAGACAGACAAGTTAGATGAAGGGGAGGGGGGGAACAGTAAAACACACCAACTGTGAAGAAAAGACTGAGAACAGACTTTGCTTGTAAACCAGAACACTAACAACTGCCTTTACACATCACCACAGTTAATGGAGACTTTTGTAATTGCCTTAGCAGTCAGAATGAGCGTATCCCCACATGATATATATATACACACACATATATATTTAAACAAAAGATGTTGAATGATAAACCATGCTAATATATCCCAATTCCTTTCAGCAGAAGTTAAATAATGTTCTGTTTAAGAATACAAATTTAAGGTCAACAAGCCCTTAAAGTGACAGGCTCGGAAGTTTCTAGCATAAAAATATTGAATGTTTATGAGGACATACAAGTTCCAGAGAACTAGTTATATACAGTTCATTATACTTTTATAGTTAAAATGTGTCTGTGTTTAAAAAAAAAGAGAACAAAACCAGAAAGCACACACAGTTACTGTGTCTGTGCTATTCCTGAAAACCTGGCAGCCTGATTGCTAACAAGCAACTTTAAACACCTGCATCTACACAGCACCTTGCACCCAAAACTACACTTAAATTATGAAAGGCCTAACAACACACACAGACAAGCACTATTTTCATTACTAACTCCGTAAAGGCTAGTTTCCCTTTCTACTTCCTTGCTCTTCCCACCTGAGCTCCCCCAACCTGATGCTCTGCCACGCAGTTCCTCAGCCTAAGGTAAACTATTGAAATGGGAACCCACCATGAAGCTAAAAAAACAAATCAAACAAGAAAACACATTCAACCCACTGGAAACAAAATACAGTGGCAACCTACCACTTAACTTTAAGGGATGAGAAATTAAATTATGATACTCAGTTCAGGCAGCAAAGAGCATTACCAACAGGTCACAGTCTGACTAATATTACAGGAAATCTTCTTAAAGTTTTGACCAACAGCTGGCTGGATCCTTCTTCATCAAAAAGCAAAGCATTCTGAACTGAAGAAGTAAATGGATGCTTAAGTCTACATACGGTTTAAATAAAGAAGGCCTCAATATATTTCCTTTGAATCAGGAAATATGCTTATAGACATATATTTATCATGCATTCTGAACAGATCTTATACCATTGTTCACCCCATAGAGAACAATCCAGTTCTCCCTGCAGAAAGCAGAAACGTGGGACGTGTATGTTTGAACACTTCAGCAGTGAGTGCTGTAATTAAGCCTGCCTCTTCATGAAATATCATCAAAGGGCACCGGGGAAAAAAAGTAAGCCTCAGGGGCACAGTCTTTCGTCTGTGATCTTCCTTCACTGGAATCCCTCCCACAACAATCTGGGAAGAAACTGTACCCTACTTTATAGAAAAAGCAGTACCAAAGCCAAAGTCTGTTGCACTGGAAAGAAAATCAGCATTTAGCTAGAGCAACCTCACCATCCAGGACTTGTGATTATGCCAGACAGAGACGCCCCCATTCAAGGAGGGGACTGATACTCGCATAGTGCTTCACTTTGCCATGGATCTTTAAGGGAAACTGCCAAAATACTCAACCTGTACAATGCAATAACCTGAGCACGAGTCTCTGAATTCTGACTAGCCTCTTTATGCCATATGCCAGCTGGCTGCAACCAGTCCTCCCACATGCATTGGCTAGTCAGTCATACTTAAGCTGGATCTCGTGTCATACTTAAGCTGGATCTGTGTCAGCATCCCTTCTGTACTCTGCAACTCCCACCTCTTTCATTGCGGTTCTCTGAAGCAAAAACTGCCTACTCCTCTGTCCAACAGCCTCCATTTTTAATTTCCATGCTTTGGGCTGTCATAATCAATACACATTAATCTTAGAGCTTTATTCCAGTCCGTTCAGGAGTTCCTCTTCAACTGCACGTTGTTATTGCAACATGGCAGGGCTACTGGATGATCAGAAATAGGATTTGTGTTAGGTTTTTTGTATATTTTTACATAGCCAACCACAGTATTTTCTTATTAGATTGGTTTGCCATTAGTTATTTTTCCACACCATGGATTCTGCTCAAAATGTCAGCTGCTGTGCTGTCCAATACCACTACACATACTCAGAACAAAAGTTTAGGGAAAAACAAAACCCACTTGCTTCCAAATAATGGCTGATAACTAAAACAAATCCCCTCTCACTTTCTGGGCCTCCATTATGATCAAGCCACTAGGAAGAAGTAATTTTCCTAAAAGCTGCAGCTGTTTTGTCAACATAATGCCTTAACTGCAAACAATTTTAGTAACTCATGTTGCCAGTTTCCATGTGATTTAAGAATGCAAAGGTCTACAGCAACATTCCCAAGTGCCTGTGTTTCAAATGTCAAGAGTGACACATTTTGAAATCTAGTTCTTAATTTGTAATAAGTACCATAGAAAACAGACAACAGAGAAACCCTGGGGAGCAGGAAATGGACCTCCTACATGATGTAGAGAAGCAGCAAAGAGATTGCCAGCATCCCAGCAAGTACTGTATAGCCTTGCAGCTAATAAATAGGAATGACCTAAGGTTACATGAACTTTGACCCCTCAAATCTCCAACATCAAAAACACAGAGGTTCTCACTTCATTTTATTACCCAGTAAACAAGAGACATGGTTACAATCAAGTTGTGTTACAAGTCAAAGCAGAACATGAATACAGTACATCACATCTGTCATTCTGAAGTATTCAGCATTTTATTCCTTTACTACACTTTTGTTACCAAACACATGCAGTTGTGATGTAAAACCAGTCATCTTCCCCTCTGTGGTCAGGGACCTGGCTCAGAACATTTCCAGCAACCTTGTATATTCCCAGGCTTTATACCAGCTCTAAGCCTACCACATGATCTCTCACTCTTTCTCCTAGGTTAACTGAAGAGATGACCTTACATTAGAAAAGAAGCAAGTGGAGAAGAAAAGGTGTATTTAAACGTGTGTGCAATGGGAAATGATATGCTGTACTTTGTGCAAGATAATATTTCTCTGTTTTAAAAAAGAAAAAAGGAAAAACATCAAGAAGCAGTCATTTTTTCTAAATTAAAATATTCACAAAGATTTTTTTTCAGTGGTGCTCTTATTTCTTAGGAGCACAGACTGCAGTAGAGAGAAAAAAACCAAAACCATACAACTCCACTCACATACCTGGTAGACTTTAAAAACTGTCTTAGTATGTGTTACCCTACTATAAAATACATTACTAGGAAGATTATTCAAGAGAAAAGAACTGTTTTAAAAACTGAGTATGAAAAAATGAACACATTTAGCAAGCTGATGTAATGTAAAAATTTAAATACTTACTGCGTAGGAGCCTATGAGGAATGCAGCGTTTGCTTGTTTTTTCTGATCAAAGCCAGTATAATGAATTATTTTCTTCCTTATCAATGAAAATGACTGTATCAAGAAATGAACAAGATTATGATTTTGCATTTTAAACTCTTCATGCCTTCTTTTATAAAACTAGAGGAATGCAATGGTCTGTTCACCTACTTTCAGCCACCTGTATTCAGAGGACCAAGTATACTGTAGACTAGCCCCTCAAAAGCTTTGGAAAACTCTATTGCATCCCTCACAGATTGTTCCAGTATTTTTCCCAGTATCCAGCTTAAGTCATTTTTGATACAAACTACAGTAATCTTCTTCTCCTTAAATGCATTTAGTATTTCTGACTTCAAGCTCTACGTAACAGATAGTCATTTGTAAGAAGTATATACAAAATGGCATTCTCAAAAACATCACAGGCATATTAAAGTCACAATAGTTTTGAAAACAGAATTTAGACTCTTTTTATTCTTAAAGAAAACCTGACTCCAAATAAACCAACCTGTATTTGTTCCTAAGGATCAGAACCACTGGAAAATACATGCTTAGATTAAAATATTTTGAAAGTATTTCTAAACTTTACCATAAATAACTTTTTAAAATTTCATCTCAGCTTGGCATATAGTTTCTCCAATTATCTTAGAGAGGGGGTGGAATGGCATTGCCAATAGAAAGTACACTTACATCTATGGTGGCAGCAAAAACTATCCCTTAACTGGCCCCTGAAACGAATTTTGAAACTGTATACTTTGATCAACTGCTAAGCTATCACATAATGTCACTATTTAAATAGCAATGTTACTTGCTCCAATACTATCCAACGCACTCAAGACAAAAAAACCCCACATCACAAGCAGCAGTATGTTCTCAGCAATCCTAACACACCTCTCTAATATCAAACCAAAGATATTCAAAGGGATCATAACATAGACTTGTGTTGCTTCAGAGCATCCTGTAAACAAAAATCAGAGAATCTTGTCTCCGGAAAACCTGTTCACACTGCTACAGGGACAAAGCGAGTCTGAATCATGCAAACTAGTACCAATGACAGACATCAAGGAATTAAAAAAAAAAACCACCATCCTCAACTCTGTTAAACTATAATGTTCTGCATACTTCCCAATTTTCACAGTTCAGTGGCAGTTTCAAGATCTAAGCAATTTTGAAGAGGCAAACTGTGATTCACATTACTGCTAATAAGCTTTTTTATCTGCCTAACAGGTTCTACACTCAAACATCTGTTAGAGGTCAACTAACTTGAAGTCATTCATGTTAATTAACGCAGGAACTCTCTGTTTTAAAGACACTCTGCTCTATCAAGGGTCCAATCCTGAAAATTACTGAGCACTCCTCAGAGAAGATAATCTTTTAGGAGCTTAACATTAGTTACTGCCACCATGGTGCACCTTCTGGATCTCAAAAGTAAGTGGGTTTTCCCCTCCTAATCCTCCTCCTCCTCCCTAAATTCACCTTGATAAAATTTAGCGTTCATATTTAAAATTTAGCTGGATTAGGAACCCAGGAAAGCACCTGAACAAAAAAAAGCATTTTGCCCGTTTGGTTTTGTTCTTTAAAAAGTCAAGAATATTGACTTAAGAAACCCAAGCTAATTACCTTTAATTTCTTATTTAGCTTGCAGCAGTATCTGTAGACCATGGCCAGATTGAGTGGTCCAAAGTCTGCATAGAAGCTGGTAGAAGAAAGGGGAAAAATTATACTTGACTTCTGTAAATGCCTTTTTTTTTAATCAGATGCACAAAGCAAAGAGTAATAATATATATGTGATATATGTGCATCATTCTAAAAACAAGAATGCCTCCTTACATACATACTATTTTGTTGGAGGAAACAGTTTTGTCATCTTTAAACAGAGACTAAAACTTTTTTCTTTGTTGTCCACACACCACCACTCAAAAACAAACTGGAATACTCAAGGTTTGAAAAATTCTCACTACTGTATCACCCTGTGAGAATAGCAACCCAAGAGCTTTACTTTAAAAGAAGGCAATTAATATTGCTAGAGAAAAGTTAATGCAGAGAATAAAGATTGATCAGTACTTTCAAAAACAGTAAGCCTGCCCTTGGTCAAAAATATTTAAATCATTAGCAGCATTCCAGATCACATACAAAGGCATACACTGTTCATTACGGGGGAAATAATATATCCATCGGCAGCTCATAAAGGCTTGAACTGATTTGGCCAGTTTTTCCTCTTATTCTAGGAAGTTTAGACACTCCACTTAATACCTGAGCAACCAAAGACATCCCCTTCAGCTCAGCTGTCCAGTGCGCACTTACGAATATATATTGTTGCATCATGTTCCTGTGTCTTCTAACAAGAATGGGTACAATGAACGCTTCTGCTTTGAAAAGATTTTTTAAAAATCCTGATGGAAAGCCAAGAAACCATTCTAAGACATATAAATCACCATGGCAGGTAAGTCTGAGAGGACCAAACCCATGTAATTAGTTCTATAATGGGAATGTATGTTTCACTCAGCTACATTTAAAAACAGAATGTCAATTAGACTGGTTCCTCACTGCTGTTGTTCCAACTAATTTATTTCAATGATCTGTGAAAAACAGGAAAAAATAAGTCTGCACTTACTTCTCATATACAAGTTCATCATCTATGCAGAAATAATGGGTATTTGCAGTTCCACTCTTTGGTTTTTGGCAGAGAATTGCAAAATAAAGGCGATCTGAAATGTAAGAAAACGTAAAGCTTTTATAAACATCACACTTTTCTGCTGGAAGTCTGAAGTATCACCTGTCAACAGAACAAGTTTAAATGGTTTAAAATGAACCAAATCTTCTTTTAAGTATTACCAAACTATACATTATTATTTCTCCCGTGTTAAGCAACAAGGCACACAAAGATTGAGGCTTTTTGCTCAGCAGTGTTCCCGTAATCCGCAGCTCTTTAGTGTTCTTTCCCAAACAAAGTGTTCCCAGGAAAGCTACCTGTTTGACGACTTTGCAATACAGCAGGAGCCCGACTTGCACCCACGCACACAGTGGAGACACACCTTCTTTTGGCAATAGACCCCACCTGTTGCACTCCGAATACCAACACACACCCCCAACTAAGCCACAAATACCCCAGTACCTCATAGCACCTATGTTAAACTAAACGGCGGAGCACAGCCGCGCAGAAACACAGGCACTTCCCATCTTGCCGTACAATGATGATTTTGACAGCAGTGGCGTGCAATTAAAGCCTGCAGGCGACAGACGCTGGAGGGATGCGAGGGGGCGAGGCGGCAGCCCACTGCGGCCCGCGGGAGCACCGGTGGGGACACCGCCTGCACATCCCCATCCCCACCCCAGCTGCCCCTTCAGATCCGGCAGAAGGCACCTTGTGCTTGCCCTGATTTCCTCTGTCAAGCTGAGGGGGAAAAAACGCCAGCAGTATTCATGTAGATATAAATTATTTTTATGGCCAGGGGAGCTGTAGCCCCAGTGAACTTTAAACACCGAGTGTGCTGCTGCTGTAAATTGCTGTGCTTGCGGTAATTGGTCAATAAAAATTGAGGCCTTGCAGCACCACAGCAATATTTTTCTTCCTCTTGCTGAAAAAATACCATTAAGAAATACATGGATTAAAATTCAAACCTAAAAGGAAAGATTCTGTTTTTTGCAAACTAGTTGCCTGGAACAGATATATTACTTAAATATCAAAACAGATCACCTGCATATAAACATATAATTTCAAAGCATAATTTCTGATGAAGAAAAACTGTACCTCCTTTTCCAGGAGCAGGGGAAAAAAATCACTTTACACTTCAAAACAAAATCCTCCATGACTAGCACGTAGAAATCGTTAATTGTATCTTGAAAATACATAGTAAAGTATGCGAAGAAAGGAGTCCCCACATCTGTATTTCAACACTCACATGTTCAGTGCTCTCCTACGTACAGCAGTATCTCGGGGGTGGAGGCAGACAACACCACCAAAAAGTTTAAATTTGCTAAATGCACATTTCAGTAGAACAGCAGCCTGACGTGAATGGTTGGGCTTAAACATTTACAGGTCAGGTGCAATCAGCAGAATGGACAGTAACTCCTAGGCAAGTCTGGCACCTACTTCCTTACTCACTCAGTAGAAGCAAGGCACCAAACTTGCTTATTTAATTTCTAAAATTCCCATCTTGTAGGCACAGCAGCTGGAGTACTAGCTGGGAAGTGCAGTACCTGCTTAGGAACTTCTGCACCTCCCAGCATTTACCAAAGTATCTCCTGAAAACAAGCCAAAAGACAAAATTTAAGAGTAATGCTGTGCATTTTTAAGAAGTGACTAAACTGGCCCACAAAGGGAGGTATGCGTAGAGAAGCAAGAGCACTGATACCCCAACTGGATGCAAAATACGCTATGGGGAAAACTGCTGCACAGAAAGGCAGTCCTGGGAAAGGGTTTTGGCCAGCGCTTTGAGGGTGGGGCCCCAGTTTCCCACAACTCCCCTGCATCTGTCCACACCACTGTGTTACTCCCTGTGCTGCGTCAAGGTGGATTTGTGTGAATCAGACACTGTAACAGGTATCCTAACAAAGTATTTAAAAAAAAAAAGAAAGACAAAAAAAAAGAGAAAAAAAATTTAAAAAGGAAAAATTAAAAAAGAAAAAAAAACTGCTTAGCTGCTTTACTTCCCTCTGCCCTGAGAATGAGAGCTAAGATGGGGGCGGGGGGGGGGGGGGGGGATGGACATGACTGAGGGCAAAGGAGGAAGCAGAAAGGAGAACTGAGAGGATATGATGTCTAGGGATTGTGTTTAAACTGGCATTGCTAGATTAAACACATGTCATACTACAGCCCCAAGCTATAATTTCACACCACTTCTAAACTGATTTAATGGGTAGCTGCCACCAGGTTCTGTACAACGAAAAGTCTTTCTCTGAGTTAGCTAACTGAACCAGGCCACTGGGGGTTAACAGTGGGAATACATAGCCAGAATTTTTCCCTCCATGGCATCTGTCCTTTAGATCCAGTCTAATTATTGACTTAGACTGAGCTCTCCCGGTACACAAACAACATCTGCATCAAAGCCTGGGCAGAATAGCTGGAGTGCTCAAACTGACACACTACCTTCTTGCACACCACCTTCTTCACGTGAACTTCACATCACTTTTGATAATATAAAAGCACTACAGAAAGAGTACTCCAAAATCCTCAAATACAAAAGGAGGATCAAAATGAAAAGAAATATAGTTGCACAGGTCAAAGACCTAAAATAATTCAGCATTTTGCTCCTGAACAGGATTTGGAGTAACAGAATCGCTTGCTTCCTCAGTACTCCTGCTTTCACTGAAAATCTGCAGCTTTTGCAAAAATGTCCAACAAAAATAAGAATCCCTATCTTGAGTGAACATTGTGTACACGGACTTTTGAATTGCTGTTGGCATTCAGTTCTTCACTAGTATCTCTGGATCGTGTTAATTGTTGCTATTCTTAAAACACCTGAAAAAACCAAGAGTTTAATGAATTTACAGAACTACCTCACAATAAGAGCAGTGTGTTCCAATTGCCAGTATCCTGACAAGCTGTCCATTCCTGTGCACCACTAAGAATTGCTCCCTATTACGTAAACAGCAGGCTCCATCTTTTTAACATGTTTCCTAAAGGGAGATTTTAGAAATGAGCTACACAGTGAAGTCCTTTACCATAAGCATATTTACCTTTCTACTGGCTTACCAGTGCGGTATCAGACAAATGGTGCATTACTCACCATGTCTGTTTTTACCTGTTTTTTTGCAAACACATTCCCAGTTCTGTTTACAGTAGCCAAGGATTACTGTGTTGATTTTTGAGTAGGAGTAACACATGCTGAGAAAGGAGAATTCCTTCATTAAGGATCTGATTGCAGGATGAGGGCTTATACATAAAATACACCAGAACACGGATGAATTGATTTCACTAGGACTCCACAATGGTTTGGACTGCAGGAGCAAGGCTTCCATTTTATTATTTTTATGCTTCCTTTGCTAATTTTAGCTTTTTAGTATTTCATTTACATATAGTGTGCTTGAGCATTTCCAGATTCCTGCAAATTTCTGATAAAAGGTCATCCTAAACCTATCAAACTAGAGCAGACCTTTCTAATCGTCTCTCAGAAGAATGAGAGAGTAGGGCTCACTGCCTTACAGGCTGCATCTGCACTGCAATTAGGAGATATGACTGCAGTATGTTAGATATACTTCAATTACACTTAATTTTGTTAGCCTCATGTAACAAAACAGTTGAAATACAGAAACACGGATGTCACTGTAGGCAATTAATTTGCGTAAGCATCCAATGTAAAACAAAACGAGCCTGCACACCCCTAACCGAGGACTATGTTACCATAGCTTTACTACTGCTGTTACATGAACTGGTGAGATTAAAGCTAGCACAAGCGTGTCTATGCAAGTTGTAATAATCATGCATCTGATTGCAGTGTGCATACAGGAGGAAAAGCATTTTGCTTGTTTTTCAGATCTAGTGTTCTGTGGAAACAGACGTGTAAAAAACCGAGAGCTACCACTGCAAAATCATGTTAATGTGAATACGGAGATGGCAAAATAATCTCCTTCTCTTTACTCTCAATAAGCCTGATGCTTCTTGGGATCTGCTGCACAGGCCTTGGAGTAAGACCTTTCAGTAATTCAAGAGACAACTAAAAGCAGGCACTCAGTGCAGGACAAGTCTGCATATGATCAGCAAAGATTATTTCATAAAAAGATAAATTCTACAGTTCTATTGTTAAACAGATGCCTGAGATGAGAAACGCAGAGAAGACTGACAGCGCAACAAAAACCAGTGTTAGTCTATTTTGAATTACCAGGAATGTAACCTGAGAGTTATTTACTATGGTAAGAGGAGTGTATTTCTAAACTCTGAGTTGGTACATGGTATTTTGTTGTGTTTGATTTAAAAGACTCCAAAATATTGGGAAGACATATGAGAAAACATAAAAGACAAATTCTGTTGCAACGCCAAGATGAAAAGCAAAATTGTATGAGATTTTCTTTTTAGTCATTCTACCCTTGAAAAGATTCATTCACTCATCACTATGATATTTCAAATTTAAGTGATGATAGAGCTGGCAATTAGAACAACAGCCTGGCCTCTGAAAAAGAAAATGAAAGCACACTAAAAAGCTAAAGGAACTTTTTATTTAACAGAAAACCATGAAAAAAATTATTTTCAGGACCATGTCATGACTGATCAGCAACACTGTGTTACTTTACTCAAATAGAGTCCTTGCACTCTGCTGCCCTTGTCTGATACACAAGACTCCTTTACATATGTTTGTGCACTTTCAGTGCTGGATTACATACTAAAAGCCTTAAACTCATATTTAAACTCTCAACGTTGAGAAAGACTCAAAAGTAAGTGAGGTCATATTGATACAAATGTAAATACAATTTTTGTACTGGGATAGGTGCATAATGAAAACTAACTGACAGTGTTGATAGTCGAAGTGTTGTAAAGCTTAACGACACTCAGTAGAAGTGTCCTTAGCATTCCAAAAAAATAGTTTTCTACATAATACACAAAGTTTAAAATGACAAGCCAGAAATACTGGAAAAACAAAAGACAATTCAATGGTTTGAAAAAAACCCACCACAAACCCAAAAAAGCAACCCACCTATCAATGAACATATTAAACCAAATGGTATTTCATAAAAGCTCCAAGTGACAGTGTAAGTGTAACGATTCTCAATAAAGAAAAAAAAGGCATACACAGTACAGCTTAGAGCATCCTCTAAGATGTTAGTTCCTCACTGTAAACAAGCTGGATATACATTTAGCAGGAGGACCAACAAATGTCAAGAAATGCCCCACGGTGTTATATCACTTAAAATTTAATTCCATGTGTAGTTATTGTAGGTACTTCATTTTAAAATTAACTGCTGAAAAGAGGTGAGAGAGAAACACACACCTTTTGCCTGAGGTTTATGCATTGTAAATCCACATCTTCTTTTAAATGTTATTTATAAAACGAGAGCAACGACAAAGAAAAGCAGCCAAGGAAAGGAAATCAACAGCTTTCAAGCATCTCACACAGAATGGTTACATTTTCTTTAAATCATATAAATGACTTCTTTCAGAGATCAGAAGGATACGGGAATATGCTTCTAATAAACAGAAGAAATGCATTCAGTTCCAGCAAATTGAATTCATACCAGCAAGCCTCATGCATTAGTTGACAAAGAGAAAATGGTAAGGCTTACCATGCAGCTTAACAGACCAAAACAAACAATTTTTTTACAGGAATAGCTTTCCTGAACTAGTCTTAATAGAAAACAAAAATATTTAGATGATTCTGATTAAAAATTATTCTGACATATGGCTGATGCATACAATTAATTATGAAATAAAGAAATGCAATAATTAATTAATTTGAGTATCCATGCAAATACTGGATTACAAACTTTGCTGTTTATGAATGTAACATCAGGCAAGAAAAGATCCATAAATCTTTACAGCTATTCAGGTTTGTTTTCTGCCTCTGTCTTCTAGCAAAGATGGAAATGAGGGTAGCCTGCAATGTTCTTAATGAGTTTGGCACTGTTTCTGTAAGCAGATAAGCTAACGCAGATCTCTCAGCCTTTACAGAGGCTAAAATATTTACCAGTATGTCCACTTGCAAGAATAAGGCCTTATGCTTTAATCTATCTCCAGTTCAGAACTATTAATTCATTTCTCAGAACTGCATTAGGAGAAGGCAGAACTGACAGTTCAAAACTTGAAATAACTTTTAAAACAGCTGAATAAAAAGGTAAGCCTGTGAGCTTATTCTTTTAAGGTTTCTCAAAAAACACGTATGACATACCAGTGTAATAAAAATTAGACTGTAATTGTTCCATTATTAGAAGATTGTAAACAGCAGCCACTGTACCCAATAGAAGACCAAGACAAAATGAAGTATTATTAAATACAGTAATCTACTGCATTTTAATCAAGTTTGTTATACTGTGTACTGCTGCCTATGCTGAAATCCCATTGAAAAAACACAAGTCAAAGCCCAGGTGCGCTACTGTATTACTTAAACAGGTGAACATTCCTTTGGAGGAGAAAACACAGTAATTTAAGAGGCCTGCTGATGCCAGACATGCATTATCAGATCCAAGCAACTGCTCTGTGAGAATGGTTAGGCAGACATGGAGATCTGAGCTGGACAGGGCTGCACAGTATTCCAGCTAGTGAAATTACTTTGATATCAAAAAGTCATCACCCGCCAAATGAGGGGTTTCTAGATACCTTAAAACTGTACCATCATCATTTCCTATATAAGTGGTTGCAGTTACAGAAAAATAGCCATACGGAGTTATTGTAGCATTAGACTTCTGTGTGTAAGTACACCATTAGGTTTCTCTGTGTAGATTAGGCCTAAAACGCTGTATTTTAGGCTGGAGTATTTCGGATTTTATTCCCTGATAGTATCAGAGCTTTTTAAAGAGAGGAATCTGGTATGCTTTGGGAGTTTACATTTGTCCTACATTGCTATACCCAATTTTCAAAACAAAATCTTAACGGTTTTCTAAACATATTGTTACGCAGGAGACACGCTAGTTAATTTAAAGAATGCTGTTTCTTGGCACAGGTAAGACTGGTGCCTTTTGTCCATGTTTACTCTTTGTGTTTTTGCTTGTTCTGTCTCCAGACAATTTCCCATGTCCTTCCCAGAGAAGTGGTAAGTGAGGTTTATTTCTTGTTTTTTAAGAGAAGTTGTAAATACTACCAGATTCTGACACAGGACATAAAAAGTATTTTTTTTTTCCTTTTTTGCTTTTTGCTTTTAGGCAAACTAAACTCAACCGTGTCTTTTAGCTGGGGAACTCAAACCTACATTCAGAATTATTTCAGCTGTGATCCAATACGTTTCTCCACAGAGGCAGGTTCCCGTGCCAAAACAAAGCACGGCTCAAATCACAGGCCCACGAAAAGGCCAGAGGACACTGAGCAAACCTGCCTGCAAAAGCCGTCAGCACTCGAGTGTCAAGAAGTGCGAAGCCTGTCCATCATTTTGCCCATTCGCCAGCAAGCACAACATGCGGAGAAAGATATAGATCGCCAGTGTAGACAGAAATACGTTGCTTCCCCCCCCCCCCCCCCCCGACACAGAAAAGTGTTTTACTGGTCCAAATGTATTCTCCCTTCACTTTCTTACAAGCAGAGTAAGCCAGCACACGGCAATTGCTCGGTACAGCCAAAGCTATTAAGAACCCACGATATTTATTCTTCTGGAAGAACGGCTGGACTAGCGATGCGTTTTTAGAAAATACTTCGCCGTGCGAAACGCCAGTGAGACGCCAAGTCCTGACCCATGGCACAGATGGCAGAAGCGGCCGCCGCCGGCCAAGCGCCCGGGGGTCCCGGCGGGGACAGCGGCGACCCAGCGCGGCGGGAAGTTCCCCCTCCCCGCCGCCGCGCCCCCCACCCGGGGGCCGGCGCGGCGCCCACCGCCGGCGGGGCGGGGCGGGACGGGTGGTGACGGGACACGACGGGACGGGACACCCCCACGCCCCAGCGGCCCCCGCCCCGTCCCGCCGCCGGCAGCCTGGCCCCGACTTGCGCCTCAACTCTCCCGCCGCGCCGCCAGCCTGCCCGCCCCCACCCCCCCCGGCACGCCCCCCTCACCGGCGATCCTCAGGCAGGTCTCCGGCCCGGCGGGGGGCGGCTGCCGCCGCTCCGCCTCGCCCCCCGCCGCCCGCGACGCCGCGCCCCGAGTTCTCTTCAGAGCTGGCGGCGGCGGGGCTGCGCGGCGGCGGGCCTCGGCCCAGCTCTTCCGCTTCATGGCGGAGGCGGCCGCGCCGCTACGGTGGGTGCGAGGCGGCCCGCCTCATCCCCGCCGCGCCGCGCCGCTCCCCGCGGGGCTCGGGCCGCCGGAGGGGAGGGACCCCGCGCCGACGACGCCGACGACGCCGACGGCGGCGGCGCCTGACGCGTCTCCCCGGACACCGCCCCCTCCCACCGCCCCATGCACCTACGGCCCCCCCGCCCCGAGCTGGCGGCAGCTCCCGGCCACCTCCTGGCACGCACCCCCCCCCCCCCCCCCGCCGCCTCTGATTGGGTCAGCGCGGTGTGGCGTCACCAGCGCAGAGGGATGGGGACGGTGATGTCATAGTGGCCACTGTAACAGGTGGGCTGGGGGACCGCGGCTGGGCGCCGCCGGTCCACCACGTCCCCTTCGGGGCCACTGGCGGCCGGCGAGGCCCTCGGCGCCTCCCCCCTGCCTCGCCCGCCCCGCTGAGGGCTGCTGACGTGGCGCCGGGCTTCTCCCGGAGAGAGGGGTGGTGGTGACAGCGTGACGGCAACGCCGCTGTCGGGGGTGCGAGGGCCCCGGCTGCGCCTGAGCCGGCTCCCGCGGGCGGGCCGGCAACGCTGGCGCTGGCGTAAAGCCGCCGCCTTTGGGAAAGCGCGTTCCCAGTGGCGTTTCTCGAGGCGTCGCGGTCTTCGAGGTGCCTCTCCCGACACATCCCACGGGAGGGTCCCAAGGGGACGTGACACAGTGTGAGGCCAACTGAAACCGGTCCAGGACGCACCGTCTTCTGCTCTGAACGTGAAGCGGATTTATGTGGAAAGCTAAAACAGTTGGGCGTGCAGCTGCTTTTCGGACACAGTGATACTTTAAAAACACACCATTATTCTAAGTGAGCGTTGAAATAAATGAAGCTAGTAGTTAAAACTTCAGAAAACTGCTCCCTCCCCACCTCTGTCTAATTGGCCATGACAAAAGCCCTTGCTGAAGTAATTCTACTGTCGTCTTGAGTATGTGGTCAGTGTTCATCTCCCACTGGTTTCCACCTTTCACTGCATACCTTTTTTTAAATACTTCTAAATAACACCAGAGACCAAAAATTCTGCTGACACTTCAAAAACCGTTTCTCCCATGGTTGAATGTGCCCGTCATTCTTCCCATTCATTATGCACGTGGGAATCATTGTCTCGCAGGGCACCGGCGAACTGGGTGAAGCTGTGGCCAGACGGAAAATGCAGGGCCAATGCCCTAACCAAGATTGCTCTTCTACTGAATCCTCCTCTCTGTCATCTTCCCTCTTTTTGTTTGTCTGCGCTTCACGAATCTTTCTGAAGACGTGATTTTGCTGGTATAACACAGAGGCTGTGGTATGGTTCCTGTCAGTATTGAAATGGTGAGGGTGGATGACTTCAAGCTACAGAGCCATCAAACTACAACTGAAGTCATTCCAATCCCTTCTAAGAGTCCACAGTTCTTGTAGCTACAGTTAGTTTTACTTAATGTATTAGCGGCATTCCCACTATATATAGTGTATATTATTTGAATTCTACTGAAAGCAAAACAAGCAGAAAAACAGCTAGCCAAACACTTCCTTTAAAATCAAAAGCACACAGAACATGAAAGTCAAATGATTGCAAAACGAAAGTGGAACTAGAGCAGCGTCCTTGGCAGTGATGGTCAGGTGAATGAAGCAGAGTGGGAGCACTACAAATAAATTGAATATTTATCATTCTTTCTCTTTGAAAATAATTTACGTTTTCTGCGTTTCTTGTCTTTGTTTTACAAACCTAAGACCGGTTTTCTAGCTTGCTTTCTGCTATGGTATAAATAACACAGAGGCAGCTGCATTCCGGAGTTTCCGACATAGTCAAAAATCCCGGTGAGCTGCGGGCGCCCTGGAGGGAGGGGCAGCTCCTTATTCATGAATGTAGGGACCGTGGTTCATGAAAAGAGGATTTTACGCCTCTGTGCGCCTCAGCTGCCGGTCCCAGTCTGTTATGCCAAGTTCTGAGGAAGCCTCTGGGCAGCTCTGAAATCAGGAGGGTTCAGAGTTTGCACATGACTACTTTTAGCCTTGTGCCGAGTGGTGTTCAGTCAAAGCGGGGAACTGAACACAGTATTTTTACATTAATTTCTTCTAAACACACCGTATCAAAATGTGTATGTAATTAATAAGGTGCTAAGGCATAGTACCTTTAATGGAATTACATTGCTCAGTATCATTATGTTTCTTAAGCAAGCCTTTTATTTTTCGTCAAGGAACACTGCATTTAATTTCACATGCTCTTAATGGTGTAGAGCTCTCCGGAGCTCGCTCTGGGCCTGCCAGTGACCTTAATGGATGCAAGGACAAACCTCCTCAGAGAATAACTATTTTACAATTGCATTAGTGTTAAAGCTTAAAAGGGGAGAGAATTTGCAGGCGAGATATGTGTGAATAGTAGCATTTTACAGTGAAGGCCAAAGATCAGAAACTGCAGAGGAAGATATGCTCCTCCATAAATCTCCGACAATCTTTTAAAATTGCTAAAAAGAAGGGGCTCGTGGATGAAAGAGGGCACATACATCTGCTTTAATGAAAGCAATAGATTCTGAACATAAACATTTCTAGAAAAATGGGTAATACGAAATCTGACAACTGAAAACCAAGATGCTGTTGTCCTTAGCTCAGCTGTCTAGGACGGAAATAACTAAGGACTTTTTTTCAGAGACCTCTTGCTCTGAGAGAAACTGCATACATACAAGGGAGAATATTCTGCTACAAATCTTCATAGGAAAACAAGTTAATTGACTATGGCCTACTCCAAAACTGTCAATCTGATCAGAAATATGTTTAGGACCTCTCCCTGGTTTTACAGATCCACCTATTTGTATGACACAAAAGAATTGCAGACAGTGGATGTTGTATTTAAAATATTTATTTAAAACTATAAAATGCATTTCATAATGTGTGCCAGCGGCAGATGCAAAAGTAGGCATAAGCTTAAGTCCCAGTGTTCAAAATTGTGGTATTTCAAGATACGTTTTAATACAAGATCATCACATGGTGCTGGAAGCTTTAAAACATCACTGAGAAGTATTGGATTGAAAGCCACTGTGAGCTGCTGAAGGCAAGAATCCCAAGTTCTTCCTGAGCAAAACCAGATTTTTTAGTTTAGTCCGTCTTGAACAAAGATTTTTAAAATATACTAGCAAGATTGTCTGATGAGGAAATAATAACCTACAGGATTTTTTGCAATAAGCCTCAGTTGCGTTTTAGTTTTTGTTATCTTACACACAATGGAAATAGCACTTTCGTGTCCATCTTCAGTGCCAGGTAGGTTATTCTGTGCTCTGGTTTTCTAGATAAGGTTTCAGACGTCCCGTAAAGACACAACAGTACCAATGCTGGTGGGAATTCGCTGGTGAATTGTTATTGTAGAGCACAAACAAAAAAAACCATATATTGTGTCAGTGTCATATGTCAATAATCTGAGGTCGGTTTGTGAAATTTACTGTTTTAACTCCTGCCAGCTGCAAAACTGTGTTAATGGGAACATGATCCAGCCTGCTTTTATCAAGGTGCAAAAAATGAACTTCATTGCCTGGAATGGAATGAGAATAACATGTAAATAGTTGAATAAAAGATTTATTTATTCAAAGACACAAGTGAATCAAAGAAGTATTCTGATTTCCTACTAGTTCTTGTACAAATGTGTACTAGCTCTAGATACTGTATTTTAAACAATGACAAACATTTTTTCTATAGAAGCAAGGAACATTGAGGCATCTAACTGAATTATATCTGCTGTACAGGATGTTTCCTAATGATCTGATGGGATGACTTTGTCATGTTGCAGCCCTCCCTTCATGCATTACTCCTCTACTAAAACTGCATTAAATGCCTAGAATCAAATGTGAAAGCAGAATGTAGGTGAACACCACGATGTCAAAAAAACCCCTCCAAACTTTGAGGCGGTTGTTCCATCAGCACTCCTATCAATTTCTGCAGGTCTGTGATCAGCTTTGTGCCACCTCTGTGGGAGGTGGGAGTAAGCAGTGACACTTCCACAGGTTCCTTCAGCCAGCAAAATCACAGAGTTGAACACAAGACTGTCTCCTCGGGATCCACAGAAACAGCAGCTGAGATGGTAGCGTTAAAGTAAACAGCTGAAGGAGAAGACTGTAACTTTCACACAAAGCAAAGAAGCTCACCTGGTCCTAAAATCAAAGCTCCTCCCTGCTGAGCAGGGTCTCCTTGAAAATCAAAAGCTGGGCCAGTCATTGCTCTCCACATACTCCTAATGCTTCCCAGGACCGTGTTTGATTTCACATGAGGGCTCCGCACTAAACAAAATGGCAAAATACTTCTTTTCTAGAAATACAAAAGTATATAAGAAGAACAACAAAATCCAACAGCTGCTATTAATAGTTTAGAGTTTCCGGATTACCAGCATTTTGACAAAATACAGCCTACGAGAGAGGGTCTGGTGGGCAACTGCCTATTTACATTGTGATCATACTATTTTATCAGGGTGTTCTTATTTTGTTCTGTGTAAGTCCAAAAACGGTGAGAAAATTATTCTTACCTGATACGTTATTACCTTCACCTCTTTTCATGCCAAGCGTTTTATAAATTTCCCTTTGTGGATCTACATACATTTCATGTGTATACCCAGTTAAACTGCAAAAGGGCTGCAAAATACATACATACAAAAAAAGTAATATTTTTAAGGTTAATACAGTAATTAGTTAGGATCTACTGACAGCGGAAATAATACTGACACCCCACCACTCTCCCCGATTTGGAAACCTGTGGATTTGTCATGCCAAACTAAAGGCCAAAAATTTTTAGCCCCAAAGCTTTTACTAAAACAAAGCTTCCAGTGAAATCAAGACAACATGTTACCTTAGCAAGCCCCAGTGGTTTTTAAACTGAAAATTTTAGTTATTTGCTTTATTCATGTAGTACTATTAGAACTGCTTAACGAAAAAGTGTAATGTCCTCTTTCTGTGGTTGCAAATGACCATCTTTTCACTCAGAGCAAAATCCCTCAATGCAGACCATTAAGACACAATAGAGGATACAGTGTATTTAATGATTACTTTATTTACCTTGATGTGATGATAAGATGACTGTCCAATAACTATAAGCCTCACATTTGCTTCCTAGAACAGAACATGGATATTGAAACTGTAAAGAGGAACTTGGTGTTTCTGCATGGCTGCAAAGCATTAGCAGAATCTGGTGTCCTGAGTTAATGATCACAATGCACCGAGTTAAAATTATTTGAAATTAACATCACTTACATGTTTGGAGCCTGCACCTTTGTCTATCACCCACAGTTAGCAGCTACATTAATGCGTTAAGTGAAAAATTATTTTTAAAGATAACTTTTAAGTTACAGATGTATAAACTTTAAGTTTTCTGTAGCATTAGTAGCATCATCTTTTCAGTTGATTGCAACCTGCTATGATTTTGAAAATTCAAAAATTCCACACAGTTGCACCTGCATCTAAAGAAGCAGCATGCAAATATTGGTGCATATACAAGTACGTCTGTGACTTACATACACAGACGCTTATTAATAGATAGAACTTGCATCTGCATGTACTGCTGTCTTTTGCAGGTGCAACATTAAATCTGAGTCTAAAATAGAGGCCAAAACTTCAGCTCATTTAGATGCCAATAAAACAGTTAATAAAATCGAAGGTTTTAATATTAGGGTGTAATACTTGCCTTTCCCATATAGAATAATTTTGCTTGTTATGAAAAGAAGCCCTCGTAAAAACAGAGTACTCACACTAAGAAAAGGATGGATGGTTTTGATTCTCTGTATACATTTATTTGAGCAGCCGAATTAAGAAAATGCTGTTTTGAGTAACATTGATTGAGCAGTTTAGAAAAATCTGTCCTGAGAATAGGAGTTGCCAAAGAAATTGCCCCTTTTCATCCCCAAGCTCCTAGTCCATCTAAGGCTTGCTGTCAGCAAGGAGCTGAGTCTCTGTCATCGGCTGTGCTGCTGTTGGGAATAAAATATGACAGAATTTCAATCAGCAGCCTAGAAGAGACAGACTGACCTTCCACATTTAGCAGGGGATCATTGTATTTCCTGGTATCTCCTACCACCCAACAAATACCCGTCCATAGCAACCCCTGCCCACTCCATTTCTCCTTTCTGTCACTATGTCACTCCTGTTTGTGCAGCTGCCTGGAGAACAGGTCACACAACTTATGCAGCTTACAAATAACCATAGAAAAAGAGCCTATTTTTAATCCAGATCAATTTTCTGATCTTGTTCCACGCACAACCATCAGTCAGCTGTACCGGCATAATGGAAAGGGCAGTAGTTAAGTTAGTGGTCAGGAGAAGACAGCTGCCCAGGCCACTACTAATACCAAAAGGAATGCCTGTCAGGTGGTGTTTAACTGTTCATAACACAACAGAAAAAACAGCACCAAGCTAATAGGGCAAGGAGAAATAATGCTGCTGCAACAGAGCATGTCGCGCAATAAATCCTTTCCTGTGTCTCCTAGGCAGATACATTATGGCTATTGTCGCAAACAACGAAAGCGCTAACTTTCTTCTGAGCCTTTTTTTGATTCCCAGAAGATTTAAGCCTCATGCAAGCTTGCAGCAGGACGTAACGAATCTGCTCGACTGCAGCAACGCCATGTACATACTAAGGGCAGAGTACTTACTTGTAAAAACGCCTTGGGGACTTTTGCCAGGTCTTCTACATACTCTTTACAGGTGTAACATAAAAAATTCTGCAACATAGCCAGTTGGATGTGTCAGAAACAGACATAATTGCATAGCAATGAAGCATCAGATTCTGACTTCTTCCATAAACCATTTTGGAAGTGATCAGGAACAGGGAACAGGAAGGATTGAGGTTCTTTGCAGTCACCAAATTTGGATTAGGATCCTGGTTTAATCCAAGCCTGAACAAGGACACGGGGCTTGGGGCCTTGCTAATATTTTTACCTTTGGATATTTTAGGAGTGCGAGAGCTGGCTTGCCAGCTGGGAAATCAGGGAACAGGACACTTGTTTTCCTCAACACACGGCTGGGGAATTATTTTCTTTCAGGGAAATACTGTATCATTTGACCAAAGAACCGGGGTTCTTGGACACAGAGCTGACCCGCTTTCTATCTTCCTTTCTCTCTGATCCAGCCCGGCTCGTGTCAACTCCCCGCTCCCCCTCCTCCGCCCCTTTCCCAGCCACGCTGGGCCTCCCCGCGCGGAGCCTGTTTGGGCTCCAGGCCGGCGAGCCAACCTTCCCGGGCAGCCGCTCCCTCCTCACCCGCACGAACACCACGATCGCTTTTTGCTCCCCGTACAGGGCCTTGAAGGGGAGGCTCCTCCCGTCCGCGTCCACCACCCGGCAGCGGGCGGCCTCCCGCAGCTCCCCCGGCTCCGGCCGCTGCCCGCAGCCCCGCGCGCTGCCGACCTGCCGCGTGACGGGGGGCGCCGGCGGCCCGGCCATGGCCCGCTGCGGCCCCGCCGCCTCCGCCTGGCCTGCCCGGCCGGGGACGGGGGAGGAAGAGGAGGGCGGAACCGCAGAGGAAAGCTCGGGGGCTGTGTGAGCGGGAGGAAGTGCCGGGGCCGAGCGGGAGGGCGTCGGCTGCCTCCCGTGCCTGGAGGAGGCCGGGGTGGGGAGCGCAGCGCTGCGCGCCTCTCGCTTAAGGAGGAGGCGGTGGGTTGAGGCCCTTTGGGTAAAAGGAGAGAGAAATCCGCTGCCAAAATCGCCGGTGGCAGCCAGAATGCACTTTGTGCCTGGAAAACTTAACCGAATCAAACCGAGCCTCCCAGAAACGGTGTGCAAACCGAAGCAGTGGCGTTATTATATAGTCTCGAGGTCAGGGTTCGCTTCGCAGGATGCTACAGCGTTTCGGAGGACTGTGAGCCAGCGGGGAAATACTGTTCTCGAGGAACTGCCGAGCTGCTGTGTCAGAAGAAACAGACCCAGTGTCCTAATTGAAGTAAAAGCAGACCTTCATGGGACGTTGGCAGGTGAATAGCAGAGGGTGCTGAGCAGTGCAAATGCTCATCCAGGTGTATCAAGTGCAGGCAGAAATGAGTGAAGGGAACAGGTCTTCTTCAAAGATTTTTGTTCTAGAAAAAAGAAACAAACACTAGACAGTTGAAGAGTATCTTTGTCTCTTGGGTTGTTGTGCTAGCTGAAAGCTTATGAGGAGGAGAGCACTTTCCTTTTCTTAGTGGGCAGAAGAAAAGAAGTATCAGAGGAAATAGGAATGGGGGGGACCTCCAGAAGTCATTCGCCTTTATGAAGCGCTCTGATGATGTTAGTTCCAGGGTGTCCTTTGGCAAACTGTCCCAGTGTTTATAATACTAACGTTATTCAACCTTATATTCCCTGTACTTTGGGTTAAGCCCATTGCTTTTATATTACTGGGGGTGAGCACATAGAACAGGTTAATCCCCTTACTGCTACCACTTTTCAAGTGTGCACAGACTATTGCTATGTGGACTGCAATCTTCTGTTTCCTAGACTAAATCTTTTTTTTTTTTTACAATTCTTTCTTCTCATAGGCCATGTTTTCTAAAATTTCTAGAATACAGATTTTGTAGCTTCCTCTGGATTTTCTAGATGGTTTCTGTCATTCCTGGACTTCATTGCCTAAAACTAGGCACAGTATTTTAGCTAAGTGTTAGGTTTTCTTCATATCTTGGGTCTGCACATCCACTTGAACATGCTGGCATTGTGTTTGTGCTTTTTTCATTTTCGACAGCACAGTTTTATTGACTGCCATTCAGCCCGAGAGCCACTATCACTACCAGCTGCTTTGCTCCAGACTTTCCCTAAAAGGGGGTGCATTACCACCATTTCTCTTACAATGCTCGGTGAAAGAAATTCTCTCTAACATCACAATGTCTGAAAAGTCAAGTTAGCGCTGTGTAAGACATTTACACAGGATGATACAACGTAGTTGGCCCACTGGTTGGGATACCTCCCAGCTTTGTTTTAAAACTCTTGCCAAAAAGACCTTCAGGACACGTAAGGTCCTTTGTACCATGTCAACAGCAAAGACAAGTCAGCTCTGCATTATCAATAACAACATGAGGCAAAGGGATCCCTGGCTGATAAACTCTTTACAAGTTTCCAGCACATACAAACAGGTGAAACTACCCAGCCACTAGTATAGCCCTGTTGTTTCAGGAACGAATATTCATGATATGGATTGTCGTGGTTTAGTCTCAGCTGGCAACTAAGCGCCACACAGCCGCTCGCTCACTCCCCCCAAGGTGGGATGGGGAGAGAATCGGAAAAGTGAGAAGACTCGTGGGTTGAGATAAAGACAGTTTAACAGGTAAAGCAAAAGCCGCGTGAGCAAGCAAAGCAAAACAACGACTTCATTCACTACTTCCCATTGGCAGGCAGGTGTTCAGCCATCTCCAGGAAAGCAGGGCTCCATCACGCGTCAATGGTTATTTGGGAAGACAAACACCATTACTCCGAATGTCCCCCGACTTCCTTCTTCTTCCCCCAGCTTTACATGCTGAGCATGACGTCATATGGTATGGAATAACCCTTTGGTCACTCGGGGTCAGCTGTCCCGGCTGTGTCCCCTCCCAACTTCTTGTGCACCCCCAGCCCACTCACTGGTGGGGCGGTGTGAAGAGCAGAAAAGGTCTTGACTCTGTGTAAGCACTGCTCAGCAGTAACTAAAACATCCCTGCTTTATCAACACTGTTTCCAGCACAAATCCAAAACACAGCCCCATACTAGCTGCTATGAAGAAAGTTAACTCTTCCCCAGCCAGAACAAGCACACGGATCCAGCTTGTGGCTTTGCCAGGTTAACTGTGATCATAATAGTAATACTTTGCTGAGCTAGCAAATCAGTGTTTGAATGTTAGCAAAGCACTTCTTGTGTATTTGCCTATGGCTGTGTACTTCAAGGACTAATCTTGCAGTCCAGTATGCCCTCACAATGACTTTGATTTAAAAGGCAATGAGCTCAAATCGGTAAAAAATTTCTGAAAACTGTGAAACTTACATTCTGCTGGATAAGAATTTGGGTGGTATTAATTCCCCATTGTTGCTGTCATCAAGCTTCTTTTTTCACTTAACAGTTGCCTATATATTGTGCTGTCAGACAGTTTTCTTCAACCAGCAGCCTGTGAACCAAATGTGGGCTGTGTAGCACTGCTCTATGGCCCCTCAGTAGTAGTGATGGGAATGGCCTGCCTAACCTTGACTACCGCAAGACTTAGCAAAGCAGGGACAACTGGCCACTTCTGAAGTGCTTTCTCCTCGTCTTGAGGCTGAAGTGGGCAGGCTGGGCACATAACCTTGCTGTGTTACAGCTGCAGTAAAACCACGGGGTAGCACAGACTGTGTTGGGCAGGGCCCAGGGGCACTTGGTCTTCAGTGTAGCTTGGGGAAGACCCTCGTCATTGCAGCTGAAAATCAGAGCCTGCGGCAGTCGTACCACTACAGGGGATCTGCTGCCACAGCCTCTGAGTGGGGACACAGATAGGCATGAGCCTGCTGATGAAAAGACTTGGGCAGGGTGGTGTCACAAACTCAAAGGACACTGTCCCAGCTCAGTCTGTGCATAGCAGACCTTGTGCCTGGAGTCCAGAGAGGTCTTTCTCACTTGGTTTGAAATGAAATCTCTGACGAGCCCAGCCTGGCTGGGAGAGCTGGTAAACATTCCGACTAAGCCGATCAAGACTGCCTGCAGACCTCACTCTTTTATGCTTTTTGGCCTCTGTAAACTAGCTGAAGAACCATATCCTTAACACCTGGTTTCAACAGTATACAATTGAGGAATAGCAACTTTCTTCCAAGGATGTTCGCCAAAGCATTCTCTAAAGTCCCTCAAACAGTGTGGTTCTAATTTTTGATGGAGATTCTTAAGTGTTGCTAGAATAGAAGTATAAATTGCTGACACCCCCAGTTTTACAGAGAAAGAACAGAGGTGAAGGCAGTTGGACACTGACATGTCCTCTGAAAGAGGAAACACTCAAAATTAGCAGTTGATTTTGAAAGTCGAAGCGTAAAGCCTTTCATTTATGTATGCTTAACAAAAATACAGATGTCAGTTCCACTGACTTAGATGGGAAGAAAGACTCCATATCTGCTGATATTCTGGACAGTACTGACTGTCTAAGAGTGCAGTCTACTAAAACCATACAACTCTTCAATGTGAGCTGTGATTTGGGAAACTTCCCCTTCTTTCTCTTCTCCTCTTTTCTTTATAGCTCTTAAATATAGAAATGTTGATAACTCAAAAAATGTAGTCATCAGAGTGATATCTTTTTTAGTGTCTTAAGGAGCATCAATTAGTACATTGGCATTATTAATCACGATGTAACATTCAAGATGCAAGTCACTTTCTTCACTGCAGTGCAATTTACAGTTGTAAAGAGAAACTTAGCTAATATTTAATTAATGAAGAGTTGGGTTACTTTGTGCTGTGGATAGGAAATTCAGATTACTGACATTTCAAGAGGAAGAAAAATAATTACATACAGATGTGGAGTAATTTCTTTGTTCTGTATTGACTAGTGAAACAAAATTCCAGCTGTAATGATGCAACCTGAATTCCTTTATTTACAACAGCTGAACAAAATATCTGACAAGAGAGGCGTGGCCTACATCAATAGCATAAACACTGTCTAAGGTATGTGGTGTGTATTTGTAAAGCAATATCTTATCAATTTGCTGCAAGATGTATTGTTTATTTAGCACAAGTATATTTGTTGTTCTTTTTTATCTAAGTATTATTTAAGTAGAGATAACATGGTTATTACTTACCAGCTAAAAATAAATTAGTGTTTACAATTCCAGAGTAAAGACATCATGCTAAGTGCTAGCTAAGAATGAGTTGGTTTTAAACTGTTGTTGTAATTAAAAATCGGTAAAATGTGTACTGTCCTGTAGATAAGAGGCTTTTTCCTTTATGGCTGCCCTTCGTTGTTTCCTTAGTGTCATGAAATACCAGGGGTATGCTAGACTTCTTGGCATAGGGTCATGGGACTGATTCTCCTGATCAGCAAGGGGAATCATTTGCAGCCTTGAAAGTCATGTTATGAAGGCTGGCTTCATCTCCATTTTTTCTACCTGGTATGTGCTCTCTATGTCCTGATGTGGTTTCTCTTTAGTTTTACTTTCTATTTTTTTGCTGAGGGAGGAGATATACAGTTGCAAAACTTGCCTAAGTTTTGCACTTTGCTTTTTCATTCCTTTTAAAAACAATTCAAGATTATTTACAAGACTAAGGGCTTTGTAAGTCTGGTTGCAGTGTCAGTATGCGTTGCATACTGATTAACTTTTGTTCCACAACACAAAAAATGTAAATATTATTAAAAATCTGCTCTAATACTTCAGTGATTATACTGACATACAGAGAAAAATTTTCTCCTGTTATATTTGGCATATTTAGTTTTGTAATACAAACCCTACAGAGAGAGCAGTAACTACAAACTTCACTACACAACAAAATGTAACAATAGTAAGTGAAATGCCCACACTTTGGTTAATATAGCCTCAAGGCGTAAAAAAAGCCTTTAATGCATTTAGTAAGAGCTGTCTGTATTTGATCTATTTTTGTTTTGCAGCTACCTACTCTGTGTGCTGAAAATGAAAAACAGAGATGACCATCTCTATGTCAAGAATAGTACATTATATGTGAAGACGCTGTTTAGTTGCTTTAAGTGCCACTGGTATGAATCTTTCTTTAAAGAACTAAAAGGAAGCAAGCCTCTCACCTGAAGAAATCACTACTTAAATAGATGAGACACAGTCAAAAAGCAAATAAAAGATATGCTGCAATCCAAGCTGGCCAAACAGACTTGTCTTGTATCTTGTTAGCAGTAAGGGTCTTAGAAAGTAAGCTAATTATCTTTAGTGTTTAAATTATAGTGTAAACTAGATCAGAGGATTAAGAGATGAAGAATGTGAAGAAAAGCAGAGGTGATCTCATGGAGTGTTAATGCCAAATTAAGCCTTGTTATTTAAGACTCTTGCACTGGTGTCTAACAAGGTCAAAAAAAGAAACTTTCTTGAAGGCTTTAGATGCTGTTCCTTTTTTACTTCCAGCAGAACCATCTAAAACATTTTCTTCTTCCCCCCCCGTATTATACTGTTTTTGCCTATGCGGGAGAAGTATACTGTTAGAAGGTTGTCACTCCCAGCTGCTATTTCTATTTTCTGTGTTCATAGAGAGCTGGGTGTGTACATAGCAGTGGATTCAGTTCAAATGGCTCTTTTACATACGGCAACATTGACATTTAGCTACAGTTAGGAATTCTCTTCTTGAGGCCAGTGGATGGTATAACATATTTGCTGGAGGCTAATAACTTGAGCTAATTTTAGCACACACTTGAAACAGATCTCATTTATTTCCTGGTATATAATTAAAAGTAGCATCACTTTAACATCAGACATACCTCTTGTGTCTCTTTGCTAGAGGGATCAATTAAGAACCCTTGGCAATTCCCATATAGGGGTAGATTTTTTTTTTTTTCCAACACTGAAGCTTGACTGACTGTTTGTATCCTGAGGACTACATATCAGTGGCGCATGCCCACCCTCCTCCCTTTCAAAATGGCTAAAATGTATTGACTAATTATCTCTTATTGTTATGTGTCTGACTGAGATGATATATGTGCCAAACTCAGATGAAGTAAGCCACAGGTTTCATTAAGTAAGGCCTTCCTGAAGAAATGATTTAAAAAAGAAAAAGGAGTCCAAAGGTAAAGTGTCTAATGGCCATCATGTGAATCCTCTGTCAGGAGCTTTAGAGATCACAGTTTTCCAGCTGGCTTTCCTAAGAGGGCCTTAAAATCCTCTCCAGTGGAAATAATGTGTTTGGTTTGTTAACGATGAAAACTTCCACCACAGCCTGCAAAATTCATGCCAGAGCTGAGGCGGAGGGCCCTGCCCTGAAAGCCTTTTGGGTCTGGAGTTTGTGTGGATGTCGGCATGAATCCTGCACTTGGCTCTTTGAGAGCTGATCCTTGGCTTAAGGCTCAAGAGTCTGGCTCCTGCTGTATCTTCCAGTATTTAAACAAGAAAGCTGTTTTTCTTCCTGCTGTTTGCATCATAATTATGTTATGTGCTTCAACAAAGTTGTCAATATGCTTCAGAAGACTTTTACTTCTTAATGAAGCTATTTATTCTTCCCTTATTCTTCAATTGCTATTTTCAATTCTCTTTATACTTAAATTTCTAATGCAGTCATTTGTTTATGCACAAAGCTAGCAGTAACAGTGAAGAAAGGAATAAAGGGGGCGAATACAAATATGTTAAATATACTTTAGTTACAGGCAACCATAAATAAAAATGTATTAACATATCAGCTAAAACACAACTTCTCTAACTGAAATGTCTGTAAATGTAAAAAAAGTGTTATCTTTCTTTGCAGATTGGTGAAAGGTCATTTAAATTAGTTCTCATTTATGTACTGTTGTTCCATTACACCATCATATTTCATGTTGTAAGTTAGCATGTGCAATATCCTTCTGTCTGCAACCAAAGATTTTGCCCATAGGAGTTGAAGAATAAAGCACACACAAAAAAAATTAAAAAAAGAAAAGAATGGTAAAGAATGAAAAATGCCTGATTACATTCTCCTCAAAACTCTATTAATATTTTTCTTTTTGCATTTTCCTCATTGTTCCTCTGTGAAATGTTTGCAACATTTTTAACTTAGTTTCCTTGATGCTGATTTTCATGCATCAACAATTTGTTAAAAGCAGCTTCTGCCATTTCTGCATAGTACATGAGTTAGCTTAATTTTTCAGACTGAATTGACTTGCTCTCTCAGAAAGAGTGATCAAGAGCCACTGTTTAAAAATTCTTGTTAGGCACTTTAACATGCAAGCTGTGGCCCTGCCATGGTTTCTGAGGTCCTGACAGAGAACTCTAGTGACTTCAATATAGGTTTGATCATACAAATAGATTAGCTACGTGTTATAACAGTCAATCTGCAAAACATACTCGTTTCTATGCTGCTGCTACCATTAATTCTACAAAGGGAAATTCTTTAAAGAAGCAATAGCTGTTGTTTGAAAATACCAGAAGAGTGAAGAAATCTGGCTGACAGTCCAAATGGGATCAGTGCAGCATCTGGAATTGCTGTGCCATCAGAAATCACTTCTTGCTAATCTAATTTGTGTGTCCCTTTCTGAGCAGTTATAACCGCTGTTCCTTCTCTTAAATGGAAAGACCGTAAGACACAAAAAAAATCATAATTGTTTGGGTGATCTTTGTGGATCCCATCCTACTTCCCTCCTGCTGTTTAGTAGGCTGCTAATAGCTAAAGCAGATATGTCTAAGCAGGGAGTATGTATGTATGTATGTATGTATGTATTTATTTGTTTAAACAAATGTGTAAAGTGGCTTTTGATCGGCTTAGTCTGTGGGCATATTTATTCTACCCTAAAACTGTCTTCTTCAGTAAGTATGGTCCACTTGGGAGATGCATGTGTAATTACTCTTTTTCTCCATAGTACATTTTTCACATGGGCGGGGTGTGTGTGTAGCTACTTTGGAATGCTGCTTCTGTGCACTGTGCCTCTGTGTCCTTATGGCAGTGACTTTTGAATAAAAGCTCTAACAAGATACATTTAAAAATCATACTTTTAATTATTTTTCTGTGTATATCTGTGCAGCTGTATTCTAACTAGATCATTGTAATTCAGCCTCTGTTTCCAACAGTATAATAAGGAGCTTGTTCACACTTGAAAGTTAATTCTGATTAAAGTAGATGTAAATTTAATTTCTGTAGCTATTGCTGAGTAACTCCACTTGTGGATGTACTTATTTGAACTCTGCTTACCTGAAATAACTTCTATTATCTAAATCAGGATAAGGGATAATTCTGCAGGAAAAGACATGGTAAAAACATGAAGTTGTTCAGAATATCTATACCTCATATTGTGGACAAGTTGTGAGAAGTCTTTTATTGTGGTACTGTTTTAGCTTTCTATGGGAATTTCAGGTGATAAAAATTTCTGGAGTCTCTTTGTTGTTATCTCTGATGTCACTTAGATAAAAGATCTTTTATTTATTTTGAAATTGAACTATGTGGACTGCTTTCTTTGAAGAAAATTTATGGTAATCTTCTAGAGTAAGTTATTTACTGGATTCCAGTTCCAGAAAAAAAGCATGAAGATCAGGGAGTCAACAGCTGGCTTCCTGGGCCGAATGATGGATAGACAAGTCTTTGCACAAAGAGGGTGATACTGTCTGTCTGCAGTTTTCCACAGAAATTTCAGTATTACAATAATAAAATAAAAAGGTCATACCTTCCTCAAGTTCTAAAGAGTTAGAGTCCTAGAGTTTTCCTACGTAAAGGGGAAAAGCTGTCTGTTGTGGGTGTAAAAATTCCATTTTCCTAGGTGCACCATCTCCTTCTGTGCATTGTTGAGGCATTCCTGGGATCTAGACAGTGGTTTACTTCTAAGCGTAGCGTGCTACAAAATTTGGTTTTATATTTTTGCAGGATATGCTAGAACTTGCACTGAAAGGCTTATAAAAGTTGGAGGGAATGGGAAAGTAATACGTAGTAAGTGCAGAAGTCTCTGTGATTAGTTCTCCTGACTATATGAATGACGTGTCAACCTGAAATCACAAGCTTTCACTAAAAAGTTACTAGTTCCACTTCTGTAAGAAACACAAGCTTGAAAATAGTACTCATGTACCTAAAAATTCAAATTCAGCTTAAAAAGATCCCCAAATGTGCCACCCTTGAAAAGATTCTGGGTCAAGAGCTAGCTTTATTTGAAGCTGGCAAAATTGAAGTTACCACTGGCGACTTCTTTCTAATGCTTCCTATAAATGCTGCAATGTTTAGCCAGTCCCCCTTCAAATTAACAGTGCGTGGACTGTATGTGAAGGGGGGAATGTGGTTGTACCACTCTTCTCAAGAGTGAAATAAAAGCACTTTTCCCATTGAAGATGTGGCATGACCTCGTGTTTTCCTCTCCAAGCACTTATCGACATGTGGACTTCTGAAAGTATGTGCCAATACTGCACAGCAGTTTAAGACAAGAGGCAAAGGAGTGTGCAGTATCTAAACAAAAATGCAGTGGAAATTTAGGTTGACAGGATGCAATTGCAAAAATGCGATTTAGTTAGAACTCCAGGGATAACCTTGTTCACAGTGCAGTGGAGATCTCTGAGGACTGTAAATACTTCTGATATAGGTTTGATACTGCATCTTAAAGACAGTGCTTCCAACAATGCAGCCTGACACTGTGCTGGCATGTGATTTAATACGACCTCAGGGGTAAAGATATTACCTATGGAGTCACTAGTGTTAATGCCTGCTATCTACTTAGAAACAGGTGCTATTTGGCCGTTATTTGTTACTTTAAAAACAAGAAACCGTACAGCATACATTTTATATAACTTACACTTAACAATCTTTCAGATTTAATAGTCTTTCAGAGGATTAGCGTGTACAGCAGCACTTAGAGGAAACAAGAATTTGTGAAACTCTAATGCCAGGACTGAGATAAATCCATTATCTCTGGGCGTGCGGGACGAGGCGGTGGGGGATCCACGTCTCATGTACCCCTCACATGAGTATGTCTCATTTGCAGGCCCCATGAGTCTCTTCCTTCACTGAACCTTGTAAAAGCATCCTGAGCTGGTGGGATTCCACTGGGGACCATCTGAGGTGGTGTCACAAGCGAAACGGCCACAATTTGGGGAATTGGTGTTGGGATTGTACACATAATGTTTACTTTCTGCCAATCTTTTCTTCCTACTTGTTTTCCTCTGCTCCAGTGTGGCTTATGCATGGGTCACAGTCCCTTTGGGGGAGTTCCTGCCTTGGCATATATTCTCCATCAGTCACAGTCCCTTTGGGAAGTCCACGTCCTGGTGGTGATCATCCATGGGCTGTATCCCCTCAGGGGTGTCCCTACCCTAGTGGTGTCACTCGTGGGCCACAGTTCCTTCAGGGCATCCCCACTGTGGGCTGCAGTCCCTTCAGAGGTGTACCTCCTCTGGCATGGAGCATCTCAGAAGCGCACATCTCCATCTGTGCCCTCAGCGATATCCCCATCCATGTGTCTTCTCTGTTTCTCCTCTCCCAGCAGCTGCCACTCTTTAACATGTCTGAACAGAGGCAGCATGTGTTTGGTTGAAGTTTTGGTGTGTGATATGGGATGCACACTAGTTTCGGTCAGCTGGAAGCAGCTGTGACTGCACAGGGCAGCTAATGGATTCTTCCCTGCAGGGCACCCTTGCAGCCCCTGGCTACAGAAAACCTGTTATTTGTGCCGAGTAACAGCTGGGTGCAGTCTCTCAGCATAGTGTGCTGTGCCCCTGCAAGACAAACTCTTACTGAGTAGGCTCCCAAAACATCACAAGGTATTCAGGGTCTACCTAAATAGTGAACTCTGTTTTGCTGCCTTCTGGTTTGCTTATCCTGTGATTGTGTGTTGTTACTTGATATCTATGAAATACTTAAAACTGAAATTGAAATCAATTGCACTTCTTGTTTGTTAGCAGCAAAGTGTCTTTTGAAAATGGCTCCTCCTCAAGGATGTCAGAGTGTCCACTGGACATAACAGTTGAAAACACAGGAGCAAAAATTAAAGCAAATGGAGTTGAAAGTGAAGCTATTCAGAAATTAAACGTGTGAAAAATTTGTCACAGCACTGACTTACTTTGAAGGTATCTGCCTTCAATTACCAAAGATGAGTCTTGCAAAGCTCTGAGTTAGTATGAAGACTGAGGAGATGCTTTCTTTCATGTCTAGCTCACTAGGCAAAAATTGTTATTCTTTATCAGAAGAAACTACAATAATCCATCCCTGTGATCAGCACCTCAGCAAAGACTGCTGTAATGATTTATATCTGAAGCTTGTGGTGGGCACCGGCTTTACCTGGTGTAAATGCTGCAGTTAATTTTCTCTGTATAAAAAATGCAGTACCAGCAGGTTGCTATAGTTCCCAGGGTACTCCACAGTCTCTTATTTGACTTCAAGTATCCATTCAAGAGCCCTTAATCTATTTTTCTTCATTTGCAGCTTGATGCAAAAGCTATGCTCGCAGGAACCATGTAGTTGAAAAGCGCTGGACAAATGAGGAAGGTTCTTGGAGCAGGTCACCTGACTGTGTATGGAGCTAATGGATGAAATAAAAATTAATTTAAACTGCAATTTGTAATGCTTACCTGCTAGGAAAATCTTTTCTGTGTTACTGCAGGCAGAATTATATTAATAGAAAGGTCAGGAGTGAAAGAGATCAGCAAGCACATGAGAATTTGGACATACTTGGCTTAAATGTCCACCAGGGACACACAGAGTGCAGGGTCCACTGTGAAGCATTCATTGAATGTCCTAAAGACTTGAAAATGTGTAGGAATTGTGGTGATGACTGCCTTACAGGAAGCAGAAATAAACATTATTGTACTCATTTTAATTGTTAATTAGACATAGAAATCTAAAAAGAAAATAGGATTTTTTTTCCTGAATGTCAATAGGAGCAGATTTTTTACTGTTGAAAGAGTCTGAAGACATCTGGGTCCCAATAATCATTAACTTTGGGAAACAATTGGTTTCAACAAAATGACAATCATGTTGGTGCATTTGTTTCTCTATTTTTCTTGGCTAGTATGTTTTGTTTTCTGACTTGCTTCTGTAATAGCAGTAGGGGAGGGGAACAAGTCTGTTCCATGTCAGGCTTAGTTTTAACTCCTGTTGGGGCTCTTTTATTGTTTGTGAGTTCCTTTTAAAATATATTGAGTAGGTGTGTAGTAGTCTCCACAGAATGTGGGTATGGTTTTAGATGGAATCTTTTAAAATACTTCATCTGACTTCTGAACTGAACACTATTTTAAATATGAATAGATGATAATTCTTTTGAAAGCCCTTTTGAAAGGGCTGGAGTGAAATAAAAAAAAGTTTAGTTGACATTATGTGGCATTCTTATGAAAGACTGTCTTAGGACCTGTAACCCAACCAAGGGTGGGCTGAGGAGGATTGTCTTTATAAGCATCTTTGAATACAACTTCCTTTTAACAGGCTTTTGAATGCGGAGGAGTGTGTTCAAGAGATCAGCAGAATGCACTTTTACAGATTAACCACTTGGTGTCATGAAAGCATAGCCTGGCATTTCTCAGATGTGATGTCAGTCAGGCTGACTGTGGCTAACATTGTGTAGGCTTATTTTTAAGATGTGGCTTCAGCAAAAGGTTGGCTCATCAGTTTCTTTATTCTTAATTTTCTTTTCTCTTTTCCCATCTTTAGGTCTTCATGACGAATTTTCTTTTTTTCCCCTCATCTTGCTCTTTAGCTGCATATTTTTGTTTGCTAAAATGCTGGTAAAACCAAATCCTGCTGGAATGTGTTTGGCAGGAGTTGTATGCAAGAAACACAAGCCTTTCCTGGGATATTTTCTGTGCTCAGAATTTGTCCCCAGAGTTGCAGCTTGAAAGAATGAATCTTTAAAAGAAGCTCTCTGGCCTTAAAATGATTTATACAGGGGAGTAAAGAAGTAGGTTACGTGTCTACTCAAAAATTAACAAAACTCCCCACTGTTTTAATTAGGGAAAAGGATGCTGTAAACTGAGCAAAGAACATCAAGGATGGCTAGATTACAATCTGATGTTCCTTTTTAAGATTTAAATGAGCTTTTTTTCTTTTTCTGTATTACACTGTTTCTAAACTTTGTGCAAGCATTCAGCAAGATACTGAACAGTCTGTCTCCATCCCTCCCACCTAACAAACATTTTGCAAAGCCATATTAGCAACAGTTTTGCTATCTCTGTCCTGGGAAAAGCACAGTCCATGTTGCAGCTAGTTTCCCTGCCACTATGCTGCTTTGAGAATGGAAAGGTGAAGAAGAAAGTAAGGAACAGGTCTGATGAGCCAAATGGAGAACGTAATATAGAAATGTGGAGTAGTATACACATTTCTAGCCAAGAACTTCCTCTGGAGAAATGTAGTGTGCTGTATGTCATGTATCTCAAATTAAAACACAGGGTCATATCTAATACCATAGTGTCAAGGTATTTTAGATTATCTAGCATCTAGGTCTGTCCCCAAGTTTAACACCTCGAGTTCATCTTTGAAAGTATTACAGCTTCGTAGAGTTCATGGCTTCTCCTTCAGACAGAGCAGAACTTACTCTGAAACCAAGTAGGTTCATCTGGATACTCAGTTGTTGTCTACTTGCTTACTTAATTGTGTAGCTCAGGGGCTCATGTTCTTATGCCAGTATATCTGTCAGAGAATCCACAGCTCACTTCAGTTTTGTGCAAGTTCCCTCTGCAACAAAAATGAAATTTAGGTTATGACTGCGTCTTCGAGGAAGCATTCCTCAGAAGGTGTATTTGTCCAATAATGAGTTAAATTTAGGTTGGGATTTACTGAAGCGATGATTTGAGAAAGACACCTTCTGAGAACATAGAGGCACAAAACCAAAACAGAGTAGATCCTATTAACTGTAGTTTACTGTAGCCTAAGATGAATACAGTCTGAATGCTGGTTCTTTCAAGGCGCAAGCAACCCTGTCAGAAAAACAATTAAAAAAGACACTAACCCACTTTTGAGTTAATAAGTGGAAGCTGTAGTGAACTCTAGACAGTGAAGTCCTCTGACTCTGCTGCTGACTGATGCATTAGCTGTGGTATTTTTCAGAAAATGGAAGGAAAATGTGATAAATGCTAATGAGGATTGTATGTTGTTGTGTATATAGTCTTTCTAGTTATGTAAATAATTGGCTGTCACATCAGCTGCTTGCTATTTCCTAGCTAAAGCTTCCTGATACTTTAGTGCTGTAATTCTTTGAAATCTAATGCAAATATATTTAGAACGCAGGTATGAGGTTACAAAGCGTTGTGGCTTACAGGGAATTTCCATATACCATGCTTTTAATGAAGCTTCTTTTACGATCCAGTTGATCACCCCAGCCTTTGACATGGTATTCTGGTACTTGGCAGCTTTTCCTTTTTCCTAAATCAAAATTGGCCTGTGGGTATCTTAACCATTTGGATGTGGAAATACAATTTTCTGTCCTCCAAGGCTATCAAAAATAGTCCAATTTGGAGAAAATGTCTTGTCTCCTTGAAATAAAGAAGAAGAAAAGGCATATGTAAAGCTACAGAATCATCTTGCACTTATTATATGCCATATCCCTGTCACTGCTGCGACTCCTTACACATCCACTCTGAATCAGTTTAAATTGTCATTAGCATTCCATGTAGTGCAGCGTATAATAGGGATTGCAGTGCTGATACTAGGCGAGTGGCAACGTGAACTTCAGGGGGTTGTTTAATATTCATTGTACATGCTTTGAAAAAAGACAGAACACGTTTTTTGAACTCCGCTGCACATCTGTGCATCGTTGCATGTGTATTGTGGGCCCCGGTGGCCGCTTGAACAAGCTGGGCCAAATCTGCCCTCAGTTGCACCGTTAAAAATCTGGAGAAATTCCATTCTTTTAAAAAGAGAGATACCCTATTTACACCACTGTAGCGGAAGGCAGATCAGGCCCGCTGTTTGTTTCTGGCTGCTGTGATCAGCTGATAGTCTGTGCTTTATGATATTACAGGTCTATAGGGGTATGTATACAACAGTCTCAATTCAATTTGCTGATTTTAAGTAAACACACTGCACTGAGACTCTTCTTAGGAAGAAATAAAAAAGAAAAAGGAATGAGTGCCAGCCTCCTCTGATTTCAAAAAGGGTCTTTTGGAAGAGTGTCCGGGTCCCTAATCTTCCATGTTCTTCTACGTGTACCTACGCCCCTGAGAGCTTCTCTTGTCCCCAGGGTCAAAGCATTAGATCCTCTTGGATTTTCTTGGCTGTAATGCTGGGTTTCTAGGTGAAAGTTTTGCATAGTAGTGTGTCAATGTATTTAAAGTACTTCTTCTTAGAAACTGCAAGATCATCTCTTGCTGCGGATATTCTGCTGTACTTCCTTGCTGAGTGCTAGAACCAAGACCAGTTCTCACGTGGCAGATATAGGTGTATGTCAGGTAGTCTGATAAATTGATTTTGTTTTTTATTTATCTTGAGTTATGTGGTTCTGTCTGCCCTTTTCTAATATGTTTAGTTTATGTTACACAGCTCATACGATTCTTCCTGTAGCTACAGAAATTTCAGGATTAACTTTATATTGAGCTGTATTCGAAGGAAACTGAGATGCACAAGAATGTTACTGGGAAGAGTGATTTTTGTTTGTTCCTGTATGCCTATCGTCAGTATAAATGATGCTAATAAAGCATGTATGAGCTAAGATTCTTTACTTTGTGGTCCTTGGTATTTAGAAGCAGAACATTTCTGAACTGACTGTAAATATGGAAAAAACTTTTATGCCAGCTGTCATTGATAGCTAGTTCACTGTAAAAGTATAATGTATGATGGTTATTAGAGGTGCTTTGTAAATATGGCAAAGATGTATTATTTTTAGATACAACTTTTGAAATTAGGGGAATATATTGAACCACCTTTACACAGTGCCTGGATAAATAATCTAAGATATTTTTCTAACCTCTGCCACCACAGTTTATAAGAATTGGCATTTATAACACTTCATTCTGAATCACTGACATTACGTGACTGTATGTTTATTCTTTCAGTGATGCTGGTAACAAATTTGCTCAGTTCATCATGTAGGGTTTTTTTTTCTAGCTGCCAACCAACCTGGAATCTGAATTCTGAGCATTTTTTCCTAACTTCATTGGCTCCATCCTGTTTGGTAGCAGTGATAATCTTTGTGAAGGTATATGAGGAAAAAAGTTTATATGACTCCCTCCTTGGGGCAAAGGTAAAGGAAAAAACACTGTAATAAAAATTTGAATGGAAAACATTAAATTGATAAAAGTTGTAAAATTGATGCAATTGATGCAATTGAGTTGTTAAATTGATGCAAGATGTAATTGATCTGTAGAGAACTGCAATCAGTGGTTGTAGTTTAGGCTAGGATTTTGACGAAATTTAGGTAAATTTGATATACTTTCCACAAGTACATGTCACTATTAGCATGCGCTCCTGGCATTTCTGTTTGTGGTTCCGATTCTTCTTACTTACATGAAAGCAACTGAATAAACGGTCAGTAAGCACTTACTGACTGACTGTGGTACTAAATGTGACCTGCAAGCTCCTGTTCACAGCCGTTGCTCAAGTACAACTTCATGTCAGCCCAAATCTGTGGTCCTGCTTCTGCTTACAGAACAGTGATACTCATGTTGTTGTTTTTACCAGCATACTGCTGTACACACCTGTGACATCCCTTCCTGACACCTCTGATGACATCATCTTGCAGCAAAGAATGGCTGCTTTTGTCCTTTTCACTGATGATAGTCTACAAAAAAGACCACAACCACCAATTAATCTGTTTAGTACTCTAGGCTGAGCAGTGCATACACTGTGTTGCACTGACTAAAAGTGTGTCTTTACCTAACCCTGAAGTGTCACTGAGTGACTTTGAAGCCATCTTTCGTGTTGCAATGGATTTATCTTTGCTCCTTTCTTCTCACACTGCAGCCACATTTACTTGCTCAGCCAGATGACTGTGTTATCTGCCTAGAAACCCATTTGCCTCCTGTCCATGTGGTGATGATTTTCATCATCCCTTCTCACATTAGTCGTCTTGACCACACAGTGACTGCCCATCCACTTCATTCTTGTTGGGTTCAGCTTCCATCAGCTCTTCAGCAGAGTGTTGATTTAGGTGAAGTATTATGAAACCTGTGTGAGGATAACCTTTTCTTTGTCAAAAAAAGTGCAGAAGGCAGGGCAATCTCTTGTCCTGTTGCTGTCTTTGGCACGGCTGTAGCGTACCAGCTGTCCCAGTTGATAAATTTAAGGAGTGATAATGCTAGAGAGGAGTTTGGGCTTTGTTACTTCATAGTGAAAAGTCTTCAGGGCTAACACTAGTTGACGCAGGAGAAAAAAGATCGGGAGATTGCAGTTTGGAGGTTGTTTAATGCTGTGTCAAGAAGACAAATACTTCCTTCATCTGTGAGTCATCTCTGTAGAAAAAAATAATTAAAGAAACTAAAATTGAAGTGCAATAGCTGGAAATTACTCTGCATGATAAGAATAAACAGAGACCAAGCAAACAAAAAGCCACAAAAGGAGTAAGAACCAGAGGGCTATATCTTGTATTTCTTTGGTGTTATGGTGATATGACTCATCCGTCTGTGGCTTCCTTTATTTGTTATTCATTAATCACTCCACAAATAACTCCCTGACTCATCTGAGCTTGGAGCTAAACATCTTAATTTTTGAAAGAAATCTAATGTTTAGGAGAGTTGCTGAGTGACAAAACTGTACAACATTTGTGTCTATGAATTGCTGGGCCTTAAGTAGGAGAGCTTCAGATTTTTCCCCGCTGGCCCACCGTTCTTCTTCAAACCTGCCCTAAAGGATACACCTCTCTGAGCACGATAAACGTTCAGTCACCTTGCTTGTTGAGTGTGGTCTTAAATGTGAAATAGAGCACTTTAGCAGTCACGTACTTCTTGTAAAATGGAACAGACAAATGTATTTATTTGTTCTACGTCTGATTTGAAGCTGTGCTTTAAGGGTGAAAGGTTTTTTGTCTTACTTCCCAGCTAAGATATCCCAGCGGAGATTCAGCTGACGTTATATCTGGCTGTGCAACCTGCGTTTAAGACTCTCTGCTGCTTATGTATCTTAGGAAACTTTTTTTCTCTTAAACATCAGTACCAGCTCCGAACAGAGCTGCTCCCGAGTGCAGCAAGCCCTGAGGTCTCTGGAGGATGCTCTGTCAGGGAGGGCTCCACTAGATGGCAATGTGTATCCAGCTTCTGTCGCCGTCAGCTTCAGTGGGGGATCGTCCAAGTGCCTCAGCAGATTTTGCTGGTGGAATAAAACATTAAAGAGCTCCGTATGACAAAAACCTTATTTAATTGAATAATCTTGATTATTTTGTTTAAATTAAAACCATCGTTCGTTGTTTTACTATTGCCAGATTAATGTGCAAAAAAAGGGATTGTTTTGTAAAATATATGTTTTCTTTCCCTGCCCCACTCCGTGTCATAAAATGTATCTTTGTTCACACAGTATTATTTTATTGAGACAGATGATTTTGTATAGCAAATACAAGTAATTATGTCCATTCATAATTCAAATAATACCCTTTTTTTGTGAAGGAAACATGGCAAGTTAATTGTGCCTGTCTTTGTATCACTTTCTCTGCTTGGCTCTAGCTAAATTGAAGATTGCTTTTGAGAGCATCCTGACTCATACACGTAAATTGTAAACCACCGGTCAGTCCCCTACGGATTAGGGAGGTCTTTGTGGGGCAGATGGATGAGCGACGGATGGGGGTTGGGGAGCGAGGAGGACGGTTTCTCTTCTCAAAAGAGATAGGCAGGAAACACTTTCCCAGTGATGAAAGGCAGGAATAACTCCCTTTTCAGCCTGCGTAGAAGATATTCCTCACTCCTTTATTACTGTTGGGCTCTGGTGCCTTCCTTCTGTACGGGAAGCAATGGGTAGCTAGAGCTGGTCCCCGGGGCTGGGTGCAGTAATACCTGGGGAGTGGAAGAACTCGGTGCACAAGAGGCTGCATTTCACAGAAGCAAAGCGAAATCAGGGTGATACTGAGGGAGTCTGTTTTAGCAGATTTTTAACAGCACATCACACACCCACAAAAATGAAGCTCGTTTGTGAGACAGCGGAGGAAGAGGGAGCAGGGCTGTGGGAGAGAGAGAAAAACAGTTCCTCCACGAACTACAGTGCTATTAAGACCTGGTTCCTAGTGGATGCCTGCGCCTTATGAGGTCTAATAGGTATGGACACCAATCTAATCTTTGCTGGCAATTGGAATATTCAGAGTCTGCTGAGAAACACCAAGTTTCTCTTTCAAGGGATATCTCAGGTGACTAATAATGTCAGAATGCATGCTTTAGCTTCTCCATCTTGGGGGCACTAATGTGGTCTCTCTCCTTTCGTTGCCTGCCTATTTCCAAGCAGCTTCCTTTGAGACCCCTTTGTCTTATTTGGCTGAAATTGAATGTAAGGTTCAAATATTGTCAAAGGGAAGGAGACTGGACTGAGGTATGGGCACATAGCAAGAGTACGTAAAAGCAAGTTTTCATCCCTCATGGTGGTGGGGGGAAGAACAGTAAAAAAATTCAGTTTCTGTTCCTCGCCTTAAACTTTTGAGGATACACAAGGTCAGTACTGAGGAAATGAGGCTGAACGGTGTCTTCTCCTACACATGAGATGACATGTATTTTAACAAAGATGTAAATATTTTGGGTGATGGATATTCTTCTGAATTGGATTCCTCAGAGTGAATGGAAATCGACTTCATTTTATATGCTGGTGGGCTGTTTGTCTCTCCTTTTGCCCTCCTTCTAGCCTCCTGAATTGACAAGAGCCTGCTAATTTTCACCACTAGAGTTTCTGAACAGTTCTTACCACACACGGTCACCAACTTTCCTATAACTAAGGCAGCTCTGTAGAAGTGCACATTGCTGATGGAATTCGAAAGACTTGCTTCTGTCTAACTAAATCTGTGAGCTGTAAGCATGCATCTTTAAAGATTTCATTCTGGCATGTTGTTGAGTTTGTTCTGGTTAATTTAATATGGTAAGAAACTCTTTGCACAATGTTGTTGCCCTGCCTAGTTGTAGTCTGTCTTTAGAGAATATTTAGGAATTTTGCAATATATTGGAACATCTCAATTTTCAGTCTGTTTAAAGCACTGAGCATTTTCACAACAGTGTTTCAGAAATATGTCTTTTGGTAACGTAAATGCATAAGGTAACGTGGACATGTTGAATTATCTGTCTGACTGGTGGCATAACTGATTTCCATATTGATACGAGGCTGGCAATGTGATTCTCATTTTCTAACACTACCTAGCTGACCCTTCTTGATTCTTGCTGTATAAACAGAAGAGAAATTTTTACTTCAGTGAAGTTCCAACAAAATTCTCACATACCTCAACAGTGGCCAGGATTTCAGCCATACCATGTGAGGAACCTGTTCTGAAGGACTTAAAACTAACTAGACAAAAGGTGGCATGAGAGAAAGTTTTTTTTTCCAGTCTGGAGGTGGGTAACTGAGGTGCAAGGAAGTTAGGCGGGACTTTTTGAAAAGCACATAGATATGGAGAGCTACCTGGGAGCTATCAGAAATGCTTATGTATAATGCCAAACTAAACAGGATTCTCGCAGTCCCTCTGTAGTTCCTATACATCTCTAATAACTCTAGTCCTGTGTGAATTGCTTGATAACAACTCGGTGGATGTAGGCATTGAACCGCTTTCCACAGCCATGTCTTGACACGGCCACGGAGCTTTGCTTTCCCATGCAGTGAGATTGTGCAATGAAATACCTTATTCAGTATAGATGCCTCATTCAAAATAAGGCCTTGTGATCTTGGTTGTTGCGTACTTGAAAAGTTCTGAACTGCATCTCAGTCCTGCAGGGATGTAACTGCAATTGCTACAAAAACAGTATGCAAATGAAAATCATGCCCCAAAACTACTTTGGGGAAAACAAAACCCAGCATGACCCAAGAAAACAGAAAAATCCCTTCCAATCTGCCACCTGATATCCTATGACTAGTTCTGCAATTCAGTCACCAGTGCAAACCAGACACCTTGAGCATACTGAACATTCCCACCTTGCACGATGCAAAACTGCAGATAAGCTCTCTGCAAAAATATCAACCCAAAACTGAAACGCTTATTTAAAATTGGAGATGTGGTAGATGACAGCATCAACAACATATGTTGCACAGCATATGCGTAAATCAAGTCCCATCGATGGCTAATGAAAGGCTGTTCGATACGTTTAACACTAAATTACTCTTGATTAAAAAGCTTACTGGAGAGATAAATGTAAACTATAGCTAGGTGCACTCACGTTAGACAGTTATGTGCTGAATCTAATTTGAAATGGGTAAGTGCTAACACATTTAATTTCCTGCATACTCAGTGAGACAATGTTCGCATTTTTTTAAACAGTAATTTCGAGTGAGTCTTTCAAAGTACTTGAGTCAGCAACACAGCAAGAGTGTTTGGAAGGATGATCATGCAAATGGAACTTCAAGTGATTTAATATGCTCACCATCGCAGGTAGATAGTTTGATCTATGGCATACTTAGAATGATGGAACAAGCTGTGTACATCGGTGGTGTATTTCAAGCTGTTAGTATTCTTAGCAAATAATGTTTAATATGGGTTTATTTTTAGTCTGGAAAACTTACCAGGAAGTGTGATGAATAGCAAAATTATGGAAGCAACAAATAAATGAGAGTGGATATCTGGATGTAATAGCAGAAGGGACAGAGAAAATAAGCTGGCTGGGCCACGCTGTAACTATTTTTGAGCTCCTTATACTAAATTGTGTCAGAACTGTGGTTTCTTATGAGTATTCCTCAGACTGGAATCTGGCAATCTAAGAGGAATAGCATATGTGGTACTAGTCATCACAGGAAGGAAGGTACGTAACTATGTGGGAAAGGGTGCAACACCGAGTTCTGACTCAGTCAAAGAAGAGAAGCAAGTATCTCACTAATATCTGAGGTAATGAAAAGTACTGGAAGTCAGATAACTTTGTACCAGACAAGGGTGTTTCCAATTGCAAAAAGCCTTGAGGTGAAGGAAGGAAATATTGTGCGCTGATAAAAGGTTTTTAAAAAGGTAGAGTCTGTAATGATGTTTAAAAATATAGCCAATTCTGTTTGTGATACTTTTTGCCCAAAGGTAATTATATTGCATTCTAAACAAAGCAATAGGCATGTAGTCCTGTCCTAGCATCATCCTTTTAAAACTCCCAGAAAACAATGAGTGCACTCACTCTTTTCTCAGCAGCACTCCCAGAATAGTTTTTGCCCTCTGTAGCAATCAGTATAAACAGTTTTTCACAAAAGAAATGTGTGCCTTTTTGGAAAAGGACGTAGTCTTTGCAGCTCTGAAAGTCTGACTAGATAGACACTATTTGTTCTATTTTTGGTGGCACTTAAAATGGTTTTGAAATGTACTGATATCACTAAGTTTTTCAATGCAAAGGTATAGTTTGAACATAACTGATATTCTTATTTCTCTTCTGACCAGACTTTGGCCACAATTTCTGTGACAGCAGCAGTCTGCTCTCTGGTTTGGTGTCTGGCCCATAGCAGGAAAAGGAGACGTGAGGCCTCTGAACTATAGTGAGGCAGGGTAGCAGCTGGGTGGACACAGGTCTGTGCTGAACTGAGCAGGTATAATAACACGTTTGAACAGCTCCAAAACAGCTATTTTATTGTGCTTTTTTTTTCTGAAATTTCTGCTTCAAAGTAATAATTATTCTTGATAGTAATTTGTCTTTTGGTCCAATCTGGTTCCAAGCAAATTAAAAAAACACTGATTTCCAGGAGGATAGAAATTATGGTAAAGTCTACATTGAAAGGGACCCTGGTGATCACCTCATCCAACTTTCTGTTGAAAACAGGGCCCTGGATTAGGTTATCCAGGGCCCTGTCAAGCTGAGTCTTCAGTGTCTCCAGCAAAGGAGATTTCACCCCTTAAGCATTTAGTTGTCACAGAATCATACAGAATCACACAGAATGACAGGGGTTGGAAGGGACCTCTGGAGATCATCTAGTCCAACCCCCCCGGCAGACCAGGTTCACATAGAGCAGATTGCACAGGAATGTGTCCAGGCGAGTTTTGAGTATCTCCAGAAAAGGAAATTCCACAACCTCTCTGGGCAGCTTGTTCCAGTGCTCTGCCACCCTCAAAGTAAAGAAGTTCCTCCTCATGTTTAGGTGAAACTTCCTATGAGCAAGTTTGTGCCCGTTACCTGTTGTCCTGTCACTGGGCACCACTGAAAAAAGACTGGTCCCATCCTCCTGGCACCCACCCCTTAAGTATTTAGAAGCATTAATAAGATCCCTGCTCTCAGTCTTCTGTTCTTCAGACTAAAAAGACCCAACTCCCTCAGCCTTTCCTCGTAATCATGAAAGATGTTGCAGTCCCCTAATCATCTTCGTAGCCCTGTGCTGTACCCTCTCCAGCAGTTCCCTGTCCTTGAACTGGGGAGCCCAGAACTGGCCACGGTACTCCAGGTGCGGCCTCACCAGGGCAGAGTAGAGGGGGAGGATAACCTCTCTCAACCTGCTAGCCACACTCTTTTTGACGCACCCCAGGATGCCATTGGCCTTCCTGGCCACCAGGGCACATTGCTGGCTCATGGCCATCCTGTTGTCCACCAGGACTCCCAGGTCCCTTTCCAGCAGGTCAGCCCCTAACCTGTACTGATGCATGGGGTTATTCCTCCCCAGGTGCAGTACCCTACATATCATAGAACAGTTAAGGTGGGAAGGGACCTCTGGAGGTCATTGGGTCCAACTCCCTTGCTTGAACAGGTTTCCCAGAACTGCGTCCTCTCAGTGAAGTATTTTTCTCCTATATCCAGGTGGAATTTCCGCTGGCACAACTTGTGTCTGTTGCGTCTTCTGTCACCATGCATCCTTGTGCAGAGAGTACCTTCACCTCCTCTGCATCTGCCCTTTAGCTATTGGAAGACTGTCATTAGGTATACTCTGAGCCCTCCCTTCTCTAGGCTGAACAAATCCCATTTCATCAACGTGTCTTTGTATACCAGATTTGGCCATCCTCTAATCAACTTGGTGGCTCTTTGTTGCACCCTCTCCAGTTCTTCAGTGTCCTTCTTGAGCTGCAAAACAGAATGGATTATTCCAGGTGTGGCCTGACAAGCACCAAGAGGAATAACCACAGCCCTCAAGCTGTTGGGTTACCTCTGGCTGACACAGCCTGGGACTCTGTTGGCCTCATTGCTGCCAGGGCACACTGCTCACTCAGGCTGAGCTTGCTGTCCCACAGGTACCTTCCTAGAAAAACTGTTAGGTGTCCCGAGCCAGGCAGTTAAGTCTGTCACCGGGCTTATCCGTCTGTCTGATCTGCTCACTCTTCTTACTCAAGATATCTTCCCAGGGTCCCCTCCACCACTCTTTACTGCCTGTGTGTGGATCTCATGTGAGAAAAATCTAAAACATGAGTTAAATGGTTAAATTTTTCTAGTCCAAGGGAAGTAAAAATACAGTGCTCCTGCTAAAGGTTTAGAAAAAGGGATAGGCATGTCATGTCATGATGTAGTAAGCTTTCTGTCAGAGAAAAGATACCCCAAGCCCAAATTGTACTTGAGCCTGGCTATTAACAAGGAGACAGCCTGAATACGTAACGATCCCATCTCTGAGGAAAGGATGACAGGCTGTTCTTTTTCTGTTCAGTGAATTACTTAATTAATGATGGATATGTGCATTTTATCTACCATTTACCTAACTGCTGTGATTATGTTTTTTTAATTTTTAAGTACAGAAGAGGGAGTCAAATATGAAAGAGGTACAATCAGCTCTCCAGTCCAAGTGTCAGCCTCTTTATTGATTCCATTTTACCTTATCTGGCTGAAATATCCCTGTCCTTCATGCTAAAATCAATTGCATCATAAGCCTTCCTCAGCCAGACCAATGGTACTTCTGAACAGAATACTACTAAACCATTATCCCAGAACAGTGTTTTTTCTCTGACTTTTAGAAACTGTCAACAGTTTAACTGCATTAAGGGTATTATATATATTGTGTTTTTAACTGGGCACTGTTTCTAATGTTCATGTAGGCTATCTAGCCTACTGAGACAAATGTCTGTTTTTTCATGATTGATCACCATTACTGTACTTATGGAAAACTGTGTTCTTTTTGTGCTGAACCCAAGTTGGGGTTAAAAAGTACTATTTTTTTAAATTCCCTAAATCAATCATGGACATATTGTTATTAATCTTCTCTTAGTAAATCTTAGATTAATCCATACATATACACTTTAAACTGCCCTCTACATTTTCTGCAACCCAGAGGAGAACACCTTGTTATCAGGATAAATAAAATAGAAGTGGGAGAAACCATAGTCTGTACTCCATTTGCAAAAACCTTTGCAAATCTGAACTCCATGCCTAACAGAAATACAAAGCAAAGGTTAACATTTGAAAAGGAAAAAGTAAATGTAATACATATTGCATGAACGTATTATAGTTATATAAATTACTTGAAATCAAATGCTTTAGAAGATGACATGGCTTGAGTTTATAACAAAGGCTGAGGTTTATCAGATCAGCCTCTGATATGTAGCTTGGTATAAATGCTGAGGTAGTTGGGTAGTGTTTAAGAGAGAAGTCAGTTAACTTCCAGTGGTGTATCATTAGGCACCTCAAGAAATAAGTGGTGGGATTCAGCTGAATGTGTTTCAGAAAGGGCAGTGTTCTGTGGCTTTAGGATGTCATCCCTTCACAGCACTTCCCTTTCCCACTTCTCACAGCCATGGGGATGGGTATGCAGGCCCCCTGCACAGAGCACAGCTCTCACCAGTCATTTCTTCATCTTCAGCAGTACTGCTTGCTCAGCTCATCACTTGGGTTGCAGCAGTCAGTGGATTACAGGGGCATATATACTCTCATTTGAAATCTTTTCACACACAGTTACACCAGGCATCTTTGCTACAGCTCTGCTTATGAGGCTTAACAACATAGGATAGGTGCGGAAAGATACTCCAGGAGACTGGGAGTGTGGAGCCTTGTAAGTGAACTGAGTCAAGTCTGACACAAGAGGAAGAGCTGAGATATAGATAACAGTCTAGTTACTATAGTGATGAAGGGGCGTATATATTGAATCTGACAGCGTTCTTTTCAGCACATGACATAATTCTTATCTTTTCTAAAATAACAATATAATTTACAATAGCAAAAAAAAAGGCAAATGCGTAAACTGTGTATGCTGCTTTCAGGTATATGCATATTTATTTCACAAAGCTGCAGTGGGAAAAAACTGCAAAATATCAAGCCTGGTAAGACAAAAAAACTGCATAAATAGATATACATGAGCTGCTCCATCAATGATCTAATGACTCACTAACACTAATGCTTTCATGTAAACTGTTTGGTTATCTGGCAATACGTGGAATAGAATCTGATCGGTAACAATAGTCCTGTTTTAAAATCACCTCCCAGTTTCTGTTTTATTTGTAAAAACCTGCTGTTAGCCTCCTTTGTGACACAGCTCCCACAGAGTTCATAAAGAAGTGCATTATCAATTAATTTGTCTGCCTTCATTTCCCAGCTGTACATCAGTGTCATGCTATGCATTAAAATAGCTGTCTTCATAAATTTTCCAGTAGGAAATAAAAACAGAATGATACTTTGTGAAGCCTAACTGAGAACCGATAATATAGACATACAATGTTTTCACCACTGCAAAGAAAGAAGTTGCATTTCATACTGATAAAAATCCGTCCTGTTGAAAATTAGGAACAGACTCCCTGGTAATTTTTTCCTAAGAGGCTTTAAAATTTCTTTTTCTCAGGCCTTCAGTGTTCTCTACTGCAATGCATGTATTAATTATTTAATTCTTTTCTACTCTTGAATACTATTTCAAAGAAAGTTAACTGTTTCTTATCAAGGAGTATTTTCTTCAACTTTCATAAAATGATTGCATGTTTTAAGCTCTCCTCATCATGACACTGTTTAATTCTGCATTCTCCTCCTTTTTAAAAAGGCTTCTCCCAGGTCTGAATCTTCACTTTAGACAACAGAGTTGTTGGAACTAGTATCCTGCGTGGAGCATTAATGCAGGCATTAAACGTTGATCTGCCTCATGGGTTAAATTGGTATGAAGGAAGAGCTGGGACAAGGTCTTGTAATGCTCATGCAGAATAGCTAGAGGTAGCTGGCTGAGGAGTGCCTCAGGTCCTCCTCCAGGGTTGTGTCTCACAATGGTTGCCCTGCATGTCTCTTATCCCTGGCTTGGAAGAGTGACTTCTAACGTGAAAGCTCATGTGTGTACAATGCTCATTTAATCTTTGGCTGACTTGCTGATACTGCTGACAGAAGGGCAAGTTTGAGCCATCTGCAGTGGTTGCGTTTTGGTGGACAACTTTGCTGTAGGATCTGGGCTGAGGTGGCCAACTCATTTCACATAGATTACCCAACAGCCTTCAGATATAGCAGTGGTGATTGTTACTGACCTGGGCTGGATTCAAACTGGCAGTTAAAGCATGAAAGGCTCCATATGCCAGTATCTCCCCTGAGCCATTAGGTGACATATGGTTTCATTCTGAGAAAAATGATGCTAAGCTGATCTGAAATCATGTATGCAAAGGTTAAAGGCATCTTTTGCCATACCTCATGGGAGCTTTTTACAGATATTTGTATCACAGGGGAGAAATCCATAGTGTGGAAATTATAGATCCTCTCATTCATTTAGTCTGCGTATTCATGTTAAATTGAATGATCAGTGGTATTCTAAAATGACTGAAGAAACCTTCTGGCCTTACAGTTGGGTTTTTTTGTTTGTTTTGTAGGGTTTTTTGGTTTGGTTTTTTTTTGTGGACAGTGAGAGTAAAGATGGTTGCATACTTATTTGTTCTGTTTTCATCTGGCTGTGCTAATTGCTTATGAAAAAAATGTCTGTTCATTTAATTTTCATCCACAGTTGCCATGTCACCTGTCCAGAGTTCTTGTATAGCCTGGCCAACAGGACTCCTAAATCTGCTTTTGCTGCTTTTAGCTGATAGGCGCGGCTGAACTCCTATTTCTGTACTAATCTAAAATACGTTCAGAAAAGCTTTTGAGAAAATTTTAGGAGGTGATTGGAGTGAGCTATCTGCAATTGAAGATCGTGTTGAAATTGTAATTTCTTCCAGGCTATGGATAAAATTTAAAATATTCAATTTCCTTTTCCCGTTTGAGTGAGTCCTGGTATCTAAACAACAACGCAGAGATTAGCTTGACCTAATTTACATTTTGTGCAGTCCGGCAGAAAAAGAATCAGCAGACTACACTTCCTTCCGCCACCAAATGTTTAAGAAAGCTACTAAAATTGATCTTTAAGTACATGAATATTTAGAACAGCAAGGTGACCTCATAGCTAGGTCTTGACTGACAGTCTTGAGAGACACTTGACTGCCATTCTGAAAGACACTGAGTGGGGGAATGGGCCCAGGTTCATCTTCTGCTACTACTAGAGTTGCCCAAAAGTTTCAGTTGGAAGGTAAAACAAGACTAGGAGGAGCCCAGAATCTGGACTTACAAAAATCTGGTCACAAATGTGTCTTCCAAGACTTTTGTCAACACAAGAGAATTACTGCTATGCTTACCCGTACTAGTTCTCACCTAAAATGCTTATGGCATAGTCATTTTAAGTTGAAAATATGGCACAAAACCTGAAGCAGACCTGTTGATTTCACTGAGAATTTTGTTGCAAGTGTTTTTATTCTCCTCACATTTCCTTCTTTTTAGTATGCAATATAAGTACAGATACTACAGGGGGCATAGGAGACATGTCTTTATTCTCAGACATGGGTCTACAACTGTTACACCAAAGAAATGTTACTTCTGATTCCCCTGAACTTCTGTTGTAAATATGTCCCCAGAAGAAGAAAATATGCTTGTTAAGGGAGGGAAATTATACGTGAGAGCATGCCTCGAGAGGAGGTAGAGAATGATTGAAGTTTCAAGAGAAAGCCATAGGAGAAAAGGTCTTTTATAAACCACAGAGAAGCCTGGAGCATACTCTGTGGGTTCTGGAGGAAGAGATAAAACCAAGGAATAAAAAAAAAGTGTGCACTGATAGAATGATGTAAACTACCGGGGAAAGAAGAAGTGGTTGTGAAGAATGAAAATACATATCAGACACCTGCTTAAAATAAAGGTGTGACAGACTAGGAACCGATTTAGAAAGCGATCCTGTCACTAACTATCTAAGTCAGTTCATAAGCAACACAGGTGGAAAAGTGTTTTTAGCCTTTACTGCAAATAAGAGAAAATAGCATGTTTTTTAGTAATTCAATTCCATATGTCATTTTTGTAAACATATTATAAAATACGGTTGGACCTGATGATCTTTTCCAACCTAAATGATTCTATGATCCTATGAAATACTATTTAGCCAAAGAATTGGAGTTGGGAGTGTTAAACCACTGAGGATGACTGAGTGGATTGGAATGACTGGTTGCTGGAAAAATTCTGAGGACTGAACATATGAAATACAGTATGTATATTATCCCACACTCAGTATATTTTGCTTCACTTTGTTTCTGTGCTGTGTCAGTCCTCTGTTTCTTTTTCTACTTTATGATATCAGGTATAATTAACAGCAGTTTGGCTGTTTTTTTTCCCTAGAGCCATCTACAAAATCTCCCACTCTGTGTGTTTGTGTAGCTTTCTTAAGCACAACCATGAAAAGAGCTGTCAAAAAAGCTGTCATGAGCTGGGCAGGGGTCAGTGCTAATTAACAGAAGGACTCGGAAAAGGAATAGTCTGATTCTGAGATCAAGCTTGGCATGTTTGGGCAGAAAAGAGCTAGGCAACACAGTTGTTTCTTTTAGTGTGAGAGCTCATAAAGCCACAGAAGAGGAAGCTGCAATAGCAAAGACGAGGAGATGAAGCAGACATGTGAGGATTTTAGTCGTGATGCTCTTCAGGCAGTGACACTCCCAACCTGCTGCTTGCTGGGTGGTAAGGAAGGAGAGAGGGCAGACAGCTCAAGGATCAAGTTCAAGGTTCAAAACTGGGTCAAATTTTTCAGTTGCTTAAAATTTTTGCAGTGTTGTTCAATTTTAAGTGTAAATCAGCACAGTTTCACTTAATAGAGGCTAGAAGGCCTGAAGGTATAGCTGGTGAGGAAGTGAGGAAAACCGCATACATTTATCTGTTGATGGGAGCCAGAGAAGGAGAAAAGTCACTCGTGGCATTGCCCAAGTATCTTCTGAGCAGAAATGGCAGCTGAAGATCATTTCAAAACATGTAGATGTGGCACTTCGGAACATTGTTTAATGGGCATGGTGGTGTTGGGTTGATGGTTGGACTTGATGATCTTACAGGTCTTTTCCAACCTTAATGATTCTGTGATTAAAGCTGGTTTTACTGTCTGAAGACTGATTTGTAAGTTTTCCATGTGAGGACAGGGCTGTTTTATCCCAAGGCGACTGCTTCCCATAGGGAAAACTAATCATTTACATTCAGTCTGAAACACAGCTAAACTGTGTAAGCCTAAATACTACATACGTCTCTGCAGAGTGTGAACCAGGATCTGGTATAAAATTTACACCAGCAGTGGATATACAGCTTAGTAATGTGACTCAGGTTTTAAGCAGGTGGTTATTCTAGTGGATCTGCTCTGATTTTTGCTATTTTATACTCCAGGGCTATAAATCTTTACCACTTTTTAGTGTTTTACCCCTTAGAGAGGCTCTTTTTTTTTTAAAGTTACACGCTGATCTAAATTTTAACATAATTATGAACAGAATGTGAAGTGTATGCATTTTAAAACCTTGTAACTTGATATAGTTAAATCAACACTTGAGTAATAAATGATTATTTTATGCAGGTTAACCAAGGTCTTTTTCATTTGCACATCTGTTTCCAATAGGTGGCACTCAACAATTTCTGTAAATGTTATGCTGTTTGAGCCTGAACTCTTGCAAAAGCAGAAGAGTCTGTGTAAATAATGAAAAATTGATTTGTAATTCTTTTATTTTAGACATCACACCGAAACCTTATGTGTTTATGAATTATATGTTCAAGGCTGTAAACTGGGGAAATTACAGGGGAAGAGGAGAAAGAAATTTGTGGAATTGTTGGTTTATAAAATGTTGTGAAATGCGCTACAGTAATTTGATATAGTATTCTCCAGTCATCTCCTGAGACTAATACAGTCCTTGCCCAGGAAGTCTGGAGTGCCTGATGTGGAGGCAGATCCCTGCCTGGTGTGTTCTGGAATTTGATTCAATGAAGGGGAGATTCTTCTGGCCCTCAGAAGAGCTGCTGCCAGTGAGAGAAAAAGGGAAAGAATAGAGCTGAAAGAGAGAGCATATTACAGGAGGACACAAGAAGGAACTACAAGGCTGGATTTACCTAAATTCACAATAATGGTAAAATATTCTGAGTAGGTCAATGTGCTTACTCCTAAAGCTGAGCTGACTTCAACAGTCTGCCATTCTTTGGCTGATGAATGAAGCTGGGGTGAAATCCTGGCAACACTGAATGCAATGGCAGAGCTCCATTAAGTTGAAAGGGCTGAGATTTTACCTTGTGGCACTTATCCTCCATCCCTCTATAGCCATCACCTGTGCTACGGAGAATAGCAAAACTGTGGGAAAAAACATGACTTGTTCTGAATGCTCTTTAAATCCAGTTTAGCAAAAAAAGAAAAAGTGCACGTTCTTTGCTTTACATGAAGCAAATTTGGTGACTCAGTGCAGTCACTCTGTGTGCCAAGCAGAGGAAGGGCATACAATTCAAAAGACTGGGGCATCTCATTCCAGAAGAGCTTGGTCTGCCAAGCAGCAGCGTTAGGACTGAGACCTTGTTATGCTGCTGCTATTATATGTGTTTCCCATGGATCTTTAGTTTTATTCAGGATAGTCAGTCTTGCACAGTGAAACTTTGGCAACGTGAAAAATAATGCCTTGGTGATTTCTTAGTTTATAGGTGCTATTTTAGACATTCAGCCTGTCATTCTGGGTAACAGTTCATCCTTCCCTCTACCCAAAAGACACAAATTTGAAGGTAAAATATGTTTCTGAGTTTACATACAGTGTATTAACAAACTGCTAGTTCCATATCCTAAGGGATAGTTTGGCATGGTTAATGGAGGTGGCAACCAAAATCCCTGAAGTGTAAAAGTGTTTTTTATCTAACCTCACTGAAATCTGGCAAGGGAAAACCACAGGTAATATTAATTAAGAAGTTTTGCATTGTGTAGATTTAGTTTCATTTTTGCAGTAAAAGGCGCAGGATTTGCCTTCACTGCAGGTTTACTTGGAACACACATAGCTTTACCCTATATTAAATTTGTTATTTTTAATTTTGATGGGATGAGTGAGCATCAATACACAAAACCAATACGTAAACATGTATTGCCTGATTGTGCAGAGCTGTGTATATGCGCATAATAGGGAACTTTTTGGAACATTAACCACATTGTAGAAAGTCTACCCTTTTGACAGCTGCTCAGATTGCTACTTTGCCATGCCCTTCAAATCATGTTTGGTCAGAGGACCTCACTGTCTTTTTGTGTTGTCTATATTTGTGTTGATCAATCTGTCACACCAAGTTAAACAACACTACAGCTGGACTGTGCAATATACTTTATTTTTAGGTTTCTGGAAAAGGTTTGTGTCCCATGTGAGAGCTATGGAGGAAAGGCATCATTATGGAGGAATCCTAACTGTAAATTGAACTACATAATTTCCTCCGTCCCCAAATTAGCAGTATAAGGTAAGAGAGATTGGATTTCAAAAGCTGTGGCATTCTTCCCTCTGTTCCAGTTTACTTGTCCTTGATTCATCTGGAGAGAAAACAAGCATGTTAAAAGGCAGTATAAAGCAGATAACTTCCATGTACAAATAAGCATCTCTCAGCCTCATGAAGGTTTGAAAAGCCCAGCTATTTATCATGTTACAGTCTTGCTAATTGCCTGGTTTCAGATATCAAAGCAATATGATCATACTTGTCAGGCAGAGGAGTGAATTTCTTGTTGTGCCTTCCTGGCGAAGGGTTCAAAGTTTTAGGTCCTCCTTTGCCTCATTTGTTCATCCTTCTTGCTGTCCTACAAGGGCCAAGATTTGGCTGCTTTGATAATTTACTTGTTGTAATAAATCTGAAAAGTGTTTGATTGGGCTGCGTAGACTAACCCTGACTTTTCCTTGGTGCTGACCAAAACGGTTCACATAAGCTTGGTCTCTGTGACAGCTTCAGCTGGGTGTTTAGGACTCCAACATATCAGCTATGTCAGATTTAGCTGCAGGAGTTTTGGATGTTACCACCCACACCTGCCCGTTCCTCCTTACCAGCTGCAGGTTACTGCATTTCCAAGCCAGCATGACAGAATGGAAGTTGAGTCTGTACTTCAGTTGTCCCAGGTCAAGGACTCGTGTTTCAGTGCAAAACCTTCACTCTTGGCTTAAGGTAGTTCACCAAATTGTATCTGTATGCTTAGATGGGCTGGGAGCCTGGGAACCTGGGAGGCAGACAACTGGAACCAACAATTAGGTTTTCTTTTCTTAAAAAAAAAGATCAGATCTATCCAGGAATTCTGACTCTTCTTCTTGCTCTCCTTTTGCTTTTAACTCATCAAAAAACATTGAAAGCTATGGCTTGGCTATGAATAAATCTGTGAAATCATAATGTCTATATACATAATTGCGGAAGTATTTTACATATGCATATGCTGTATTTAATATTGAAATTTTATACATTATGTGTAATATATTGAATATACAAAAAATATTTTTGTTAATTATTGTTCAGCATTTTACTTTGTTCAAATGTATCTATGTTTTTTATGACAGTCTATGCCTACACAAAGTTAATTTTTAACAGAAAGCATATCTTGTATTTGGCTGTATTGAAGACCTAAGCTATATGAATGTCTGTGCTATAGAAAGAAGGGTTGGGGTTTTTGGCAGGTTTTTTAAATACGCAGTTCTCACAAATACAACTTGACATGAAATTTTAGGATCTTTTTAAGACTTCCTCAAAAAAGCAATACCGCATATGCTCTTGGAGTTCTGTATCATATAATAAAACCTTTCTTCAGGGAGTAGGTAAAACTATGTCAGTATATTACCTGGCAGTTGGGGAAAGATGCTAATTAAAGCATGAATTCAGTTACTGAAGCTTATTAGCCTATCCCTAACTAACAAGGCAAAAGCCCCCTGGGCGTTGGGAACTGAACTATATTGTGTTAAACTCGTTTCCCCTGTGAGAATTGTTGAGCTGCATCTTTTAATGATGCTTCCCCTCTTTGGAGACAAAGAAATGTTAAATGTTGTCAGTACCCTCCTTCCCAGTTTCTCTTTTAGCTCTGTCTGAATAACTTTCTGCTTTTACTTATTCTCGATGCAAATTTTATTGAAATCTCAATTCCTTGTAAATTGGATCTCAAACTATCCTTTGAGTTTTATCTAGAGAAAACATAAAGCTACTAGGAATGACTGTTCCTCCTTGTCTCTCTCTTCATGCACTCTTAGTAACTCCATAGACAGTGAATTATTATTTTACTCATTTCTGTGGCACCTTTGCTCTGCTAGCTGACTAAGATATTCATGTCTTGTAGTGTGACTTGAAGGTCATTAACACTGGACTCTGAGAAACTGCCAATGAAGAGAGAATTTTTAAGTCAGGACTCCTCACCAGTCCTGCTAATTTGATGAAGGAGGCACACTTAATCAATTGAGATTCATTATGAATTTGCTGGATTTCCTCTGCTGCTAGATGTAGTCAGAACTAGTCTCAGAGTTTTGAATCCCCCAAAAGCAAAGGCTTCCCAGTGGACCCTCAAAGCCTCACCAGGACTACAGCCAGGAAAGGTTAGCCAAAAGATGACTGCTCATTCTCAGGTCACATGAATCATTGAATGAAAAAAGCAGGGGGCCAATGTACCGTGGCTGTATGTTCACTCTTACTGCCGTAAAGCTGGAAGCAAGAAGCTATACTCTGCATTGATTCGATCTCCCTGGGGAGCTTCCAGGGTGTCTGGAAACACCCTGCACAATTCTCAAGGCAGCAAAAAGATAGGTGAACCTTCTGGATGTAGCCCTAGATATTGAAGACTGTTGGATCCAAACGATTTTCTGTGCATGAATTTATTACATGTGCCGTGAAATTGTTTGGTGTGGCTGCAGCGTATTTAATGCCCCCAGTGCGGTGTGGCATTCGGCAATCTGAATGTGAAGACACACCACATACCTCTTCCCCACTGCAGCTCCACTCCCAATTTCACTTACATGACGTTTCATTGTGCCAACCCAAGGGGGCTTGTCAGACACCCCCTGGGTGAGCCAGGTCTCATAACCCAACAAAATCTCACCCAGGAAAACTCTGGTTAGGTTTCTGCAACACCAGAGGATTGAATTAGCGACGTGCGAAGCCCTGCAGTTGCAGGGTGGAAGAGGCAGAGCTGATGCACAGGCGGGGCAGGGTGGGACACGGTCTTTCTGGTAGCAGTGAAGTGTTACAGTGGCTCAATCGTTCTGTGTGACTTTGTGAGCTCAGGAGGTTGAAACCAGCACAAGCCTCTCTTTGATAAAAGTAGTCCTATAGAGTGATTTGCTTCTGGGGCAGGATAGAATCATTGAATCATTTAGGTTGGAAAAGACACTTAAGAAATAGTCTTTTGTCATCGTTTGCAGTGTAATAATTTGACTATTTTAACTTATAATCAGCACTGACAGCTCTTGTATCTCAGATATCAGGATGTTTCAGGCTCTTTTAGTAAAAGCCTCTAGAGCTTGAAAGACTGAAGACAGACTGAAAGTCATGTTTTAGGGCTGATGCAAAAGATGCTTGAAGCCTGTTCAGTTGTAGGAAAAGGCCCAAAAGCTTGAAACTCCAGAACAATTAAGACCTCAGCATTTTTAGTGATTGATCTCTTGATTTTTAAAAAAGTATTATGAATTTCAGGAATGATTGATAGTCCATGAAGTTTGAATGCTAGGGATTGGCAGTACCAAGTGTTTTTCTGTGCTGTTTGGGTTAAAAATTAGCATGACTTTAATGAGAACTCTACCACAAATTCTGACAAATGCTAACATAGGGAAAAAGGGCACCTGAGAAGACTTCAAAGAACATGTTCAAAATTTTAATTTAAACAGTCTTTTATTTGCTTGGAGGAATATACAAAACCAGTTTAAAAGCTTTCTTTTCTGGGTCTTCTGTATGGCTCCAGAATGTTACCAAAAATCGTAACCAAGAAAACTCTCCAAATCAAATGATAGTTTAGAAAGCCGACATTGGTTTATTGCAGCGCTGGGTGCATGGGGGATTTCTCCTCCTAACATGCACACCCAGTTGAAATCATGACAGGTATTTAAACAGTTAACAAAGTTAGTTATGCCTGCTGGTCCCACCCCTTAGCTAACTATTGGTTAGGATCTTTCTTACTTCATTTTAAAGACACAGTTCTCTTTTAATTCACTACGCATGCCCAGAGAGTAGGGGGCATATTTGGGTTGGGGGCTTTTCTAGCTAGGAGATGTGGGTTTTCACATTATAATGAGGTAGGTCAGCCTTAGGACACCCATTTGGGGCATTTCACTGACTTTGCTGTTTGGTATGTAAACAATACCAAGTCTCAAGTTTGTATATCAGTCATTATCAGGAGACCCAGAAGCTCCTCGAAGGTGCTATATCTCATTATACTGTTTATCTCAAGGTAAACAACATCAACATAACCCAATACAGCCAGTCACCACAGCCAGCCCTTTTCCAGGAAAACTAATGCATATTTCAGTTTATGTGATGCAGTATCTTCTTAACTTATCTGTACAAAGTTTGCACAAAGGGGTCTGTTCTTTGTATGCTAACTAAATTGTTTAAGTCTTTGGTATCAAGAGCACCTGTGCCCTGGCATTGTTGCCTTGACTTTAATTTCCATCTTCCATTTCTCTCTTGCTTATACATTCCTCCTCTTGTCATAGAGCCACACAGGAACCCGAAGAGAAACTTTGCCTCATGTGCACTGACCCAGGCTTGTCCTGTGATTTCCCCGCTACTGCAGCTGGGGGAGGCTGTGAAAAGTGGGGTGAAAGAAAATTGGGCGGTAGCTTTGGCTCTTAGCCCTGCTAGCAGGACCGCAGTTGTGGGGGCAGTTGCCCTGGGTGGCCATCCCTCTCGCATGGACTTCTTGCAGAGATCTGTGTGTCTTTTTGGCACTTGGAGAAGATGGTGGAGCCCCCACTCAGTGACACAGATACAGAGGTGTAGAACATGTCCTGCAGGAAAAGGCAAACCTTGGTTTCAGACTGAGAGAGCAGAAGCTCGGCTTGGCAGTGCTATCATGGGGACTTGAATGTCCCTTCTTTGACCTTGCTCCTCTGACACCCCCCCAAAAAAAACCCCAACCCCAAAACAACAGAAAACCAAAACAAAAGAACAAAAATCTTTTGCTCTGGAAGCAGCTTTATTTTGTGTTGAGCTTCCTAGAACCTGTGTGCCTGAGGCTGCTTGGGGGATGTGCTGGTTCTGTGTTTTACATTCCCTAGCATCGTTTTCCTCTGTGATGTATTCCTCCTATGGCTGGCAAAAGCCCAGGTGAAATTGTGCAGAACACCAAATATTAAGAAACCAGGAGACAGAGCGCTGTGTCTGTGTTGCATCCAGATTGGAGATGGGGCATTACAAACTGACATTTTCCTAAACTTGAGATTGGAATTGCTGAAGCATTTAGGATAGTGTGTCTGCATGTACTTTTCTTTGGAACAGAAAAACTTATTTTTAACTGTAATTCCAGTCCTCCATGTGGAACGCTTTAATTGTTTCAGTTATCACTTACTAAATGATGCTGCTAGAAAAACTGTGTTTCACGCAGGTAAAATTCACATACATACGTTTATCTTGGTTTACTTTTTAATTGACATGTTAATCTGGAGTAATTTGAAGCATCTGAAGGCATAATTGATTGCTTTTATGTCTATTTGTTTTCAATGATTAAAAATTAATTTTCTGAGGCAAATCTTTGAAGTATTATTTTCTTGTTAGAAAATATATGTGTGTGCAAGTCAGCAGCTGCCCTGCAGCTTAGGAGATAACAGCTTGCAGATCAGGGATACATAGTAATTACATGACAGATCAGAGCAAAGCTCAAGAAGCCTGTCACATTGACTAGAATTCATGCTAAAAGGCCATATTTTTCCCAATTCAAATTTTGCTCATGTCTCTTGACAACATAAATAAAGCTCCTCTGTTGAAAAATCCTGCAGCCTAGCTGTGAATTCTTGTTGCCTACTTGCCAGACTTTCTTAAGGTGCATTGAGGACTGGCAGCCGGGAGAATTTGCATTTGGATGGGAGCCTTTACAACTGACTGCCAGATATTCCAGGTGAGAGCGTACCTGAAAGAGGAGATGGCACTGGTGAAACTAGGCAGTGTACCTGCTCAAATTTGCTGGCTTTTGTTGAAAACAATGTCTCAAGTCTAGCAGTGTTTGGGTTGGTCAGTTTTATACTTTTCAAAACTTGCTTGCTGGGAGAGGTGCTAGCCTTGTCATCGGGGCTGGCTGTTTTCCCTGGTGATTCCAGGGTTTGTAATGGCAGTGACCAGATTAAACTATAAATATAGCAGCTAATGTAGTTGAAAGTATACTTATTTTCTGCATCCTTAATCTTTTTTGTGATACATTAACTGAGAGCTGTCAAATGCCTGCAGTAAAGCTGTAAGATAAACCTGTACCTGCTTTAAGATCTTCTTCACAGGTGCCTTGGAATAAAAAAACCTGTTTTGCTTTTGAGATAAAGAGGATATCCTTTAGTGCATCCACCAATTAAAGCAATAAAACATCCCGTGAGACACTAGCATTTTCTCAGAACACAGTGAAGTATTACATATTAATTACTTTCATGTATTGCTCCTAATTATCTGTAATGGCCAAAGGTAACCAAACCAAAAATAAACAAAGCATATGCGGAAACTCTTTTGACCAAAACACATGCTACAGAATTTTGATATGGCTCCAGAGGGGCTTATTATGGGTTGGAAGTACAGAAATTTGCCTTTGGTTTAGGCATAAAACTTTTCAAACATGGCTGCACTCTGTTAGTTTGTTGACAGACTCATTCCACACAATTGTCAGCCCCCTAGTACATATTATAGAGGGGTCATTAGTTCTGGGAAAATGGAATATTTGTCATCACTGCAGCAGAAGTGTGTACATATCATAAATGGAGCCTGAAGGGATTTAGTTCCAGGTTATTAAGTGTTCATTTGAGATGCTGGATAATAACTGCTGTTTCTTATATTTTAGATTAGACTGCCCTTACTGCCTGTAGGACTTATTTTCAGCGACTGTTAGTCTTGTTATTATACATACATATTTAATGATTGACGCAGTATCAACAAAATCAGTAAACTTGTGTACTGTCCAAAAGCTGCAAATTATCAATTCATTAGTTAACACTTTATCACTAACTAAGCTCAATCAAGAACTCTGCTGCAAAAATATCCAGTAATTAATGAGACAACATTGTTATTTGGAGCTTTTTACAAGTAAAAATGGGCAACTCTGTGGGTTTGTTCACTTACTAGAGTACATATAAAAGCAATGATACAAATCTTACAGAATAAATTTCTGTAAGAGAAGCTGCAGTGGAATCAACATCACCCTGAAAAAAATAAATTTAAGATATCAGGGCAAACACAGGTACTTTTTCAAAAGGTTTGTCTGAAATAACACTGGTGGCCACTCCAGTAATGTTGTATTTTCCTTGCCTAATTAGACTCATAGCCTATACTGCAAGCTCAAACTCTAACAATAGTGATGCAATTGTTAACTAGAATAGCACACTAGAGGGAGAAAAATAACATTAACTATAGCAAAATCTCTTTGAAAACATAATTTTCAGCTGCTTATTTGCAAATAGACAATAGAGACTAGGGTTTTTGTATCAGTATTTTGCAGATATGATTCCTCTGTGGTAGATACTAAATCTAATAGAATCAAGAACTTTTCACTATTAAGTCTGTTTTTTGAACCGAACCCTGTGGTTGAACAGTCAAAATATATTGGGAAGTTACAGTTCTGATCAAATGGCACCAACATTCAGGTTGGATATGCAGTAGAATCATAGTGGAAACCAAACACAAAGGGGCTATTGTTTAAAGAATTGGCCAAAATAGCTAAACTAAATATTATATTTCAGATTTGCTACTGCATCTTTTTCCCCCTTTGATTTTTGTCGGATGATTGTTTTATTACTGCAGTTGTTTAAAATTATAACTCTCCCTGCAGAGAGAGCTGCTGCTCTTTGCTGCGGAAAAAATAGTGACCCTGATTGTGAACCTCTGAAGTCATACCATTGTGAGTGGACCCGTTGAGGCTGAAAACTTGCACGGAGTACCAGCTAAAGATTAGGCCAGTAGTCTCTCACATTTCAATAGTCACTAGTAGGGAATTATTATTTCATTTAAGGAATGCAATTTGAGACAATTACACTTAGTTATGGAGGTAGCACATAACAACCTGTTGTTACATTTGGCTTCCCTGGTAATAATTTTCCAGGCTATTTGTCAGACTGTCATTTTTGGGGCTGGAATTTTCCCTGCTTTGTGTCCACCTTAGCTTGAAATCTGTTTAAAACTCTGGCCACTAAATAACACACAGATAAATACACACAGCTGAAATAGATGGGAAATAGGAGAAAGAAGTAGATTTTTGTATTGTCAGTCCTGACTACAGAATTTTTCTGTGCGATTTTGTCTCAAATGCATAACACCATGGATAACTCTTGTCCTTCTCTGTAAGAAATAAATAGTATAGTAATGTTTAATTCATGAAGGGAAGCATCGTCAGGAAGTATAAGATTTTCTAGAGCTGCTCTGTTTCATCCTCATTTATCTACAGATGCCCTTTTCAATCCACAAGTTTTTTTATGTACAGGTTTTATGTGATTTACTATTCCTTATTCACACTGTGGCAGCGAAGATCCAGTCAAGTGCTGTTTAATAGGCAAGGTAGAGAACAGCATCCCTCAGGACACAGCCAGTTTGTAATTAGGAGGAACATTTGGGCTAGGAAATTGGTAATTAGCCTCACAGTTCTACCATTTGACTGGAGAACTGAACAACACATAGCTGTTTTATGGTTCCAGAAGCCAGGTCTATGCTAAGTTTTATTGCAGTGTGGGTAAACTCTGTTCCAACACATGCAGGTCCAGTAGGCCAGTTGACCAAGCTGTGCATAGTTATGCATGCTAGCACATCTACATGGCTGTATAATTAAATTATCACTCCTGAGCTCAGTCGTTGTATCTGCTAAGGTCCACCTTTAGATCTACATGAAATGTATTAATGTGCTTTGATCCCATCTCTATTGTTTTGGTTGGGTTATACTCATATACATTAGCAGGTGACTCAGCACATTACCAGCAGCTCAGTAGATCAAAGTGGCTGCTGCTGATGTCTCTACATTAGACTAAGCATGGTTCAGGGGTTTATGTCAGACTCATTCTAATTTGGTTAGTTGGACCAAATATCCCCACTACGCAGGTGTCTCAAAACTGTCTGAAGAGCTAGTGCTTGTCTCAGATCCTTAGAGACTAGGTCCTTTGGTGTGCACTGGGAGCACGGCTTCTGCTCTCGTTTAGTTTGCTCTGAAAGAAATCTGATTTGCATGCCCTAACTTTGCTCTGTGATCCAAATCAGTGTGTAGTAAGTGCAGGCAGTCAAGGGTTTCACTTAAAAAAGGCTATCCTGCTCTGAATTTAAGTGCTAATTCAAGTGTAGCAGCTGACAGGTGTTGAGTTGCTGCTTATTTAAACATGTCCTATCCGTAACATTGTGTGAGTGCTTCTGGATGGTGTCCCAATGAAGTCAGACTGCAGCTCAATGTGGTTTATATTCACCATTTTGACTGCCTTGATTTGAGTAAGCTGGACTTCAACAACTGGCCACAGGTCAGAGACAGTTTAAGAAAGCAATCCTTGCTGTCTCTCAAGCATTAGTCACCGGTTCCTGGATCGGATGCAGCACTTAAGAGTAACCATGTGAATGAGTGTAGTATGTGCTCACGTTATCTGCCATGCACATAAATTTGGGCATGCTAAGTGGGTGTTCTGCAGCTGACATCAGTATGCCGGCTTAAGTGCATTACCTCATAGATATGATCCACACCTATTGCATCATATATCGTACGATTAAAGTCCCATGACCAAAACCATTAGTTTCTGCCCTATCCTGTACAATTTCAGTTGTTCTTTACTGGCTTAGGCAAGTGCTGGACTGGCTTATGTGCAGATGTAAGACGTGGTAATGTCTTGCTAGTGCAGGCTCAGGGTGGTACTGATTATGTAGACCCACTGATACTCAATTCTAATTCTTTTTTTATTAGGCAAATTAATAAACTCCAAGGAAAAAAATATCTGGGGAATTAGTTTTTCTTCTCAAATAACTAGTCCAACTTTCTTAATATAGCTATTGTAATCTAAATTTTCATTTGAATATTCATTTTTTCATTGGAAATGGGGAAGAACTAGGGACAAGGGAGGAAAAAAATGGTGTGTTCGGTTAGGCGCCTACTCTCCCAAAAGATTATGCTCACTAGATGTCCTGTTTTATCAGTGGGAGCTGTGTATATGAATGAGACAGATTATTTTTTATATAAAAATTCAACTTGATCTGACTTGTGTTTGCTTGCTTTTTTTAATGAAAAACAGGTATGACATTTTCAGGCATGTCTGAAATGCCTAAATTCAGACTTGAATTTCACCAATTCAGTAACTAAAGCAAAAGGACAAAACGCTTTTCACCTTACTATCTGCCTTCAGCTTTGCAATTTGCAAGCAGCGTATCTGGCTACATCCGGCTGCTAGATTTTATTATTTCTAGTACTTGATTCCTTTCTCAGTTGGGTTGTATGTGCAGTAGCAGTGAAAATGGATGAACACCCACATTTGGGAACAGAAAGCATCTGGTGTTCAATATCATGGAGGCGCTAGAATACTGTTGTCCTGTAAAATACGTGTTAGAACAGGTAAGCATGACTAATGCATATGAACTTGAACAAATCACAAAGACCTGGTTTTGACTAAGAGTGGGAGGATTTTAGTCCTTCACACTTGTGATATTCATGCTCTGTGCTGCAGTGGATGTATCAGAAATCCATTCACGACTGAAATGGGTTCCCTGTACTTGTGAAGATAAACAATGCCTGCGACACTCCTCCTGCATGAGTCAATATGATGCTGCCTGCTTGTAGTGGAAGTGATTTCACACATCCCTTGAGTTCCTCAGAGCTCCTGATGGAAAAGCCGCTGCTCGGGGACCTAAGGTAGTTCTTGGGTACTCTCTGGAGAGTGCTGAAAATTGCTGTGTGTGGATTGCATCTACTTGTGTGGTCTTTTTCCCGTGTCTTATATAACTTCACAAACAGTCAGATACACTGTCACAAAAGTGTTCTTAATAATTAAAAACATTGACATTAAATGTAAAAGAACAATAAATGCTTATTGGGCCAGCTTTTCTTGGATCCTCTTGTTGCACTGGCATAGAGTAGGGTAAGCTGCACTGATGTGGGTGGCATTACAACACCATAAAGCAGTGGTTAACTTAGCAAATCTGGTATATCTGATTTTCAAAAGTGAGGAATCTGCCATTTCTCCATTTCAGTAGGCCCTGTATATGTCCTTTAGCAACTGCTACGGAACAGTGAACTATGTTTTTTATGTAAGTGGCCGCAGGTTCAGGTCCTGTTTGATCTTCTTCACCAGAGACAATATTTAACTTGGGTGGCAACAAAAGAACTTTTTAGAGCAGGGTGAGAAATAAATGAACACAGAAGAAAGAGACCAGTCTGCAAAGGCAAAAGCAGCTACAACTTTATTATTTTTCAACATTGCTTTTCTAACAGAAGAAAAATACTGAAAGAAACATTTGCTTTTTGGTTTGGGTTATATGAAAAGAGACTGATTCTACATTCTCTTCAGTTTTCAATAACCAAGGAACATTTTATAAGTTTTTAATTGTTTTAATCCTTTGTGGAATAGTAACATTTTTATGATAACTTGTTTTTTTCTATGGGAGAATATCACTATGTAAAAGTGGGAACATTCTGTAAAATCATGTGTTTTAATGAAATGTTGTTTTAAAAGGATAAAAAAAGAGCATTTTTGTGATATCAGAATGGTTTAATTTGTGTTTTGTTTTTGAAATTTATCAAATGTATTCCTGTATACTTCTTCAGTGTAAACAAAGAAGCAAGGTAAATTCCCATCTGGCTCAATATTGTTAGAGAAAAATAATTGTTTAGATTTATGACTCTTCTCTTGCATAGCAAAGAAATTAATTGAAGAGTTAACAAGTAAATGTTTTCATCCAAAAGATATGGTATTTAGATACATAGACATATAGGTAAACAGAACACACTATTATTACTCTGTGTTTAGTTATTCCTGCCTGTATTTCTCCTGACCTGAAGAAGATGAAATGCAGCAAGTGTTTGGATTAGTGCACACCAGGTATGGCAAGTGATACCTTGCAAAGCTTTCCCGTGCTGTTATGATGAACTGATTTGCTGCCTTCTATTTCAAACTCTCTTTCATGCTTGCTCTGACATTTCTCAGACTGGTTTATAATAACCTCAGTAGTCTTTTTCTTACCTACCCAAGAAAAATCAAAATCCTTTCCTCTGTTCATTTAATGATGAAGATCTGTAAATTTCTTAGATGATGATCAGAGAAGCTCATTCTTTCTCTTCCTGATTCCATTAAAGAATATATTTCTCCTTCTGTCCAGCTGATCAGACTAATCCTTAACTCGCTTCACTGTGGCTCATCGAGACAGGCAGAACAACTTATATCTGTATTAAGCCAGACTCTGTGAGCTCTGTAAATGGAAATGTGCAATTTTGCATGCAGCTGTCTGAATGAGTTATTCCTATTAAAAAAGCGATCCTCTTTCCTAGAAATATGTTGTTGTCACTTGGAAATGCAGAGTTACATAAGAAAGTTCTGCTGTATCGCAGTAATAATATATCATGGAGAATTAAAAGTGTCTGCTTCTCATCTATCCATTTGCATTTTTTCAAGATTATGTACTGTGGCCTTATTCTTTCACTGAATTTTAGTAGGACTTTATTAGTAGCTTTAGTAAGTAGTCTGGAAAAGGGCCAGATTCTGACCTTTTGCTTGTTCAGCAGTGTAACCGCTGGTTTATAGGCGCATGCAGGTCAGTCAGGCCCAATGTTTTCTGTGTTTTCACAGTAACTTTAAGCAACAGTTTTATCTGGTGAGGGAAGAGCCTCGATGGGCAGCAGCGTCATCTGTTCTTTCTGCGTTTTTGTGTGCGCCTGGACCTGCCTTGCTCGGCCTTCCAGCCGCAGAGTCCATTCGTGGCGGAGTCTGCAAAGAGAGGACAAGTGCTTAGCAAGTACTGAGCCAAATCCTTCAAATGTATCCAGGGCTTTTCAGCAGGGTCGAAGCTTACCTTTCTTTCATCACCATAGCACTTGTCCCGTATTTATTTACCATCTACACATCTCTCTAGCTTGCTAGATTGGGAATGCAGGGGAGAAAGGGATAGTGCTGATGCTATCAGTGGTTGACATTGCTGGATTCTTAATGAGTCAAACAACTGCAGAAATACTGTCGGTGTGAAGAGCTCTGTTTTTTCCTCTGGGGTATTCTCAAAGCCACACAGAAGTACTGTCTATCCAGTAAGGTCATTCAATGTGTAAATTGAAAAATACAATTACACCCCCCGACCGTCCAAGTTTACTGTAAAATGCTGTGGAGAAGAGCAAGCAGAATTTTAAATATGTCCATTTGCGTTTACTCTGAAGAAAAAAAAAAGGAAAAAAAAGTAACCATTTTGTACCGAAAATCTCTGCAGACCTCGTACGTGTTTAATGAAAGGAATTGATGTCACATGCAAGAGGAGCCACATAGCTTCAAGACACAAGTATAGTACAGACAGAAGAGAAAATCGCTAGGGACCACTGCAAGATATTATTGGCTGGGTCATTTTCCAAAGGAAATGGTGTTATGAAACACCTGACCCAGCAATTTTATAGGATTAGATATCATATGGTAATGCCAAATGCATCATGGAATATATGGGTTTTTATATTACATTTGGTAGAGTTAAAAAGAACAGCAGCCAATGATTTCATCTGAGAATAACTTAGCAGTAGCTGTTTCACATGGATGCCTGTGTTAGTTTGGCTTCTGAATTTGATTTCAGACTGTGTTTTAAACTCTTCTTACTTGGACTGCCCTGTCTTGGCTTCACTGTTCTCTTGTGCATATAGTTAAGCCTCAAAAAATTGGTGCAATTAGTAAAAAATTGCCATTGAAGCACTGGTGTTCCTTTGTCAACTAGTGTCCTAGGTGTCACAGAGGGAGCACTTGCCTATACTTACAGAGTCATCTAATTCTCCCAGGTGCCACTTATGGGAGGTAGTGGACCTGTAGATTTTGTAATGACAGGGTCTATTACCTCCTGAAAGTATCTTTTTTTCAAATTAGAGAACACTTTGTGAACAGTTTGGGCTTTGGTCAAGTGACCTTGAAGGAACTTGTTTGAGTCTATTTCAGTTGCAACCAGCCAGTTAAGACATATTGAATATGTAAGTTTAGACATATTCAAAGTTCTTTTGCTGCATTTTTTTTCTATTCAAAGAAGACCTTATAAAAGCTTTTAACATGTTTAACTTTTTGAAGTTAAAAATATTATCTGCACCCCTAATTGCAATTGTTTTGCGATGTCTTCTTGTGGTATCTTTTTGTGACGCTAGAGTGACAAAGGTTTCCAGTGCAGCTGAACACTTTCCTGGGTTTTATTATACATGTTTTGTCTCCAGCAACTTGGTGATACTGGGAATATTACTGACTAGCCGGAGTAAGATACTGGGACCAGGACTGTCTACATCTGACTGTTGGGACACAAGGCCTGCACAGATCTTGATTTCCTCATCTTTAAAAAGACAATGGTAGCTTCCTCCTTGGGTCAGAGTACCTGGAATTTTTTTTGAAGAAACTGCCCTTTACCAGCACATTCCAGTTTGTGGAAGTCAAATTAATTTATGTGAATGTCCCTGTTTTCAGGAAAGTTTATGCAGGAGAACCTTTGTCAACTTCAGGAGGCAAGCCCATCAGAAAAACACAAGAGGCACAGGTATTTCTCATCCTCTTTCTCCATCCATTATTAGTCAGGGGATTCACTTAGTGTGTGGAAGACCCTGGTTCAAACTCCTGAGGTGCAACAGGGCGAGCAACTATTTGAAGCGGTCTACCACACTTGTGTGGAGTATCTATATCACAGTCACAGCTCTTTCTAGGTGGCGCCTGTTGTTTTATACTGTTTTGGAAAAATATTAAATACATTTGAGTAGCCTTATTTTTTATCTGTTGTAGAGCAGGAATGCTTGTGAAATGTGTTTCATAGGAGAGGAAGATCTTATTGTACCTTTTCTACCTTTGGGCTTATATGATGCAAAGGGCTGTTAAACATGATAAAGATGCTATGGACTTGTTTATGCTACACATGAAATGGGTGGTTTGCCTGTCCCTTTAATGTAATACTATTTTATTTATTTGTGTAGCTGTACCAGTTCCAGGTAAAAATCCTGATATTTTCTGGCTGACACAAGCCATAGTGCCAAGGTGCTTTATTTTTACGTGGCTATGCTCCAAGGCCTTTCAAGAATGCTCATGAGGTTCAGGGGTGAGGGGTGTCTGAGTTTCCATGCAGAAGAGCCATGGAAATATGAGACAAGCAGCTGTGAGAGGAAAAGTGCCAAAGATCCAGAACACAATCTGTGCTATGAATAAAGCAGTACAATAACAGGTTACCTTATTTTAAAGCACGTGATGACATGCCTTGCTGTCTTGTGCAAAAGAAAAAATACCACTTACTTTTTCAGGGCGCTTTTGCTTAGCCTAGACTCTTCACCTTCTCGTTGCTTAGTTTGCTCTTGGATGACTTTTTCCCAGAAGTTTTTCAGCCCTTCTGCATCATGACCACCCATCTTGTGGTGTCTAAAGCTGGTATGCTTGCTCATTTTCTGAAAAGCAATTTGGAGGTCAGAGCAGTCAGAAGCCTAACCTGAGGCAGATACTGTGTTGCTTAGCCCCTTGCAATTTCTTTCTTGTGAAGTGCTATTAAAATAAAGAATGTCACCTGAGAATAACAGGCGACTGATGCTTACTCTGCCTTGAAGCAAAATATAAGGCATTGAAACAGGCCTTAGGTGACAGTTAAATGGTATACCTATATTTTTGTTACTGAGTGAAGACTACGCATGGCATAGTTCACTGAAATATTGTGCAGGCCTCAGTATGTGCGAGATTTTAAGTGGTTTTGGAAGAACTTGGGAAAAATACTTCCAAATATAGTGCCATCATCACTGAAGTTCAGATGAGATGTTGTGAAGGACTTTCCCTTTTTCTACCTCCTGTAGTTTTAAAAGAGACTGTAGATGGTTGTTATCCAAGGGAAATATGTTGCTCTTAAATGATTCCTTTTACTACTCCAAATGATATCAAGCACAAAATACGTAGGGGAATTATGAATCTAAATTTGAAGCACACAGAGTACAAAGCCCTGGGGAGCTTGTTATGGCCTTGCTCTTTAATTTCTCAAAATTCAATCTTAAATACTGTTAAAAGTAGAGCTGTTAAAATACAGAGATGAGTTCCAAAAAATGAGAAAAAGGACAGAAATTAGGTGAATTTCTCCTTGCTAAATGCATAGTATTCAAACATGGAGGGTTTTAAAATTCTCGTCATGTCTGAGGCAGTTGCTGATATTACCAAATAAACATTGGTTATCAGATCTTAATGATACCTTGAAAAGTTAAGTTCTGTTGTTTATTCCCAAAGGAAATAAACAGAAAAATTGCATCATATACTATATTTGTTACTGGCCAAATATTGCTTCGCTATGACATTAAATAAGGTACCAATAACCTGTCCCGTTATACTTCTACCCCAACTGTGAAGCAGTATTTCCTGCATCTGTCTCCTCCACTAAGCCCCTCCAGCAAGTGGGAGGATGCAAGAAATAAATTTAAAAAACCCAAACCTGTGCTCCTGAGTTTTCTGTGACTAGATCAGCACATAATTTGAGGACTCCTATGAAATCCCTTTGCTTCCTTGTGTTCATCTATATTCTGCTGTCACTAGATACTTTTGCCAGCTGTCCACTCTAATGTCCACTGTAATGCTGATGAATTAATGCCTCATAGACCCCGATATGTACTTGTGAGTCTTCTTCATAGACAATGTCATACTTTATGAGCTATCCTCAATAAATACTATGAAGGCTGTGCTAATATAGGCCAATCTGAGGAAACCTTTGATTTGTGCAATGCTGTAAGTGGAAGATCAGAGAAAAAGAAAAGGACAGTCAGACGCAACACAATGAAGGCAGACTAGTGTAAGGTTTTCGTATCAAATACTGTATTTTAAACTCCTAAAGTTTTAAAAGGGCACATAAGTAATATCTTGGTATCTTCCTAGATTGAATAATTTAGATTTGGCATCATTTCACAAATCTGCTTTTTAGAAAGGTCAATAATAACAAATGATTTTGCCAAACTTGGTGCTAAGACTGACTGGACCGAAAAACTTGCTTAAATAAAAGAAAAATCTCTGCTACTTCCAGATGCAGTACTTTTCCACAGAGGAGTCCAGTTGCTTAAAGACTGGCACAGTCCAGCTGGAGTAGTAAGTGTGAACTGGTTAGTCCATGTAATTCAATCTCCTATGTGACAGAGTACCAGACTTGAGCGGTTAGGACTGTGGTCCTCTTCACAGCAAGGTCAGCAAGAGCTGAATATCACCAAAACAATCAGATATTTTCCTCTGAGGCAACAGAAGGTTTCTGGTGTTTCCCTTGCTGTAGACTGGGGATGCTGTAGCACAGTGGGATACAGCAGGAGTTGTTACACTGGGGTGGGTACAGCAGTTCTTCCACTGTCTTCTGCTAAACGTGCTTTATCAGTGATGTGGTCTAAATGGGACTTTTAACTTGAAGTTAAAAAGGGATTTAAAGTCTTTTAATGATCTTTTGTCTCACTGAGGCCCTAAAATAACAGTATTAATTAAGGCTTCGTTTTGCAAAAAGGTATGCAAGTCACAGACACAGTGGAACATGCCCCATCTGTGTCTTAATTCTATAGGCTTTGAGCAGTGTTAGAATAAATGGTCTGGTAATAGCTTGTTACAGTGAGTGATGGAATATGATTATTTCATTATTCCTAGACCAGCAGGTCACCTGGGTCTTTGCACCATTTAAAGGCTCTTTTATCAGTAGCAGCTGCCCACTTGACACTCTTCAGATAATTATCCCATTGCCTCAGAAGCCAAGTGCAAGCTGCTGACAAACTGTCTGAGTAGGTTTGCCCTCCAAACCCTATTATGCTTTGCCTCATGTAAGAGTCTGCCATAACACATTAACCTTTCATTAGAGATTAAGTTTTTATGATTATTAAACTTCCAGTATATGTTCTTCAAGTGGTACAAAAAGGGCCTCCAGTCTTCATCTGAAGTCTAAATTGGTTAGGTTTTTGCAGGGTGCATGAGGGTTTGGCTGCCTTAAATCTTGGCTGCTCCGCTCAGAGGAAGAAGCTGTGGTCAAGAGAGGTACCCAGAAGAAGGAGGTACTTCTGCAAATGTTAGTCTGGTATGTCTATGGGACTTTTTGCAAGCCAAGAACATTTGACTTGATAGTATTTCCTAGGAATGTCAGTGACAGTGAATATTTCACATGGCATTGCCATGGTCCTTGCTAAGACAGATTCTTGATGTAAGACTTTTGAAGATGGTGCTGTCTGGCATTATTAGCTAGCAACCTCTCATGCTATGATGTGTGAAAGCATCCTTTCTTTGAGCCTGGCATTACAACATCCATGTATAGAGATTATAGTTCACGTGTACTGTGTAATACCTTCTTTTTTTCTAATTGAAAGATTCTACTTAGGAACTTGGTCTGGAGTTCTGAATAATTCTCTAGGTTTGTTTTCTTAGTATCAAACAAATTCTTTATTATTGCTCTAGAAAACATCTTTTGTTGTTGTTGTTGAGTGATTTTCTGCTTTCTTTTTAGATGTCCCAATAACATAAATTGGAGTTACAGTGACAATTGGACTTAATTCTGGCAGACTTGTTCTTGATTCCTTAACTCGGATACCTCAGGGTTCAGAAACTAACGGAACAATTAGATTTTCTCTGTAAGAAAAACCCACATATTAGAGTCACTCCACCAGTTTTGCCTAGGTGGAAAGTGAGCAAGGAAAAGAGGGTTTTTTTATCATCTTTATTTTCATTTTGGATAGCCAGATATCATTCCAGGGAAATCAAAGGGAAGTCGAGGAGATGTCTTTCTGGCTACTAATGGCAGGTTGTTTTAACATGTTTTTCCTCTGATATGAAAGTAAAATAAGCAACAACAACATTTCCATAGGTTCAAAATGATTCATTCAGAAGACTTGAATCAGTGTAAGTACCATTTATGGACTGAAAATGTATGTTATGAGATTTTCTGCAGTACATTTCCTATGAAGGACTACTAAAATATGTATAACACTGGTGCAAGGCAGAGTCCTTTACTAAATTTTCAACTAAGATGGTTGAGGAGGGACTATTTTTGTATGTGTTGTGTAGTCTTACCTGCCCATTTGAAGTATAGTTGGCTGCTTTTGGGGGAACCAAGCTGATACAACAACATTTAAATAAAAGCTAAACTAGATGTTGGCTAAAGTGGCTTATGTAGTTGGTAGCTCTGAAACTCAACTGACAGAAATATGTATATGTGTGTACAACAGAGTTTTTTACAGCATTCATAATTTATGGACGTTAATTTATGTGTTAATAAATTATTGATTTATAGAGAATGTCCACAAGAAGAAGTAATAGTAAATAAAACTAATGGCACTGTAAAAGAAAAATCTCCTGCATTTATAAACAAACCATAAATCACATGGCCATGCAGCAATATGTAAGACAGCCAATCACTCATGAAACACAGATAGCAACTACATACAATACATTGGTTTAAACTCTTTGAGCTGCTGTCCCAGAGGATTTTTAAAGGATGTTCAAAGTGTGAATGATGAGTATTTTCTCCTCAACAGATCTCTCCAATGCAAGGGAAAAGAAATTTTGCTTCTAGCTGGAAGTTATTATAAGCACAACTTCTATTGACTTCCACAAAATTAGTATAGAAATGGCCAGTGGTACAACCTTCTGTCTTTTAATCTGATCTGCAGGCTGCATATGCTTTGGAAAGATGTTAAATCAGTATGTTTCCAAATGTTCTGGTCTTAGCCCTTTCCTGGTCTGCACATTCTGAATTATTGTAATCTCAGATAACCTCCACTGAGGTACAAAAAGGAGTTTGAAAAAAATATCTAATGCAAGGAATTTCTCTTCTACACACTTTGTAATTGTATTATTTCTACTTTGGGATCTTGCCAGAGAAATTTTTGGATTCAGAAATGGCTCTTGATGTTTTGAACAAAAGTGCTATTTTTAGTAACCTTTATCTAAAATAAACAAGCAAAAGAAGAAAATCTTGGCTGAAACTTCAAGAAGCATTTTTTACCCTTCTTCAGTCTTTCTGTTTAATACATGTCTTGAGCTAGCCATTTTCTTCAAAATTCAGTATTTTATGTAGACAGACAATACTTGTGCATACAATGAGATTCTTTGAAAATCTTCTACTTTTTAGTGAGAGCCATTTTAATGCATTCATTAAAGCTGTTGCCTGAACATATTTTGAGAAAAATGTCAAAGTAATTTTTAATCTAAATGATGCATAATTTAAAAAATCAGTTGGTTTGGCTAATAAAAAGAAACCAGTCTCATGGTTTTTTTCTTATTGGAGAATATTTGAACATTTCTAAATTTTATTTCCAAAATGTTTGCTGAAAGGTATCTTTAACAAGAATGATTGGGGTTTTATATCTTAAAAAATGTTTCCTTTCTAAAAGGTGGAGATAAGGCTAATTTTAACACTTTCATTGAATTTGAGGATTCAGCCAATTTTAATGTTGAACATGAACATGTCTCTGAAAAAGTTTCCACAGTCACTTCAGAGTTTTTTGAAGAACATTGTAAGCAATGGAAAGATTATATTTGCATTCAACTGGACTCAGTCCCTTGGGTCATATCATGACCATGAGCTTTTTAATCTTTGTCAGGCCACTAATTAGTCTCTTATTCCTTTTGCCCTTCACTGGGGTTTGTTTGCTTAAGCATAGAACATTTTCCAGCATTATAGCATTATTACAGTACAGTATATGTGTTCAAAGCCTGTTTATGGTGCTTTTTTTAAAAAAAAAAAGCTTTATGTTCTAAAAAGTTTTAAGTTATGATTATAGAATGCATCATTAGGATGATGAATATCCCCTTACATTTTCATTTTATGGTGGTTTTCCTTTCAGCTGAAGTATGTGTAATACAGAAGTTCTAGTAATACCAAAACCAGACATGGGGACAAATAACAGGTTAATAATTGAAGTTAAGATTACAGTAAAACAAAAGAGAGGTGGGATACCTCTGGTATTTTATAAATCAGACAGGATCAGATTATCTTCCAATAAAGCATACTATAATACACAGAATTCAATGTCATGAAGGGAAGAAGAAGAAAGCGTTATTCAAAGTCACATGATTTGACACAAAGTAAAATAAGTGTATATGCATTTATGTCTAGGCTCATTTAAAAATCAAGATAGGAAGAGAAAATCTTATTTTGGCCAAAATACAAGAATATAAATGCTTACTTTGATTGTATAGTAGCTTCGTCTTCTGTCAAAGTATGGATTTCTTGAGTGATTACTGAATAGTGTCAGTTTTACCTCTGGGTTCCCCTTTTCAAGAGGACTCCAACTGCCAGGAATAACTGATGAAATCTTTTCATCTGTCACTCATTTTTATTTGGGAGTGATGACATCTGCTATTATGAATTAGTTTAATGGCAGGGGGGAGAAAAACCCAAACCCATAGACTCATTTTGTGAAGTCTGCAACACACCGAATAGAATGACCAGACAGTTACAGGGCACAAACTCTGAATGCCACATTTGATCTGTGCTATAATTTTTGGCAGGTGACGCTGATGTCATAACTTGGCTCTGCAGAATCAGTTATTCTTTGACAAGTGCAGATCACTGGAACATAGCTTCCATATGACTTGCAAGAATTCAGTACCGTCCCCTCCAAGAAAATGGATAGATCTGAAGAGAACATGTTGAATAACACAGCTTGTCTCAGGACTGTGCTACTGAGTGACTGACAGATAAATAGATTTCTTTTTCACTGCTTTTGAAGTGTTGGTCTGTAAGAGCACCTGGCAGGCTACATGACAGGATTCCAGCTAAGCTGTTAATACACTGAATAGCACAGGAATCTGAACTCAGCCAGCTGCAAGCTGGAATCACAGCATATATGATTTGTTACAGAATTTAGCACTTCCACTTCTTGGACAGATTCTTCCTCCCTCCACTGGTACCACAGGGTGAACAGAAGAACACAAGGAAGTAAGGTGCTGCTTACTCTGACAAAGGGAGGGAAGACTGAAAGGGACCTCCTGCTCTCAGCTATTACTGGCAACCTGACTGCATAACCCCTCTGATAATTTGGCAAGTTCCATCTTGAAGTGAGTTATGTTTCTTCCTCCAGGTATTTCCAGTGAAAGGCTGCTCCAGAACTTTTCTGCGCAAAGTACTATAAGTTTTATTCTCATTTACAACCTGAATTTATTTAAGAGACAAGGTACCCTTCCCTTGGCTCCATGGTATGTATGGCAGAAATCACCTCCCCTCCCCTTCCTTGCTTTGAAGATAAATCAGTCGAGGACTTTGGACACCTCTCATACTCATTCTCTTGATAGGTCTTACGGCCTTTCTCTGCAGTCTTATTGAACACAGGCAATGAGAACTATATGTTGTATTCCAGCTGAGTACTAGTACCTTATACACTTCCTTATTTTGTTTGGATATAACTATCTGAATCTAGAATCACATTTATCTTCTCCAGAGATGTACCATGCTCATAAATACTCTCTAATCGATTAATGCACCCACCTAGGTCTCCTTTTATTTTTTCCAACTGATAAGCTCCAGCTTATAACAGAAATTTTCATTAGATCCGAAGTTTATGACCTGCCTTTTGTGCCACTTTCTCTATTTCAGTCCTTCAGATCATCTGGGTTTTTTGTCTTGGAAATTCAGTTCCCTATGCTGATGACAACCTTTGTGTCCTCCAGAAAATTTCTTTAGCTCACTGCTTCATTTTGTGCCAAATGTCACCACTCAAACAGTAGTAAGACTGCTTCTAAGACAGCTCTGGAGGAATTTCTTTTTTAACCTCCTTGCAGGTAGGGAACTTTCTCTAAAAGATGTTAAAGATGTTATCTGATGTTAGGCACTCTTTATCCACTGAAAAGTCTTGTATGAGATTCTTTTTTTTTTTTTTTTTTTTTTTTTTACAGCTTAGGTAATATTTCTCCGGTGGCACTATGCTAAATATTTTACTGAGGTTCACAGTTTATCTGGTCCACATGTGTCTGTCCACATTTATTTTGGTTGAAGAGAAGCACTGCAGTAATGTGCCATGGTTGACCTTTGGCAAACCCACTTTGTATTTATTTCATTTGCCTTCAGGTCTTTAATTATTAAATCCTCTGAAGTTTGTCTGAAAGCCTTAAATGGTGTAAAGTCAGACCAATATCTCTATTTGAAATGTGACAGAATATGACTCCATCTATAACACAGTAGGTTGTATTCCAGTTCTCTGTCAATGCTTGAAGTCTGGATGAGATTCATATGTAGAGGTAATATCTTTTCTTAGATCAGCTAGTATAAGCTGGGAAAAATGCAGAAGGTCTGAAATAGAAGCAGCAAACTTCAAGGCTAAATATCAGTTAGGAACAATTGTTCTAAGTTTAAATAGATAAACCTCAATGAGACCATCAGAGAGAAAAGTTGGTTCCTCTGTAGGAAAGAGGGGAAGATAGTAAAGGAGAGGTAATAAAGTTCACCTTATCTCTTACCATAAAGAGAAACAGGTTATTTATTGCTTGCTGGATATGGTTAGTAGATGGGGAGAAAGGAAGAGAGAGGGAGATGGTAATGTGTCATTAAGAATCCCTATTGAGTCCATAGTTAGTTTAGATGAACACCAAAATTAATTTCTCCACTAATCATTCAATAGGACACTCAGCACCACTACTGTTAGCGGAAGGTAGCCATGAAATGTAACATGAGGTCGGTAATTCACTGCTCCCAGACAGACTGCTCTGTCTGATAGCTGATCCTGGACATGAGGCAAATGCCCAAGTCACTGATGATGGTGTCAGACTCTTACAGTTTCTCTTCTTGGAGCTGCTTCACTTTATATAAATAATGCAATACTCTGGGCTTGAGAAATAGAGTCAATAGCATGCTTGTTTAATCTGTTGTAGGACTCAGAGGGGTTTTGCACTTTCCTACGTATTGGATAGATTGCCTCACATTTTGGCTACTAGGTATCCTAAGGCATATTTTTTCATGGCAAGGGAGTTACTTGGAATTTCTTCTGAAAAATCTTGATTTCACTGTGACGCTGACATAAAGTGGATCTCAAAATCCTGCTTGTATTCTTGTGTTTGAAACTGCCCAAATTCAACGTGTCTGAGAACTCACCCACAGTTCTGCTGTGTAATTTCACTGGTGGGAAGAAAGCATAAGAAACTCTAGGCAGAGGACTAGGCCACTAGGCACACAGAGAAATAATCACGGCTCTTTGATCTTTGTAATTAAAGTGGCTGAGACTTGGCATGTGGGACTCAGTCCGATACTACATAGAGATCAACAATATAGTCCACTGCGGCCTTCTGGTAGTACAGAGTCAATTGCATGAATATTATGCCGTGGTGGGTTGACCTTGGCTAGATGCCAGGTGCCCACCAAAGCCACTCTATCACTCCCCTCCTCAGCTGGACAGGGGAGAGAAAATATAATGAAAGACTTATGGGTCGAGATGAGGACAGGGAGATCACTCACCATTACAACCACCGGCAAAACAGACTGGACTTGGGGAGATTAGTTTAACTTACTACAATCAAAATCAGAGTAGGATAATGTGAAATAAAACCAAATCTTAAAACCACCTTCCCTCCACCTCTCCCTACTCCTGTAGCCCCCCTGCTACCAAAACCTTGCCACGCAACCCCAAGACTTTAGAAGTTGCACAGATTTACTCTATAGACTTGCCAGACAAAACAATATTTTGAGTAAATTATTTCAACTGTAAAAAGCATGTAGATACCACTATACGTTTGGAGGTTTGTAGCCTAACCTGACAGTTTCACCTAAGAGGTTGACAAGTCTACAGTGTACCTCTCCCAGTATGGTGCTGACAGTTGCTTTTGCTCATTTGTAATGATTTAGAGCTGTTAATAGGTCTCATGTAGTGTTGTTTTGCACTGACATAAGCTTTGGTATAACTGATTGTGTTTTGGATGTTGTATTATAGTAATTCACTTTGTTACCCTATCACCACCTTGTATCTTTTTAGCTAGTTGGTGCAGAAACCACCACATGGGGCTATTTTTGCTTTATGTGAGCAATTGCAGAATATGGCTGTGAACTGTGGTGTTTATAACAGTGCGTTTTGGAGTGTTTCCTTACTGTATTACTGTCAGGGCCTGGAAGACCTCAACAGGCCTTTACAGACCTACCCAGTCTCACCTGGCACCCACACCCTTGCCCAAGCACCCTGTTTCAGCTCAGGCCCAGGAATCTGGTTCCTGCCTGAGCTCTGTCAGACAAATGCCCGTCTCCAGCCCTGTCTCTCACCCTGCCCTTGGATAGACCTCAGATCTACATTGCAGAGCAGGCATCTGGCAAAAATACTTAGTGACAGCATCATAGGTAGCTTGTCTCCGGACCCGTCTCCCGAATATGCCCTAGACCTGTTTCATCCCCTTGACATTCTTGGGGCTGCTGATGGATGCTGTTACCAGCACCTGATGTAGGAAACTGCTTGGCCTGCCATTCTGAGATCCCACAGGAGGATGACTTCTTGGCAAAGGCACTGCCTGTGCTGGGGTCACACTTGGCTCCTGGCTCAGTCCCCTGTCATGGGGCAGCCCCGCTTTTGTTTCTGCTTTACCATTACCATGGATGCAATTCCATGGGTGATAGCAATATAGGCGTGTCAAAGCTGTTGGAATACCATCATTAAAACCAGGAAAGGTGTGGAAGGAAAGACTGCATTGCCTGCAGTTCGGGTCTCACTAATCTCTCCACAATTTTGTAAAAAATGCTCAAAAATACTAGTGTTGGCAGTACTACATTCTACCTTGTTGATGTGGAGTCTGTGCTACTAATAGCTACAGACAGTTACTAAATCATCTCCTCTCTTGAGAAACCATGAACTCATTTCCCATGGCTGTCATCGGTGTTTGAGATGCATTTATATTAGGGTCTCAGAACAGTTTTGTTTCCTCTGAATGACTGAAGGAATATCTTATTACTGTCAAGTACATTAAGAAGGTAGAGGACAGCTGGACACAAAATATACCTCTAGCGGTTAGTGGATTCTGATACTGCATGTGGTCAGTTGTGTAGATACCTTTATCTAAACTAGGTACCTAAAAGTAGGTTCTTAAAGCCAAGCAAATTTCCTTGCAGTGTCTGAGTTCATGACAAGAACATATGGATTGTGTTGCAAATGTGAAAAGATTGTCAGAGAGGGGAGAACTTCAAGCTGAGGAAGGTAGCATCTGTGGAGATTAGCTCCATTGCTAATTTGATGCAGGTGCGTAACACATGATGCCGCAGAGCATGGAGATAACGGTTACCCTTCCTACTGTACTCTGACAACAGTGACTCTTGTCAATCTGTTACCAGTCAATCTGTGATTGGAAAAAAGTAATTGCTGGGATGATCCAGGGAATACTTGTGTAATCATAATTTTCTCTGCCTCAAGGTATTTCTAAGTTATTTTGAATTACACAAATGGTTTATAGTGAATTTTACATGGACATGCTTCTCTAGCTATGTTGATGCTGTAAATAAGATGCTTGTTTGCATTAGGTAGCCACGCTTTATCCTTCATTGAAAGGAGGAGAATTCATTTGTTACAGGTCATTGAAGATTTCAGTGGACACTTAACTGCAGTGACCTCTGGGTAGTCTAGCAGACTGCAAAATGCCTATTTCTTTCCCCAGTTTTGCTTGGTCATATGCACTTTACCTGAAGAGGATGGTGCCTGGTCTCAGATTTTTGTTTGACTTCCATTTCCTTATCAGGACTACGTTTGTCTTTTGTGTATTACACATTATTTTCAAGCATGAGGGGAAGCTGACATCAAAAGGAATGAAGACTAAATTGCACTAAAGCAGCTGGTTTCTGTGTTTTACTGACACAAAGCTCCTCCCAGCTTGCAGGGCCTGCAGTACATGCTGTAAGCTGCCTCATGAAGGGGCTACGTTATGGATGCAAGATGCATGAAACAGGACAATGTGGGAGGTGCTGATGAGGGGTATGTGGTACTGCGGTCTTTCTATGGTCTGGGAAAGTGTCGTTATTGTCTCAGCATTGTTCTTCTTGCTTTGCTACTCAGCAAATGCAGCCACCAACTATTTAGGACATCTTTGTGGTGTTCGCTTGCTGAATCTTGTCTTACTGCCATGTCCTTCTTTTCTTTACTCCCAAGCTTTCATCTGTACTGTGTAGATGTGTCTTCAGTTGTGTGGCTTTGACCATCAGGGTCACGTTTCCTTAAGGTTGAAAATCAAGGTGATGAATATTTTCTCTGCAACTAGACAGATAAACAGCTGACAGAATTTAAGGGTTCTTATTACCATCTTCCCTTTTGTGTCAGGGGACAATGCTGCTAATGGTAGGGTCTATTTGGATGTTCTCTGTATGCACCAGAAAGGGAGACTTTGCATGGACAGTTTCGAGGAGGAGCATGCCAGAGAGAGTGCAGAAGTAGGGGACAAGATGAAAACAGTGCAGTGTGTTGGTCTGTGAATGATATCTCTGAGCCCATGTAGGCAGACATTGTGCTGGGTGATTTGACATTATTTCATCTATATTGCTCCAGGTTGGCAAGCATGTCTCTCCAACAAAGTCAGCTGTATCATGTCACTGGTCCTGCATAAGCTAACTGAAGAAATGTAAAATTATTGGACAAGAAAAGCAATTGGAGAAGCCTAATATCTTGATAACGAGAGCATGCTGTAATACTACCTTGAGCTACAGCTTAAAGCAAGACTTCAAGGACTGATCAATGTGAAGCAAAAGACTAAGTACAGAAAATGTCCAGAATGGAAGACAACACAGAGGCCCTATGTGAGGGAGGTTGCAGGGTCCAGAGATTAATGGAAAGAACGTAATACCAAAAAAGAAATATTTGTGAAAAGTCCAATTGAAATTTGGCATGAACAGACATCAAGGGACCAGCATAAAATCTACCAGTGCAAAATTAACCTGTCAAAATGTTTTGAATGAACCTGATTTTGCAGTCTGAGTTTATAGTCAGTCAGTGCTTTGCACAGTGGAATTGTATTACTGGATCTGAAAAGCTGGCTTTGCTATTGCAAGGAAAAGTGGCTTAGAAGTGCTTGCCTAAGAAGCTGTATCGGGGTACCCAATTTGTTCAAAATACACTCTTAATAACTTAATAACTCCAAAGTAGAGAAGCAGTGGACAGATTATTATACCCGTAAAATCTGGGAAAATAGCCAGTGTAGATGAACCTATACTTCAGCTGACAGTGAGAAAGGAATTGTGTAAGAACTGCTGTTTCCCAAGTTGATGTTTTAGTCATATTAATGTGTTCAGTTCTACTAATTACACTGTAACTTGCTAAGGAAGTAGTGCAGTGGTTTCCTTGGTTTTTTTAGTTAATTAGTTCATCTAGAAAAAAGAGTTTCTGTTAGTACTCCATTGAATTTTAAGCCAACTCTGTTTCATGGAATTTGCAACCTTTTCATGTTCTGATAACATTTCAGGAAATCCCTTTATGGACATGAACATTTACATTTTAAATACTTTCCAATAAACGAGTGAGCTATTCCCAGCTCCATATTACTTATTGTACTAAGCCATTCCTTTGAATTGCTCCTTTAATGATTTATCATATCCTATCTCATCAGGGCAGCAAGCTGCTTTCAGGACGCAACGATCTTTTACATCACAGAATTTAGCATAATCAGTCCGTAGTCCTAATGGGCTGCTTGGTCCTTGATATTCTATTGCAATACAAATAAACAATATTTCTGTTAATAAACTTCATTTATTTTTAATAATACTTAAATATTAACCTGCTTTTGAATCTTTCGCTGTTGTCTAGGAATATCTGAGGGCTTAAATACACAGAGAAATCACCCATGATCTCTGGTAACTTTTTCTACATGTTCTTTTAGGCTGTGGCAAAAGTGAAGAGCCTTGAGGTTGCTTAATGTGCAAAAGGCAGCCTAAATCAATCTCTATAGTAACAAGTAGTGCATAATAAAAAAATATTGTTAGGGCAAAACAGTTGGTGGTGAGACCTTGAAGTACTCAGTCTGTGCATTTCAGGGTCTTTAACAGGCTCACATCTCTATTACACACTGTCTGTACTCTGGTCTGAAATTCTGTTAGCAGTTGGTTGATGTGTAGTGGATAGGCTCTTGGAGCATATTTTTTGGTTTAGCCTTACCTGAAAGATTTGGTTTTTTGGGGTTTTTTTGTGGTCTGAGAAGTGAACCAAAGCCTGGTAAGTGAGGGCAGTTGGGAAATTCACTTCAAAAGTGCCCTTTGGTTTCAAGCACCAATGCTAAAGTAAAAGCAACCTAAGTATATTTGAATTACTGTTTGTTATGGGCTAGGAAAGTGGATCCACAGAATTAACATGAATCAAATGATGTATAGTAACCTGAGGCCCTTTATTTCCTTTTTTTTTTTTTAATACTAAACTGAGCTAATTCACATGGACATATATAAGAACACAAATTATGCAAGAATATAGTCTTCTGACTTAGGGTTAATATTTCTTTTTGCAAGAGAAACCTAGGACTGAAACCCCATTGCCTCAGACATTTTAAGTTAGACTGGGCAAACCACTGCCAAGGGCACTGAGGAGTCAGAGTAAAATGGCAGGGAAATGGATTAAATGACCTCATAGGTCTTTTCCATTTATGATTTTTATTGTTCTATATCCCTATATATTTGCTTGCTTTTATTTTTTGAGTTTTTCTGTGACAGATAGACTAAAGTTAGGGAGCAAAATTCATTCTGTGAGGCACAAAACTCAATAATGGAAGGGTTAGCAGTTTGGGTTTTTTTATCGTGTTCAGCATTTCACAATTGGGCAGGTGTAATATGCATTTTTTAATTATTTTTTGTTGTTCTCGAAGCTTGGTATGAGATTTGATGAAGGAAAGCTCTGACCTGAAATGATGAGTCTGGCAACAGTAAGACCAATCACAAACAAATGAAATGCCTGCATCTGGGGAAAATTTGCTACTTTCAAAAAGCAGCCCTCCTAGGCAAACCTCCTGTAGTTTCTATAATGGTATTGCAAAGCTTTCTAGTTACTCTGCCAGTTCCCATAATTTGCATAGTTTCTTTATGAAACCCAGCTAATACTTTTTCTTGAAAATGAGACCCGTCTTAGCTGACATTGTCTGGGTACATGGGTCCTAAATATTTTAAACACAGACACTAGCCGTGTTGAAATTTCTGGTGGCAACAAAGCTCATTTTCTGGTCAGCTACAAGTGACAAGAATCCCTTCTTTCTCTATGGCAAGTGCAAAGGGAGTGGGGACTCTTACTTTTGGCTGCCATGCAAGCATCACAACATGTAAAAAGCTTTCTGTCCCTTTATAAATAAGCAGCAGATGTCTTGAGCTAAAAAACAGTTTGCTGCCAGCAGATGATTTGTTGACTTTTGCGCTGTGCCTTTGTTTTGGCTCACCTTAAAATCTTAAAATGTTTAATTTTGGAGCTTCCTCCTAACATATTCAGGAGCTCTTAGGCTTCATTTTTACTGTATTGTTCCTCCTTTCTGATTTTATTTAACATTGTCTATCAATGTCAGATGTGTTACTGGCACCCCATTATGCACATTCAACACTTCGGTGCCCTGGATGCAGCTGCACAGGCTGAGGCGATGGCCGTGACCATCCTGCCTCAGCTACTCATCAGCTCCCCCACGCTAGCAGCTACCTCCTCTCCTGCTCTGCCAGATGCAATGCTGAAGGGAGCCCCTCAGCTCTTCAACCAGCGCAGCCCAGAGTCTGAAGAGTAGGTCCCTGCTCACACAAATGTTTTGATGGAAATGGCTTGGGGCAAGGTCTCATGAGAAGCTCAGCTGGCAGGTTGAAGAGAGGAATGCTGAGGACTGTCACAGGGCCAGCTCACTGCAGCTAAAAACCACTTGTACCAGCCTGTATTATCTCAGACATGAAGGGGAACGTAAGTCTGTGTTTTCTTAATGCTCTTACTTGCTCTCTCTGGTCACACTTATGAGCTACAGTCCATGTTTCTCTATTCAAATATTGTTTGGGTTTTGTCCCAGTCATAATTTACTTTAGAACATCACTCAACTCCAGGAATCTAGGAGGAAATGGTAAAAGTAATAAGTATTTTTAAATGAGCAAAACATTGCCTGAAGGTGGTGGAAATAAAACCGTTCACAGATATTTAAAAAGAACAAACGTCCATCATGGTGATGGATGTTTCTAGGTGGGGAAAAGGCTATGGCTAACAGCATTTGCTACACTGGGTTTTGTGCAAATACCAATAAGGCAGTGAGCACCGTCTTACCAAAACATCTTTAATTTAACTTAAGTGATAGCCTAAAGGCTGAGGATAAAGATGAAATTGGTTATATCACAGTTGGACATGCTTTCCAAAAGGTACCGATGATGTCTAACAACATACTTAAGTGTTACTATCCATTGATTCTCTTTCAAGGCACAGATTGCTACTGAGAAGTTATGTCTTTATGAGTATAGGACAGATGATTTAGAAAAGTAAGGATTTTTTGAGAAATAAAAATATTTTGGCAACTATAGAAATAAAAATCAATGCTGGCCTTAGACTTTGGGAACTCCAGGGTCCTGGGCCCTGGACGGTCAGCCCGATGAGCTTCCTTCAGTCTGCCAGCTGGTGAGTGAAAATGACTTCAGCTTAGCCAGTTTTATTCATTTGCTCCTGGCTCCTAGAAACTGTGTTTTGTTTTGGATACCCTATGGCCATTTTAAAGAATCTGTTTCCTTAAACTTCTGTTGCAGGAAAAAAAATGCAGCAAAAGCGGATAAATCATTTTTAGAAGAGATCTTTTAGAAAAGATGATTCCCACAAATGAGGCATTCTAAATTTTGGTCTCTTATGCCTTCATCTCACTTCTAATCCTGTTCTATATCTTTGGAGTATGCTATGAGTGCAAGGGTGTGGGCAGGGATGTGGACTTTAGGGTCTCCTGTTTCACAGCGTAAGAGCTCCTCAGATGGAAATGAACATCAGTTTTTCAAACTAATTTCCTTAGAGGTGGTCAAACAATTTTTAAACTGTCCCAGAAGGGAAAGGTTCCAAGTATATTGGAAATCACCCCCCACATGCTAATAATTTAGTGCAATTTTGTTTGGTTAAGAAATATATTTCTGTTGAGATGTTTCATCCAGGTTAGTTTAAAATTAGATCTGAATCTAGTTATGTTCTGCCCAGCCTACTTTGAATGCGGTAATTGTCCTTTATAATCAAGCTATTAGAATGACATTAAAATGTAATCCTCGGAAACAACATAGTCATTTATCAAATTTTGCATTAGCCTGCTTGACATTTTAATTTACAAGGCTCTTATTGTTAGTTTGGTCTCTTGGCTATTAATTGCTTGAAAAACATGTCCTTTCTCATGTCTTATATAAACAAATGCAAGAAAAGGGGTCAAATTTTAATCTTGGTGAAACCAGCATAAATCAAAGATAACTGCACTAAGTCAGTGAAGAGTTACCCCAGTGTAAGACAGAGAGACATGTCCTCTCATATCTAAGCAGACACAGATGAAAGTTTGCTTCAGGCATTATGTAGGAAAGGCATAATTTCTTTACTTGGATTAAAAAAAATTAGGCTGGGTTTCTTTTGACAGCAAAAGAGACTTATTTTTTTCTCTTTTGTTTCTTCAGTAGTAAAATCATATAGAACATCATGCAATTTCTCAGCTGTTGTGTTTCTTCCAGTCAAGATAAGTCTTGAAATGTTTCCTATAAGGACTTGAATGTCAGTTTCTGAAGCCTATAAGTAAGGACTTCTTGAGCAGAAAAAAGAAGTAAAATCATCTCCTGCTCCCTTTGGAAAAGCACTGGACTTGTGTTTGTTTATGAGCTGGTATGTATGGCACATATATTTACTTTATGGAAAAATAAGAATTACAAGTTTTAGCTGAGGAAACTTGGCATTGATATAATGCTTATTGTCATTTTATTCCATTGCTAGGACCATGGTTACCAGACTGCTTAATAAATTGCGAGCTGTACATGAACAAATTCAACAAAATCCTCCTGTTAAATTATCAGTGTTGAAAGTAAAATGTTGAGCACATATAACCAGCTGACCTGGAAAGCACAGTACTGTTCATCAAATCAAAACTTGCCCTTTACATTTGCATCTCAAGCAATAAAGCTAAAAAAAGTGGTAAATTAACACTGCAGAGGTGATATCAGAGGAGAAGTGACTTTTTTTCAGAAATTTGGAGAAAGCAAGGGTGGCACAGCTGTCAGTAGTGGAAGCATGAACAATGCTCCGCTTATGTGCAGAGCTTTTTACTTACAGACCTTGCAGCATTTTGTTTGGAATGTAAGTGTTAATGTTTTCATTTTATAGACGGGAAGAATGAGACTTTGAGGAGTAAAATGATTTGTTCAAAGCCACTCTATAGCTGACCCAGGAATCCATTTATTAAATAACTGCAGTGAACCTGCCCCTTTCCCATACTTACACTGGAAGTTGAGACAGAAACTTCTGCTGAGTGATTCACTTCCTCCACGTCTCTTTTTTCATCTTAATGTGCTTTCTTTGGGCCACTCTTGGGCATGAACAAATGCTGGGATAAAAATCTGCTGTTGTGATGTTTCTAATGCAGGAAAAATCAGGAAGCATCAGAAATCTTTCATACTCTGCTTTTGCCATAGAATCTCAGTAGCCCTGAGGCTAATGTGGCTGTGTCACCAGTGAGTAATAACTTTTCTCTCTGTTTCTTCTTCTATCTTTTAATCTCGTTCAGCCTACTATTTTCTGAATTGCCATAATTAGACTTTGATAACCTATTTTAAAGAGAGAGAAAAAGAAAACTTTCAGCATAATATCTGACTGCCTTCACAGCCTTTAATGTATATTTTAGAGGACGCCCTTGTGTGTTATGAAAGCAACCTTATTTCTGCTCTACCGCAGGAAGTCAGGGCATAAAAGAACTGACATATTATTACCACTCTATATCTTCTACAGACATACCATAAGAAGTTACTGGCTTACTCTGTTTTTTTTTCTTAGTGTGTTCTCACATTTGTACTCTGTCCATTTTCTTGCTGTTCAAGATCTTAATCCAAATAACCCAGTGAAAGACATTCACTTAATCTGTTAAAATTTCCTGGTGGGACCTGACTTAATTCCAGACAAAATCTGCACATTTTGCCTTTGTTTTGTGACAGTTTATTTGTCTGTCTGATGTCCACAAGTCTACAGTGCATCTTGTCTACATAATTTTTTTTTGTTTTCTTGGTTTTCTTTGTAAATATATCTCCACCAGACCTCTCCTAAGCAAGCAAGGGCTTCTTAAATACCCAGCCCTAAATCTGCAGGACTAGGTGAATGCAACATCATATTTTATTATGATTGAAATTCCTCATTCAGTCCAGATTCAATGACATGGTACTATCTGAACATGTAAATTAATTTGGTCTGAATGTTATAAAAAATGGAAAACTATCTCTTGTGGCTTTCCTGGCCAGTCCAAATCCTGTATAATTTCCTACCATAGGCAGGAGATACTCATCCTCCTTTTCTTCTGAAGAGGAGTTTCTAGGATTTGGAAACAAGGGTAGAAAGCTGTATGTGCTGGAAGGTATCTGAGCAGTGGGGATGGAAGAGAATAGGAATAAGGAAATGGAGGAAAACAAAACTATGAAAGTGGAAAAAGTGAAGTGAGTGTTTTATTTATATACCCTGAGTAGCCCATGTGTGGCTTGGAAAGTCTATGTTCCCTTCTCCTCTGTTTCGAGCTGGGTTTTCAGACTTACTATAAATGACTGAACAGGCAGTTTTAATTATAGTAAAACACGACAACAGAAATGAATCCTCATGGTTAACAGGTCATAAGACTGCATCACAGTCCTCAGGGACTGAGACGGCGAGGACTCAAATGCTTGTAAATAGTGCAGGTGTTGAAAACCAATATGAGGCTATATAATTTCTTGACCAGAGAAATACCAAGACATGTCTTGCAGCATTGTGGTGTGTGACAGTAGATTTCTGGTGGCAATTTACAGGCAGGAAAAAAGGCCTTTGATCTCACTGCAGTTGGCAACCTTTACATTTCATATTCACTCATCACCATCTCAAGATGTCCTAGTTTTCAGACAGAAGTAATAAGACTAAGAAAAAGTAGCCAACTGTGCTGCTAGTTTTTTAAGAAGAGATCCACACAGTTTATGTGAATACATTTTAGCCCATTATATATGAAATATTACTGTTATTAGTTTCAATTGTTAATTATTCTTGTGTGACTAGGTATCTTAAGTCCCACAACAACTGAATGTCCAGAGCTTGACAGGAGAGCAGGAAAAATGATGAATGGTTAATGATAAAGACCATCAGTCAAAGATAATTGGTATAAAAATAGTGGCATTTCTGTGATTGAGGAGTAATCCATTGCCATATGTCCATGAAGATACAAGATGGGTGTCAAAATACTGCATACCAGTGACATGGTTAATATCATTTCGCTGTACAGATTTTTGTACTGCATATTGCAATTTTTTTTGTTCACTGTTGACATCTATGTTTAAAGCTGATTTTTTTCTCTCATCTACTCAAACTTGCTGTATTACATAAGGTGATCCTCAGGACTCAATTCAGGCGTAAGAAATAGCAGATTTTATGAGGTGTTTGAAAATATATGCAATACTTTAAGGGCAAGATTTTCAGGAACATTTTTCTGTTTTGTTTTTGTTTTACTTTTCTGAAAGAACTTGTGTTTCTGTAGTGCTGCAGAAATATTACTTCTATAGTTGCTCACTCAAGCCTCCGAAGTGTTACAATAATAGAATTTTAAGTCAAATGATAAGACATTCCATTTAAACCACACTGTTGCTGTGACCTGTACTCAGGTTCCTCTGTAATCCAGATTTATTGCCCTACTTATTCTCAGCAAGCGTGAGCAAACATGAAATAGTTTTCTGTAATTATATAAAAAAGAAATATAAGCAATGTTTCAAAACCTTCTAAGAGATGGCAAGGTCAGCCATATGCCACTGAATAATTTCCTGAGCATCTGTTCACTCTGGCTATCGCAGTGTCCAACAGTGCAGATATAATATAAATAATAACAACAGCACCATTTACTGGGGTCTAAACCTGCAACTGTATGTTTTACAAAAGTCCTGCTGAAGGACATGGAGTTTTGAACATGGAATTTTCTGGGGCTGGGCTGTGATTTTAGACTGATCATAAAAATCAGTGTCCTGCTTGACCTTCGCTGAAACAACGTGCAAGTACATCCTGAAATCAGACATGTAGCTACACAAAGGGAAACACAAAGAGTTAGTATATCCTGGCAGAGGGAATTAGCTGTCCTCTTCATAGTTGGACTTTGCAGAAGACGGGGGTTTGAAATGTGATGGGCTGCAACTCTTGGCAGCTGTTAACTGGTACACAATAAAAATCTGATAGGAGACCTCACTTCTAAGTGTGGCTTCTCAAATGACTTTCACAGGTTGCTTTTAATGTTAAGTTCATAAAGGACATCAAGAAATCAAAGACCTGTTAGTTCACAAACCCTTTTCACAGAAGAAAGTGTCACAGATTCTATCCCATGGTGACACTATTTTTTTTGTTGAAATTTCTGCTGTTCCATCATGCGGCAGGTTAGAGAGACATTATCTTGACAGCTTTTTTGGTGATAGCTCCAATGTATGGTCTCATACAAATACATATTTTTATAACATCATGAGAAGGGCCTGAGTCAGCCAGAAAGACTTGATCCCTATTCAGGTGGTTAGGTGGTTCGTGGCTTCCCTGGGCTTCCTGGCAACTGTTCCTATGTCCCTCCAGGAAAGGGAAACTCTCTACACAGCCCAGCAGCACACAGACCTTGTGTACAGCTGCCAACACTGCTTTCCTAACCAGAGACTGTGTCTCTGATGCTGTCTCAGCAGATAAGACTCCGAGCAGGGCTATTTAGTGTCTCCTGAAGGCTGTAATTTTACCAAGATGAATTTAGCAGTGTGTCTGTTCCAGGCTCGCTGAGCAAACCAGGTGCTTCGGGATACCTTTGTGGCCAAAAATTATGGTAACATGCTGCAACAGCTCCTCCAGAGAACACAGGAGCTGGCATGCATCTGGGTTGTTGGCAAGGCCCACACAGATGTATTTGTGGTCCAAACCCAGACCTGAGCCTGTCATTTGTCTAGCCCTGTGCAGGAGCATGACAAGCTGTGCAGGCAAAATGGGCTCAGTGCTTCCCTGAGAGAGAAGGAGGATAGGGCCAGTTGTTTCTAGCTGAAGAGACAAGCCTTTAATTATGACCATTGTAGTGAAATTTGCCTTTTCTCACAGTTCCATAAAGAAGTGCAGAGAGAAAAAAATTAAGAATAAAAGAAATTGAGAACTCCTCTGTATTTCAATATAACTAATACTTAAAGTAGCATAATGAATAGAAAAAAGCTGTTTTGAAAGAATAGTAGTCACTGGGGTTATTGAATTGTTAATGAGTACCAGTTATAATGCATAGATTTAATCAGAAAAGCAGAAGTACAAATACTTGTTGTCTTTTGACTGATACTTCCCAGTCTTGTGCACTCCTGTCCCATCCCCTTCTGTTGCCTAATAAACACTGATGATCACTTCCACAACGGGACAATGTGTACAATGGGATACTGTGTTTGATCTAATTTAATTGTGACTAAGGTAAGTAGCATTTTTTCTCTCTGGTAGCTCTGATTCTGCTTTTGTGATGAGACAGATATCAGAATTAAACTGGAATTCAATGAACTGCTCTTCCCACATTTACATCTAGTGAAGACTGAGTGGAGAATTAGTCTTCTAGTTGCTTTCTCATTTTCATTTATTTGTACATGGATAAGAAAAAGTGTACATGAAATGTATCCCCTTAAGTGCTTAAACCTTACTAGGGGAAAAAAAAAAAAAAGGATTAAACAGGATTAACACAACTTTCTGCTATTATCTTAACTACATGTCAGTGTTTGCTATCTTACAACAACGTAAGACACGGACGGCCAGCTAGGGTTTTATGGGATGCCTTATGGGGTGGATTTTTTTAGCCTGGAGCAATGCCAATCAGTTATTAGGTCAATCAGATTGGGGATATTGCTACGTGTTTGTGTAGGTGGGGATGGGAAGTGTAGAGCCAGATATTGTTGGCACAGTTAATTGAGTGCAGCTGTATACAATTGCTTCTGAAAAGCCGGCTGAAAACAGAACTTGTCCCACATATACATAGAACTTATTTGTCCCAGATTAGTCTGGGTGGGAAAAAAATCCATTTTGGAACTCTTGATGACTTTTTTGTCTTTTCTTGAAAGAATGAAACTATTTTAATCAGGTTGCCCTAACAGAGGAAAAGACAAAAACTCTTAGGACCTATGGGGAACCAGACAATCTTTGAAGAAAATGTTGGTTAAGACATTTTTTATCTCCTTCCATTACATCAGCTCCATCATGATCAGCTAACATGTTTTTAAGCAAGATCTCTGTAGCCCACATTAGGAGTAAAATGTCTGCTGTTGTGCTGGATAAAGCTGTACCTGAATCCATTTTCACTGCTGTAGGCAATGGCTAAGTTACTGGTGGTCTGTACAAGAGCAGTTATGTGACTAAAATTCCCAACATAGGAAAGAGTTATGAAAGAGAAACTATTGCTATGAAACAGATCCTACCTGGGTGAACATATGTTGTTTTTACACCTACCTTACTGACTGTATACAGGCTGGCAAACATGGAACTCTTTCGTGTGTAGAAGTGTATTGTGAGATACGGTACCATATAAGGTTATCTTGAACCTCATGTGTTAGGATAGGTAAAGACCTATTTTACTCTATCAGGAGTAAAGAAATCAGTCATTGAATATGTTGAGAATTAATGAAACAACCAGGACCCAAGGATGTTGTGTGTGCTCTAGATAAATATTAATATTATTAATCCTACTGTAGTGATCTGTGTAGCATAAGCAGCTTCCTAAGATTGATAGGAAGACCAATTTTTCATTCAATTAGTGCTAGTTTTGAAGACATCAGGCTTAATAAATAAATGACAATAAACCAACCTTGAACATATATTTTAACATTTCGTTTCAATGATGTGCTAGTTCTGTTGTGATGGGCACAGGTATAAACGTGCTCTACAGTAGCTCCAGGATCTTCCCTAGAGGAAAAAAAATATGAAAAATGGAAATGAGATTGAATTTTGTGACTCCTCCTGCCCCATTTTTAGTTTCAAATGAAACTGAAGTAGAAACTAAACAATTTTATTAATTAGTTACTTATCAGAACTGAAAAGCCTCTGAGTGTGCACACTGAAAATAAAGACATCTTTATTTTAAGGTGTTAGTACTTTTCATGTGAATTTTCTGTCTCAGCTGAAATAAAAAAGTATAACTGAGAAAAGACCCCAGGATAAAAATGTTAAAGAAAATCAATAATGCTATTTTTTGTTTTGAAAGGAAGATTTGAGATCTCAAAATTTCTCTAGTCTGTATTACCTGGTTAAATAAGGTGTTTTCTACATGTTGGAAATGCAGTTTCAAAATTCTGACAAGCATTAGTACCGTATGCTTATCATTTGTAAGAAATGGAACATGCTAAATATTTGAATTAGTTTTGAAATAAAAATTCATTTACACATGGCAATAGTAACTAGAAAGGTGAAATACACACCTAACCCCCTAATAAATATTTAAGATGCAAACTTTTAAAACCATGATTCAAGAGAAAACTTTCTCTTGAAAGAAAACCAAACCCAAAAAAACCCACAAAACCAAAAAAACCTCCACCCCCCAATCAACAACTTTACACATAACGCTATGAAAACAATTTTAAGTTTAACTTTCAGTAGCTGAAATAGTCAAACAAATAACAATGAAAGGCGAAATACACACCTAACCCCCTAATAAATATTTAAGATGCAAACTTTTAAAACCATGATTCAAGAGAAAACTTTCTCTTGAAAGAAAACCAAACCCAAAAAAACCCACAAAACCAAAAAAAACTCCACCCCCCAATCAACAACTTTACACATAACGCTATGAAAACAATTTTAAGTTTAACTTTCAGTAGCTGAAATAGTCAAACAAATAACAATGTTATAAAAATAGATAACATTTATATGAAGAAGGTTTTTTTTCTTCCACTGGAAGAATTGATCTTTCAGTACTAACCAATATGTCAATTGTTGGATGTAATAAGGCCATTTTAAGATGCAGAGAAGTGGGGTTTTTTGCATCTTTCTTTCGGTTTCCAGGAAACGTGCCATGCCTCTAGTGCTGTAGCCCTTCCATTCGTGCAGTTGTGGGGAAGGTGGACATGGAGGTGCCCTGCAATCCTCCCACCACAGGCAGATAATCAGTCAGCTCGGGAGCTGCCAGCTACCTGAAGCTCCATATACGAACTCTTTTGTCAGTCAGGCTACCACTGTTTTGTTGCTTTCTGTCACTCCTTAGAGAAGCTGCCAAAGCAGTGGGAACAGGGTTGGCACAGTAAGGAGGTAGGCTTTATGCTGAAGGCTCAGTCCTTCAGACCTGGGCCCAACCTGCATTCAGTCAGGCAGATTGTCTTTTGTGAGACCTGAACAAACAAAAAAACTTCCATTTAAATAGCTTTAAATTAAGCAGAAAGAAGAATGATTTGCCTGGGTTGTTTCAAGTTCTTTATTGCTCTAAACTACTTCCTTTCAGCCTTCCCAGAAGCTACTTCAGCTGAACAGGCAGTGATGGAGGGTCCTTAAAGACAGTGTTCACAGTTTTGAAAGAGCAGCAAACAGCAGCACTCAGAATGTTTAAGAAATGACTGATGAGATTTTATGCTGCTTAGGAGAGAAAATATCTGAGTATTCATATGTAAATCTTAGATATTCACCAGAATGTGGCTTTTTAAGTACTGCAATATTTTTCTTTGCAAGTGCATATGGAGTAAGTAGCTGGAGGTAATGTTCCCTCTAGAGACTCAGAAATTTGTTTTAATGTGAAACAAAAATGTCAGAGTACAAAAGCTCTCAGGCTTTTTCTTTGTTTGCAAGGAAAGTCCTCAAGGGAACGGGGATAGGAAAATTTATTCTAAGGAGATTAACAAAATCCAATTAACCTGGTAAAACCATTAAGTAAATTAGCAAATTTGGTAATCAGAATGTTGTCCTTTTTTGTTTGCTTAATTCTAGCATTAATAGCTTAACATGGTAAATGTTAAACAAAGAAGAGCCTTCTTTTTTGTCACATGCAAACATAGATTAGTTCATGCATTTAGAATACTTTTTTTTAAATTGAAGAGCCTCTGAAAGAAGTTCACCATAGTTGCTCATGAATCAAATTTGATCAAGATCACCTCGTTTGGATATAGAAAGTCAGTGGTTTTGTATGTGTATATATACACTGTGTACATAGATAAATATAAATATAACTGTGTATTCATATCTCCAGATGTGTACATAGTTTTTTTTTCATATGTATATGTGTATGCATGCACAAGCAGGTATGCCATCAGACCTCTTCTAAAGTTTCTGATAGGTCACATAAATTAGAATCACTCACCACTGAAAATAGGAAAATTGAAGTGTTCTTCTCCATTTACTTTCCCACAAAGGGTAAGTTTCACACTTTGGACAAACCTACAAACTCCAGATATTATTTATCCAATCCTTTCAAGCTTCACATTGAATTTAATCTGAAGAAAAGCCCCAAACAACCCACTAACAAATCCCCAAACCTGTACTTTTTTCTGAAGCTAACACCATAAACAGAAATTGTATAAGCAATGTTCTGCATGTGTCTCAAATCTGGATCTACAGGAGTCGTTGTAGGGCAGAAGAGACTACACTTGTTTTTCAAGAGTCTCTCCACTACTGTGATGGGTCAAGTGTCATTGTTCCTAATGTAGAAAAGATTTGGCAACTGGTAAAACCTAAGGTAACTAGTGACAGGCTGGTCTCTAATGGGATTGATGCTGGCTAGCAGAGCCTGTCCTCACATTCCTGAGAAGCTTTCTGCCACCCACACCCAAAAACACCAAACGCCATCTGTCCCCCTCCAATTTGCCCCAAGCCACATCCACCTTCTTTTCTGTGGAGAGAAGTAGGTGCCACTTTTGTAGTAGTTAAGACTTTCCATCACATTGGCAAGCAGGGTCATGAGGACCTGGTTATGACTGGGGGGAAGTATCACTAGACACCTAAGAGCATTTAATACTTAGGTGAAGCTGAAAGGGATCTCCACAGTTAGCCATTATTTTAGGCAGGTGAATTGACTCAGCATTACTCAGAGGCATGAACAGCAGGAATGGACAGCTGGGTGCTGGTTTAAGGACTCCCATCATACAGGGCGTCTTGTGTCTCTTACCACAGCTATCTCTCAGATTGTGAGGAAAACGGTGAAGGACCCCATGGACACACTGGCAGAGCAGGCAGCTGTTCTTTGTCCGCTCCCCATGCCTCACTGTGCCACAGAATCTGTGATGTTAGGAAATAACAGCAATAATAAAAAAAGCTTAGGAAGGGGAATTACATGTCTTGAAAGTAAGCTTATTACTATTTCTGGGAAAAAATTCCACTCCACATTTTGCTCACCTGATACGTTTATCATGTCCACAATGTCTACCAGTAAAATGCTTCAGACATATGCAGAAAGTCCCCAGGAAACAGGTTCCTCCATTTTGGCAGCAGTTCCTGTTCAGCTCATGGGCTACAGTCAGAAATAAGAAGTTGTTGCAGGAAATTTGTTGAGCAAATAAGGCACCCGCTTTAGTTGCAGACAGTCGGGCCACCAGTGTAAACCTGATGCTTTTAAAATTTGCTTTCTTTGCCTATTGCAAAGACTCTAGACAGTTATCCTGACTTGTTAGCAGATTCAAAAGGTCAAAGACTAAATTAAGCAGCATCCTCATAAGTTTTAATTACTCTTTCAGTAACAGATACAATTGCCTTCAGGCTTTTGTTTTTGTTCCTGTGCTTAATTAGAGATTAAAGTTTGTAGAGGCACTCAGTCAAGGACCTGACCTTTCATATGTTCTTTAAAAACATAGCAAGAGTTACTTTCTTTGATCCAGTTTTCTGGCTACCAAGTCTGGAAGACATGCAAACCCTGGTGTCTGAGCAGGCAACTACAACTCTCAATTGGACTATTTCTGGGCTAGACAGGTCTGGATTCTTAATAAAAGGGAGTGGGTAGGAAGATGGCACCAAGAAGAAAACTCTCTTTACTAGTGAATATTTTCAGAGATGTTTTGGAAGATGCTTTCAGATAGTGGAGAAAAGTGTCGTATATAGTGAGCAGGCACTGCACTTACAGCTGCAGTTGAAGCTGGTAACACACATCTTACATCAAGTATAAAAGTATCAGTTCTTTATACTCTCCCTGGGAACTGGGGGAAATGTTAGGAAACATAAAAGGAAATAGCTCTCTCTGAATCAGGGCAATAGCTTTCAGCATGGATCCCTTCATATTCCCATGGCAAATAATGTGCTCCAGCGTTGTTAACAACACTGAGAGCAGGCTGAGGGATGCATCCCTATTACTCCCATGTTCTTTTTTCTGCTGGAAATTTAGAATAAAAAATTTAGAATTTTAGAAATTCTCTTATCCCCAAGTGAGGGGAGGAAGAAAATTTATAGGCGGCAATAACCAGTGCTGCTGATGCATGTCCCAAGGCACTGACTGTAGGGGTCAGAGATTGACCTTCTGGGCGCTGTGTATGAAACACAGGGAGTTGTTCTTTACACCTTAGCTTTGTTGTAAATGCTCTGATTTTTTTAAAAAATAATCAAGATTTGATCATATAGAAAAGTTAAGTGTGATTAATAAATAAAATAATAAAATACAAATGTATAAGTTAGGATTGTTAAGTTTGAAACAATAACCATAGGAACCTCACCAGGGAGTCACTGTTCTGTATTGGGGAACTAATAGAATCATAGAGTCATAGAATCGTTTAGGTTGGAAAAGACCTTTAAGATCATCAAGTCCAACCGTAAACCTTTTTCGAGTCCCATAACAATGTGACCTGATATGCACCAGTGATGCTGCTTGGAAAGTTCCTTACCTTTCCCATCTTGATTCGAATATCAAGAATGCCAATCAATAGATATTAATAGAAATATCCATTGATTATTTCTAAGTATGGATATTGATAGAATTGTATAATCAAGAGAGCAATTAATGAAAAATTAAATTATCTATTTTGTATGATGGTAACTAGGTACAATTTATCTGTGATTTAATCATAAACTAACTGTTGAACAATGTAGCATTGTGAATAGGTAGAGTTTGCTTGTCAAGAGAATGGCATGGTCAGTAAACCAAGGAAAACTTAAGAAGATTCCAAGAATGGAATTTTGCAACTAAGCTGAGCATGTGCAAAGATCGGGTTCAACTAGCGGACACCATGAGGAAGACTATGGACGACCACCAGAGGACCTTAGACGACCACCTGTGTACCTGGAGGCTCATGCATCACGAGCATTTACATACTCTAATGAGTTCTCGGAAATTATATGAATATGTTAATTGTTTCTTGGAAATATCATTTTTATATATACTTTGATGGTATATAACTTTTGTAGTGGAGAAACTAAGCACGCACACTAGGTGGAGTGATCCCCTGTGCGTCCAGCGCTGCAATAAAGAAGTGCCTGCTCACCTACATACATTGTGTAGATGAGTTTTTATATTACAGATTTGTAACACTACCAGTTTCAAACTGGAGCACTTGTAAAAGTAGTGACATACTTAGAAGAAATCTGCAATGCAAAGATAAAGATCATTGAATAATGAATTCACAAAAACCCTAATAAATTATAGCATGAAGTTAGTGAAATGCAATTGTAACTATAATTTTGGAACATGTAAGGGGAAGGGAAGTAAGCCATTGTCTAGGTACAGCACAATTATTATGGGAGAAGCGATCCCTCACAGCTTTAAGTAACTAGTAGAAAAAGAAGTGTGAAAGGTACAAAATACAAGAATTTACTAAACAAAATTGATAGATTTAATTTTTTTTCCTGTAACCAGTAGCAAACATTTTAAAGACTGCACTTTTATTATTATTTAAAAAAAAATTTCGTACCTAAAAACCTTCATATTTTTTTCTCTCTGGTCTGCCTATATTTCACTCCTTTCCTTGCACATGAAATTCCTCTGCTATAACTTTACACTGCTAGGTACACAAAAAAGAATTAGTTTGACAGGGAAGTTTTGGTGAAATATAGAAATGAAAGTAAAGCCAATCTACTGCTTATCATCCAAGAAAAAATTGGTGTACTTCACTGTCTGAGTTTTAACAGTGTACTCCCTGCAGCAAGTCATTTACAGACGATCAACACCTTTCTACTCTCGCCTCCCATTTCCCTACTTGACCTCTCTTCATTAACCCAGCAATTTGCAATGGCATTGGGTAGTGGATTTATCACAGGACGTGCTCTGAAGTGATCTCTGGGGGCAACAGAGCTAAAGGTAAATTGAATTTCCTACGTGAAGGTCTCTTTTTCTTTTTTTCTCTTTTTTGTTTTTTCTTGTCTTAAAATGTAATATCATTGCCATGACTCAGGACTGGTTAATGACATAAATATAGAGCTACATGGTCAACATACTATAATCCCTAGAATAAATCAGGAATTGATCTGAAAGATAATATTTTAAACTTGACTCTATTTTAACAATTTCTATTTTCTATATAACTTTTTCGTTTAGAGCATATTTTTTATGTTACATGCAATATTTTCAAGATTGGTTTATTTTAGCTTGACAACATTAGGATCTCAATATTATTGTCCTGGGAGGTGAGAAAAGGAATTTTGAACCTAGTCTGTTGTGACATAATCTAAACCAAAAAGACATTATGTGCCAGAATTTGCCATTCTTTAACTACATCAATGTTACTAAACAGGTGCAAGTTTGTGTGGAAACAGCCACAATGAAGCCTATTACCCTCCTGGACATTTGCATGCCTCAAAGAACATGTCTTTCATGTATCATGCACAGTAATGTTAAATCTCCGCCTTTTTGAAATAACTGTTTGTCTTTGCCATAAAACTTTCTTCAAATAGCCGAGTTAGGCCTGAGCCTTTCGGCTTCACTTGATTTGCATTCTGTTTCTTGATATTGCTTTTATTTTCTGGCTTCAGTTTTCCAAAGATTGCTCTGCACTCACAAATAGACCAGTCACTGAATTTCTACTAAATGAAGACCAGGATCATCATGCGACTGTGCGGTACCAGGAGTTTAGATTAACGGTAGATTGGCATACCAGGAAGAAAGCACATGGGCTTTACGCACAGGAAACACTTTACAGGTTTATTTGCTGGACTCTTGAAATTTGATCAGAGACAGAGACAGTCTAACAGTCCGGTTGCTTGTTTGGTTTTGCCCTTGGAGTTTAATGGGGAAGGAGCGCCTATTTAAGAGGCATAACGAGCAAGGAGTAACTTTGCTCTATTGGACTAATCTCCCAGAGCAATTCATTGCTCCTCTAATGATTTACTCCCCAAAGCTGATGCTATCTTTTCCCACCATTCCTTCCGCATACGCACATACAAATGACTTTTTGAAACAATTACCATCCTCAGCATCCTGGGACAATTTAAGGAGAATAAGACTTGCAAATTGAAGCAGTGGTCATTTCTATTAACTTTGATTTAGGTTAATGATTGTAAATAATAATTAGTAGTTGATATTTGAACACCTTGTCATTGAAAGCTCCCCAGTGATTACAGCACAATCTAGGTCATCTAGCTGAACAATTCCACTCATTCCAAGGCAAATGAGCGGGATTTGTGGCTGAGATCTAGGGCCTTAAGCATGGTTTGAATTTTTGCATGCCTTGCATAATCCCACTGGAAGTGATTCAGTGCACTTGATCACACTTGTCTTGTGTGAAGTACTGTTTCACCATTTCATGTCTCAAGACGAGAATTCTGGCAGCACACAAGATAGATGAATAATTTTAAAACCTAACATAACCTTTTTGATTCTTTATAACATCTATCTATTTTTAAAATTATATTTAATCAAAAATTAGGATAAATATCCAGTTGCTGTAGTGAGCCCTGAGGAGTCTAGGATTACCCAAGGAATGCTAAGTAAGAAATGAGTTTGCTTAGTTACCAGCCATTCCTAGGAAGTTCAAAGTCCTTGCTACACTATGTGAATCAAAGCCTATTTATTTTCTCTACTATCCTGTCATTTCTTTAAACTTTGATTTTTGCTAAGGTTTATTAGTCGGGAATTTATTTTGATGGAACATTTTCTTAGAAATCTTCATGTAAAATCAGTTTATTGAAGATTGTTTTGCAAATATTAACCACCGTTTTAAACTTTTTCTTGAATAAACAAAAAGTAACAGAGATAAGCTTGTTTTTTGAGGCTTTCTTTTTAAAATAAAAATATCAATTTCCTGGTCTCTGTTGATTTCTTTTTGATTTTTCTGCAAGGCAAAATTGAAAGGCAGTGCTTTTGGGTAGGTGCAATAAAACTTAGCAGCTTTTTAAAACCTAATGGCTCTCGGGGTGGGAGTGTGTGTGTGTGCCAGGGTGGAGGCCGTCGAAATAGGCAGTTAACAGAGAGACTGTTCGAGTTTGTCATTGTCGGGTCTTATCATCATATCGCCCTTTGCCTGACTCTGTGAAATCAGTGTGGTTTCTCAGAAGCACAGATTAAATCTCAAGAACATTAGAACATAATAGTAAACTTACTAGTTTTTTTCATTTCTATCAACATAAATTACAGATTTCCTTAACTTGCTTACTTCTTACATGTGTTTTGCAGTTTCTTTCCTGTTGGTGTGTATTTATGCCAAGGGTATGATCAAATCCAGTATTCCTGTAGCACAGTAGTGATTGAAACCCCTTAGCTGCATTCTAACCGTAACTTAGCATGAGGAAGGTGAGTAAAGCTGGTAAATTACATCTCTTCCAAAGACATCACGCAGAAAGTGCTAATGTTCGCTTACCTGCGTGTTGTTTCATTATCTCTGTGTTTCAGTTCCCCATTTATAAAACACAGATGAAAGTACTCCCTTGCATCAGAATAGTGTTGTGAGACTATATTAATTCATAAACGTGATGAGTTGCATGAAGATGTTCATAAATGCATTGCTGAGAAAGCAGTGTTATAAAGGGCTTCAGGATAATGGGCCTGCCTATCTAATGGTTAAAACCATTTTCAAAACAGTTACTAAGATTACGGTTTTTATCTTTTTGATACATAAATTATACCACGAAAATGCAGCTGTCTGACTCTTGTAAACATGATGTATAACTTCTTCTCCACAAGCTCATGGAAATTTGACCCTAGGTCACTCTTGTCAGATATCAGTTTCATATTCTATATTTGGCTAGAGATAATTTACAGACTCACCTGCACATTTTGTGCAGCCCAGTGGCACGATTACATAGGCATTTCTGCATGTGTGTTTTGAAGGAAATGAAGGCTCCTAGGATGCTTGAGGCATTCAGGGTTAAAGAGCAGGAGAAGAGGGAATTTTAAGAGGCTGGAGTTGTCTAAATGTAGGTTCTTTGTGCAAGGTAAGTCCATGGCCAAGGTAAGCAAAAGAAAACAAACAAAAAAGTCAGATGTTAAGGTTAAAATTGTCAGGCAAAATTGTATATGGAAATTATGCTAATACTTCAAATATATCCTTACAATTCTTCCTGTTGTCAAAACTTTTAGGGCAGTTGGAAAAACTCCCTTCAGTGGGGTTAATTAGGGAGAGATTCTCTGTGTGCATACTTAGGAAGCTCACTTTTTTTCAGGTTTGGCTCATATTGCAACTGTCTGTCCATGACACTACTCAAACATTGTGATTCTTTGAACCAACAGGATTTTCCTTGTGATAAGAACAGAGAAGTCATTCGATTAAAAGAACTGGTATATTCAATCTGTACAAGGCCTCAATTTATAAATACAGCCTGGGTGCTAATATGTTTTCTCCTGGGAGAATGTCTGTTTTAAATGTAGGTAACCCCCACGTGTTTTGTTACAGTGTACCACACTATCATAGTAGATATGTCTTGATCTGTTATTGGCATTGTCCAGTCAAACAAATATAAACTGAAACTTACTAATTGGTGTTTAGAAAAATCTATTTCCCAGTCAAGTTCAAAGCGAGAATATAATGCTTTGTTTTTTAGAGCTGCTTATTTCAAGGAGAGGTCATGCATGGGACTGACACAAATAAAGTGAGAGTTAATTTCTCATTAATGAGTTAAAGATGTCAAAAGGACAATAGCTTTAGGGCTCAATTATGTCTCTGCAGAAGCAGATGAGAGTGGAGAAGAGCACATCAGTTTAGTTTTTTTCCTACCCAGTCATGTTTTATCACAGTAATGTCAATGAGCTCCTCTTTTTAAAGTCCTTTGGGCTCACATGTGCTGTTTCTGAAATAAATAGTTTGGTATTTGAAAGTGTAGATATAAAGACTTTTTTGAGTTGTTTTAACATAGATCACTTACTGACCCCACAAATGTTTCCATTGGTAATCTGAATGTGCATAATGCTGTGACACAGGGCTAAGAGCCAAGATACGGTGTTAATTTCATCCTGAAGTTGCACCAATCACCTTCAGGACAAGAATATTTCCCAAAGGAATTTATTTGTTGAAAGATGCTGTTGAAGGATTCATAAAAGGTCCAGACACTGCCCCACGCTCTGCAGCTCCACACCTCTCCTGGTACGTCTGTGTTAGGCCTTTGTCACCCTAAGCAGTGTCTTGTCTCACAAATTAACAGGTAGCCCAAGAGAAGGCAGAAGAGTATCCACATGTCTATTACAAGCCACTGCTGCCTTCACCTGTGTGTGTGAGGCTGACTGGGGGAAATGTGTGTAAATGCATCTCTCCAGGGCTGTAGGACGTGACACGCTAGCCACGCATAAAAATCTTCTACATAGTCTGAATAAAAGCAGTATGGAGGAGAGCATGCTAACAGCCAGTGTGAAAATGTTACAGAGGGAACTTTTTTCTCTAAGTGCCTTGTGCCATGTTACAGTACAACTATAATTGAGGTTTTCAACTGTTTCCTTCAGGAATTAATTATACACTGCTGTAAAAGGCAGAGGTAGGAACGTTTGTCTGAATACTCACTGCTTAAACCTCAATGATGAACACAGTATATCCACTGCTGGCTTTAAGGTTTATACCTATTTTTCTGGAATATCAACTTCACCTTGTTTATCCTTACAGCCTTCGCTTGCTCTTTCTTGTCTTGCCTGCTCTAGTGCCTCCAGCCCATGCACTGCATCCCTGCCCACATGTGTTCAGAAAATGGCTATTAACAGGTCCGACAACAAAATGTATCTCTTGGCGTTATGTTTAAAGAATAAGCAGACGTAGAGAAAGATCTTAAAATAAATTTAAAAAATGAATTTAAAAGTACTGTGGCCCCAAATATTGCTAATGCACCGAACCTTTACAGCAACTGAGATCCCATGAAAAACGTTTCTCCAGTCAACAACCTTACAGAGATTTTCAACTTGGAACAATAATCAAGGAACTCTGCTTATTAAAGCTGAAATTACAGATAGTGGTCTATATTTCCACAACTGTGCAAGGAAAAACATTTTCTTTGGGCCTGGTCATGCAGCCACTATTTCTTTTGCTGCTTTTACCCATACTGAGGGCACATGACCCTGTTCCATGCCAGTCTTATCTGTCTTCAGGATTTTTCAGTGGTTGGACAAGGTGCCTGTAGATTTGGCTCTTTCCACCTTAAAATTTTCCAACATGGCTCCCAAAGACTTTGTATCTTCAGACACTCCCACACTACTTTCATGCCTTACTCAGGGCATGCAAAGACACTGTCTCTGCAAAGTGAAGAAAACTTCCCTCCAATTAGCTGCAAACCAGCCCTCACATTAATAGAGAAGCCCTCAATCCCTCCTTCCTATCCCCACCTGACAATAATTATTAAGTCTTATGGCCATCAGGACATGACAAGGGGCTAAGCTGTCTCTAGTGCAGCTGCAGCCAGTTTGTACAACTTCAGCTCACAGGCAGAGAGTTGTCCTTGTCCCTGTTTCATTTAAGGAGAGATTTCATTACTAGTGTTCTGCTGCTACGTCTCCAGGCTGAGCCTGGTGTAAGTTTCCATTTGGCTTTTGTGACCTAGAAGTTCTATTTCTGCAGGTCTTTCGGCTCTGCATCACTACCCTTTCCTGTAAATCAGTTCTGGATGACAACATCCTGAAGCAGCACTTCCCAAGTCAGATTGGTCCACATATATAGCTTGCCAAAGTAACATTAAATTTAGATCCCCTGGTGCAGTAGCATCCAGTCACAGTAGCATCTGCATCCCTATGAAACAGCAGAGTCAAATCCAGCCACCTGCATCCCTGCAAATACACATGCCATCTGTTCCTTATTAAGGGCTGTCAAATTCACATCATTCAGAACTGGGTCTTTGCTGCCAGAGAAGCTGTTCAGAAGTGGCACTAGAAAAATAATGAATGCCAAGAAGATAATCAGAGGAATGTGTTAGTTTTATTTCTCATATAATTTTTATAGTTTCTTGTAGATATGCTACAATCATGAGGAGAAAGATGGCAAGAGACGGCTTTCCCATCCTGAGACATCTGCCTGTAGTACAAACTGGTTAATATGAACAAATGTAGAAGTGCAAAGAGCCAAAGGATTTAGCAGGAAAACTATGTATGGTAAGGTAAGGTGTGGTGGATGCTGCTATGCTTAACCATTCTGTTCTTTCCTGCAAGTGAAGAAAGTAAATTAATGTAATATTGCCATGGAGACATGGCCTTAGTGACACCTTCTTGGTATCAAACAGATTTGTAAATCATGGTGCTGTCCCCACATGTTAGAAACATTCAGAAGCATAAAGGAGAGAGGACCCTGATAACCACCAAAACACTGAGGCAGAGTGAGCTTGACCTTGTAATGAGCTCAGATAGGTTACTGGTGCCTGACTTTCCTCCCAAATTCACCAGGTTGTAGTTCAAAGACCTGCTGGAAAATGGAACTGTGTCAGTGACCCCTGATGAAGATCAGAAGAGAGGGACTGTAATTTGCTGAGGAGAGCGGAGTAGTGGCGTGCTAAAACTGAACTGGGGAAATGCCTTGGAGTCCAGGAGGGAGAGACAACTGTGCAGGTGTTAGAGAACATCTTGAAGAACAAGTGTTAAAAACAAGTAAGAAGAATGAGAAGAATGTAAAGAAGATTCTTCATAACAAATGCACCTGGCACTTAGATATATTAAAGATAAAGACTGTCTTCACTAACTCTCTGCTAACTAGCAATAACGATTAACACAAGGATGAATCTTAGAAAAATAGAATGGAATGCCAAAATAGTGCCCTAGAGTTAACCTGTCTCATTATAATCTCATTATAATGCTAAGGAACACACCTTGTAGCTAGAAAAGCCCACAACCCAATTAAGCCCCCTACTCTCTGAGCATGCGTGGTGAATTAAAAGAGAACTATAACTTTAAGACGAAGTAAGAAAAGTATTAACCAATAGTTAATTAAGGGGTAGAACCAGCAGGCGTAGCTAACTTTGTTAACTGTTTTAAATACCTGTCATGATTTTAACCCGGTGTGCATGTTAGGAGGAGAAATCCCCCATGCACCCGGCGCTGCAATAAACCAATGTCGACTTTCTAAACTATCATTCGGTTTGGAGAGTTTTCTTTGTTACAATTTTCAGTAACAGAATTTGGCAACCCGGATGGGACCTGCTCTCTGGAATCTTAACAGACCAGAGGAATCGTGAGGAGTCCAGAGAGCACCGGAGTATTTTCGGGGAGGCCCTCCGATTCCCTGATCGGGTGAGTTTCTGCGACAGCTCTCTGGGAGACTAACAACATTGGTATTTGATACTAATATTGGTATTGGTTGCTTGCAAATAAGTCGTATCTGAATTTTGTATGCATTGTTAAGTTGCTGGTATTGATATCGGGAGTGCACCACTGTATAATTTTGTGTAATCCGTATGCTACTACGGGGACACCTGGAGTCCAGATTTTGGTTTGGCTTGGGTACAGGTATGGGGTAATTTTACATAATGGGAGCTGGACAATGTGCTGAAGGGGGGATTCTTAAGTCCTCTCCTCTGGGGTGTATACTAAGCCACTGGAGCAAGTTTGGGGGTGATCCCCTTACTCAGAAAAAGCTGGTAGAATATTGGAATCATTGGTGGCCCTTGTATACCCTGGATCATCAGGAGAAATGGCCTAAGAATGTGAGTATAAGCTACAATACTGTGTTGCAATTAATGCTGTTCTGTAGATGCGTAGGAAAATGGGATGAGATACCATAAGTGAATTCGTTCTTTGCGTTGCAGGATAATTATGATAAAGGAGTTGCTGTGCGTAAGGAGTGTGGCTTGATTGAATGTGATAGTGGTGCATTGGCTCTAGAGGCAGAAAATAAGAAAACACCTAAGTGGTGTTGTTCAGCATGTAGCATTGGCAGGTGATGCAACAAATATAAAGAGAAATGGGAAGAAGAGCAACAGGAGGAGGAATTTGAGATAAGGATAGTAATTGGGAGAGCTAACAGGCAAAACATGGACTGTACAATGTTAGAGAGCGGGATGAGTGTGGATTTCTGTTGTTGTAATTGTGGTTTTGATTTTGGTGTGGGGAATTCTTGTTGTTGCTGTGCGTGAAGTTTGTAAAGATTGTGTGATGAATGTGGATTTTAATGATAATTCTTAAGTATGTGATAACAGATTTAAGAAGGGGAGAAGATTTCCCTGTAAAGCACAAAGGGCCAGAATATCCTTGGAGAAAGATCAGTGTGCTTTCTGTAAGCAGAAAGGGCACTGGAAAAGGGAGTGTCCACAGTTAAGAGGACAAGGCCTGAAGGAAGTGCCAAGGCAGGCTGTTAACATGATGACATTAGATTTAGACTGACGGAGACCAGGGGAAGATTCAGAAACCCTCCCCAACAGAACCCCTGGTTGTAGTAAAGTTGGGGAATAAAAAAGTAAAAATTTAGTAGATACGGGGGCCACTTATTCAGTATTGAATACATGCAAAGTCAATGTTAGTAATCAAAGGACATCAATTATTGGTGCCACAGGATGGAAAGAAAATTGGCCATTTTTCCAGCCTTTGAAGTTTAAAATTGGGAAAAGGGTGTTAACCCATCAATTTCTTTATATCCCAGATTGCCCTGTGCCACTATTAGGGTGAGATTTATTAAGTAAATTGAATGCACAAATTAATTTTTAAAAAGGAAAAATGCAAATCCATATTCATGACAATAAAGCTTTGGATCTTCAAGTTTTTATGTCACAGAAGGAAGCCGAGTTACAGAAAATACCAGAAGAAGTTGAAAATGCTGTAACACCTCTAGTATGGGCTCCAGGAACACCAGGATGATCCCGACTGGCAGAACTGGTAATCATCCAGTTGAAACCAGATGACAGACCGGTAAGACAGAAACAGTATCAAATTAAATTAGAAACAAGAAAAGGATTAGAACCATTAATAGAACAATTTGTAAATTTTGGATTATTAAAAGAATGACAATCAGAATACAACACTCTGATCTTACCAACTAAAGAGCCGCATTCAGAAGAGTATAGATTGGTCCAGGACTTAAGGGATAAAAATCAAATTGTACAGGATGTTCACCCGGTAGTGGAAAACCCGTATACTCTCTTGACCACCCTGAAGGAAACACACAAATGGTTTACTGTATCGGACTTGAAAGATGCGTTCTTTCACCTTCCATTAGCAGCTGAGAGTCAGGAACGGTTCGCTTTTGAGTGGGAAAGCCCTAAGACTGGTAGAAAAACTCAGTTGTGCTGGACAGTGTTACCACAAGGATTTAAGAATAGCCCTATGTTCTTTGGAAATCAATTAGCCAAAGAATTAGAAGACTGCCAAAAGATGCATAAAAATATCACCTTGCTGCAGATGTAGATGTATGCTAACAGTACTGCTGCTGGAAGTCTGTAGATGACATACTGTTAGCAACAAGTGACAAGAAAGATTCCATACAAATGACAATAGACTTCCTAAACTTTTTGGGGTTGGCAGGGTAAAAGTTATCCCGGAAAAAGGCACAGATCGCTGAGCAGGAAGTAACATATTTGGGGTACACAATTTCCCAGGGCCAGCGTAGTCTTGGAACTGAGAGAAAAGAAGCCATTTGTCAGATTCCCGAACCTAAATCTCAAAGCATTTCCTGGAATGGCCGGATGGTGTTGCCTATGGATAATGAATTTTAGACTCACTGTTGAACCCCTGTATAAAGCTGTACAAGGGGAGGGAAACCTCCTTGTTTGGACTCAGGAGTGCAGAGATGCATTTATGGAATTGAAACAAGCTTTAATGAATGCTCCAGCCTTAGGCCTTCTGAATTTGGAAAAAGCATTTGAATTATTTGTGCATGACAGACTGCAAATTGCCTTAGGGATATTGGCCCAGAGACTGGGATCATGGAGAAGACCAGTGGGGTATTTTTCAAAATGGCTAGACAGTGTTAGCAAAGGATGGCCAGTATGTCTCTGAGCAGTGGCAGCTACAGTATTACTGGTCCAAGAGGCCCAAAAATTGACGCTCAGGCAAAAACTAACTGTATTTGTGCCTCATGTAGTTACAGCAGTGCTAGAACAGAAAGGAGAACACTGGTTGTCACCAAGCAGTGTGCTAAAATATCAAGCCGTTCTTCTGGAGCAAGATGATGTGGAGCTGAAAGTAACTATGATCCTGAATCCAGCGACCTTTCTAACTACTGACCCTGGTGGAGAAGAATTAACTCACGACTGTTTGCAAACAGTAGAACAGACGTACTTCAGCAGAGCAGACTTGAAAGACATTTCAATAGAAAATGTGGACTGGGACCTATTCGCAGATGGTAGCAGCTTTATGCGGAACGGAACACGAAAAACAGGTTACACAGTGGTAACTGGTAAGGAGGTAACTGAGGCAAAAGCTCTGCCATCCAACATTTTGGCCCAGAAAGCAGAGCTCATAGCCTTGCTGAGAGCACTAGAACCTTCAAAAGGTAAAACTGTTAATATATGGATAGATTCAAAATTTGCCTTTGGAATGGTTCACGCTCATGGAGCTATTTGGAAAGAAAGGGGACTCTTAACAGCTCAAGGATCCCCAATCAAATACAGGTCAACGATCCAACAATTACTACAGGCAATTAATCTACTCCGATTAGTGGCAATTATGCATTGCAAGGCACATCAAACTGGAAATAGCCCAACGCATATAGGGAACCGCATGGCAGATAGAGCTGCGAGAGAAGCAGCTGAAGGTCAAATATTGTTAGTTTTGCCAGAAAAGGTTCAGAGGCTGGGACCTAAGAGTACGCAATATACACCAGAAGACAATCAATTAGCTAACCTACTGAAAGCAAACAAAAATCAAGAAGGATGGTAGGTGACTCCTTTGCACCAAATAGTAGTTACAGAAGAAATCATGCGTGAATTGGCTAATAAGAAACACCAAGAAACTCATTGGGGAATTGAAACAATGGATGAAGAATTAAAAACAAAAGTGCTAAGTGTACGAATGACTGGAATAGTCAAAAGCATAGTGAAGAACTGTGAATTATTCCTGAAGAACAATCCTCACTCACCCCAAAGACCTTCAGTAGGGGTTACAAAGAGAGGAAACAGCCCAGGAGACTATTGGCAAACAGGCTTTTCCGAATTACCGCAGCAAAATGGATACTGGTATCTTTTACTAATGTTAGAAACTTTTTCAGGCTGGCCAGAAGCTTTCCCTTGTTGCACCAACAAGGCAAAAGAAGTAGCAAAAGTGTTACTTAAGGAAATAATACCAAGATTTGGGGTACCCATAGGACTATCTTCAGATAGGTGCCCACACTTCATAGCAGAAGCTGTTCAAAGTTTGACTAAAGCATTAGGGATAAAATGGGATCTCCATACCCCATGGAGACCTCAATCAAGTGGAAAAGTAGAAAGAATGAATCAAAGCCTAAAGAGACAGATAAGTAAAATTTGCCAGGAGGCTCAGATGAAGTGGCTGGATGCTTTACCCTTAGCTTTGCTACGGATACGCATCCAGCCTAGAATCAATGAAAAGGTTAGTCCTTTTGAGATCATATACAGTAAACCTTGTCAGGCGACAGAAACTGGAGTTAATCCTGAAATCGTAGGAAAACTTTACCTGAAAGAATATGTTATCTCTTTGGCAAGGGTTCTGTCCTGTCTCCACAGATATGTCACTGTGAACGCGCCACTATCCCTGCACGTGCCTGTGCATCAATACCAACCTGGAGACTGGGTGTATCTGAGGATGTGGTCAGAGGAGCCGTTGAAAGAGAAGTGGAAAGGACCTCTCCAGATTTTACTCACCACCTATACTGCTGTCAAGCTTGAAGGAGTCACTCTGTGGATACATCACAGCAGGATCAAGCCAGCCATGTCACCACAATGGACTGTCAAACAGGAGGGACCTTTACGTTTAAAATTAACTGGGAATCATGAAGTTCTGGGTTATATCTCTTGCAGCAATGTCAGGAAATGCAGAGGATGATATAGATGAAGAAGTCAACACAGATTTGGATGAAAACCTAATTCTAACTTTGATACAAGGGTTTGGCAAAATGCGTAATCTTACCAGTGTTGCAGCATGCATCCCGATCCCTCACTCGGCCAGTCAACCCATCCCATGGGGCACTATACTGGTAAATTTATCTTTACTAGAGGAATATGACAACATCACAGGAGCCTTTAAGCAGGCCAATGTCTCTTATTATTTAGACAAAGACAATAAATGTAGACAGAGAGCAAGCGATGTTTTACAAGATGCTACTTTTTGGAGATAAGAGAACAACAGAACAGTATTTGGGAGAAGCTCAAAAAAAACCCCAAACCAATGTCCCAAGGGATCACATCCCTTAGATGCCCAGTTTCTGCAAATAGCATTGGCAGCCTTTGGCGGACAGGCTGCAGGATTACGGAAATTCCATGTCACTAATAATACAGTACCTAACGTAACCACCATTCCAGAATGTACTAACCTTAGAACAAAACTCAAAACTTGGACTAGACCTTTGGAAGGACATTGGAAATATATAGGGAATGTGGATTGGTGCTTTAACTGGGGGAACGAAGGCTACTTATCTTAGCCGAACCAATTGGATGTGCCCCAATGTTCTAAATTACAGTGAAATATCAATCCTAAATTCTACCTTGACAATGATAGAATGTTGTAAAAACCAAAATTTTTCAACTAACGATTGTAAACAAGACGTTCCATCCCCAGGCTACACGACCTGGGTTACATCAGATGGATATAGGACTATCTGACTACAACTTAGTACAATAACTAGACAAGTAACTTTAGGATTACTGACCTTATGTCCTGTATGGAAAAAGAGTCCAATCAAAGCTCAACATTGGGGATGAATTGAAAAAGATACCGAGACAGAAAAGGACCCCCGGTATTTGGATGGAGCGTTCCACAGCAGTACAATTTGAGTGGGGATTCCCAAAGTTTCCTATTACCAGGACTAATGGCTTTAGAAATCGAATATGAATAGAAAATCTAACTTGGCAGGTGGAAGCCTTATTGAGAGGCACTCAGAAAGGATTCCAAATTATCAACAAACAAATCCAAGCTAACATTAAAATGACATTACAAAATAGACTGGCCTTAGACTTGCTATTAGTCAAAGAACAAGGAGCGTGTGGATATCTTAAGTTAGACAAAGAACACTGCTGTATCCACATCCCAAGTATCACTGAAAACCTGCAAGAACAATTAGACAAAATGAGAAAAGTAGCAGAAGACAGTACAGCGATAAAAGAGGCAGCTGAAAATAATTGGTTTAACAAAATTCTCCAAGAATTAGGTAGGTCGTCTCTAAGAGGATGGTTAGCTACATTGTTAGAGACAGTAATTTATGTGATTGTGATTCTAATAGGATTCTGCATAAGCTGTACTAAGAGAACCATTGAAAGAAACATATGGAAGTAGTAAAAATCTAACTACTTCAAAAGGGGGGGATTGATACCAAAGAATTAAGAAAAGAAACCAAAGTTGCTGAACCTAAACCATGATCATATATGAGTAATTACTGCCCCTAACTGCATCGCTGAACTGATATAATGGTAATACCAGAACTTCAGACTGAACTAATATCTAAACCACTGAGAAGATTCGCTGTCGACTATGCGTAACATAACTGATTTTTCTGTAGAATGCTTCAATAAAGCTCTTAGAAATTATTATTATTATTAATAATATTGATAGTATTATAGTATTAATAGTATTATTGCATGCATAATCAGGTTAGAATTGAAATATTTTATATTCTATTTCTTTTTCCAGGTTGTAAGAGGATGGGATAGATTTGAGAATGTGTTACAAGGTTAATCACCTTCTGTTTAGTTGGTGAAATCCAAGTAAGAAAGATTGAGACTTATGGAAATTATAAAAGTAAGTCTCAAAGGGGGGGAAATGTTACAGAACATCTTGAAAAACAAGGTCAAAAACAAGTGTTAAAAACAAGTAAGAAGAATGAGAAGAATGTAAAGAAGATTCTTCATAATAAATGCACCTGGCACTTAGACATATTAAAGATAAAGACTGTCTTCACTAACTCTCTGCTAACTAGCAATAACAATTAACACAAGGATGAATCTTAGAAAAATAGAATGGAATGCCAAAATAGTGCCCTAGAGTTAACCTGTCTCATTATAATCTCATTATAATGCTAAGGAACACACCTTGTAGCTAGAAAAGCCCACAACCCAATTAAGCCCCCTACTCTCTGAGCATGCGTGGTGAATTAAAAGAGAACTATAACTTTAAGACGAAGTAAGAAAAGTATTAACCAATAGTTAATTAAGGGGTAGAACCAGCAGGCGTAGCTAACTTTGTTAACTGTTTTAAATACCTGTCATGATTTTAACCCGGTGTGCATGTTAGGAGGAGAAATCCCCCATGCATCCAGCACTGCAATAAACCAATGTCGGCTTTCTAAACTATCATTTGGTTTGGAGAGTTTTCTTCGTTACAATTTTCAGTAACACAGGGACTTACAGAAAGAGCAACATTCATTGCCTTCCACAGAAATGGTGTAACAGGCTCCACACTTGGCATGCATGAATGAGCTACAATCACTCTTCTCTGTCTTGCTCTTGCACTAATCAGGATCGCGTTCAGTTTAGCCAGTTCCTCTTCAATGTACATCAGAAAGTGGATGGAGGTGTAGCAGGCCCTCTCTTGGAGACTGACAGCCAGGAGTGATGTAATTTGGGTTGTAATACTAGAAAGCTTCTAGTCATTCGTTTGTGGTGTGCTTTACTAATTGCCTCCTAGAGTGAGTTCAGAGTCATGTTTAACATGGCAATTAATGGGGATTAGAGTCTTCTAAGGAGGCATATTATGTCAGAACATTCTACTGTGTCACCACCCTTATTACTAAACTATCATGGGGAGTAATACATTCATTATTTGATTAAAAGTTGCTGTTTACCCATTAATGAAAATCAACTGTTACAGGTGAGCTGACAGCTTTTCTGAAGAGGGAATAAAATGAAAGTGTGGAAAATGGCCTCTGAAGCCTGACACACTACAGTCATAAATTGTCAATACTAATACTTTGTGATCACAGCCTGGACCTCCCGAACAGCTTGAGCCCCTGTTTGGGCTTTTGTCATACCACCATCAGCAGGGTTGTGCTTGGAAGAGAAGATGTGTAGGGTGGCTTCTTGCCTGTAAGGGATGTAGGGTGCCATGCTCCATTTCAAAATGAAGCTGAGAAAGTTGTGAGAGATCCTGGAGGTCCTCTTCAATCACCTTCCTAGGATATATATTATACTGATGTGAAGATTTTGTATGCAATTTGTAGGTTCGGGAAAGCTGTTTTCCATTCACATATTGCTTATATGTACACATGCTCAGCTTCATGCCAGTGAATTTATTTTTTCACAACTGCATTCAAATACCATAAAACAGTTGAGGTTTTTTTCACAGAGATGCAGTAATGAATTTGCTGGGACTGAGGAGAATCTGTATCTCCTCCTTGCTGGGAACATGCCCTAACTGCTAGGCAGAGTACCTCAACTAATGTCATGGAAAGGATTTTCTTTGTCCATTTGTTCTGTATCCCTTCTGTACAAGCTGGTATTCTGTGTGCTGTGTTCTGCAGAAGCGATGCTCCTCTTGGCACATGTGAGAAATATGCCAACCACACTGGGCTTGTCAGAAGCCTTGTTTGCTGCCTTGCCTATTTTTATGCCTGAGTGAGGCGTGAGTGAAGTGCCTAATGGTTCAGGCTGGGGCAGCTCTGGGCAGTCCAGTAGCAGAGCTGTGGGCATGTGGGGGAACATTTAGGCTAAAATGTCAGAGGTTTTGTAAACAGCTCCCTTAGAGCTATGCAGCAGCTCTGTTTTGATCCCACATGTCTTAACTTGGTCTTTTTGGTTCAGCATGCTGGCTCCTGAGTCTTTGGAAGAAAAAGATAAAATTAAATAAGTGACTGGTCCAAGATGAGTTTTAACATTTGATGTTCTGAAAGAAAACCTAGTAGCACCTTAGCTAAATCATTCTTTCAGCGCAGCTATGTTGTCTCATTCTTGCTGGGGTATGAAAGCAGAGAAATGTTACATCAATATTATGCTAGGAGGCAATCTTTTGCTCCTGAAAGTCACTCTGTTCAGGTAAAACATAGTCTATTTCAGGTCTTTTGTACTGCGAAGTTGCAGAGCTTTAGTTCCATTTTCTTGAAAAAATATTGCTCTTGAGCTGAAAGAAATTATAAAAGAAGGGATCAAGGTCATCATAATCATAAAAGTAATTTGTGGTGTTCATAACTTATGTGTAAAGAAGGATTATTTGGTTGAATAGAATAGGCTCTGACCTGAGGTGGCCACTTTCTTGAATAACCCATTTTAATGTGAACATATGTTGGATGAATAACTGCTTTATACTGAAGATGCCCAAAACTAAGAGCTTCTGTGCAAGCAGTTCCATAGACAGTCTTCAAAAAATTCAGCCTGGATCAATTTTCATAAAGGATTGTTAAACTCCATGTTGTATACATGCAGGATTTTTCTTTTTCAGTTGCTTTGCCCAAAAATTGTGGAGGGGTTAGACTGCAAAACAACGATGGAAAATGGGTGTTTGTCCCCCACCTAAGCAGGGGAATGAAACATGTCTTTAAAGAGAACTGAAGAACTTGTCCAGGACAGGTTTGCTATTTGTGTGATTATGATAGAGAGTATTGTTTTCTGGAAAATGATGAATGGAGTAAATCATAGTACTGGGACATGTAATTTATGAATAAGCCAAAGTCAAACACAGTAAAACTTTGCCATTTTTTGGCCAGTTTGTGTACATTTTGATTGCATTTATCAAAGAGGCAGTGTTTCCTGGCACATAGGGGGCTGGACTGGTGCACAGAGCTGGGGTCATAACCAAGCTCCAGCACTGGCCAGTTATGTGCCCTAAACCACAACAGTTCCCTGCCTTATCTTCCCTGTCAGTGGAAGAATGAGGTAATAAGTCTTATCTTTAAATGCTCTAACACCTACTAATAAAAATCACTATCTAAATTTTAGGTATATGTTACTGTTTGGTGGCTTGGATTTTTTTTTTTTAACCATTTAGAGCAGTTATTAATGAAATGCTTTTGCATTCAAACAGACTGGGGAGGTAGCATGTTAAATAGCTTGGACATGGGCAGAATGGAGTCTGTCTTAACTAGTCAGCGTAAGTGGTGTGCTGCGCAGCTCTGCCCTCCATCAGCCATGCTGCTGGCACCCCTCTATCTCCTTTATGAGTACATGAGCAGGAAGAGAATAAGATCAGGGAGCAAATCTAGCTGAAAACCACCTGAGCAAAAATATGTGTATATCTGTTAATTTCAGCTGGATGGGTTCTCTGACTTGCTTCACTGCGCAGCATTCCCAGCAGCTCTGCAAGCACAAAGAGGGAGGTGGAGAAGCTAGAGGGGAGGGCGCATTTCATGGCTAGGAGTGGAGCTGGGAGCTGCAAGTGTTTGTCTGCTCACTTTTTTGTTAAATTGCAGACCATGGATCACCCTGTGAGCTTGTGGTTAGGAATCTTCAGGAAAAGGCTGGTCTCCTGGCCTTCCAAGATTTCCATTCAGTGGAGCGAAACCTTAAGAATCAGAGCAAAGCTCTCCTAGAGAATCCTGCAATACACAAAAGACTGGGGGCTGAGAGATGAGCATGGAGCAAGCAGGCTTTTGTGTGTCGAGGGCTAGGGCTATGCTGCAGAGCTCCTCTCTTGAGCTCAGCTGTTCCTCTTTACACTGTGCATCAGCTGGGCTAAAGATTCTCTGTAATCTCACAGGTCAGTAGGTCCCCGAGGGCTGTAAAAAAAGCCTTGGTATTTCTGACTTGCTGGTTCTTGTTAATACGACGGCTTTTGGGCTGTTGTGTTATACGATGAGGGCAGAATAAGGGTGCCTAGGGTTTTTGGTACCATTTCAGTATGCGAATCTGTGCATGTGTAGCTCTAGTAACCACTGAGGAACCATTTGTAGAGCTCCTTTTGGGGTGGCAGCTAATAGCATTCATGGGACCATTCAGCATTCCACAGGGTCCCACTGCTCTTGGTTTGGTACAGCTTTGAAGCTGCTCTCTGTGGGTAAAAAGGCTATCCTAGGATTTGGCCTTCAGTGTAACATTGCTTATTAATAACCTGCAAACAATATGAAGATTATATGAGCTGATTTCTCTTTGCTTTTCTTTTTCAACAGACTACCTGATAATTTCCCATACCTTCCCTTTAAAACACAACCTAAATCATGAAACACTGCTTAGATATTCTGACAACAGCATTTTATCTAGGTAAATCAAGTCATACAGAGAACAATTTTTTTTTCCACTTGGTTTCTGCTCTAACCTTTCTAGTTACAATAATCTTAAATGCCACATGAAGTTTCATTCACATTGCTTGGACAGTAAAGGAACTATTAGGTAGCGTAGGATTAGAGCAACATCAAAGCCCTCATAGATTTTCAGCATTATGCAAAGCCTCTCAATTTTCTTTTGAATTAGAGCACCATGAAGATTATAGGTTTTATTGAATAATTATACCGGTACTGTTCTTTCCTATCCATGGATAAAGCTGTGTCAGCATTTCTAGCATAATCCCCTAGTTTCAAAGACTTTATCACTTGTCCATAAACATTTGTTCTGGGGTAGAATTTGGTATTAAACTCTCATCCTGGGACAAGGAGAAGAAAAACTATTTAAACACTTGGTGACTGCTCCCTGGTTTTAGAGATAGTATGTGCATTTAAAGCAGTTAGAGTCAATACCTGAAAATTCTCTACCAGTTTTACAATTCAAAAACAACTCTATTTTCTACAGTCAATGTTGGCAGGTTGCTATTAGACTGCTTAGTGGATTTGTTCTTTCTCCTTCCCGAAGCAGAGAAGGGGCAAAGGGTCACAAATACAAAGCACTCAAATCTCAGAGTAAACTTTTCCAGTGACCTCTGACAGCAGGGCTACTCCACTGAATCCTCTGGGGCAGAAGAGTGGCGAGATTATAAAAAGGAATATGTGCAAGGAGTGAGGTGGGAATAAAAACAAGCCTCTGGGAAAGGTTCAGTGCTTTTAAAGCAGTTGCAACCAAGATATTGCACACTGTGCTCACTAATAAGAAAATGGTTGCAGAGGAAGATGAAGAGCTGAGGGAGTTTTTTCTTTGTGAGCCTCTGGCGGGGCTCACATTGGTAATTTGTATCCTAATAGTAGGATGAATTGTAGAAGTGTAGGATAGGTTGAGGATATCATATTTACTCATTAGCAAAAAGTAGATTGTGTTGGTAGAAGAGTAAATAGGGTATCCTGTGACAGCACTTTATAAACTGTCCCTGTACCGGGCTAATTCTCCAAATGGCTACCAGCAGCTGCAGACAACAGGTTTCCAACAGAGAAGTGCCCTGCAAGTGTAAGGCATCAACCTAAAGAGCTGTGAGCTAGGTGTAGCACAGCTGTCTCCTCTGGAGGCTCTCAGACAGAGCATGTCTTTGGGCACTTTGCTTTGATTTTCCGTTCTTACAGCAGGCACTGTGCTGTCCTTGCTCTAATTATAGAATCAGAAAATCACAGAATCACAGAATAGTTTGAGTTGGAAGAGACCTTTAAAGATCATCTAGTCCAACCCCCTTGTCATGGGCAGGGACATCTTTCACTAGATCAGGTTGCTCAAAGGCCCATCCCACCTGGTCTTGGACACCTGGCCTGTATCAGAAATAGTGTGGCCAGCAGGAGTAGGGAGGTGATCGTGCCCCTGTACTCGGCGCTGGTGAGGCCGCACCTCAAATACTGTGTTCAGTTTTGGGTCCCTCACTATAAGAAGGACATAGAGATGCTGGAGCATGTTGAGAGAAGGGCAATGAAGCTGGTGAGGGGTCTGGAGCACAAGTCTTATAAGGAGCGGCTGAGGGAACTGGGGTTGTTCCGTCTGGAGAAGAGGAGGCTGAGGGGAGACCTTATTGCTCTCTACAATTACCTGAAAGGGGTTGCAGAGAGGTGGGTGTTGGTCTCTTCTCCCATGTAACTAGCCACAGAAAGAGAGGAAATGGCCTCAAGTTGCACCAGGGGAGGTTTAGACTGGATATTAGGAAAAATTTCTTTACTGGGAGAGTGGTGAAGCATTGGAACAGGCTGCCCAGGGAGGTGGTGGAGTCACCATCACTGGAGGTGTGTGGACGTGGCATTGTGGGACATGGTTTAGTGGGCATGGTGGTGTTAGTTGATGGTTGGACTTGATGATCTTACAGGTCTTTTCCAACCCTGATGATTCTGTGATTCTGTGACCTCCAATGATGGGGCATCCACAACTTCTCTAAGAAACCTGTTCCAGCATCTCACCACCCTAATTGTAAAAATTTTCCTCTTCATGTCCAATCTACATCTACCCTCTTTCAGTTTAATATTGTTACCCCTTGTCCTTTCACTACAGGTCCTGGCAGGAAGTCTCCCTCTGTCTTTCTCATAAGCCCCCTTTACATATTGAAAAGCTGCAATAAGGTCTCCCCGGAGTCTTCTCTTCTCCAGGATGAACAACCCCAAATCTCTCAGCCTCTCTCCATAGGAGAGGTGTTTAATCCCTCTGACTATTTTTGTGGCCCTCATCTGGACCCACTCTAACAGGTCTGTGTCTGTCTTGTACTGGGGACCCCAGAGCTGGATGCAGGTCTCCAGGTGGGGTCTCACAGGAGTGGAGTAGAGGGGCAGAATCACCTCCCTCAACCTCCTGACCACGCTCCTTTTTACGATTGGCCTTATGGACTGCAAGTGCACATTGCCACCTCGTGTCCAATTTTCCATCCCCCAGCATCCCCAAGTCCTTCTCTGCAGAGGTGCTCTCAATATATTCATGACCCAGTCTGTATTGATACTGGGGATTGCCCCGACCCACAGGGCCACTCTCAGAATGGGATTCTCATCCTAAGGGGGATAAATTCAGACCTGTAAATTCAGAGGCCATTGAAAAAGCTATCTATATTTTTACATACTTTGTAATGGATATGAGCATTCCTCAGCAACCTTGAAAGTTCAGGACTCTCTTTCCAGTCCTGCTTGTGGGATATAAATAATTTTTACCCAAACTGAGTCCTCTTTATGCAAGAAGAGCATAGCTGCAGCTTTTAGCATGGGGAAATGTCTTATCTGAACATAGAAAGGCTCACACACCACCATGACTTAGGCTCCAGATCTATCTCTAATGTAACTTCCACTAAGAAGTTGCTGCAGATCATGTGTGGTTAATGTGCACGTGGCTGAGCTAACACCAGCAGTTATGTCTGGGAGAGGCTCCATGTATAACATGGAAAGGTGAGAGGATGAGTTCAAAACAGTAAAACCTGTAATTAACATTAGACCTTCAGCTGAATCTCTTCAAAACTCTTTCATTTTAAGACATTACCTCTTCTTCATCTTCTTTAACTTCCCTCCCCAAAGATACCTATCTTGCTTGTCCAGACTCAAAGATCTCCCAGTTCTTTTAATTAATCTGGAACCCCAGAGGCATCTGACTCTTCAGTTTCCTCAAAATTTTATGGTGAGAATCCAGTTACACAAGCAGTGATTCCCTTGACGTGTGGTGTATTTTGCCACAGCAAGGAACCTTTCATGACTGGTTCAGGATATTTTTATTTTTCAGACCTGTTGATGAGAAAAAACTATCTATGGATTGCAGTTCCAGCTGGAGCACTGACTACTGTGTACCTGGATCACATTATCCATGTGGAGCAATTGGACCTTGGCTTCATACCTGACCCAGGTAGCATGACTCTTCCCTGACATCTTTCCACTCCCCCTCCACTGTTTCTGTCCTGTTTACACAGTGAGCTCTGTGTGGCTGGGATTCTCTATCATGTTGCTTGTGTATCATGGGATCAAAATCTTGGAGGTAGCCTGTAGGCTTTTCTATGTGCAAAATAACTCATCTGTACTTAATGCTACAGTAAACACGGAATAAGGTAGGTGAACTTGGTATTGTATGGTGAGTTTACTTCAGTGCTGACAATTTCAAGCACCTCAGAATTGGCCAATAGATCAGTCTTGTCGGAGACTGTGTCCAGAAGCCCAAAGAGGCATAGCTGTATGGACATGAAGTGGTTGTGCAGTAGGGAACACATGACCTTTGGGCGCCAGGCTGAAGACAGTCTGCTGGGTGATCCCACACTGGGCTGCAGGACAGGCTTCACTGCAGAAACTCTGCTGTGGCAGGGCTGGGAAGCTTCAGCCAGACATAACTGAACCATCTCCCTTATTTGTCTCTAGCATCTTACCAGAAAGTCGTCTTGCCTTTTGCCTGACTTTCATCAGTTCACATTCAAAACCTGACCACAGTGGGTGAGTTATGCTTATTTACTCCTTCATTAGAGATCCCCAGAGAGGAGATACTTCATTAGGGAGGGACAGTGGTCAGGAAGGACACCTGTGAAAAGAACTGTATTTAAGCTGTCTCAGTTCAGGCTAAACTGCTAGGAAGTCTGTTAAGTTATTGACAGAATCGTTCTTCACAACTGTCAGCCCTTATCCATACGCTAGAAGGATCATTAATACGGCTAAAATGGAGTATATGTCACTCTTGTGTTAACACGCAGCATACTTCCCATAAATACCATTTGAAAGGACTTGGGTCCAGATTGTTTAGTATTTGCTTCAGAGGATGGTAAGACTTTACTACATTTGATTTTTGTCACTGTTACAAGCTTTTTCAAAAGACTCTGTACCATGCATTCGTAACAAGAAAGCAACATGCATTTTCGTGCTACTCAGTGTCAGGATGAAGTGAAGGAATGGTAAAATGATGAAAGCTAGGAAGATAAGCAATATCTACCGCATTTTAATTACAAAGCTAATAAAATTAGGTTGGCATAACTCAAAGTCTCTTTCTGTTACACTCAAAAGCAATGTGAAAATATGGATAGAAAAAATTCAGGAGAAATGAAATGTTTCTTCAAGGAGCTATTTTATAAACATTTGAGTTATTACGTTTAACTTGTTTAACTTAATACTGCACTCCTCTGAAACTGCATATTGGTGAAAAATAGTCTGAAGAGCATCTAAGCATCCTCTCTAGCCATAATGATTTTATAAAACCCAGCTGATTTTATCAGTTTTTAGCTGGAGAGTTTTCCAGTCCTTTTTACTCCTTTTTATAACATTATAGCTCATTTCTGAGTCTCACTGAAATTGCAGTTCACTTTTTTTTTGCGTCCATTTAATTTCTCTTATGACCTTCAAAGTAAATTAAAGATTTATACTTTTGTATTGTCAAATTGCTGGAACCATTTTCATCTTGGAGTCTGCTCCAGCTTCTGAGTAAGAATGTTTCTTGACATTTAGATCTGAATTTTATTGCTATCACACATCTTTATTTTTTGCTGATTTACTCTAGATTATATTTATTTCTCTGGATATGTCTTCTGGTTTTGGTGGTAATTTACAAAATTCCTAGGTAGTTTACCCCTGCAAAAGTGGTGGCATTTGTATCAAAACATGTTTCTAGCTTTTTGATAAATAACTATTACATTGTCCAAAGTTCTGAATCTAATGCTGTGGAACCTGAGCCTGAAATAATTCATCTAGACACTAAAGGTGAAATTGCAAAGCTCAGTAGAAAAGTGGCTTAATTCTGGAAATATGTTTTCAGAACTCCTCTTGGCCTTGGGCTGAAATAGATGCAGTCTGTAAAAAATAAGTTCCTTTTTATCATTTTAAAGAGATTATTTTGGTGTGTCCTAGCTTGATAGGGATGTATTCCAAAGCATTCTTCAGTGACACAACCGTATGAGATGTGCAATGAGGGACTCAGATGGGAGTCACTTCCTGGCACCTATTTGCCTGGCTCTCCATGGATTTTCCTCATTCTGACTTACTTTATGAGAAAAAGAGAAGGAGGATCTCAACTATGTGAGATGCAAAGAAAAGCTTATTCCAGGGGTACATCTTTCATTTTTAAAGTATGCCAAGTCTGATTCCCTCTGTTTTACACCTTGTCCAGTCACTTACACAATGAATGGGGGATGCAAAACGTTTCCCTTAGCTTAGTTCAAGCTCTAATTTCAGCCTAAATGGTATAAAAATCAATGCCGTTCCATGATGGAGTTCAGGTAGAGCTTCAGTAAGCGCAAGCCACAGACAGATTATGGGAGAATTCAAGTGTGTGAACTAGCATTTTCAAAGAAATGTAATTTTTACTAAAACCCAATATTAAGTTGTGTGTCTACCTGGTGATTGTTTATTAAAACACAGCTATATTGTAATTATACTGTTATCCCACATATTCCCAGTTGATGTTACTTTAAAAATGCTTAAGAAAAACTGAAGAACCTGAGTTTAACAGCTTTTTTCAGCTGGCAGGCAAACTCTGCTCTCAAGTTCAGTCACATACCTGCTGATGTCTTGATTTCTGAGTACATGTTCCAAGGTCATCTTTTTTTCATGCTTTCATGGATTTATCAGGCTTCCCAAACAATATTTACATGTTTAAATTCCCATAATAGATTTGGTTTGACCTTGGGACACACAAAAGTGAATTTAAAAGGTGATGGATAAAGAGAAAAAATAGCATTTCAAATTTTTGTTTTGCTTTAGAAAGAACATATGTTCTAAATATTTTAAAACCCCCAACCCTTCCGCTGTTCTCTTTTCACCCCACTGGCAATTCAACTCTTCTTTCCTCTGAAAAAATACGAATTACCAGAGAAGTAGTGAAATGGACTTATAAAAAGGGACTAAAATGTTAAGTAATTGAGGGAAGAGATTTTTAGCATGCTCAGAACAACCCATTTTGCAGTACATTACCCCAAGCATTCTGGTGGCAACAAAGCAGTCTCCCTAAAAAGGGAGCAATTTTATTACACCAGCCCATTGAAATGCTTTGATACTGTTGGAGGAAATGCCACATTTCCTAATGAAACATTAGGAAAGGGACTAGAAACATTTTTGACTAATGGTGAATGTGGGAGAGGAAACCTGCCATGTTTCTAAAGCTACTGGTTGTTAAGCAATATATAGTGGGTCTTAGAGGGAGAAAGTGTTAGAGGAGAAAGTGTGCTCCTCACTCATGATGACAGACAGCTGTGAAAATGCATCAAGCTGCTCTGTGAAACAGAGATATCAGTCCAGCTCCAGACAAGCCATGTTGGGTACCAGAAGCAGCCTCAAAACTCCAAGTTGTTTTGTCTTTGCTGACACAGTGTCTCAAGTTAGCTAATGTGGGTTAACTAATTAAGCAACTCTTGTTGGTGTCTCACAGAGCCTATTTCTCAGGGTACATATTAATAACTTCACAGATGTTTAACATGGCAGCTAGGATCTGTAACTTCCACCAAGTTTGGATCCACTAGTGATCTGGGATGTGGTGGCATTGTTTGTGCATGTCCCCTCTTCCTTAGTCTGAGTAGGCTCTGCTGTGTTAAAAAAAAATAAAAATCTCAACTATTCATTAAACAATTTTGGAAGAAAATAACTTCTTTAGATTACTGTCAGTCTATACAGAAACCTAAAATGTTAAGGAAATTTTTTTGCTGAGCACTAACTGTATAACTAAAGTCTTTTTCCAGGCATCTACAGCTCAGTGAACCATAATTTATTAGTCTTGAAGACTTCAGAGTACTTCAATCTCCGTTTATCAAATGAAAGGATGGATGCACAATCTTAAAAGCAGCGATAGATGTTTCACGTACGGAACTTCTAACAGTGACAGCTAATTAATTACAGCTCATTTAAGCCACAAAGTAAAATTGACTTAAGCTTTTGCATCACACTGTCATGCTTTCCTACGAAACAATTTTCTTTTTCCCCCAAACATGTAATGAGTGTGGGATCTTCAGCTAGATGGGTCTTCAGGTTGGGTCCTCAACATCTTTATCCGTTTTTCCAGCCTCTCCATCCATTCATTTCTGAGCCTAAGGACAGAAACATGGGTCAGCTTGTCCCCATATTTTTACAGGGAACAGATTTATACTCTTCATGTTTCTCACCGGTGCTATCCTTTGGTGCTTTTTCACAGGCATCATGCAACCTGTACTGTCCCTTTAGAGTGCTTTGCTGGAGGGCACTTCAGGACTAGCTCTTAAATCCCCATGAGGGCTCACCTGAGCTTTGTGGTTCATCTTCATCACAAGTGTGCCCTCTCTCAAGTGCATCTGTGTGCTGGAGTGACTTGTCATCTCCACTGGAGATTGCCTGCTGCCACCTGCTGGGTAGCATCACCCAACATTTCACCGGTCCCCCTCCTCTTCAGAAATGCATTACAAAAAGTACTGCGTAGAGGCTCCTGAGCACTATTTGTCTTGGAAACACTGTGCATGTTGAAACTTCTGTTAGACCCATAATAGACAGCTTTAGGTGATAGGTGGCTCTTTGTTTTCTTTTTGATATTATCTAGGTACCACAGAAAGACCGCCTCAAATAGAAAAGACAGGAATTTCGCAGCTGAGGAGTTGAGATGCTGAAATTAGCTTAGTTACAAATGGATAAAACATGCTAGAGACTAATTCTAGTGTACCTTCACCCAGGGTTATTAACACAAGGTCATCCTTGCTCTTATTTTTTCAAGCATCAATCCAAAGAGAGATATGAGGGAGGCTTTAAAAAAATGCTTTCTCATTGAATGATCTCAAGCCAAAATAGCCATCTTTCCATGTGCCTTCAACTTATGGAGACTTCATGTGAAGTAAAACTGTACTGATGCTGCTGCAGAACAGTCTTTCTCATTGTGGCTGATTAAGGTAACTATGACTGATTGAGTTAAGTATGGCTATGGATGATGGTTGCCTTGGTCAGTTAGCACACTTGGACCATCTGCTTTATTATGGATTTATCTTTTGCAAATTAAGCCATCTTAATTAATTCAAACTATATTCTTGTGAAAAGAAGACCACAGAGAAAGAACGTGGGCCAGGTACACATCTGTGCTAGCTCTGCAGTGAACATAAGCCTTGATGTTCAAGCCAAGCATGCACTGCTAGATGTTGTCCTGATAACTTCAGGAAGTTCCACACTTTGGACCCATTTACGGAACAAGAATGAATTATTCTTTTATCCTGTGAAGCCATAGCTTAGACATGTTAGCTTTAGCGTGATAATTTTGGAAGCGTTATTATTTTCTAAAAATCTAAGAAAAATACTTTCAGCTTTCATTGCATGACTTAAGTATAGGTATCATTTTTCTTTTAAAATTAATTACAACGCAAACTCAAATAAGTTTTCTGGATGCAAACTACCCACTTTGTCAGAGCACTTCTTTGCTGACGTTCTTTTTCAATTTGCAGATACCGAGTTTGTTGTTCAATAGTCTTTTCCCAGAAGTTCCTCAGGTCACTAGTTTCGCATCCCCGCACTTCATGACGTATGTATTGGCTATTCATTTTCTCTAAAGGAGAAATCTGAAACAACCATATGACAAGTTATTGGTTCCTCCTCTGTTTCATGGCTAAAGCACATTCTTGCTGGTTTGGATTTTCGCAGTGTTAGGACCACACAGTCTTTTTTTTGTAGGATCAGGATAACAGTGGGCATGACTCACTATTTAAGCTTTTCATTCCTACCTCTGACACTAGAGGATACACTATCTGCAGTGATTTGAATTCTTACTTGTTCACCCCAAATATCTCTCACGTCCATCTGCCCGTGACCTTTAAGCTCACAATGCAGGACATTCTGTTGTATTCTCTAGCTTAATGATGAAGATACCTTTTACTGTACCCATAAATGGAAAGGAAATAAAAAAATTGCCAGAGCTAGTGGGATTTTTCCTCACTGTCTTCATGTCTATAAAATGATAATGTGATCACTGTAGATTAAGATTAAAACAATGAAGAACAAGAGCTCTGGTGATTTGCTGTTAATCATTATAACACCTTCTTAGCTTTATTTGGGAATGGAGAAAATCTATATGTATTAAAGTATGTACATGATTTTATAAGATGCTGACTTGCAAAAGCCACCTTGCTTATTAAATATTTCTCCCTCTTCTGCGATTTTCCAAACAGAGCAAATTTGTTGAATATATTTATGTACCTGTGCCCATTCTGTACTTCCCCCTTCATTTAATGTCATCTTAAAAATAAATCTCAGAGTGAATCCTATCCTAGGAAAAGAATATCTGTCTCAGGATGACTCTTCATGGGCTAACAGTCAATCCCCTGTATCCCACATTACAGCCAGAAAATCATACCATCACTTTCAAAACTTCATTAAATATGGAATGAGTATATCCATGCTGCCTTCCAAATTGCTCTGTGGTTTTGCATGAACATGCAATTATAATATTTTCCGGAACATTTAATTTTTTTAACAAGTATTTAGGGTTCTTTCATGCGTTGTGTGAATTCATGGCAATTATTTGTAATTTATTTTAATCAGAGCCACAGAGAGCTAGTAAACAAGCCCCTCAAGGCTAGCTTGGAAAGGCTTGAAGAAACTGCTGCCATTCCCCTGCCAGGCATAGTAAGAAAAGTAAAATTGGGAACTGGTAATCTTTACATAATTTCATCTGGAGATTTGGCTGTTTTGTGAAAAACTGTGATACACATTATAAAGACCCTATGAGCAGAGAACAAAAGCTGCCCTTTTGAAGGCATCCCATTCTTGCTGGGATTTCCCTGTGACTCCCCTGTGGTTCCCTGTAAAACCTCCGTATATCAACTAATGGCCTCCAAATGGTAGAAGCACAGTATTTGAGCCTGACTTTTGCAGAAGAAATTTACTGAGCAGTTTTTCAGGTTCTGAGCAAATTATAGTTGATGTACAAGTGTTGGCATCAGTCTGTAATGTGAATTGCAAGTACAGCTGAACACCTCCAGCTGTGCTAGGGGACAACCAATTCCAGGTTCTCTTAATATGAGTATGTGTTTTCATAAAATATATGTATTCTATAAATAGCCATATATATATCAATGCCAACCCAAATCTCTCTTCCCAGGTGGCAGTTACCCTTTTTAACTTTTTGCATATGAGGAGTGATCTAGAAATGTATGAAAAAGATACAGTAATGGCATCTGGGTCAGGTTTATGGACTTTCCACTCAAGGATTTAATCTCTGAGAATAAAAATATTTCTGAAGAGCAGCAAGCTAAATTCCCAGATATCCCTGAGGATTCAAAATAAATTGCCAGGAAAGAATGTCTCCTGGTTTCTTTAATCAGAAGTGATCCTAAAGCTTTATAACTTCATCCTTTCAAATGATTATGAATTCCTGTTTAATATACTGTGAATGTGTCTATTCTACATATATGAGGGTGAATATCTCTCCTGAACTGGAGAACTCATTGCCATGCAGTATAGCTGAGCACAAGTGTATGCTTTCAGAATATACATATCTTTTACTGGTTTTAAATGCTCTGCCTTCGAGTTTGATTGCATATATTCTTGGTGCTGGCTTGAATGTATTTGATAGATGTGTCTCTCCAACACCCCTCCCCACAGCAAAAAATCCCAAGGAAAAAGTTTTAAACCCAGTAAAAGAGAAGTTCATAATTCATTTTCATTGTTATTCGCCTTACATCTGGTGCTGGCAGTATTTAGAAGAATGTTCAAACTCTGTTGAGACTACAAAGTGTGTATAGTACTACATATTACAGGTTTAGGGTGGGGGTTTTTTGGTGGTTTTTTTTTTTTTGGGGGGGTGGGTGGGAATTAGTGCTTTTCTCTTTCTGTTATCTGAGAAATTTTCTTTGCGTGTACTTGCTCAGGCACACTAAGCATTGTCGAAGCCTGTCCTTCTTTCCTAACCTTTGTTTTTTTTGTAAACATACAGATACCTTGGTGCTGATTTTTCTCTTACTCAACCTTTAATCTTCCTCTTTATTTTCTTTCCCCCTAATACTGGAGAACACTCAAATATGTATCAAAGGAACTGAACTTAGAATTTCTGCATCATTATTTTACTGATCCTTGTACATCCTTGATAAATACTAGTGTGTCAATGTGCCAGCATTTACTTCTCTGAACTGTAGAATCATCCTACTCTAAATTACCTTTTATTGCAAACCCTCTATTTGAGCCTGTTCATGCGGTGATTTTAGGAGCTGCACAATAACTATGCTAAAATAATCCACCTGGTTTCCTTTGCCTTTATGCATCATGTGCATAGGGGTTTTAATTCACCTCTGTCCTGCCATCCATTTCAAAACTGTTACCATAAACCTCCAGGGTTGTGTGGGCAATCAGGGATATCAAACCTAGTCTGTCAGTACTTCACTTGCCCTAAGATAAAGTTTCAGTGCTAAAATCTTCTCGGTGCCAGAAACTTTTTATTATTTTATTATTTTCTTTCAGCTTGAACAAATAATCTCTATGTATGATACAAGAGGTGGGCAGAAGTATACTGTTAAAGCATACAGGCAGTTGTAATAGCACTTTTATAGATCTTGCAGTTACGTCTGACTTAAACTACCCTGCAACAGCTAGGACTAAATGAAACTTTATTTAAGTGTCTAGTGACAATCCTTCAAGAGGACAATAACAAAAGCCTCTTTCTGGTAATCGCCTTTGACAGAGCCCTGGTTGCAAGCTGGTGAACAAATGTAGCTGCTCTCAAATGGAAAGAAGAGCTGGATAAACTCTAGGAAGGCTTTATCCTACACTAGATGAAGTTGATTGTTTATTTTTAGATTTAATAATTTTAGAGCAGGCTGATATTATCTAGACTCAATTTGTTAAAGGAGATCTTACAAAGGTAGGGAAGCTGTGACACTAACGCTTTTATCTGGAACTCAAAAATTATGTTGGTAGAACAAAAGAGGAATGTAAGATCAATTTGATGTGACATCTTGGCTTTTTGTAAGTAAAAAAATGAATAGTTTGAGGCTGGAACACACCGGTTCTATGAGAAACCATTACCAGCACAAGAAACACACCGTTTCATGGAGAGAATAGGAAGTCACAAGTTTCTTAGCTAGAAAATGGTACGTAAAGAAAAGTGTGGGTTTTTTTCCTGTAGTAGAACACAAATTGTTACTTTAAATGGTTTTTAAAACTTACAAAGCATCTACCTGAGTCAGGCAAGATATTTTTGCCCCTTCTCTTGCTTCTTGCATAGCACAATCGGTCAGAATTTTCAGGGTGTTATGCATCTTCCTAGAAATAATACAATATTTTATTCACCTGCCTTTTCATGGACCTTTCTTCATGACTGTTTTTATTACATAAATGCATTGGATTAATAAAAAATTGTGTGATGTATAGGAGAGTAGACTATCTATCTTAATGCTGATATTTGACTTTAAAACAACAAGAAATCTGCTTTGATTTTAGAAAATGGGACTAGTAATCGCAGCCATGATTTCCCTTTTTTTCCTTGGATACATCATTTGCCTTCTGTTTCTGCAGCTGGTGGCAATTCACATCTCAAAAGACTAATTAAGTTTTGCTTTGAGATCCTGCCTGGTGAAGCATATCAGTTTCAAGTCAGACTTAGGTCTTCAGACTCCAGGTAAAACTCTTCGGGGGCAGAAGAAACCGCTTTAGTTTAATCCCCTGTACCCTTCTGTTTATGTTGCATGTTGCCTAGCGCAGTCTTTCTCATGAATGGCCTGAGCCTTGGTGCATCTCGTGAGTGACATGGGGAGAAGTTTCTCACAGCTCTTTCTGACTGCCTCGCTGGTGCCCAGTTACAGAACTGCACCTCTTGGAGCTGACCTGCAGCACCAGCCTGGGGTGGGGATGGGGTTGGGGGGAAGGCCGGTATGGTCGTCTGATGCATGCAGGTCCCTAACACTGTGCTGGTCTCTTTCAAAAATTCGTTAGTCTATCTCATCAGCAAAGATGCATAGCTTTGCATGTATACTGTAGTGTTCTCTTTCCATTTGTACTTTGGCATTACAGACTATCAATCTATGCTTTTCTTTTGTAAACAGTATTGTCTGGAGTTTGCAATGAAATAAGGGAATTCTAGGCAAGTGATTTATTCTGCCAGCAATATTTCCTAGTTTGCCAGAATTTGAAGCACATGCTCTTACCGGGATGTGTGCTCAGTCAGGAGGTCATTCTCTGGGTATAAACTCCAACTAAATTAATCGGACTTTTCCATGCAGTGGGAATTTTCTGTGTATGGAAATGACAACCATACTGACATGTGACTGAGCAATACTAGTAGGAGCTACCTGTGTGCTTGAGTAACAGGTTTGCATCTAGGAAATCAATTCTAACATGCAAGTTAAGAAATTTTAATATGCAAGTTAAAATGTTTGCACTCAGGCACTATGCAGCAGTCTCTGTTCAACCATTCTCCTTGCTCCTAATTGCCACAGTTCATTATTGCTTTTCTGTGAAAAGCGGATGGGTCTCAGTCTATTTGTCTGATCTGGAGAATAACTATTATTGAAATGCTTTGAACGGTTACAAAATTTGCACCTTTTCTCGTGTGATACATTTATGACAAAGAAACATACTAAAGCAAGGCTTGTGGCATCTATGAGGTTTTTGCATCTCATGCAGCTACATTGGCAGTCTCAACACCTTTGAATGCCATGCACTGTAAGTATTTTTTCTGTCCTCCTCACCCGTTGGGCCTCAGTTATCTTTATCTTCTTTCACTCCTCCCTGGATACCAGACACCTGAACAACTGAATTATCGAACTGGAGGTAACTGATTCTCTGCCTTGGTTTTCTGTACTAGAGTGCTCAGCAGTTCTCCGGCTGAATGTTAAAATTCTTAAAATCTTTTGAGCAAAACACTTGAGGAATCAACAATTTCATTTCCCTACAGGTCATCCATTCAACTGTTACCATCCTAGTTCTGTTCCTGTGCCCATTTATTTTTTTAGCTACTTGCTCTCTTCTACTCTGTGGTTCTCACTGACTCTTCTCCTTCAGCCCACAGCCAAGGGCTTCCACGAGAGGTTCCTTTGCTTTTCCTTTCTCTGCCTTCATGTCTGTTGAGCTTCTACTCCTGCCCTCTTCACCTCCCATGCCAGCCCTCCAGCCTAACCTGGTTGACTCACACCTCTGTTTTCAAACCTCTTTCCGGATGATTTCCCCAGCTCTATTCCCTCTGCAAAATCTCTCTCCACTTCTTGCTGGAGCTGCATTTCTCCCGGACTGCTCATGCTGATCTCCCCAAACTTTTCCTGGAACATCTTTTCAGCACCCTTCTGCTCCTCAGCTTCTCGCATTCCCTGTGCCTGGCTCTCTGATGTGGCCGCCTGTGTTCCCACACATCCTGCCACCGGCACACACAAACAGGACTGTGGTGGCAGTTGCACAGAGGCGAGCATCAATCGAACAGGCATTCATAAGGATCGTGCAATACAGAATGTCCAAATGCCTTTTCTGAGCTTTCCATAGATTTGTCTAACTCTTATTGGCTTTTAATTTTCAGCATAAGGCATATTTAAAGCAGCTGTAGTTTGTTTGTGCGATCAAATATTGTTTCTGATCACTAGATTTTCCCCACTGCCAGATATGTTTGAAGCCTGATCCTATGAACTGCTGAATTCATAAGATCAAGTATATAGCATAAATTAATATTTATTAGTCAAGGATCTTGAACATGTTTTGTTTTGTTGTCTGATTTTTGAGTACAGGAGGACTCGATGGTCTAGGATCAAAGAAGATAAATCCTGCCCAGGGCTCATGTTCTTTGTTAGATCATCCAGTTCTGACAAAACATGAAAGAGAAAAAGATCTTGATTCATGTGAAGGTGTATACCATTAAATTAAAAAGCCTCTCGGCAGCAGATCACTCTTAAAAAACCTTTGCAGGAGGAGTGTGTGTGTAACCTTGGCTACCGTTTAGCCCATCAGTTGAGAATGTACAGCCACATCTCCTGGTGTTTTAGCCAGGGTTGTGGCATGGAAATTGCCCGTAAATATTTTTTCTGTATCAATGCTACTCAGCTTCCTTAGAATGCTGCTAAACTGGGCACTCTTCCCTGGCATTTTCCTCACACTCTCATCTTTCCTAGAATATACTTTTGTGAGAATTAAAGCTAGAGAACAAATGCATTTCTTGTTCACATTATTACGAAAAACTCACTACAAAAGCCAAATACTTACTTACCTTTGGAGTTGGACTCTTCCTGCAAATAAATCCTCTGTGTGACACAAACAAATGAGGAATATTACCACTGCAGCCCTGGCTTCTCCAGTGTCACAGGGCAGTAATGAAATGCATCCCTCGGTACTTTTTATTTGAAGTGGGGGTAACATAAATCCTTCATCATATCAAGGCTATTTTGAACAGAACCAGCAGTGAGATAAGATCATTTAATGAACTTTGCAGCCCCCTGCCTGAGATGACCATGAAACACAGGCCCCCTTGAGAGTATGCATCCCTCCCACACTGGCAGATACCTCAGAGGGCATGACTTGGCAAGTGCTGAGAATTTTCTTTAAAATGCGTGCTAGTATTATCCATTTTAATATTCCTCCTGTGAAGCTTGAAAAATTCCACAGTACTATATTAGCTGTAATGGAGGCTGAAATGGTGTGACAAATCACACTTGGTTTTGCATTACAGGGTGACTTACAGAAGTATGCAGTACTTTGGTGCTGATCATCTAAGGATGTGTTCTTGATTATGACCTATCACACAATCTGTTCTCTTCAAGGCAATCATCATAGGAATTGTCTGTTTGGTTAACATTAGCTGACAAAATACTTTAAACCAGCACTAGTTTTACCATTTGGAGTTGTTATAACTCTATTACAGATGCGCACTTATATCATTACATTTCATTTTCTGAGGAAAATATTTTGTAGGTTTGGTTGATGACAGATGTATGTGCTGATCTCAGTTTTCATTAAATCCATCTACATTGCTAATATACCATATGTGGCTGCTGGCTTAAGTAGTATTTATACCATTGCTGATTATTTTAACCTTCCTTTGTTGTAATTTTTCAGACCCCAAGTAGCAAAAGCAGCAGCCATTAGGTGGATGCTTTCTGTGGTTCATATTTACTTACTTATTTTTTCTGCAGTCAGGTTTATAGCAGAAAAGCCTGAGCAAAACCTGGCAGCTGCAGCCTTTCTCTGTAAAGGAAAATCTAAACTCTTTCCAAATACTGTTCAGCTTGTTTAACTCCTTAAATACATTAAGATATTAACTTTCTTCAATGTGTTGTCCCACCTCATATCACATGAAACCACAGAAATCAACTCTTCCCTCTACACATGTGATAATAACAAAGGTAATGTGGTCTCAGAGCTTTTGATCCTAGATAAATGCATGGCATTGAAAAAAAACGTATCACAGGTAAAGTTGATTGCTCTATTTTTGGAAAACCAGATCAAACTCTGGCTGGCTTTGGAATTCACAAGCAAATACAATCTGCTGGGTGAGTATTAAAATAATACAGTATTATAAAGACAGGTTGGTGCCCAGGCTTGATACAGCAGCGGTGCTGACCACCATGGTGCTGCAGAGCCACAAAACCACTTCCTTGCGGTTTAACTCAGAGCTTGAGTAAATTCCCTTTCTCCCTAAACACATCTAGCTAAATTTACAATAAATCAGAGCTTTGTTTTTTACTGTTATAATGTAGGCAATACCTCCCCTAAACATTTGCAAACATCTAATTTCAGGAGGGGACTTCAGTGTCCAGGTTTCATCAGACCAGAGCATGTATATCTGGTCTCATACGCTCTAGATCTGTTGACATTTCCGCATTTGTGCAGATTAGATGCCCTGTGTAAAGCACAGCCAAAATGGCATAGACATTGCACACACTCTGATCATCTGCAGTAGATTAGATACATCTTGCATGATACACACTGACTGTATTTACAATGAACAATTCATCTCTGCATTCATAGAAGCCTCTTATGCAAGATATATGGATACCCAGCATCCAGAAATCACAGACAGAACTAGTACTCTGCTGGGCTACCCATATCTGAAGAGAGAGTCAGGTGACAAGTGACTAGAAAGACATAGTTCACCCTCAAAAGCAGGGCAGCTGTCAAGTAAGCTTTTATGTAGTGAAAATTACTTAGGTAGGTTGTGCACCTCAGCCTTTGTTTACTTCATAAGCAAATCTCAGAGCTGCTTACCATAACCGACCGGTTTGTATGACAGCACTCATGTCTAGTTTGCAAAAGTTCGTGTAAACACCTGCTTAATGTCGTTTAGCAGGGAGCACAGAAGAATCTGTAAAATGACTGACAAAGTGCAAACCTTTGGAGGGCCTGATGTGTTACTTATCTGCAGCGATCAAATTCTGCCTCGGTGTTCTGACTGTGTGCTGTTGCTCTTGTGTGGGAGAGTTGGAAACAGAAGTAGGATTCAGCTCTTACTCTTACGCCAGTAATGTTGGTACGTTTTACTCGTATTTTGTCAGTCTGGCCCCTTCACTCTGTGTGTGTTCTTAGACCCGATGCTAAAGAGAAGGAGGTGAAAGGAGAAGACATTATACAAAATCTACAAGAACTTGCTAATCAAGTAAACATCTCATGCCTCTTTTCTCTTTGATGCTAGAGAAAATAAAATCCATAGAGGTAAGTTTTTAAAGCAGATATTGTAACATGTTGTTGGGGTGACTTTCTTCTGTATTCACTGTGCATCTGGTATTCACATCCTTCTTGTTCTTCACTGATGCAATGGCAGTCAGAAAGCTGTGAGGAGGGATTTCTGTCACTACTGGACCTTGCCCTCACTGGTCCAGGAACAGCACAGGTCACAGCACTTTTAGCAGCCCTCTCCAAGGTTCACAAATTCCAGAATGAAGCAGATGACTCAGACAGTAGGTAAGAGCCTGATCAGGTTAGGTGTCTATCTTCCCGTGAAAGTTGTTTGTTAACTCTTTTTGATGCTTCTGTAAGTATTTACAGTGTGAGGCTTTTTAAATTTGCCTTTGAAAACCATCAGACTGGGTCCTTTAGTGGGTGTAGTACTCCACAGTGAAACAGCAGACAGGAGGTTCCTCGGTGGACTGTCCTGCAGCCGATGCTGTGCATCATGCCTCTGTGCGGAGGGCCAGTGTTTCCCTGTTTCCCTGCTGCGCATGCATTGATTTCAACCCTGCTATGCTGCATTGGCACCTCTGAAAGTGCATCTGGAGAAAACAAGTCTGCCTAGAAGTGTCTAGCCCTGCCTGCTGGGTATGACACTGAGTGTTGGATTAAAATATATGGCAAAAATTGTCATGACTGGTCAAATGAACAGGTCAATTAATTTCACTGAGGTTTTCAAAACCATTTTTCCTCTCTTGGGCTGAGCCTTGGAGTGGGCAATGAGAAAAAAAATCAGGATTAACTAAGAACTGGAATTCCACTTTACACACAAGAATGCCTTTTATCTACAATGGATTTTTCCTCTGAGTGCATTCTGGATGGTGCATACCTCACATCATCTGCGCTTATGACACACAATTGTTTTCTTTATAATACCTCTTATAGGACAATCTCAAGGTCAGTAAAGCAGCAGATTGAAGAGCTGACATGTTTTATTAGCTGAATGAAACTTCCTATTGACACCACTTAGATGACATCTGAAACATTTATAGAGGTCGTTTAGTGTTTATTGCAATCATGATATTGCCTTTGTGACGTAGACCAGAAAAATTAGATATGTAATATCCACTAGCACCTTTTGGTAATTCTCTTGTTAGTTGCCTGCCTGAAGCTTTTTTGTGATTGTATTTTTCCAGGAATGTAGAGTTTTCAAGCAGTTTATATTGCATCAGGCTGAAATTTACCTGCTAGAGCTGCTAGATACACAGATGCTTTCCCATGGAAGTGTAATTAGCCTGGCTCCTTGCACTGCAGGGGGGAATTCTGCTACAAAGGAAGGAAAAGGCTGCTAGTGTCACCTGCTCTCTCTCTGCATTTCCATGTGTTTGAAACTACCTTAAAGTCCACATCAAATGAACTTCTATAGAGACCTGTGCAGAAAAGGTTCTATGATGATGTGTTGAATTTGCTTGCAGATTTGGCCTGGATGTTTTCCCATCTTACTATGGCACTGGAGTTAGGAACTCAATTGCTCTAGATAGCCTCAGGCATCAATTTAATGAGTGCAGGAAAGATGTTTTTGATTCTTTGTTAAAATCAGCCGATGCAAAGCATGCTCCAGTGCACATGTTGTTTGAGCTGGGGTTGGGGCTGTTCTACCCCCATACAAACCATGGAGAGAGAACAGTATCTCAGTGGGGTAATGCAGTCTTCTGTGTCTCTTCATAGCACTATACTTCCTAGATAGCCAAATTTCAGGTGCTTCGGTTAGATAAAGTTAAAGGGGATGAACTGGAGCTATTGGAGACTTCAAGCTTGCAGTTAGAAAATTAATGATGGTCTACAGAGACTTTGATATTGGTATTAATTTCCATGGGATGATGTCAGATACTTGGTGATAGGGAAGTAGAGAGTTAAGGCAGCTTATTAATTGTGTGTCTTTTTATCTTCTTTTAATATTTATCAGAACTTAAGTGTCCAACCCTTCTGTACCTGTGACAGAGGCAAATATCACTTCGCTGTTTTCTTTATGGAAGCTCAAGTCTTCCTCAAGATCATCTTTGGACGAGTTTGAACAATTTTACTTGGGTAAGGTAAGAAGAAGGATGATTAAGGTGCCTATACATCCCTATTTGCTTTTAAAAGTGAAATTCATGGTCATGAGTAAATCTGTGGTTGGAGTCCCTGCGTAAATACCTCAGGGATGGTGTAGCTGTGCCCCTGCTGTACCCCAGCTGAACCCCAGTTTTAATTCAACTAAAACTTGACTTAGTACTGAGGATAGGGGTACTTAGATGTACTCACTTTCCTCCTACCAGTGTATCAGAGGGAAGAGATGTGGCTGAATTACATCTCAGAGCACCTCTGTGCTTCCCTACAGTGCTTTACTACGGCCAATTAACCGAACTGAGAAGCAGACTGTGTTTTGCTGCTTCTTGGGTCCTGTTAAGACTGTATCAGCATTAAAAAGACAGCCCAGACTTTATTCTGGTTGGCCTGAGACTCAGGAGAACATGAATGTGAGATCTGAGGGCCCATTCTACCTCTTATGTGGGCTTCCTGGAAAGAAATCTGATTTTAACTCTTGCACTCAATCCAGTAATGAAAAGTAATGTCGGATGTGAAAGGTTGTCACCAACATGTTTTTTGTAAACACTGAGACCCAAACTGACCATTATCTCTTAGAAGCTGCCATTATAAAAGTCTCTGACTAAAACAATCCTCAGTGAGCAAAGATTGCTAGCAAGATTACAAAGGTACCAGGTATGTGTTAAGTAAAATTTAAGTGATGGCAGATTAAGATCATGTATTTACACGAGAGAAGGGAGTGGCCTGGGTCATTACATAGTAGCAGACATCAGCATCCTGAGCACTGCACTGTGAAAGCTCTGCTCATTTAGTTGCATGACTTGCTGTGTGAATAGTTTGGAGACACAGATCTGTTAGATGTGAAACAGCCAAACTTGAAGGAGGGATGAAAGCAAAGAGATATGTTTTTCTGTTCCGACTTGATGATCTTAAAGGTCTTTTCCAACCTAAATGATTCTGTGATTCTATGATTCTCCTTTGCATTAGTGCATATAGCTAACACAAATTAGTATAGATGATAAATAGTTTTAAGTGTGAGTGCTATGGCCAATTAAACCACTTAGACTACTTCCTAAGTATGGATTTAAATGCTTAATATCATGTACCAAGAGTTGAAACTTGTGTCTGTAGTTGTTGAAAGAGGACCACAGTGACTTCAAATGGAATAAAAAAAGAAAATTGTATGTTGCATTGGCTAAGAACATTTTTCTGAATGCGAGCAGAATAGATTCTTTCCTTGCCTGTTGTGTATGTTAGAACATCTTGGAACACAACATCAAAAAAATAAGTGAAAAGAATAGAAAGAATGGAAAGAAGATATTTTGTAACGAATGCGCCTGGTATTTAGACATATTAAAGATAAAAACTGTCTCAACTAGCTAACAATAAAGATTAACACAAGGATGAATTCTAGGAAAACAGAGCGTCAAAATAGTATCCTGAGGTGAACTTAGCTAATTAGAATAGAAAAATCCTAGCCCACTTTTATCTGTATTATATGTAAATGAGTTAGATCATGTGCAGATGTGTTATGTTGTTTAGATTAGAGTCAGCAATTTTAACAACCAATCATTATGAAGTATGCTAATTAATTGTGTGATATAAACTGTGTGATTAAGGCAAGGAGGTGTGCTGCTTTGGACCAGGCATCTGTATCTGCGCATTTACGTAATAAAAGAGAATACCTCGACTCTGTGTGTAAATTTGGCGATGCACACCAGGTAACGAACCCAAGTTTTAGGACAACATGTACATATGGATTGCTGACAAAAATTTAAAATGTTTAATGTGTCAAACATATCAATCAAATTCGTACAAGGAGTCATTATATCCCTAGCAAGTATCAAAAGAACCTTCACAAAATGCATTATCCAATGTCTTCAACTTGAAGGCAAAAGTTCTTCAGTATAAGTTTGACCTATGCTAAAGTTACTCTGGAGTTGAATTATCCAGAAAATAATCTTAGCTGAGCAGGCATTTAAAATCTCTCTTTGCAGGAAATTGAACACAAGATTGAATAGGCTCAGAAAATTCTTCATAAACATGTCAGTGTGTAGGGCTGTTCTCAAAGCACATCCCTGCATTCATTTGAGCTCTGCTCCCTGGACTAGCACCTTCCTGTTCATCGTGTACACAGAAGTGTTAGTGGAGACACATGGGTGGTAGTCACTAAATGCCCTGCTCCCGGCCTGTGTTTCTTTCCCTCTTGTGATGCTACTCTGCAGCTGAGCACCTCACTGTCTGCATAGTGGAGATTAAGTTTTTACGAATGAAGAACACAGTTCAGATATGGGGTAAAGTTTCCAGGTCGTGGGCCAAGGATACCTTTGACAGAAGAGACCAGTCTGCCATTTATTACTCTAGCTACAAATCTGGATGGATCCCATCCCTGACGAACACGACTGGCAAACTAGTAACAATGGACGAGGAGAAGGCTGATGTACTGTACAACTTTTTTGCCTCAGTCTTCACTGGCAACCTCACTTCCCACACCTCTCAAAGGCGTGGACCTCAGGGCAGGGACTGGGGGAGCAAAGCCCTTCCCACTCTAAAAGAACCTCAGGTTCATGAGCGCCTGAGGAACCTGAACTTACATAAATCTATGGGACCCACGAGATGATACATCCCAGAGTCCTGAGGGAATTGGCTGATGTAGTTGCCATGCTACGCTCCATGATATTTGCCATGATATGATGGCAGTCAGGTGAAGTCTGCGGTGACTGGAAAAAGGGAAACATGGCACCCATTTTTAAAAAGGGTAGAAAGGAGCACCCTCGGAACTACCAACCTGTCAGCCTCACCTCTGTGCCTGGGAAGGTCATGGAACAAATCCTCCTAGAAGCTACACTAAGGCACATGGAGGACAGGGGGGTGATTCAAGACAGCCAGCATGGCTTCACCCAAGGGTGAAACTTGCCTGACCAACCTCATGGCCTTCTATGATGGAGTGACTACATCAGTGGGGAAGGGAAGAGCTACGGATGTCATCTATCTGGACTTCCGTAAGGCCTTCGACATGGTCCCCCACGACATACTTCTCTCTAAATTGGAGAGATGTGGATTTGATGGATGGACTGTTGAGTGGATAAGGAATTGGCTGGGTGGTCACATCCAGAGAGTACTGTTCAACAGCTCAATGTCCAGATGGAGGTCAGTGATGAGTGGTGTCCCTCAGGGGACCATATTGGGACCAGTACTGTTTAATATCTTCATCAATGACCTAGTGGGATCAAGTGCACCCTCAGCAAGTTTGCAGATGACACCAAGCTGAGTGGAGTGGTTGACATGCCTGAGGGACAGGATGCCATCCATAGGGACCTGGACAAGCTCGAGTCCATGTGAACCTCATGAGGTTCAACAAGGCCAAGTGCAAGGTCCTGCACCTAGGTCAGGGCAACCCCCGGTATCAATACAGGCTGGAAGATGAAGGGATTGAGAGCAGCCCTGCGGAGGAGGACTTGGGGATACTCGTGGATGAAAAACTGGACATTAGCTGGCAATGTGTGCTAGCAGCCCAGAAAGCCAACTGTATCTCGGGCTGCATAAAAAGAATTGTGGCCAGCAGGTTGAGGAAGGGGATTCTGCCCCTCTACTCTGCTCTGGTGAGACCCCACCTGGAGTACTGCATCCAGCTCTGGAGTCCTCAGTACAGGAAAGTCATGGGCCTGTTGGAGCGGGTCCAGATGAGGGCCACAAAAATGATCAGAGGGATGGAACACCTCTCCTATGAAGACGGGCTGAGAGAGTTGGGGTTGTTCAGCCTGGAGAAGAGAAGACTCTGAGGAGACCTTATTATGGCCTTTCAATACTTAAAGGGCACTTACAAGAAAGATGGGAACAGACTTTTTAGTAGGGCTTGTTGTGATAAGACAAGGGGTAATGGTTTTTAAACTGAAAGAAGGTAGATTCAGACTCGATATAAGGAAGAAATTTTTTACAATGAGGGTGGTGAAACACAGGAACATGTTGCCCAGAGAGGTGGTAGATGCCCCATCCCTGGAAACAGTCAAGGTCAGATTGGATGGGGCTCTGAACAACCTGATCTAGTTGAAGATGCCCCTGCTTATTGCAGGGAGGTTGGACTAGATGACCTTTAAAGGTCCCTTCCAATCCAAAGTATTCTATTATTCCATCTGACAAGAGGATAAGGACAACCTTCTTCTACTTGGTTTGCAGCAGAATTAATAACTTCATTAAACGAACTAGCAAAATCAGAAACATACTTTTCGCTTTCCACCTGTGTTTAGAAATTGTTTGTCTTGAAGAGAAGACTGTTCTTGTTCATGTCATTGTCACTTCTAATCAGCACAACACAGTGCCCACTGGGCTTTACCACTCAGCAAAGAAGATGTTTCCTGCTCTGCTTCATGTTCAAAGCAAGTCTTTTTTTTCTTCCCTCTCTCCAGTCCTCTCTGTAGACTAACTGCTCCAAGTTTCTGGCCATTGTGTTGTACATATTCATACAAATCTACCATATCAGTCTTTTCTGGGAAGCTATCTATTGTAATGTGACAAGAGAACCTGGCCCTAGTGGACTGTATTATGTATCGGATGCCTTCTGGCTTTGAATGCAATTACTGTTACACGTTTTGACTTTCAAGAAGATCTCAAGGATGAATCAGTCTCTGACTTTCTTGTCAGGGAGGTGCCTTATGGATAAGGGCATTGGATGACTATAGAAGTCCCTAGTGGAAGCACATTAATTTGAGTGTTTCGGACTAGTAGGGTGAAGACCTGAAAGTGTGGAAATCTCTGAGAAGACCTTAATTGGATTGTCCTCTTGTTATCTTGGTCTGAGCATCCGCTCTTTTTTCAAACTGTACCACAATTCATGTAGATATTCTTGGAGCCTTGGAGCTGGCAGCCAGAACACACTTTGATGAGTCACGAGCGCTTAGCACCTCTGAAAATGAAAAGCCACATGGACAGAGGAGACCATTGATGCAGAGAGTGCAAAAGATCCCTCTAACGTGCCATTGTTAAGGTAACTATGTAAAGCAATGGCCCTATAAAAGAAATAGGCCTGAAATAGTAACCTCCTTCAGTATAGTGTAAGCCCCATGAAATCAGTACCAATGGCTCCTCTGATCCTGGCAAGAAGGCTGCCAGTGCTGAAAATGCAGCTTGAATCCCTTGTAACTCCCCCATTTGACTTCATATTCATTATCTTGTGTAAGCGGTTGAGAGATGTATGTGATCCTCACCACAAAAATAGGTCTTGTTGATATTCATCCTTTGCAGGTGTCTTCCAGTGGTCCTGACACTATTTCTAAATTGATTTATTGATTTTTTTTAAGATTTTAAGGGAGTTGACCATTTATTTTCAAGGACATTGAGGCTTTTTGGGGAATTTGTTTGGAGGTACCTTTTCTTCACCCTGGTGAGCTCCTATTATGTTCCTGGAAACTGACTGCTCTTATATGACCACTTCCTCCTTTTCTGCCATGATTTCCCCATTAGCTGGTGCTGAAGTTATCTGCTAACAGCTGTGTGGGGCTGGGTCCTTGAGCTGTTCCTCTAATTAGCTGCACTAGGTGACTGCATGGACCAAGGAAAAATGCGTAAGGTTATATGAGATGTGCAAAACTTACACGTTAATGATTCCTTCTGCAAGTCACACGTGTCCTATACCCTGTGACTTCACATCTGTCCCCATGATATATTCCCTTGTGTTTTGTACATATCTCTGCATCCTTGAACCTCACTAACCAACAGGAAGGGACGCTTCAGGAGTTAGTTCATCATTTACTAGGGGGAAACTGGCCTCTCCTTTCCAGATCCATTTTCTGGAATGGATTTCCAAGCTTGTGGTTGCTGTACAACCAGTTATGCTGGAGAAATTTGGGGTTATTTTTTAACCAGGTGACAGCAAGAATGGTTAAAAACCATTACTAGTCATAGATTCTGGGTTGTTATTCCTGCCTGAATCACAAGTGCTGGTGGAGAATAAAAAGAGGACCAAAGAAATGTGCTGTAAGCCGGTCTAGGGAGAAGCATACACCTCAACCAAAATGAAATCCTAACCACTATCTATAAAATCATCTGTCACAATAATCAGCCATAGCTGAAAAATCCCTTCCTGTTATGTTATGTTTCTGTTAGTGAGATTAAGGATGGGGAGTAGCATTTACCAGGCTTTGAAGTATGTTACTGCTCTTGCATTTCTTCTTTCCTAGAATGCTCCTTAGACCTGCCCTTAAAAGAAAAGTTACTCAGATTTCTTTTTTGATCAGCTGGCTATTAGAGATGATCTTTGCATACCCTATCTTCAGGCTGTTCCTGAAACTCAGCTCCCTTGCTTCTTCTTGGTGCCTGTTCTTTACAGAAGAGGTAGAAATCAGATCTCAGATCTTTTCAGTTTAAACTGAAGTTATAGTGGAGGGTGGGCTCTGTGGGAGATGGCCGTCCACAGATCCATGAGCGCTTGTCTGCTCCATGTGTCAGCTAGAAGCATTTTGGGCAGAAAACTTTCATATTTTGAAAGTGAGGATGAGTTGACTATGCTATTTGGAAATGAAGGGGTAACACTTGTGGACTGTATATGGGTTTGCAGGTAGATTTTGGCAAGGAATGAATACGTAGTGAGACAGTATTATATCAATACACAGAAGACTCTTGGCAGAAAAGATACATACCTGTGGTTTTTTACTGCCTTTAGCTTAATGGCAGCACAGGTGTGGTGTTAACCTCGCTGCACCTGTAAGGATTTTGTATGAAGTTGGAAAATGGTCATCCAGCATAGACTTTTCCTCCAGTCATTAAAAGAAGGCAGTTCACTGCCCTAAGCACCATACAATTTTTCCTGACCTTAACAGTTCTGTGATTTGGGGTACAGTACACTGGCATAACTAAAGTACCAGTCTCTTTTTACTCTTAATTCCTGAGAACGTTATCACAGGCAGAGCTGTTTACCCATAGCTTTTTCTAAGGTTACAGCAACGCTTTAGTTTGCCTAGCAGCAGCTCTCATCCGTATTCAGGAGCAGAATGATACAGTAAAGGGGACCAGGCAGCATATACCACAGTACCTGTTTCAATATATTTTGAATTATTGAAGAAATATTTTTACTGTAGCTAAGATAATCACATATGCAGAATATCAAGGTCAGTGCATGAGACTGTTAAGGAAAAACAGTAAATGCAGCAGATAGATAACTAGTTTATCTCTTGGGAACGTTATTTCACGCACTGACACATTTTCCTCTTCAGCATCAATCTATAAGGCTGAGTTCTCTGAAGTGCTTTAATTAACTTATCATCATGTACTTATTTATGGTGTCCCCAAATTATATCATCAAAATACAATAGCCTATTTTCTACCTCTACTCTATAAAATGTTCCAAGATCTGAATATTTATACAAAACAATGATTTTTGAAAACATACATTTTCAAGCCTATTTTATATGTGTATCTTGGCACACTGTCAAACTGTAATTGCCAGCAGCCAGGCAAAGCATACACTCTTGAAAAGTAACAAGTCCCTGTTACTTCTTTTCATCTGGCTATCTGATAAAACTCCTTTAAAATTAGTATTCAGCACCTCAGAATCCACGCGCACAGGGCTGGTATAATTTGTCTTTCTGACACACTTAACCCAGCAAGTGGGTTCCTTGGTCTCTGTCATAGAACAGTAAGAGTAAAGGTAATTATTTCACTTGGTGTAAGTCTTTGCACAGTGATACAAGAATTACTCCTCATCCCTGCAGTAGGTCGGATCATGCTTATTTGCTCGCTGCAAGTTTGATTTAACGCAAGGGATTGCTGATATGAAAACCACTTGAAAAAAGTAATGTATTATTGCCCATAACTTTAGTTCTGTGATAACCTTTATGTAATTGTTTGCTCCTTTTATCAGCCTAAGATTTTCTTTTTCATAATTGCCTAGGAAAAACTGTATCTCATTGATCCTACAGTAAATGTAAGAACAGTGTTTGCTAAGTGCTGACGGTATGCTCAGCTTTAGTACATACAGAGAGATACATGGTTTGTAGTCAAAGTAGCAGAAAATAGCAGCTTCATCTTTTGAAAATTACATTAAAAAAATTGCCACCTTGCATTCAAATACTTGCTGTGGTTTGCTTTGCGTGTGTTAGGTTTTATCAGTAGTGTGAGGCTCAGGAAGTCCTTTGTTAGTGCTACATTCAGTCTCACACTTGTATCTGACTGTAAAGTTAAGAGTCAGTGTTATTAACTTCTAATGATGCCATCTCCTGGCGAGTGGCGCCTGTGCTGGTGTTGTGATCTAGGAGCAGTACAGAGAAGATGGAAAATAAACAGCAAAACCAACAGGGCTGATAAAAACATGTCTGAAGTAGGAGTGTGTGCATGCTAAGGGTCCTGTCTTGGAGTATGGAGCCAGACTCTGTGGAGACAGATACTTTATTAACCGTCAAAAAATAATCCATCAGTTTTTGTCAGTTGCTGAGGGCAGTTCATTCTTCCTATGCACTTGTCCAGTGTCTATCACAGCAATAATCTCAATCTTGGTCAGGGCTTGTAGGCTCTCTACTAATAATATAGGCATGTTTTAACACAATGATGTTGTTTTCAATTCATGTTCATGGCTTTTAATGTTATTGTTTGCAGTGAATCAGCACACAGATTGCTAATAAAGTCTCATCTTCTTCGCTCCATTCCTTTGGGCTTTCTCCTTCTTCACTTTTAGCACCTTCAGTGATTGTGGCATCAAAGCTGGCACCAGAATTGCCTTCATTCACCAGGCATGTATGTGCACACACCAACATGCATGCAACAGTGCCAGTTCATTGGCTCGACAGACTTTTAATAAGCAATCTCTCTGCAAATACTGGATCAATCTAAATTTTTAACACTGGTAATGAATGGTGTCTTTGTCTCCTGTTGAAAGGTACACTTGGCTGCATTGGGGAACTTCTGTGTAGAACAGTGAAAATGGCTCTGTCAGTTCAACAAAGTAATGGGACTGAGTTTCTTCCCATGTGATCCTATGGGGGATCAAGTTACTGGTTGTTGCTGCCTTCATCATGGACTGAGCTTGCTACACTTTTCATTGTAGTGTATATTTTCATACCTTAAATGATGGCTATTTCTCCTTTTTTCTGGAACTTCTACAGATTTCCATATCCTTTACAAAGTGAAGGTGACAAAATGGCATGTATCATTCCATTAACAGTGTCATTACTGCCAAATACGTAACTATATTTTTCTCTTGTCCCCATGGGATGTTGTACTGCTTATACACTGTGATGGGAATTCATGAGCAGATTTTCTGCCCATTGACATTTAGTTCTTTCCATTGTCTCTGCATTCCAGGCTGCTGTGTTCTTTTGAAAATAGGGCCTACAATCTTTATAACTAACTAAGCTATTAGCATGAAAGCATGGATTATGTAACCAGTTTTGGCTTGTCTAACTGTGAAGGGCTCCCCTTCACCTTTGTTGCATGTCTCTGCCACATTCCTGTGCCAGTGAAGATGGTCTAGCTGGAAACTAGGCCAATAAAATCATGAAAGAAAATTTTAGATGGATAAGTGAGTTGACTTGGCTGACAGCATGGCTGTGCCTGATACCGGTACAAAGGGGACAGTAGACACATGTCTTTGTGGTCTTGTTATCACCTCACACTACCTGAGAAATTTGCAGCATTGGGCATATACTTTGCACCTGGAATTCGCATTTGCTACCTAGTTTTACTTGCATAGATGATTCCCTGTTGGAGCTGTTGGACTGGAGGTTGGCCTATGTACATTTTAGCACTGATGTCTTACTGTTGAACTTTTGCAGTTGTTTTTGGTTAGCATCACTCTTGACAGGCATGTCACTAAGACGATGTGCTCAGGTAAAAGGAGAACACAGCATAGGGATGTACTGAATTGATTTTTGTTGCATGTTACTGCACTGCTGAAGATGTACTGCAAGGCATTTCTGCACAAGTCTTTTTTTCTACTGAGTTGCTACTCACATGTCCACACAAACAGAGCTGGGGTAGAGCCTCTGTGAAAAACAGTGGAAGGGAGAGACACAGAGTAGAGAGTACACTCCTATATTTCTTGTTTCCTCTGAAGACCGATGTTAAAAGCAGGAGGAAATTTCCAGCTGTGTTACTAACATGCATCATAAATGTTATTGACTAAATTTAGCAAACCAACACCAGAGCTCAATTAATATCCAGCATCACATGGCCTTCATAATCTACCTTCAAACCTAAAGACAATGTTTACTGACACTTCAATTTCCAGCTGGGATTTCCTCCTTGCACAAGAAGCAGCTTTGTTACTGGTGCTGCATTACACAGGTTTGAGGTGAGGGAACATAATGTTGTGAGTGAAAGAAAAAGGCTGATGTGTAAAGCATGGTACTTGACAAGTCTGTTAATCTTCCTTCTTTTTTTAAACTTTTTGGTCCAAGAAACCGTCTTCAGAAGAGTTCATGTATGAAGTCAGGTGGGAAGGATCTTCAACACCTATTCATTTTGATCCTGACTCTCTGCTTGTTCTGTCTAAAGATTCTCTTGCAAAGATTATCTTTCCAGCACTGTACCACTTCTTTATCTTTAATTAAATTTTTCATGGTACTCCTTTCCATACTTTTTGGAAAGATATAATCTTGGCGATATGAAAACAGAAAGCACAGCTTGCCCCACAAAACTTTGTGGAATTTGACTAGACAGTTTCTATCAGTACAGGAGACAGAACTGTCTGTTTCACTGGTCTATATATGAGATTTCCTCTTAGTGAAAACCTTTTGAAATGCTTTATGAGTAGGATGAGTCACATAAAGCTTTCTGTTTAGTGGGCAGATACAAGTATCATATTGAAGAGAAGGGGCAAAAGACACACTGCTGTTAAGAGATGCAGAATATTATGTGCCATGCCTATAAAGGAAGTTAATGTTCAGCACTGTTGTGCTGTCTGATGGCAGAAGACTCTGTATGGACGGGTTGAAATTGTCTCCCACAGTCCTGCCAGACCCAGTCTTGTGACTTCGGGCCTCACAGGTTGTATGTATATTTCTGCTTGCAAGTCTCTGTGCCTAGTGAAAGGTGACCAGGTATGCCCCAGACAACCTATGAAGCTCAGAGAGGTATCTCAGCTGGCAGAAAAAGAGATCTTCTGAGTCCACGGGGCCAGCTGCCAGGAGGCTCACTCAGAACAACGTGCCTTCTCTAACTAGTGGGACTATAACGCCAAAGCCTTTCTGGCTGTTTTCTGTTGAGCCTTTGCCCGTGCTTCTGTCCTGGTGGTACATTCCCAGCATTTCATCCAGACGTTATAATACAAATAGTATCTGAATTGAAGCCTCACAGGCTGGTTTATAAATTGTAGTTTTGTAAGGATGTGGTTGGGTTTCAGCAGATGAAGACAGCTGCTAATGAAAGCTATTGCTGTGCCAGCATGTACCTGAATACAAATGCCAGGTCCAACATGCATAAGGCATCTGGTTTGATTCCAGTAGCATACGGCAGCTTCACACCCTTAACAAGAAGTCACCCTCACAGCAGCGTCAGCCAAGGGCGAGGTCGATCAGCCAAATGTGGAGGGAATTACATGTTTTAATGTCGTCTTTGACCAAAAATGTGCTTTCCAATCACAAGGAGCACTCGTGACGCTTGGGTAATTTTGCAGAGCGCAAGTATACAGCTGCTCACTTGTTGCTAAGTCTCCCATGCTCATACATGACTGTGCTGTAAAAAGGTGAGACAGGCAATGAATTACAGGCGATTATTGCAGGGTGACTAGATAGGCGTCCACAAGACATAGGCGTCCACAAGACATAGGCCTATAACTTGCAATTCACAGGGCTGCTCAGTACATGAGCCTATCTGCTGTATTATATCACCCTTCCAATAAAGGGAAGCCAAAATATAAAGTTGCTATATACTTGCTCAGGCACATGAAACTGGTGGGTGTAATGATCCAGACACATTGCCTGCTGACACACTGTTAGAGTCAATGAAAGACGAATAACGCAATGTGTGTGGGTAGACCTTAGCAATCCTAAATATGCCAATTAAAAAAACCAACTCTGGATAAACAACTGTGGGAAATTACTTTTCTGTTTTGGTTGGCTGGAAAAAAAAGACCTTTTTCACAGTTATAGGTGAGGGAAGGCTATTGGCACCTATAGGCACCATTAACACTTCTCACAGACAACAGAAATTCATCTCTCCTTGCTAGGAATAAAGTCACCTTGAGAGATAACCATCAGATACTCAAAGTGACACTTTCTCAGCATCTGGTGCCTGCAAGTTAGTTTTTCAGGTTTGTATGAGGAAACCTTGGTGCACTAGATGGTCTTTATGCAAAACCAGTCTCTTCTTTTAAATGGGCAGTGCATTAAGGGCAGATGGCAGCATCCCCCTGCGGACCTGTGCTGGGCTGTGGAGCCCCAGCTCCGGGGGTTCTTGGCCGCAGAGGGGGCAGTCCCCATTGCCATGATGCTTCCCCGGTCTGGGGTCCTTATCAGTGGCATGCCCCGAGGAGTGGTGGAGGCTGGAGCGATTGCAGGGGTGAAGCTGCGGAGGCCAGTCATGGGCTGCACCATTTGTTTTAGTTTCGGAGTCAACTGTGAGGAGCGGAAGGCCTAATGGCTCTGGGGCCTGCGAAGCATTTGATAAGTATTTCTCTTTGAGGGTCTTCCCCCTGCCCAAAAGTGGCTGCATGTAGAGAGGGCACATGCATGAACTTGTGGCAACAGATGTCCATTTTGCTGGGACGTGCCATGTTTGACGGAGTGGCCCATAAAGAGTTAGCATGAGGCTGGAGAGCAAGCATCGCTGTTTGCTATAAACAAACATTAACAAAGTGCCTGTAATTGCAGTGTTAGAAGGTTGGCCAGGCCTACATGGTAGCAGGGGAGAAGAATAATGCTTTCTTTTATCTGTTCTTGCAAACAGCTGGAGACAGATAAAAGCGGAGACAGTTTTAACCTAAGCAAAGATTGTGACTGTGTACTTTCCTTTGTTCCTCAGTGCTTTCTGTTTTCTTCCTTCTTAGTTACATTTTTATTTGCGAACGAGACTATGCATGGGACTGCTTCTGAAAGTTTTTTCTTTTTTTTCCTCTTCTTTTTTTGTTTAACTTAAGGAGATACCTGTTTCTCCTCAAACTCAACTCCTGTGGCTGCCTCTGCTTCAGATGTACGCAAGGAGAACAGGCTCTGTGCTCCGTTCTGCCTACTCACGGCAACTTGACACAAAGACCAGACAAACATCTTCCACAGCTAACCGTCACTGAGTATGTGTTTTGCTATAGTATGGTAGCAATCATTTTCAGATTTTCCAGTAACGCAGAATGCGATGGCATGAGATAAGAGAGAGAAAAGTCACTGTTATCTTAAAAACAAACAAACAACTAACTTCTATCACTTCTTCCAGGCACACAGGAGAAAATTTTCAAATCCTAACATTCAGAGTGACTAGTGATTTACACTGACATTAATTAGAATCACTTACCAAGCTAAGTTCTCCATGCAATGCTTTGAAACTGTAGAAACTGTACCTTGCTGCTTCAAATTAGATGCCTTGGACTGACGTTTTGGTACAACAGGAAAATGTTGCTTTGCTAGACTTTTCAGTTGCTCTAATTCTTCAAGTCATACCGATCCAATAATGTATAGCTCCATCAGGGTGACTTTTGCAGGCACATAGGCTCATCTACATAAGGAGTTATTCCGGAACAGCTTTTCCTGATTAAATCTGCTGTGGACGTTATTGCAACTGAAATAGCTCTTCTGTTGTAAAACCTGTATTAGACCACTCTTTCTTTTTGTTAATTGCAATTTCTTATGGCTCTGTCTGTTTTCTGTAGGGATAAAAAGTAAGTATTACTTCAGATATATTTTTACTGTACTATGTATTTTCCACATATCTTGCTGCCTTCGTTCAAAAAGTAAAGCCTATTTGAAGCACATTACAAGCTGTATTTCTTACAGACTTTTCAGGTATGCGTTATGGCAAGCCAAGATGTTTTCACAATGGCGCTCCTGCAATTTCAACATCTGATAAATAAAGGCATGACTGTTTTCCTCCAGTTGTTCTCTTTGATATTTAATTGTCCTAAGCTGGTACCTGCTTTCCAAAGTCTGTGGAAACACAGGCATATGGGTACAGACAAGTTTGTGAGAAATAATGAGAAAAGGACCGTTTCTGGTCTAGTGTATCTTATGTGAAGAGTGAGAAACCTTACTCTTTCCACTCAGGTCTAGGCTGTAGAAAGGAGCAGTCTGACTCCTTTGCAGTATTTAACATGAATATGTTTTTATACAATGACTCAGTACGAAAGTCTGTTACTGAATAGTCATAGATTCAAAGGCAGCCACAATATGTTGATGATGTATCCTTCTCTGCTTAAAAACTGGATTGTTGTCTTGGTTTGTGGCACCAAAGAAATTAATAAAGAAGTTTTAAGAAATAAATATATTGAACTTTTAAAAGTCATTAAGGATTTTATACATCAATAATATCTTTTAAGCCAACAAAATTATAAATCTGATTGTTTCTATGTGGTAGCTCCACATTCAAAGAATGAAGATAGATTTTAGGCTTCTCTTTGCAATTTTTTTTTTAAACAAACATGTTACTGGCATTTTATAAACTTGCATTACAAATGCAGTTACACATTCCAAACAGTTTTTATTTTACAGCCTAGAAATACTCACATTTAAATGGTATATAAATCAAGACAGGTTTCCTATAGAAGAGGTTTAGAGGTTGCTCTTTGCTGTCCTTTTAAAAAGAAAAGAGCTCATATTTCTAGCATGTAAAATAAAATAAACCCCCAAAAGACAATTAAGTATCTGCTGTATGTTTTTAAGAAACAAGCTTCCTGCCTAAGATTATGCATATGTACAATTTAGCTATAATAAATAATAATAAAAACTGAAATACTATATAACTTTTAGAGTTATTCTGCATATTAGAGTTTGAAATATATCTATCCTTAAAACTCTCCTCTTCAAATTTCAGAGTGTTCATTCTATCCTGACCTTTTCTTACTGTTTTGTTACAGGATACAATACAATGAGAAATGGTAGATAAGCATTTTCCATTTTAAATAAAGCCAAACATAAAATCTCGTCAGAAATGAAATCATCTTTATTTGTTAAAATAGTTGTACTGTGTACAAAGGAAATAACCATAATTTACCATACTTAAGGCATAGAACATTGGGGGTTTTTTGCTTCCACTGGAAGAACAGTATTTTAGAACTAAAGAATTGTTAGAATCAGACATTGATAGCAGTCATAAAATAATAATATAATAATAAATACTTCACATTCATATAATCTGAATTTATAATAATCCAAGCAATTCAGCATTAACTAACACATCTTAATCTGCCTCCAACATGTAGCTGGAAGTGTCTTCTGTAGCTCACAGAAGAAAAAAGTTGTATGACTCATGGTGAGGGTTACATCAACCCTAAGATATTTCCCTTTGTCCAGTTTCACAACTGCCAACGGCAGAGCTCCAGGAAGACGGTGAGCAAGCAAGCAAGTGCAAACACTGTTTGCTGTAATCTTAGCCCATTAGAATATAGTCTGGTAATTTCCTCCTTTTCTGATTTCAGTTCTACAAAATATCAAGAAAATAGAATGGTTAATGAGTAAAACGTGTAAATTTCAGAACACAAGCATTTTCAAGATACTTTGAAAGTCCTCCGACATCTCACAGGTACTTAAGTTAAAGGTATCAGCTGTTAAAGCCAATCAAAGAGGCTGTTCTCAGGGGAGAGATGTGAATAGATGTCCCATCAATGATCGTTTGAGGAGCAACTGATAGCACTTATCAGCTCTTGCAGGCATTAATCTCAGAATAATCAAAAGTAAATACCAAGCAAAAGCAAGAGCAAGATCTTCACAAGAGGTATGCACTCAAGTCTGCATGTAGCCTTTTAACCCTTCCTTTAACAAGAAGAGACTTCATTTATTTAGCACAAGCAGAAAGCCATACCCTCATGCATCTGAAACCCACTCAGTCCCTGCTCAGAGGGTGAGCAGATGATTCTCCACTGCCACCTTTATTGCCTTTGCTAAACTGAGCTCAACAATAGTAAGCAGTAGACTGCTTTTACTGACCACGGCAAGGCCTCTTAGGTCTTTTGCTCCTGTAACAGGAAACAACAGGGCTGATTCAAAGGTGAACACCCAAGGGAACTTGAACATTTAACTCTTCTGAAGAGTGTAACGAGCCAGTTGGGTGCCACAAATAATTAGTCAATACAGAAGACTTCAAGGCAAAAGTGGTTTTGGTGGTGTTTTTTTTGTTTTGGTGGGGTTTGTGTGTTTCGGTTTGTTGTGGTGGTTGGTTTTTTGTGGGGTTTTTTTTTTGGTTTTTTTGGTTTTTTTTGTCTGTGGTTGCAAAGATAGGAATGTCACCTTTCTTTTGCATTTCACTTATTTGGACTTGTGGGCTTACCACACGGTAGGGCATATTCTGGGGAACTAAGATGCTCAAGTTTTGAAATTTGTATTTACTTCTGAGTTGGTGGTATAACTCAGGAGTTACAGCTTCTGTGCACTGCTACTCAGATAGAAATCTGGTCAGGAAAGAAGAGGCTGGTAGTTCCCTGGGGCGCAAATGAATCTTGAAGCTATTTAGGTCTGTTGTTTTCTTACCCTGCTGACTAGCGATATGGGCACAACTGAAGGAAAATATATTACAGCACAGGGTGGGATTGAGACATCGTGGATGGAGAAGGGCAAGAATATTTTGCACTAACTTTGTCACTGGTGATAAAATAATATTAAACTCTTTTTAGTCATCTGAGAGTATTGAAAATAGTCTGGATCTCAGCAGCCGGTTCTCCATGGAAAATAAGTACCTGTAAAGCAATCCTTCAAGTGTTTATGCTAGCTGATACACGTTTTCAAAAATACTCAAACCTTTATACAGGGATTTATCACAGGCTGATGTAATAAAGACTTAAAGTAATATAGTGCTTTTGAAGGAGACTGGGTGCTACTACTTTATACTGATCAGAACTATGGCTACACGTTTTTTTGTAGAGTGTGCTCAGTCTTAGAACTCTGTACAAGAATATTTTGAAGATTAAGATACAGATCTTAAAATAAGGTTCAGACTAGTTTTCTGCCATTTATGTGTTAAGTAGCTTGTGCAAGAACATGTAAGTTTTCAGTACTTGTTTCTCTAGTGTAATACTGGTTTCTACCTCTACCACACCAGTTCACAATACTGTTTTTTCTTTCCTCATCTAAGAAACATTTTTGTATGCTTGGATGTAGTTTAGTTGTACAAATTGTTGTGGTTAAGTGGGAAGTCATAGACATGTGCAGCTTTTGCAGAACAGAGAAACATTTAAACCCTGTAATTTTCAATTAAAATGGGGGAACGTTTCCTACTGCACAGCTTTATAAAGATCTCAAAGTATTTTATGTGATGTACTATACAGGCAACAGCAGTATTATTTACTGTCTCACTAATCCATTCTCTGAAGCAAGGTAGGCCACTGCAGAAGTCTAAACAGAGCACATACAGCATCCTCTGAGTACCCCGCCTTTGCAGAAGGCAATTCTGTTACCCATAAGATAAAAATGGTTGACAATGCCATTCCTTACCACAGTTATCGTGCATTATTTCTGAGAGACAGTTCAGAGTACCATAGCCGCACCGACACAGCCAACAGCCCTTCAGCACCCAGGCGCCATGGGCAATGCTGCCGCAGTTGCTGTCAAGGACAAGGGAGACATTTGGTATGTCCCTGATCCCACCACACAAAATACCCATCCAGAGCAGCTAGCTCACTCTTTCTGGTTTTGGTCTGGTTTTTACCTTTGCCGCTCATCATGTTCACAGTATCTGCCAGTGAAATGCTTTAGGCAGGCACAGAAAGCCCCTAGGATACAGGTCCCTCCATTTTGGCAGCAGTGTCTGTTCAGTTTTTTACCTGCAAGACAATATTACACAGGTTTCCAAACATCCTGGGGGCTCTCAACCTCCCCTTTTCTTCACTTGTTCTCTCAGGTTTCTCCAGTTGCCAAAGGATCTTAAGAATATCTAGTTTTATTGTCTTTAGAGACAATAAAATTATCTGCCTGTTAGGAGTGTTTGTTCAGTTAAGCCCAGTTTGTTTAGTTAAGGATTAGAAGCAAACGACTAGGGATTATAGGGCGGTCAAGAAGCAATGCCTGGCAAGTCCTGTAGCAGCAGCAGCATATATTCAAGTGAAATATTTCACTTTGACGGAGGAAGGTTTCAGTCATGCCAAGAGACAGGGCATTGTTACCTGGAAGTGGTGCTTATTTTTGGAGAAAGGAGGCTTTGTTACTGGGAAGAGTTGCTTATTTTTGAGAGGGGAGGGGAATGTTCCCTCAAGAGTTTCTCAGACTCCGGGGACTGAGTACTAATCTAAAACTTTTTATATGTGGAAGGAAACATAATTATGTCCTCGATTTTTTTTCCCCCTGTTAGTACTCTTGCTTTCCAATAGCTCAAACTTTTTTTTTTTTAAATGAAACTTTTTGGTCGTGAAATATGATGAATTTTTTAAAATCAACATAATTACAAAATTTTACTAATATTTTTGCAAATCCAAGGGACCAACCCCTTCTTAATTCCTAGTATCCTTCCCTGTTTTCCGTTACCACCTTTTGCAGGTAAGAGGCCCCCGGTTCTACCTTAAATTTTTACAACCATTTCCTAAGTGGTCACGGGAATAATTTAAATGAGCGGCTACAGAAAACCAACCGGCTGGAATATTCCAGGACAACAGTCAAAGCATTACTGTGATATAATATTTAAAAAGCAATTTTATGGCATTGCTTAAATAAATAATGTTACCTACTCTCTGTAATCCCAGTGAAAGGTACCAATGCCCTGGAATTCTGCTGCTTTCTGCTTTCGTAACTCTGATTCATGTCACTGAGAGCATTTATAATAGTCCCTTCGTTCTTGGGCTGCTGCTTTTGTGCTGTGGCATTGAGACTTTTCACATGTCCTTCATGTTCTTCTTTTTCACGGCCTTGACAAGAAGTGCAAATATGGAAGAGAAGGGTAGCTTGTAATGAAGCAATGCATACTGTAAATGTACGAGAGAACGGGACGGTGGGGGGGGATACACGAAATTTTCCTTACCTTTTCCTAAGTGAACAGCCTGCCAGACCAGAGTCACAGTGAAAAGAATGCTACAAAAAACAAAGAGTGGAAGTAAGTTTGTGATAATACAACACAAACACCATAACGAAGATGCGGGGGTGGGGAAGGAGCTTTTTCAAAGCTTTATCAACCATTGATAATATAAACTATAAATATTTTATGCAGGCAGTAATTCGAATTAACACATCAAAAATCTCGAATTAAGCTTGAAAATTGGGGGAGGGGGTGGGCGACAACAGGAACACGCACATTAGGCTCGCTTCCAGAAAGCTGCGGATTCCATACATTTGCTGATTGACAACCAGTACTCTTTCTGTACATTTCTTTACCAGAACTAGGTTGTTGCCAACAGTTACAAATGCAGCAAAGGCAAGAGGAAGACACTAGCCTTCACTTCACCCGCAGTTCCAGGTACATTGTTTCCTTTCAGCTTCCTGGCCTGATTATTAACCAAAAAAAGCACTGCAAAAACGAAAAGCATCCTTGGCTAGATAAGGTACCTGGCAGCTCAGGCAGCCTTACCTAACATGATTTCCCCAGTACATTTTCCTGCAGCCTGAAATACCCGTGAGATCCTCCAGGAAAGCTTGAGCAGAAGGAAGAGGTCCAAAGCTCCTCACTGAAAGCTGTTGCATGCAGCAGTCCTCACACCATACACGGCAACAAGAGAAGGAGAAAGGAGGGTGGATGAAACTTTTCTCTTTCTGTCCAGCTTATAACAACGTCGAAAAGACATAGTTCCCAGCTGTGCCGCTTGGTGAGTCCCCACTGAGGTCCTGGCAGGCAGGGACCATCTCTCCAAGCTGGGACTCCCTGGCCTGCCCCCGATTTACATGCGTTGCTGAAGGGTGGAGCAAAGTGGGGGCACCTACTGCTGGGGGGAGACTTAAGGGCCCATGACCACAAAAAAGCCCAAGCCAGGAAGATCTCAACTCCACTTTATTTCTTAACATAAAAAACCTTGTGCCGCCACATACTGCATGGGGAAGAAAAAACTGTTCTGCAGAACTGCAATAGGTATGTAATAAACTGCAGCAGGTATATAAAGAAGGTTAAAACCCCTCAACTTTACCTACATGCCTTGTCTTTACCAGGTTTTTGCACAAGGGGCTCTACTTTATGAAATTGTACCACTTCGCAGCACAGATAATCCTTAGAGCCTGCATTAGAGACTTCTACCAAAAGTACTACAGAAAGCACTATAAGGTTCTCGACAGATGTTCGTTGTCTCACAAGAGCTGTTAATAAACTCTTGAAATACCTTTTGAAACTTTTTTACCATTAATAAAATTAAACCCATCAGTGAGCATTCCTACTCTGACTCCATGCAATATCAGCAGATACCTAGATTTAATTTACCATGTGCGCTGAAATGGGCTAGGACCACTTGCACAACTTTACTATGGCTCAGCAACATCAGCAAAAAGACCTGCAGCTGGACAGTGGTAAAAAAGCAGCTCTGGTCAGTCTTTTCTCAAATGGCTCTATCTATACCCCGGAATGCACACGGCCTTTACTAAAGTTGTAACAGGGAAATGCAGAAATGCAGCTTTGTTTTGTTTGGTGGGGGGGACATGTGGAAGGGGGATGCTTTCACTATGCCAGTGCAAACCAAGCTAGTACAAGTTGCACCTTGGCTAGATATATGACCTCATCAGACATATGGGTCAGACCTTCACTGAAGAAATGGCTCTACCAGCTAAGGACATTGCCATCTCTTGTTGTTTGTAACTCCCTGTGGCTGACACTTGTCAGCTTTGCCCCATCTAAACTAATGGTTTGGAAGCTGTGAACACCCCTCATCCAGTTTGGTATAAAGGCTGGCTTAATTTACAAAGAGACCTGTCTGAAACAAGTCAACCTGCTTGGCAATGAAGCAGATGGAGGGTGTTCTGAGGACATGCTCTTTCATATCTTCTGTGGGGACACTGATCTCCAACAAGAGGATAGAAGTGCATGGCTGGAGATGCGAAATGGCTGTTTCTGCAGGGAATGCTTGCAGGGAGTGCTCTGCTGGGCTACATCAATCTTAGTGGATAAGGCATTCCCAGTGCTGGTACAACTGTTGACTCCAATTGATCTAAGCTCAGCCATTTTCTTGTAGATGTAGACTAACTCCTTTAGCTTCACAGTAACTTGTTTCATGGTCTGTTTTATGTTTGTTACTAATTTAAACTGATTTAGATGAAGTTATTCTTGTTCCAGACTTGTACCAAAGTACTATGTCTTTTGGAATTGAGAGTCTGTGATGTATGCTTTTGTGTAATTCAGCTAAATCAGCACTAGAAGAAATATGCTAACGCTTGTAGATAAAATATTTACTAGAAAGAATGTTACGATAAAAATCACAACATGTTAATTCAGGAGGGGATTTTGGTTTTCCTATCTTAAATAGCAACAATTTTGCAGAGATAGATTACTCTCATCATTATGCTGTCTGCCTCTACCTGCTGTGATTCACAAGAACTTCTAAACTAATCATGTGTTAAGATTTAGGTGCTTGCTTAGAACCTATCATCACGTGTGTTCAAGTACTGTCATGACGATAGATGCTGTTCTGAATTAGGACTGTAAGATGTTTCACACAAAATGAAAGAGATGTAATTTTTGCATGTATTCACAAAACATGTATGTTTGTTTTGTCACCATATGAAAATGTTTACTTGTGGAAAATAATTACAATCCCAATAACTATTGCTTTCATTTGAGTTCTCTAGCTGTATAATGCGATTAGTATTTTGAGTTAAAAACAACAGCTGTAGTTACACTTGTTTGCTGTTTTTTGTTACTATATTAGGAACAGAATACTGACTTTCAATTTGGTCTAACGGGTAGTATCACTTTAAGTTAAAATATTTAGATGCTGAAACGCCATCATTTAGCATCTAGTTTGTTGGTTTTCCCTTTCCCATAGATTGAAGGCAGAAAAAATAAATAGAGATAAGTAAACACAGGAACATCACACTTACTGGTTTTTTTACTAAATGCAGTGTCAATATAGTTCTCCTGGAGAGCTCTTCTGGGTATCAGATTCCCAGCCCTATACTGGTTGTAACTTTCAAAATGGGGATGCTGGTAAAGAAATATTGATCAATTTTCACACCCTGGGCCATTTGTTTAAGATCAGAAGTCATCCCTGTAACTGCAAGAGCTAACAACCGGGGGAACTGTAAAGCAGTTGGTAAACATTTCTCACTGTGATACCTTGTTTCTTCCTTCCTTCTCCCTACAGCCTCGCCAGCAAGGCACACATAGGAATGGGGACAACATAAATTGCTCAGATACTGCTGTTGCCTGACTGCCCTATAGAGGTGAGATTGGTGTGACACTGTGGAAATGCACTGCTGTTTGTTGTTGACAGAATCTGCCAGAAAGTGATTGCTTCTGCCCATGGATTTGCGAGGAGCTGCAGTAAGGGCAGATACACCCCTTTTATCAGCTTCCAGTAAGATAAGAGTGGAGCCAACCAAAGAACTGGTCCTGAGCACTTCAGTCAAGCCCTGTGTACACAGGAGATGGTTAACCACTAGTTAGGGGCCTTCAGTACTGTTAGTTCTGACAGCAGGTCAAATAGCCTACATGGATAAGGGTGGTAGGAAAACATGGTGTTACTTCATTAGTCCACATAACCCCTCTTGTGCTCATCGAGGGAACTCTAGGTCTGTTGCCTACATCTTCTGGCACTGTTTCCCAATGCGCAAGTGGACCACTACACTGAAAGATGAAGTGTGGATAATACGTGCTGGTTTTTGGTGTATTAGGGTTTCATACCAACTGTATTCCTGTGTAGATACTCAGTATGTATGAGAGCTTCAGGATCAATAGATGCCTAAGGAGTGTAGGTAGCAACAGAAGAAAAAGAAACAAGGATGAGGAAAATGTGCATGTCTGTGGCTTCCTGGGAGCTGTGCTAAAAATCCTGCTCAGGGGTATGCAAAGTTCAGTGATGGCTAGGGCAGCCAAAATGTCTGCTGATTTAGGTTCCCAAATTCCAGCTTAGGGCTAGGACAAGATGTCTAACTAGATTGGGCAATGTTAAGTCAGTTATGCAGAATATTATGGAAAACAATGGAAAGCAATTATCCCCCCCCCCCAGACATTTATTGAAATCTTGGGAATAGAGACTTCCATGAAGCCAAGGTGTCAGCCTGGGTGACTTACAGTTCTCTGAGGAAAGGGCAGACCCCAGGCAGTCTAGGCTGGAAGCTCTGAGTGTGCTTAACTGATTAAATGGGAAGCATCCTTGATGGAAAGACCTAATACTAGCCAGCCTGAGATTTTTATTTGCTTATTTTTTGCTGTCTACAGCTGCTACGAGGACTTCTGACAGCTACCCAGGCATTTTTGCTTTCTAAAGGCTATGTAAAACTTAAAAACAGTTGGACTGAATTATTTTTACAGTGTCACAGAACTTTCTTGACAGGGGCTGGTCAGACCACCTCTTATTACTGTCAGGAATTTCCTGTAGGATATGTAGGGGTTGCTGTTGTTGCCTCTTCATCTCTGTGTATGTATGAAGTGGAGATCATACACAGGCACAAGAGCTTGAACTGGCTCAAATGAGCAGTATAAATGCCCTGAGCAGCTTTTTTCACTCCAGGTTAAGAATGGCTTACATTGTTTTAGTTGGAATCTGCCACTAATTGACCCGAGGAAATAAGAAGCAGGAAAAAAAGATAATGCATACTGTGACTGGCACCAGTTTAACTAATGCCACAGGTCTGTGATCAACTTAAGCAGGATAAATGGCTGCTGCTGCTAAAAGGATGAGCCCCTCTCTGTCTTACACCATGGGCTATTCGTTTGTACTGCTTCCCTCACACTGCCATAACTGTTTGTGCAGCCATGAGTGAGCTGGAGCAGGGAGTAGATCTGAATGAAAACTCAGCTGGCAAAAAAAAAATGGTTAATTTTCACCTGGATCAGTTCCCTGACGTGGTTCGCCACATGAGCACTAGGGCTGGTAGAAGCAGGAGGCAGCGATAAGCAGCCAAGGCCATGTGACGGGCAGCCCTTTCCTGTAGCAGAGCTGATTTACACTAGATTAAACTGACTGTGGAATTTGTAAATAGCTTTCAGTTCAGAAATTTAAACTGGTATTTTCCTTCCTGGGAAATAAACCACAGCCAATATATCCACATGATAATGATACCACCTTCTATGCTCTCATCCTATTAGCACTGACTAATACAGAGGAGTAGAGGAGTGATCCAGCATCTCTCTGACAACATATGGATGAAGGTTAGTACAAAAAAGATGGGAGTGATATTACCAAATGAAAGGAAACAGCTACAGCAGCCCCTTGGAGAGGGAACCTTATGCAGATATTGTACAAAGATGTAATATTCTGTCACAGAGTGACATAAATTTATGGAGTAGAACCAGCTTCATAACAGAGCATCCTGTAGGTATTCCTTCTACTGAGTCTAATCGTTAGTCATCAAACGTGATGAAAAAAATCAATATGATAATGAAAGGGTTTTGTAATGAAAATGAATGTAGTTTATGTCTTTTCTGTAGAGAAAAAAAAAATTCTGCCAGTACGCAGGGGAAACGATAAGAAGATCCCAGCTATCTTCCTCTGAGGAAAAGGTTCTTTGGCAAACGAATCAACACAAACACAACGAGGCTGCAAGACTGAGACTTCTTTTCTTCTTCTTCTTCTTCAAATAAAATAAATTTTAGTATTTTATTGAAGAAAAAGGAAGCACTGAGGAAAAGGAAGTTTGGCACAATTATTTATTTTCAATTTTGAAAAGATGATGCTTTTAACCACCCCAGGCTCTGCAGAGAGCCAGGAAGTATTTTTGTAGAGTTAGTAGTGCTGAGTGCTACCACATTTTGGGCTGAACGCATTTCTCCTCCACATGTTATCAGGTGTGTGTCTTGCCCACCATTTAGGAAGCTAAGTCAACATTTCAGGTTTAAGAACGGGCTCTTTTTGGCTGCGTAAAGCTTACCAAGTCTTGTGCTGTCTTACTAAGGAGACATTTGGGGACACTGTATTAGTGCAGTTATGCACTCAAGCTATACACCTCTCTTGCAAAATTACCTTAGGCATCTATCTGAAAATCTATCTTTTCCATCTACGAAACAAAATTGCTTGAGTTTAATGGCATATTTTGACCTAGCTCAGCAGTCTTGTTTGGTGCTGTCATCTGAAACCAGAGTGAAATTTTCACTCAGTTAGGTGATCCACTCTAGCAGTAAAGACAGAAAAAATTCAAAGGTTGAATAGCTGTCAGGTGTTTCCCTAGCTGTTTTCATTTGGAAGTATTGCAGTGTGGCTTAACCTTTTTTTAACAGTGCTGCAGTAGGATGTGACTCCAGAAAGCCTTCTGGGTTTATATGGCATGATACAAACTAGGAATTTCATAGCAGCCTTGAAGGAGTCCCAGATGAACTGGGCATCCCACAGCCTAATTCAGGGATGGGCATGCTTATCGCAGGCAGCAGTGAATGAAAACCCCTGCATAGATTTTGCCTTTGACCTTCCAGCTAACCAAGGGTGCTGGCATTGGCTCAAGTCAAGCATATGCTGAGATTTGCACTGGCTCTAGTGGCATTGGACCTCTTAGGGAGATGAATCCATTTGTTAACCTGGAATAAACCTAGCTACCTTTTTTTCTGGGCTGTTTTTCTGGCTTATGAATTGAAGCATCTCAGCAAGAGGTCCAGTGAGCACTGGAGCTGACATGTGGGGGTGGGTGAGGGAGTGTGTGTCTGGGAGCCAGGTATTGAAAGAAGGAGGTGGGCAGGACATCTTTTCAGGTGTTATGAGCTATTAGATCATCGTAAACTTGCTTCACTCTTCTTTTTTTCCCCTCCTTGAATTCACTGTTTCAAATACAAAGTAGAAAGCAGCTTGTATATATACATATAAAAAAGTCACTTTGCAAAACTGGGTATTGGTGATGAGAAATGTGTAAGGAACAGGTCTGACACTTCTTGGAGAGTTATCCTTGTAGGCACCACGGATGGTGGGCAAAAATGTGAGATCCAGTGGTTATTTTAATATATGATAATAGCAGTTAAATGTTAGTATCAATTAAAATAGAAACAAAACACTATATCATAATTTATACTGCTGTCAGCAGTCCAGGCCTTTCTTTTGTCTCCAGTATATTGCTCCACTTGAGGGTTCCTGTCCTCTGTGCCGGCCCTGGGTTCCAGCTTGGCCCTGGCCCAACAATTCAAAATGTGCTGCATGTGCCACTGTTTGCAGATGGATTATGCTCCAGGTTGCTTTTCTGCAAGGACTGTGTTGAAGTTGAACTTCTGCCATTACAATGGCTTTATTTCTGCTCCATACTAACTGGGGAACTGCATGAATTGAACTGGACCTGCATAGGCTGGTGTCTCTAAAACATATCTGTATACCAGATCTGGCACATATGTAGTAATGCTTGGGGAAAACTGCATTTGTCAACAGAGGCCAAGTTTTAATGTTTTTATCCAGGCACTCAGAATGGACTGTCATATCAAAAGGCAGTTTTGAAAGTTTCTAGCCTGTGGGTGTTAGGGACAGTCTGTGAACTGCTTCTGAGAATACAAAAATCCCATGATGCAGAACAAACTAGAAACCCCATGAGTGAAGTCTGGAATATAAGGGTTATTTTAAGCAGTTAGATTGCACTTGGGGCTACAGAAGGAAAAGAGTCATCTCTCTTTCAGCAGTGGTTGACTCCAGTGTGCTGGAGGGCTCTGCACTGACAGTGGGATTAACGTGCGGGAAAGCAAAAGCAACAGTGGGATCCGTACAGATAGAGCCATGCTCTTAGGGACGGAGCACGTCTCAACATAGGCTTGAGTAGGGGATTAGCCCTCTGACATCACTTTTCCCTTTTGGTTTGGGAAGAGTGATTACAGATTTAAGGAAAAGTGGCTGGGGTAGTTCCATAGTCTGTTACTAAGTGTCTGCAAATAGTAAAACTTTTTCTTTTTTTTAAGCATGGTTATACGGTGAGGAGAAGAAACAGTTACGAGTGACATAACTAATTACGACAAACTCTACCTGATGTCATTTGCCTGTTGAGACTGGAGAGATGCATTGTGAAATCCCAATTTTCTGGTTACTTTGCAGGTTAGGAACGATGTAACACTGGCATGGAGGACAGTCACTCTGCCACAGAAACCAGTGGTTATGGCATGAATGTTGTAGTATAATTCCTGAAGAGAAGAGGGTAGAAATAGTCTGAGTCACCTAACATGGGAGTATTGTGAGCAGTTATATTAATGGTGTGACTGCTCTAACATCAAATGTTCTGAGGACGAATTTCTGGAAGCCAGGAATGGTAAATTGATAGAAGATTTTTCTGGAACAAAAAGTTTTACTTGATAATAAGGACTATGAAGGGCACAAGACAGGATGCCAGCTGCAATTTCACACTGTGATATACATATGTATATTTGTGCAAAAATAACTTCTTTTTTTTGGCAGAAAAGTTGATTTTTATGAGCTTCCTGCCTTGCTTCTCCTCCCACAGACTTCTGTCTCCTCAGTTGTGCTGCCCAAATCATTCAGGTCATCATTCACAGCAGAGGAAAGATTCAAGTTTCTAATTATTTAATTTAAATTTGGGCCTTTTACAGATCAAACATAGAAGGCAGCCTCACAAAAAAGTTGAATTGATATAACTGTATTTAAATGAAACCTTCACCTGTGTGCACAGCTCCTCTGAATATAGCACACCTGAATAACTGAAGAAGAAAATTAAACTTCTGTAAAAATGGTGATTTTTCAGCAGTGTTTGCTTGTAGCCACCTTTAGGGGTAGAAAGAGATTGAGTCAGTTTAATAGATTACCACCACATCCTGAGTCTCCAAGGGACATAGAGGCCTGAAATGAGAACACAGTGTGTGTGCATTTTGTTAACACAGTTTTGGCTAAAGATGAAAAAGAACGGGTTGGGGAATTCCAGTGAGCAGTAAACTTCATCCCGGGCAATGACAGCAGAGAAAATATCTGTGAATTTGGGATGACTTTACAGCTTGAGATGAGTACGTGTTTAACATTTATGGTGAAACTTGGCCTAGCTTAATTCATTTCAACTAGCTCTTAATAGATGCTCTGGGAACGCTTATAAGCTTCCTCTTTAAGTGAAAATCTACCATTTTCACTGCTAAATCCTCCTGTTTTTACAGGGGCATAGATTTCCAGGGGCCTATAACAGTTTATCATTTGGAAAACTGCCCTTCATTTCCACACATAAAAATTGACAAGAAAAAAATGTTTTCTTTTAGTAAACTGTGCTGTTTCTCTAGTGGTATAAAATTTCTTCCTCAATCCTTTCCTTGGCTACGTGTGTATTTGTAATAGGTTAAATATATACCACAGAACAGATTCTGTTCACAAGAACAAACCCAGAAACTTTTGTGGGAGAGGAACACAATCCCTGATCTCGGTGAAGGAACCATGTCATCATGATACACCCTCTGATGTATGGACGTGTTGTATTAGCTGGGGATAGTGCTTGTGCAGCTGGGGTTAATATCTCTGAAGCACTCATGCTCACTGATCCCACAGTGATAAATCTGTACTTGCATGCACAAGTCTTATGTGCTCTTAACAAAATTATATATATATCTAAACTACTGCAAAACATCTCAAATACTGTGTTCAGTTTTGGGTCCCTCACTACAAGAAGGACATTGAGGTGCTGGAGCGTGTCCAGAGAAGGGCGACGAAGCTGGTGAGGGGTCTGGAGCACAAGTCTTATGAGGAGCGGCTGAGGGAGCTGGGGTTGTTCAGTCTGGAGAAGAGGAGGCTGAGGGGAGACCTCATCGCTCTCTACAACTACCTGAGAGGGGGTTGCGGTGAGGTGAGTATAGGCCTCTTCTCCCAAGTGACGAGTGACAGGACAAGAGGAAATGGCCTCAAGTTGCACCAGGGGAGGTTTAGACTGGATATTAGGAAAAATTTCTTTACTGAGAGAGTGGTGAGACACTGGAATAAGCTGCCCAGGGAAGTGGTGGAGTCACCATCCCTGGAGGTGTTCAAGGAACGTGTGGATGAGGCATTGTGGGACATGGCTTAATGGGCATGGTGCTGTTGGTTGATGGTTGGACTTGATGATCTTACAGGTCTTTTCCAACCTTAGTGATTCTGTGATTCTGTGATCTTGCAAGTTCATTTGCAAATTAGATGCAGAGCTACATTAACGAACATTTAGTCTAGCACTGCTTTCTGCGATGTATTTTAACACCCAGATAGCGATCTAATCCAATGCCCATCTTTGAGTGCCTGACCTTGAGTGACTACATCACAATAATTTTTATGTGTCTTGTCTTCACTGTGATTTTACTCTGAAAGAACTGTCTCCAGTTATCTTGTGTTTTCCCTAAAAATATCAGAAGTAAGTACATACATATCTATTGACGTGAAGCCAGACCACTGTGCTAACTCTGTAGGCACTGGCTGGAGTTCTGCAGAGCTGCATTTGCCCCATGAGGATGGGCCGTACCCCTTCTTCAGTCCTGTGTGGGAATCGGAGGCTAGTCTTTGACTTTGTGCACCCACTAAGTATCAAGGTGATTTTGCTTTCCTCCACTTGTGCAAAGGAGGAAAAGAACTATGTTTGGGATCACTTTGGTTTTTTACCCCTTCCTGCACTGAGTAAGCTGGCAGATTGACAGGAATTTATCACAGTGGCTGAAAGTTCATCAGGATGTCCCGTGGCTAACCTCTTACCGGTTGATACAGTTTGCATTTTGTGTTTCTGCTGGGCATTATTACTGCTCAATTTAGTGGCTGTCAGCCGGGGCCTCGTCATTATCTAGAACTCTGTTGGGATAGGTGCAACCAAATATTGACAAATAAGAAAGTCTGTGCTCCATAAAGCTTATAGATCATTAGGTACTTAGAGTAATTCCTAGCTTCACTGTTTTAAATTAATGAAGTAGAAAAGGGGAAATGAATAGCTACTTTTCAAAGCACTGATCTACGAACTACTTCTACTACTTGATAAGCCTGACCTTCAGTCTGATTGTTTTTCTTTCTCTAGCATTGAATGTCTCTATTCTCTCTCTCTCAAACTTGCCCAAATGCTAACACTTTAGTGTAGTGGTGTGTACCCCTCACCTTGGTTAACCTGTCCTGGATGTTCCCTGTTTCCGCCTTTCATAGGCTTATGCATGGGAAGGCAGATGTTAGTGCATGTCTGCGCTTGCTGTCCTGTAGGCTGTGCGGAGGAGCACAGCCAAGTAGGGACGAGTGGCAGTTCTCAGTGTACAGTTACTCTGTGATGTGTCAGTCTAACTCTTCATTAGTAGCTGACAGTTTTGCAGCATTAGGAGCTTCAGGGAAGCATCTATAACTCTCTGCAGATCAAAGGGCCAGAACAGTATCTCATTTTATATGAAACAGCCCTTTCAATGAGTCATGCCACATCTGTTTCTTTACATCCACTGTCACTTTCCTGTTAACAGGAGACTTCTATATATATTTAGATTAGCAAGACAGAATACAAAGCTTACTCAAAAATATCTTGGGAGATTTCATGGAATCGTATAATCATAGGATGGTTTGGTTTGGAAGGGACCTTAAAGATCATCGAGTTCCAACCCCCCTGCCATGGGCAGGGACACTTCCCACTAGGTTGCTCAAAGCCCCATCCAACCTGGCCTTGAACAATTCCAGGGTTGGGGCATCCACAATTTCTCTGGGCAACCTGTTCCAGTGCCTCACCACCCTCACGGTGAAGAATTTATTTCTAATATCTAATCTAAATCTGCCTTCTTTCAGCTTAAAGCCATTACCCCTTGCCCTATCACTACATGCCCTTGTAAAAAGTCCCTCTCCAGCTTTGTTCTAGGCCCCCTTCAGGTACTGGAAGGCTGCTATAAGGTCTCCCCACAGCCTTCTCTTCTCCAGGCTGAACAACCCCAACTCTCTCAGCCTGTCTTCATAGGAGAGGTGCTCCAGCCCTCATCATCTTCATGGCCCTTCTCTGGACTCGCTTCAACAGGTCCATGTCCTTCTTATGTTGGGGGCCCCAGAGCTCAATGCAGTACTCCAGGTGGGTTCTCACGAGAGAGAAGTAGAGGGAGAGAATCACCTCCCTTGACCTGCTGGTCATGCTTTTTTTGATGCAGCCCAGGACACAGTTGGCTTTCTGGGCTGCAAGAGCACATTGCCAGCTCATGTTGAGCTTCTCATCAACCAACACCTCCAAGTCCTTCTCCAGAGGGCTGCTCTCAATTCATTTTCCACCCAGCCTGTATTTGTGCTTGGGATTTCCCTGACCCATGTGCAGGACCTTGCACTTGGCCTTGTTGAACTTCGTGAGGTTCTCATGGTCCCACCTCTCAAGCCTGTCAAGGTCCCTATGGATGGCATCCCTTCCCTCCAGCGTGTTGACCGCACCACCCAGCTTGGTGTCGTTGGCAAACTTGCTGAGGGTGCACTCAATCCCACTGTCCATGGGGCCAACAAAGCTGTTAAACAGCCCTGGTCCCAATGCCGACCCCTGAGGAATGCCACTCATCACTGGTCTTTACTTGGACATTGAGCCGTTGATTTGGTATTAGAGGGTTCTCTTGAAGGGTTTTTCTGCTGCTCTACAGACTTTGCATACCTCCCTTCTCCTCCAACTGAAAAGACTCCTTGTGCATAGATTGCCATCTCAGAAAGACTCTGTCTAGAAAGTCTTAGCACTGGCTTGCAATATTAGACAATAAGAGTTGTCTGATGAAGAAATTATACTTAAGAAAAAACCCCAAAACAAATCACAAGGACCACTTTGGTGATGCATAGAAAGAAAACAGAAAATAATGTGTAGTCCACAAAGGGGAGCCTTGAGAAACCAAGGTGACAAAATGTGTAGGCTGTATACAGTACTGTTATATACATGAGACACAGCTCATTTGTCTCTTTTAGGTGAGTGGTGCTCAGACCACACAGGGCAATGCTAGCATGGGTGGCATTAATGCTGGAGACCTGTTTTTACCGCAGGATTCCACCGCGCTTCAATGCAGTTCTGAGAAGCTAGATTTGCTGGTGTGATGCTATTGTAGGACAACGGGGTTTGAATGTGAGCTTTCCATTGCCTGTAAAAGAGTGGTCAGCCTGAGCACAAAACAACTCCATCCTAGAGATCACTGAAACTGAGCTACAGCATCCTGGCTTCTCCTGCAGCTTAACTTTCTGTCTTATAGAGACCTGCCTGTGAATTTGTACCAAAAAAGGGAAGTAGATGCATAAAAGATTTTGCAGCAAAGCTTATTTTTCAGTCTGATCACTCTTCCCCATCTAGTTTACAGCATAGCCTCCCAAACACTTGAGTAGCATGTGTGAGAGGAAGGTGTACCCTACTCTGGAGACTGGAGGAAGAAGAAGAAATGGGAATACTGTAGTTTGTTATTGCTCCTGAAAGGGGAATTGAACCTCTAGTAGGGAGTAAAGGACAGAAAAATCACAACCACATTGAAAAATGGTCTGTTGCCAAAAACTCAAATAAAGGGTTGGTTATATTGTTTTAAAAGCAGAGTCCTACTGTCAGTATAGCTTATTCTGTGTTAAGGCTTTACTCTGTCAGAAACTATGTCCATTCCCAAGTGTCCATTTAGCAAAAAGAAGACTCATCTTTGGATGCAAAAAAAAAAAATTAAAATGCTCTGTCTTTATGCCAGGTTGAATTTCTTGGCTTCCATAGGGGTAGCCTCAGGCAACCATTCTGCGAGTCTGACAATGAGGATGCAGTCCTGTAACTGTGGCTGGTTGGAAATGTTGACAAATTGGAAAAGGCCTGATGTCCAAATGAGATGCTGTTGAAATGTATTGTTTTGACAGAGCATTGTTCAGGAACAGGGACTCACTTTCAAAAAAGGGAAATAACTTGACAGTTCTAGCTCTCAGCTGGGATTTGTGAGACCTAGGTTTGAATTCCTACTTTTTCCTATTTGGCCTAAGGAATGAACTTGAGTTTTTGCAAAAATCTAATTTTAGTGTCCTAGCCAAACGTCTATCAGCTATTTCGAAGCCCATCTCTGTTCCTCTGTTTCTGCCTTCTTCTGTGCTTTGTGTCTCGCAGTTTCTCTTTCTGTTTAAAAGAGAAAAGAAAGAAAGAAAAGCCTCGGATTTGTCCTGATGCAAAGCAGGAATATGTTTTACATCTCAACATTTGCAGGACAGGGAATCAATTTTCTGCCCAGCTCTGTCTGAGATGTAATTATGGCAATTTTAATATCCTTAGCTTTAATTCTTATTATTGATCCTTTTATTGACCCATGTCTGCTTGTTATTGTGTAAACTCTGGCAAAGAAACTGGTAGAAAATAACAGTTATCAGGTAGTATCAATTAACTTTTTTCTTTTCCAAACAGAGAAGGAAAGAAGGTTCTCTATGTTTCTGCCGCAAAAATCCAAACCTCTCCTGTTCTTTTCACAGTCCCCCTTTGCCTTCCATTTGGCTGCAAACATTTTCTAGCTCTCTACTTTCACGTTCACACTGGGTGGCTAAAACATCTGCTGTGGCCTAAAAAGTGAAAACTGGGGGCAGCATAAGGCCAAAAATAAATTCTATGCCCATTTTGGAATCAGAATGTAGGAAAAAAGCCAGCAAAGGGCACTGCACTAACTACAGTTATTCCATAATGAGTTTGGTTTTGTTTTTCAAGTACTAGATTTGAGTTGACTGCTGAATGGCTGCAGAAATCAGGGGTGGAAAGGAGGTAGGATACAGTCGCACAAACTGTGGGCTTACATCTGATGTGTGTTCTTGGCTGCTTCTAGGCCATTTCTGAGCTTCTTCATTTCTGATGTCTGAGCACGCCTGGCATTCAGGGCATACATAGCACAGTACTTGGATTCAGTCTGTTTTAATATGATTTGTGCATAATTAAATGGGTTATGGGTAAATTGTCTTTGTGAAGCACATTGGAGGATTGTTTCTTCTGCATGGTCAACATGAGGAAAAATGATCACTTAGCTCTATTTTTATCTACTTACTTTATCATTGTAAAAAAAGTAGTGATCACGATTTTGCTGTGCCCATGTATGTAGTCATGACAGACTTCTGTTTGACAGAAATGCAGAGCTCTTTGGTCAAAGCCAGTTCTTCCCACAGAAACTAACCGCTACTAAGCTGTTGGTATTTGAGCAGATTTTAATTTTTTTCTCTCATTTTATTCTGATAGAACTACCTAATGCAGACAAAAGGTATTATCTCACTAATAGCTAGCAATACCATGTCAACCTGTTCATATTCATGGTGGAAGTGAAGGGCTTTGATGGAAGCAGTGTGTTGCAATCACAATGAACTTAACAGAAATAGGCCAGGTCACATCCAGGGACAGATTTCCAGCAAGGGCCTTTTTTGGTCCTTTTAGTTTGGCATTGCTGCCAGTTCTTTCTTCTGATGCCCATGTGCAGATGTGGAGAGGTGAAGGGAGGAAAACTGTAGTGCAACACAGCAGTTAAAGAACATGCAGTTTTATCATGTAATTGCTGTGCATGAAGAAGATGGCCAAGGCTGTGCCCTCTTTGTGCTGGGACTGCATCTGGCCCTGGAGTTGTATTAGGCAGTGTTTTTGGGCAAAGCCAAGAACGACGCTTCAGCTGTGAGTATGGGGACAGTTACAGGTCACAGCTCCAATGTGTGGCTGGAGTCAGCGCAGCTCAGGTTATCACTCACTGTACCAGGACGTGAAAATTGTGAAAACAAAAAAGGCTCTGAACCTTTTTTCTGAAACCACATGATAAAATATAGGATGAAATAATAATGAAAAACAACAGAAGCTGTCAGGGGAAAGGAGGGATGATGTTTGGTTGGAAGTTTAGAAAAAAGACTTAAAGAAAAGCCTGCAGATGATGAAATGAAATCTAATTCGTTTCCCTCTTTGCAGGACTTGTGGACTGAAGTGTAATCTCTGTTACTGTCATATTGCTTTCCAAGGATGGAGTTTTAAAACTAACGCTTGTTAATTAGTTTGTTGATTTTGCAACCACCAGAATTCTTCAATCCCATCATGAAAGATCAGTCAGTTGTGCAGTTTGGTGAGTGTGCGTGCACATACGCTCACTGAGCTTTACCATTACTGACAATAAAACATCTAAAATTTTGAAATCCAGGGTCAGTTTATATTTGCATTTGAATATTTGGAAAAGAGTTGGGGGAAAAAAGCTTCACTGAAGTTAGCACTTTTCATTTTACAGTTTTTTCCTTTTGAAAGTGTTGTTTGGACAAAACAAAAGATGACAAATACCCTGAGGATAGGGGGAAGAAGGAAATTCAAATATCTGTTAGAAATTTGAAAAGCTTATGTTCGAGTCACGTCATGCAACTTTACTTCCACAGTCTATAGATTACTTGGAGGTGCCCAGGGATTTTTTTTTTCCCCACCAGGGAAATAAAGAAGTGCAATAGAAACAAACTGCAAAACCTTGGGACTTCTTTGAAACCAGCCTGTTGTTTTCTAGGCAACTGTGTTTGGGGCAAGCGAGCACAGGCTCCAGGACAAAGAGGGCTGTAGTTTGAAGTGGGCTTTTCTCCTCACCCCTTCAGTTCTAAGGCTACTTCCCATAAGTGGCAGTCTGAGTTGAGAGGGAATGCAGCATGAACACAAAGAGAGGAGGAAAGCAGGAGATGTGCCACCCCTTGCACATCTTGTAAAAGCCTTTCTTAGCCCTTGAGCCTGGTCTGTCCTGCCAAATCTTATCTGTAGAAATTGTCTTTTATTGTAATAGTCTTCAACACTGTACTTGGGCACTCAGTTTGAAAACCTGAATTCACCCGGCTGTCAGGTTCTCCACCCATGCAGCTCTATACAGGCAATGCCTTGTAAAGCATTTTATTTTAAGCCATGATTTCCCTGAAAGTGGGGACACCAAAAATTTCAGGGTTGATTAATAATATCTTCTTTTCCTAAATGAGTTTAAACTGAGTAGATACAAAATGCACATTGCCTTGGAAAACCTAGTATTTACTGTGAGGTACAGAGAGGCTCATATGTAAAGTGTTATCTTATGCAATTGAAAATTTCTTTTTTCTCCAGAGGGCAGTGAACTTCATATTCACTGCATAATCAGAACAAGTATCGGTGCAATTACTGTGAAACAACTGCTATGTGATTACTTGTTACACTGCTTTTAGGGCTCCTACATCTTGGTGTGGAAAATTACTGCCCAAAATATAAGCAGAGTGAGTGTAAAATGCCTAGGACATACTGACCGATCTATATGGTGGGTGAAAGGTATATAGAATAAAAGCTCCCTATATCACATGCAGAAAAAGGATAATGGATTTGAGTGTGTGCATATCAAGGATTTCCATAGCTCATGGAATCCTGTCAATGCTACTGCTCCAGCTGAGGTAGTTACGAAGTATTCAACAAAATGCCCAAAGCCTGCGATACCAGTTTGTTCCTTCACAGGCAAAGTTCTACTTGAATGTCTCTTCTGATTGAATGTACCCCCAGCAGCTCACCTGTTGGGGCTACCAAGGTAGCTCCTGCTAAAGCCTGACCTGCCGCCTTGCCTAGTGAAAAGCTTAAGATTTCCGTGATGTAGTAAAAGAGTTGAATGGCTTTCTGTTAAATGCCCACAGGAATAACAAAATCTGTGTTACTAATGCAAAAGGGTCACTGGATCTGGGACATGCCAGGGCTGCATCAAGGAGAAGAAGCTGTAGCAAGGTTATTAAAAGCCACAGAAAAACAAAATGTCTGTTTTCACCTGTTCTTTCTTGCCAGTCTTAAGGCAACAATCAGATCCTTTTTGTGTCTATAGGAATAGGATGAGACAGTGTATGACTCTAAGGCAAAAGAACAAATAACTCACTCTTTTAAATACCAGGGAGTACTGAGGGACTTTTGATACTCTTCTGCTTAATTTGCTCCTGTAAGTGACACATACAGTTTGGGTGTTCGGAGTGCTTTTCTAGCTTAGACCTACTTGTGTCTCTTGAGCTGTCAGATTCAACACACATGATCTGTGTGACTTTTGTGCACCTCCTTTCTGAATATTTTATTGGTAAGAGTTATTATACCAGAGTTTTAGACAGTAGGTGGCTGGAGACATGTATTTTAGCCCAAGGCGGTTTAAACTCATGTCTCCCAGATCTGGCGAAAATGACCTTACCACCTAACTACAGGCTAAATTCATAGCAGAGAGTGGGCCTGAACTTCTAAACTGCTCTTTTGAAGCTATGTTCCTATGTACCAAAAAGCCCCATGGGCTATAGAGAACAGGAGGCATAAATCTGTACTTCTTGTGCAGTGACAAATGTATGCATTTTTTTCTCAACTGCCTCTATGCAAATCAGAAAGAAATATGTAAATGGAGACTGGCAGCCCAGATCTCTGCTTTGAAAATGAATGCCCTAACACCAGACTAAATGAAAACTATAACTCTCTAGTTTCTCTCTAGTCTGGTGCACCTGTGTGCTGGCACAGCTTCAGTAGCAGCAGTAAACGATGCCATTGCTGATACCTAAGCTTTAACATGGTGCTTACAGCTCTCAGCTTGGGAGTGAGAGAGATGAACAGGAGTTGCTCATGCTGAAAAACAGATTTTTCATTTCTAGATGAGCAGCTGTTTGTGTGAAGATGGATAGCAGCTCAGAATCAGAAAATAATTTTAATTCAGTCAGCTGAAGAGGTATGATGACTTGATTCCTTAAAGACTGTTGTGCACTTGTATTAGCTACGCACACAGATGTGGTAGACAGAGACTGAGAACACAATTTTGACACTGGTCTAGGTAGTGCTTGCCTGTGAATAATGACAAGGAAGTCAACAGCAGGTAACCTACACCATGGGTTATAGCTCTTCTTTACAGCTGTGTAATTTTTCAGATTCTCTATTTAATGCCCAGCATGGATTTATCCATAATTTCATTGTAGGTTAATCTTCCTAGAGAGGAGCCTGTCTTCAACTAGAGAGATAGAGAGATTAGCACTTGTTAACTAACATCTCCCATGGTCTCAGCTCCCTTGGTTGACTTCCGTAAAAGTTATTTCTGTAGAAGTTATTTCTGTAGAAGTTATTTGGTCTCAAGTAGTGGGAAAGATGTGGAATGATTGTTCTTTTACCCAAGCACCTACTGAAATCTAGCTGAATGCAGTTGAAGACATGTGCTGAAACAGCTGTTTTGCTCTTTGGTGCGAAAAATCAGCGGAGCCTTTGCAGACATCTTTAACATGCTTTAACTTTTGGTCAGCCCTGAAGTGGTCAGGCAGTTGGACTAAATGATCATTGTAGGTCATTGCAACTGGAACTCCCCTTCCCTTCCCTTCCCTTCCCTTCCCTTCCCTTCCCTTCCCTTCCCTTCCCTTCCCTTCCCTTCCCTTCCCTTCCCTTCCCTTCCCTTCCCTTCCCTTCCCTTCCCTTCCCTTCCCTTCCCTTCCCTTCCCTTCCCTTCCCTTCCCTTCCCTTCCCTTCCCTTCCCTTCCCTTCCCTTCCCTTCCCTTCCCTTCCCTTCCCTTCCCTTCCCTTCCCCTCCCCTCCCCTCCCCTCCTCTCCCTTCCCCTCCCCTCCCCTCCCTCCAAGAGATTGGTTCTGCTCAGACGTCAAGTCTCATTCATTCAAAACCCACTACTCCAACAGATCTGTTATCAAGCCTTGATACATAAACGGTTTAAAACTGATGATCACAACTGACGGAAATATAGAATGAATGATTTTTTCAGTCCCTGGAGATACTGGCTGGGACATACTGACATAAAAGTACCAGTAGAAGTAGATGTTTAAGAATTGATCTCTCATTTTTTGGAATAGGGAGTTTGGCCCTCAACCTCTCCCTGTTCAAATTTTTTAACTTTGTTATGACCAGAACAAAAGAAAATATGGATGGGCGATAAGACTACTAATACAGTTTCACAAAATGTTTTTCCTAGTCTAAGAGCAGCTGAGGTAGTCCTGGCAAGTTGAAGAGTTCTTTCTGTATTGAAATCTGGCACTCAGTCAGGGGCTAGTAAAATAGCATAAAACATAAGTCAATTTGACTTGCTGTTTAAATCTATGTAAGTTTTGTAGTCGAGGCACAGAATAGGTGCACCTACCTTCTTCTTCCCCCCAAACCTAAGGTGTGTGAAAGATCTTAGGGAAAAGAACAATGCACCTTACATCAGCCTCAATGAAAGAGGTGTAACATCTCTACACTTGGGATGCTACTGCGTGGGATAATGCCTGATGAATCCTAATTCCATTATACATAACTTCCCAAGAGAAGCCTGCAGTCCTCGAGGAAACCTTCCTACAGAGAAGAAATAGACGAGATATCTCAGCAAGATAATTTTAACTGACCTAAACTTTTAAGTGTTTTCTTGTTACAATCACTTTGGTGAGGGATGTGATTTCCTGATATATATCCTTATGTGAATGTGCACTTATACTGCAGTAGAGATACTTCATACTATAGAATTGCTCAGGAATAATTATAAACCTTTATTTACTGCTGAAACTTGATCTGCTTTAAGTCATTGGTACTCTTTAGCCTACCAGACTAGGTAACACATAAATATTAACTATGTAGTTAATATGGCAACTCTTTCAAAACAGGAGGATAAATGATAATGACTCTTATAAGAAGGACTGCTTTTTTGGCAAGCCTGAACCAATCCATAATCAGGTATTTAGAGTGATATAACTTACAAAACCCTAGCATATATTCCTTTTTCTCATTCTGGAGCAAAGGGTGAATAGGAGGGGAAGCCTTCTCTCTACTTACAAAATAAATACATTGCTATAAGCTTAAAAAAATATAAGACTTTCAGTCTTAAAAATGTCAAGTAAACAATTTATGTTAAGTCTTTATATGAGCATCAGAAATTCAAGATGATCATTCAGTCTCTTCAAAGAGGCAATCAACTCATAAAGTGGATTATATTGTCTGTGGGATTATATTGTCTGTAGGATGATTTTGGAAAAAGGTGCCACTCATTAACAAAAAAAATAGTAACTGCCCATTAGAAAGAAAGAAAAATAACCCTATTCAGACAACAAATTATTACATCAGCATGTCATTCAGTTAAAATGAAAAATCGAAAATTATGAAGCCAATTGCCAAGGTTTTGCAGGGAGGGGGTTAAGTCTAAACATATGGGAAAAACCAGACCTTGTCACAAACTATCCTGTGAGCTTGCAGCCTGGCACCAGCTCCTGCTGTGCACAGCAGGCATTTCCCCTCCAAACTAGAGCATATACTCACAAGACACTAAAGAGGATCAGAATTTCTCCCGATCCCTCCTTGAGGAACACATATTACCTCTGGCTTTGTCAAGAGGATATAGATCCATCCTGAAATGGGATTGAAAAAAGCCAACAAAAACAACAAAAAGGCAGGCATAGATTCAGTATTAAAGATGCTGTTCCTGACTTTTGCTAGCAAAAAAAATCACCCCAAAAACCCAAGTGAGCACACCAAAAACAGTCAAAGCACTGTGAAGTTTTCCTCTCTTTCTCTCTTTCTTTCTTTCTCTCTGTGTAAAAGTTCTGCTGGTACAGAGATTTTTCTTAGAAATGTGGAAGGAAAAACCTATTGTAGGTTAATCACACCAGCAAAATACTCCTTTTTTTCCCCCTGAGGGTCAGCAAAATCCGTACTTGTATTTTCAGCTACCTCAGTAGAGAGATAAAGCAATACAGAATCCATGGTGTGGTCAGAGTTGCAGTGGAAAAGTTGATAGACACTGCTGAAGATAATTTTCTGCAGGCAGCAAAACGCATAGGTCAGAATAAGAAGTGTCTGAAAGACTTTCTTCCACTAGACCTGTAGACCTGTACTACCAAAATCCTTTTAAGATCAGCATTGTGCTACTGTTGGATGTCCTTGCAGTCACTTATTCATGCTTATAGTGGTGGTGGTGGTTTTTTCCTTGCTGCTTCTAGGCATTTGTTGATATCATCTCTCTCTGTCATACTTTTTGGAAAGCACAAAGAAAAGAGGTGGGCTTTGGCCCAGACTTTGGCTTTAAGTTATTTTTGTCCTATTCAGGTCTGGGACTCATAAAGGTTAGATTTGGTGTGAGGTATTAGTTGGGGTTACTCCAAGTATTTTCCTAGTTTATGACAACTGATTGAAGAATCTTGTGAGGTGCTTCATAGCTAGAATCTCCTGCTACAGCTATGTCTCCTGGAAGGAATTGCTGAAGGAAGGCTTACCATCATCCTGTCCCTGGAAGCTGCTTTGTTTTGGTTTAAATCACGGATGCTGTTAATAATTGGGTCATTTCAGACAAGGCTCACACATCCTTCAGTATTCAGTCCAAGGATGCCTGGATAATAGTGCTGCTGTTTTCCTCTTCCATCTGCTACCATTCAACATCTGGAAGCTGAGTCTGAACCCACACTGGTGTTTGAGTGCCTTCGTGTCAGTATGTCTGCTCCTTTTTCGGGGATGTCCACCACACAAACGGTCTATCTAGGAACAATAGGGGATGCAAAGCACCTTTTTATTTCACATTTTTTGGCCTACTGTATTCTTTGACATAATATGTGTGGTCACCCAAAGGCATTCACATGTCTTACTTTTCCTCCTGAACTGAAGGAGTACCAATGCCTAATCACCAAAGAGAATCTGCACCTAATTATCTGTGTGATGCATAGACAGGTTGTTGAGCTTTCCAGTTCACCTGCTGAAAAGATTAGGTCTGACATTAATTAATTAGCAGTGGTCATATCTGTTTAATATACCTCAGCTTGAATACTTTTTTTTCTGTTAAAAACATGTGAACAGCAAGTGAGAAACCCCCATTGCTGGTTGTGTGCGAGGTGAGATAACTGAACAGCTTAGAAGAGGGCCACAAAGCATGACCCTGTATCCAGTCTGTCCCACTGGGTAAAGGTGGTTAGACCTAACATTTTGATTCAGGCCCCATATTTAATTTAAAGCTTCACTTGACTGCTTTAAACAGAAGACTGATTGCTTAGACGGATTTTCAGTGCTCCACAGCAGCAGTCTATTAACCTACTTAGATGGTATCTACAGTGGTAATGAGATTAGAAACTAGAAAGGAAACTGGGAGCGAAAGAGAAGTCACGAAACTCAAAAGCAGGTTAAAATTTTGGTACTTTTTCGATGAAAGCACCAGAAATAAGGGTCGTATTGTTCTACAGGTGAATCTGGCCAGCTGATATGAGGTAATCCTGTAAAGACAGACAGGTACTAGCTAGATTCTGAAAGAGACTAATGCCTAGATAGTACAAAGTGATTAGAAGATGTTATGCATTTTTTCCCAGTGACACCTCCTCACAGGCTAACCGTAGCTCTTGAGAGCGCTGTGTTTGCAATAAACCTAGTTTTTCTGGATTACAAAGACCTGAAAGCTGTGCTTTCCAAACTTTCACTGATGGCATAAAGTATAAGCCTGCTTCAGCAATTAAATTTCCATCAGGCCCCTAAGTTGGCAGCCACCACTCTAGGGCAGAGGCACTGTTCTGTGCCTCAGAAAATCTAGTGCTGCTTTCTCCAAAAATACCTTTTCTTCCAGAGTTACTTTGTCTCTGGGTCACAGTTTTACAGCTTTAAAAGGATGATGAATTTTAATTTATCCCTAATTTGTCTGTTTTGCCTGATATAAGTTGTCATGTTCCCAGTGGTAGCATCTATTTCACCCTCTTTTTCTTTATATTGGACCTATCATCGTGAGATCTTCATGTTGCTTGTAGGCCAAGGAGTTGTTATTGTAAAGCATATATGTGAAATCTGTAGTTGCTCATTTGCAGGGAATCCCTTCAATAAGCAGTTTAGGACCTTATTGGAAGCTGGGATCAGAGGGCTTCCACAGTAGGTCTTTGTAGCTGTATTTTGCCATTGCTTTGACTGAAACAAAGACTGGCTATCCTACAGCCCTGTAGCAGGAGGGAGTTTGTTTTTCATGGAAAACCACAGCCTATTAGCAGTTGTGAGGACAAGCTATTGCCCATTACAGCCATTCTTAGAAGAGACTGCCTGTGTACACACATGGAAAACTGATTCACTGGACTATGCAAATCAGGAAATGGCCACACTGAGATCAAAATCAACCATGTTTAAAGGTCTGCAGCTCAGCAAAAAGCCCAGCAACTGTTATGCTGTAAAAATGCTTTTATATAGAAAAAGTTCTTAAAGGACAAAGTAGGTATCAACTGTAGACAAATGTGAAGTTTGAAAATTGTGAACAGTTCAAGGAGTAACAGGGGAAACATAAGACTCTAAGGATGGTAAGCCTCTTTTTTTGTTAAAAGTGTAAGCTTCTGGTAAGAGGTAAGCGTTTTAAAGGAGGCCCTGGGAAAATATTATGGCTTTGTTTCTTTTGCCATGATTGAAGTACAGAAATTGAGGTAGCTAAAATAGCAGGTTATAACACAATCAGATTTGAAATTCTCCTGTTGCATTTGCACATGCATGGCAGGAAACTTTCTGACCATAGAAGGAGGGACCTATACACACAAAAGTCTAAAGTAAGGCTAAGTGGTATTCAAATTAAACTTCTTGATGAGATAGAGAAAGGAAAACTTCCAAGGTGTGAGGAATAGTCACCTCAGTTATCTGAAGAACAGTCAAGAAAAGTCACCTAGTTGCCTAGGAAAAAAGGTTTAACAAGTAGTTATTTGAACTATTTAAGTGGGTACTGCATTATTTAATTTGACATTTTAACTTTCATATCTGTCACTGAAACGAATATATTATACCCCTAGAGTCTTTCTTAAAGAAAATATATTCTCTTTTACCTCTCAGTACTTGGGAGAAAAAACCGCTGCTTAAAAAATTCCATTTGTCTCAAGGAAGATAATTTGGAGAACTAGAAACATAACTAATAGAATTCTCTAGATGTCCATGAAAAACCTACAGAAATTTAAGGGAACGAATATCTTCTCTATACATTTGTAGAGAATGACATCCTGTGTCAAAATCTCTATTTGTATATTCTCTCCCCCCTGCCCCCATTTTTTCCCCTCACAAAATAGTGTGAAGATCCCTGGATAGTGACTTGAGGTCTACTGACAGTTGGCTTGATTTCTTTGTTACATCTTCGACGGTGATAGAAGCAGATTCCTGCAGGTACCAAAACCCACAGCTTTAGAAGAAATATCTCCTTCCGTTTCTCAGGACTACTAAAACAGTTGGGAGAAGCTGATATTACTAGTTAGGTTCTACAAAACGTTTCTGATGAAAGAACTGAATCTCTGAAATCTCACTTGTAAGCCCAAAGACAAATGGAAATGTTCTGGCCGGCTTCCGTACCGTAAGGCAGACTACAAGCAGTGTGAAAAAACCAGATGTTTTCTGCTCGTAACACTCTGGGAAAGTATTTTGAGAATCTCCTCTTCATCTTTACTTTCCTCTGCAGGCGTAAATCAAAAGAAGGAATTCTTTTGGCAGTGAACATGCACATTTTCTCCTTCTATTCAAAAAACCTTTTTGAGCCATTGGAATGCATTTCTGTCGGGCACTCAGGAGCACAGGAAATTTGAAAGGAGCTGTGAATAGCTGCTAAAGAGTTGCATTCAGAAGAGAGAAGATAATGGAAGCTAGAAAAGCTAGAGCAGCAGTTTGTTCTTTACCTAGTAGGCAAAAGTCAGACCTTGGACTTTTAGGTAGCTTACTAAAATAATCTTTTTATAAACTTAAATTTTCCCTTTTTCGTCGTTTTATTAACACAGACCTTTGATACAACATTTTTTCCCTCAACTAACTAGAGAGTTTTCTTGTGGTATCAGGCTTCTCTGAGATGCTTTTTCACATGCTTGATGTCCTAGTTGTAATGTTGATGTCAGCCACCTTCTGCAGCCTAACAGTTTAGGATCCTGCTTAGTGAGAAAATGCATATTCTATATCCACTGTCGCAGCCTCTGAAGCTGATTTACTTACCACACTTATCTTGAAATACGTGCTATGCTATACAGAGTCCTACAAACACACCTGCATACAGAAGAGTTAGTTCCTTTCTACAATGGATAACAGTGTCACAGTCTCTGTTAAGCACAGAAAAATACATTGCTTTTAAAATGAGCCTATTGATAAACCAGTAGAACATAGAATCACAGAATCACTAAGGTTGGAAAAGACCTGTAGGATCATCAAGTCCAGCCATCAACCCAACACCACCGTGCCCATTAAACCATGTCCCACAATGCCATGTCCACACGTTCCTTGAACACCTCCAGTGATGGTGACTCCATCACTTCCCTGTGCAGCTTATTCCAGTGTTTCACCATTCTCTCAGTAAAGAAATTTTTCCTGATATCCAGCCTGAACCTAGACTGCTTTTTAAAATTTCCTTTATGTTTTTTGTTCATCAGTCACAGTATCAGCCACAGAAGTGTTTAGGACATTCACAAAAAAGTGCCCAAGTTCTTCATTTTTGCAGCAAAGTTTAACAATTTTAACAACTTGCCTGTGAAATTTTGTTAAAACCAGTGTTACAGTCCTAAATCCTACCTTCACATATACATGTGTTTTTCCATCTGCCATCATCTGAGAGTTATAAATAGTGATGTTCCTTCAACTGTATTGAAATACAATGAACTAGGAAAAAAAAAAATTAAAACAAAGAAATATTGGAAATATCTGTTGTACAAGGACTATATTGCTTTTGAGTGTTCTTCATCCTGTCCTGGACCACAGGGCAGAATGATAAGATGACATCTTGATATCTTGCCTTTCTTGTTTTTTGTGGCTCTGTAATTGCTTGATATTCTTTCAGCAGAAGCTGAGAAACAGGATTGTCCTTCAGTACTATATTTTTGTCATGTTATTGCCTAACACAGTTCAAAGTCAGGGTGAAAGGAGGAAATGGCTCTGTAAAACCATTTTTAGTAAAAAAATCATCCCAGTCTGCAGTGGTTGGGGAGCTGTATTAATTTATTGCCAGCATCACTTTGGCAAGGATACAGAGAAAACTCATGAGTCTGCTTTCAAGTAAGAGTGCACCTAAAAAAAATTATTTGAGAGAAGAAATTTGGGATAATGCCAAAGTTTTAAAATATGATCATGAAAAGGCTAAATTGGTTTCCTCACCCGTTACTGGCCTTTCCCTATCAAGACCAAGTCTCTTCTAATGCAGAAAAGGTTATTTTCAAAGCACAGCATGTATATTTCATTTCCCGCATGACTTCTCCTTTTTAAAAAATATTTGCTTCAAGTGATCGGAAAATAGGTTCTTTGAAACAGTAAGCTCTCCCTGGTGTCCAGCATGAAAGACTTTTAACAGCTTCAAGTAGAAGTTGGTGAATACGTAGCAAGGTTATACATTTGAGTTGTCATAACTGGTGGTCCTCCTTTATTGTAGGTTTTCTAAAGTGAAAAAACTTACTAGCAGCAGAAATACTTTCGTACAAGAATGATCCCAGAAATCCTGACTCCATATCTTATAATGATTTTCAATAAGAGCAAGTCATATAAATTAAGGACTAGAAACATGTAGAGCAAGTATGGTGGTCAAACAAAACTTTAGAAATTAAATACAGATGGAGAGCTTAATTGTTTAATAACTAGTTGAAGAGGAATGAAATCTGCTCACAGACAATCAGCAAAAGAAAAGGGAGAGGCAAAAGTCACTAAGGTAGTTAGTGTGAATTATTCAGCCATGTTGCCACAGTTCCTACGGCAGAAAGATTCCTCCAGTGCATATTTCTTATTTACAAGAATAGCACAGGAATTTACTTTCTGTTAGGCCATGGACAGGTAGCTGAGGATATACCTTTGAAAACATATTTGTTCCATTAATTGACTCTAGGGAGAATCCAAAGTATCTCAGCTGTGGTTGTGTCCTAAAGCAACGGTCTCTGTCCAGTTCTGTGAATGTTCTCTGTTGTGCTCTTAGTTTCAAAAAGTGAAACTATATATATAAAAAAAAAGGTAAGTGTTTTCAAATCTTCCCTTGCATACTGACAGTGACAATGCTTTTACCAGTTACCAGTCCCAGCTTCACTGTGTCAGAGAATGGAAGCAGAACCCAAACAAATCTAACACACAAAAGGGGGCTTGGCAGAGGCATGAAGGACAAGTCTAAGTTGCAGCATAGGTGGGAAAGGTGAAGAAATCCCTCAAAGCAGGTATATAGATGATTTAAAAAAAAATTGTTAGCAAAAGTTTATGTTAACTAAATTCAACCCACTGGAAAAACAGAGAAATCTTTTCCCTTCAGTTAGTAGAAAAATCAGTCAAGAACACTGACAGAGCTGTAAAGAGGTTCTTGACCTTTCTAGCCTAGTAGGGAGGCTCTTACTCATTATCCTTCTGTAGCCTTTAAGAATCAAGGAAGAAATAACAACATACTCTGTTGTCAAGTCCCTCTAGCCATTGCTTACCATCATCTGTTTAAAGAACAAATCACTGTGAGAACTTGAAGCAGCTTTCCAAGTTGTGTCCTGTAAGACTAAAAAGCTGCTACTTCTGCTTTCCTGCCTAGCAAGTCAGTCGATAAGCAATTGAAAGGCAATTATCACCTTTCTACCTCCCACTCCCAGTATGGGTATCTCCACTACAGCTCACCTGAGTGAACATATGTTACAGCAGATACAGACTGCCAATGCCTCCTTCTGGCACGTACTCCCCCATTACTGCTCACATTGTGCAGCAGGTGTCAGAGGCAGATGCGATTTCACTGATATACGTGGGATGAAGATTTATTTATACCTATGCAGGTATAATTGCCCCAGGAATGTTTTGGAAAGCCAGCAGGTAGGGAAGAAAGGTTTTTGTGAATGAAAAAAACACATCTGTAACACATTCAAGGAAATACCTAATTAAAAACTGAAACACGGCAGCAATGAGTTCAACGATTTCTCATCTTTAAAAGAAATCCTAATTACATTAAGTCTAGGATGGCCAAATAGGTTTGAGTTATGCAGTAGCAGATAATTTTGAAAGTTGATCCAATCCCTTCCTTCCCAAACAGGGGCCCTAGCCATTACTTGGGCATGGAACTGAAAGCTGCTACAAACCGACAAGCCTTTAGTCCTGTCAAAGCCTCGTGAAATCACAGTATCTCTAGGTAGCCTTAAGGAGGTGCCAAGCCAATACAAAAGGGAAAGCCTTGTATGCAAACCTTGCCTTGTATGCAAATGGGTGCCTGCTTCAAGGAAATTTGCCCCTGTAAATTTTAAATTTGAACAAATCATCCGATGAATGTCAGGCAGGTGGCCAGGGCTCTTTAAGTCTAACACAAGTCATCGAAGCTTTATGGGCATTGTAAATTATACATAAATTGCCATGTCAAAGGGCCCAGCCTTTTGGGAGAAATGGTATGACAATGTGGATTTATGCACTCATTTTGCAACACAGGGGCACAACACAAGGTCAAGGCAATAGAGAATAAAGGGCTAGAAGCCATATCTCTATTAAGAAAATATTAATGTCATTTCATATGGGGACTAATAATCAGCCAGTTCCACTACTGTTGAAATACGTGGTGGTCCCTTGGGCAACCACTGTTGGTGTTTTGAGTCCACTGTCATCTGCAGCTATTTGGGATGGATCTCACAGAATTTGTGCAATTTTCTGAGCACACAACAGAATGACTGTACTGCAGTCTTTGGAAAAACAAGCACCTCTTTTTCTCGTGTGCAAAGCTACGTGAGGAAAATGCGAATGACTTGCTAGGTAACTTGGGGAAATGGAACTTTAAAGGCCAAATATAAATAGGTGATTACTAAAATTTTACTCTGGGATACCAACATTCCTTTGATGCTTATGCATTTCCCTGGTTTTCATATAAAGCAAAAAGAGAAATCTACAAGAAGGGAGCAGCAATGTCTCTTCCAGGATGTACTGAAAAAAATCTTCAAGTCATAGACTCCCTTGTAGCACTTGCATAGTTTTTTCCTTACCTTCTTCTTTTACTAGCTTCAGCTTCTTGCTGTTAAATTGATCTGGCAGTGTTACAGGGCATTTTAAATCGATGCTTGCAGAACTGCAAGAAGTGTGAAGCTGCCAATGAAGAGTCAATGAGGAGGCAGTGATAGCAGTTATCAGCTCCTCCACAAAAATGTCCCAAGTTTTCCAGCTGTGTGAACCTTTACAAGTTTGATTACAAAGGGATTAATGTTCTTTTTTTAATATATGGTTACGTATCTATGTAAGAACCAGTTTGTGTGGGCTTGCAAGTTATAACCCTTCAGATGGGTTTACATTTGAATGCACCAAATTTTCCAATGGTGAACCGTAATTTCAAAAAGCTAAGTCAGTTCTGGACTGGACATATTCATACTATCTTGCATGCAGTTCACACAATTTCATTGTTGTGCCCAGAACTGGAAAAGGCTGTGCTTCAACAATGAAGCCAACGTGTTGGTTACGACATCATTCATATTGCGCTGAAAATACAGGTCGTATCTGGTGTGTGACTGAGGGCAGAGAGTTTTTTCTGCACTTTGTATTCCTTGCTATTGATGTGATGCAGTTCTTTCTGGACTAGACAGGTCAGGTCATGCTGTTTAATAAGGAATATATGAGCTTCTCCTACCCAGTGAACTGCTTCTAGTCACTGGCTGATCACTTCCTCCCATCCCTTCCGACAGGAAACACATTGAACAACAAGAAAAAGTGCCTTTTTCTTTCTTTGGCCTGTGACTTGAACTGGCTCAACTGATACCAGATTGGGTGTTTCTTGGTCAAAAGCAGGGGATGTAGGAAGGGGATTTGGAAAAGGAAGGAATAGGAAGCATGGTTTCTGTTGCTGTTAGCAAGCTCTGTCAGCTCACCACCAGTTTGGCAATCCCACTGAAATTCACCTTGGGGATAGAGTTGGATAAATATGTAAATATGAAATGTTGGATCCTAAAAACTGGGTCAGAAACACCACAGCCTCTCACATCTGCAATGTGATGATAATCCACAATTATTAAGACCTCCCAGTGAGTACGCTGGGACAAGGACTGGCCAGCAGGCCAACAGCATTTTTTTCTATGGTTCATATCTGTAAAGATATATTACCATTACCATTTTACATTAGCCTGATTGATAGACATTGAAAAATGGGTACGTGCTGAGGCCAACAGAACTACATAAGTTCCCAGCTATGTAAACTGGAATATAAGAGAGTCAAGGTGAATGGAGTGAAATCCAGTTGGCGGCCGGTCACAAGCGGAGTCCCCCAGGGCTCAGTTTTGGGACCGGTCTTGTTTAATATCTTTATCAGTCATCTGGACAAGGGGATCGAGTGCACCCTCAGCAAGTTTGCAGACGACACCAAGTTGGGAGGGAGTGTTGGTCTCCTGGAAGGTAGGAAGGCTCTGCAGAGGGATCTGGACAGGCTGGATCGATGGGTCCAGGCCAATTGTATGAGGTTCAACAAGGCCAAGTGCCGGGTCCTGCACTTGGGTCACAACAACCCTGTGCAACACTACAGGCTTGGGGAAGAGTGGCTGGAAAGCTGCCTGACAGAAAAGGACCTGGGGGTGTTGGTTGACAGCCAGCTGAAGATGAGCCAAGAAGGCCAGTGGCATCCTGGCCTGTATCAGAAACAGTGTGTCCAGCAGGAGCAGGGAGGTGATCGTGCCCCTGTACTCGGTGCTGGTGAGGCCGCACCTCGAATCCTGTGTTCAGTTTTGGGCCCCTCACTACAAGAAGGACATTGAGGTGCTGGAGTTTGTCCAGAGAAGGGTGATGAAGCTGGTGAGGGGTCTGGAGCACAAGTCTTATGAGGAGCGGCTGAGGGAGCTGGGGTTGTTCAGCCTGGAGAAGAGGAGGCTGAGGGGAGACCTTATTGCTCTCTACAACTACCTGAAAGGGGGTTGCAGAGAGGTGGGTGTTGGTCTCTTCTCCCATGTAACTAGCGATAGAATGAGAGGGGAGGTTCAGACTGGATATTAGGAAAAATTTCTTTAACTGACAGGAGTGGTGAGACACTGGAATAAACTGCCAAGGGAAGTGGTGGAGTCACCATCCCTGGAGGTGTTCAAGGAACATGTGGACGTGGCACTGCGGGACATGGTTTAGTGGGCATGGTGGTGTTTGTTGGTTGATGGTTGGACTTGATGATCTTACAGGTCTTTTCCAACCTTAGTGATTCTGTGATTCTGTGATAATAAGCCATGTTTTTCTCTGCATGTTTTCTGTATTCTTCAGGAAACAGTTTAGACAGGGTGCCATGAACATATCAAACGTGTAGTAACTTAGAGATCCTGCCAATCTATGTCTTCTCTTAGCCAGTTGTATTTGCAATTGCCAGGATATAAATCCAGGCAAAATAATTTGTGTCGGTAAACATACTGTGAGTTTTTCTGTTGTATAACTGTAAACACATTTAAATCCTAGGGGATGATTTGGACATGGAGTGTTAAATGATGCTGAGTTAGATAGTGAACTAACATGACTCCAGAAGAGAAAGTGAATGCCGGCTCTTCCAAGAGCGTACCAAGCATTTATGACTTAAGACAAAACTAATAGTGCTATGACATTGTTTTTCACCTCCCACCTCTGCCCCCTATTTTTTTAAACTAGTTTCACATCCTGCTGAACTGAATATAAAAACTTGCTGCCACTGATGGGGGAAATCTCCCTCTGCCTCTCTGCTTTTTTTCTTCCCACTCCCAGCTGAGCAGCCCAGTGTGCTGGTATGTGTTAGATCCAGAAATCCTATACTAAACTCATTTGCCTCTCAGAAGGCTACCAACATATTTTGCTGGAATAGTTTTCTTCTGCGTTAATAAGAAGCTCACTGAAAGAAACAGATGATTGCCAGAGCTGGCACAAGGTAAATGGTGGGATTATCCAGCTGGGAGCAGTGAAGGAATTAGGGACATCAAGACCTCTCCCTTTTAATGAAATTGAGCTTCAGATCAGTTCACCCTGTCTCATGAAATCGTGCCTTAAACCCTGTGTTCAGACTTGGACTACATGCCATTATAGAGAAATAAGACTTGTAGATACTTGTATATGCCACTCAGACCTTAGGTCTGCAGGCAGAAACTGCTATGATGTATGTTGTTCTCTTCCAGAAGAGATCATTGAAGACATAGGGAAAACTTTGAATTTGGCTCCCAAAATCTTATACCAGCAAATTACTGTCCATATAGACCAGGGACAGACAGGGAAATAATGGTTCCTAAGAGATGCTATGGATACATTGGTCAGAAATCACTTACAGCAAAGCAAAGGTCTGATGCTTTCGTCAACTGGTGTTTAGCTGATGATCACTGCAGAGGACAAGTACAGCACAGCAGGTCGTTCTTACTGGTATTTACTGGAACTTCTTCAAGATACCATCATCCACACTTGAGCCAAACCTATCAATATTTATATTTAACTGTCAATATTAAAAATATAAAATTTCAAATACCTATGCACAGTTTCTTGATAGAGGCTAGAAAGATCTTTGAGGTCCTTGTGTCTTTTCTGAAGACCCTTAAGTCTCTTTTAAAATCTGCTCAGTAGCAGTAAGGTCATTAGCTCTCTTGTCAGCGGTCCAAACGAATTGTGGTTGTTTGTCCTAGAGTGTGCTGAGACTTCAGTTCCCCAAGAGCTGAGCTAAGGCTGGCTTTGCCATGGTCCTGCTTACCTAGAGCAGTGCTTGTGTGGGACACCTCCCTTCTGCTGCTGCTGGTGTTCACCTGAGACTGAGGTTTGCCAGGTGGGGCATTAACCTGACAGAAACTAACATTGCAAAAAGAGATGTATTTTTCCCCAGATGCTTTAGGTCCCCAAGCTTGCTGTTGCTGGAACAATGCAAGTACCAGCAGAAAAGAAAGGCAGAGGTATGTGTCCATGGCAGAGAAAAAGGTAAGATGACTGAAGCAGGTCTGGTAGTTTTCTTCTTTTTCTGGCAGGTTTCATCCCAGCTTCTTCTTCTTCTGCCTCCTATCAGGGGACTCATGTAGCCCTCTGCTAGTGAAAAAACAGGTTCTCCAAACTTGAATCACTTGCAAAGTGTCTTTTCACCTTTTTAAACACATTTCTCTTATTTTCCATGCTCCTTCACCACTTGCTTGTAATGCAGATCTCAAATCTCTGAAATACAGTTTTTCAGTTAGCCTTATCAGAGCTAATGAAAAACTATTTAAAACACAAACTACCTGAGAATCAATGGAGGTCAGAAAACAACTTGTTGTCTCCCTTTCTTTTTGGCACCCACTGCTTGTGGATACAGACTAAAGTGCTGCTTAAATTCTTTTTTCTTCTCATGTACAGAGAAACGTAGGTTTTAATTGCTCTGTTTTCCCCACAGTATGTATTTTTCCTAGTTCTTTTAGTTCTGTCATCCTGTCTTGTTTGGTTATTATTGCAGAGTCAAGGAATCTGATAGAGGTATCCTTCATTCAGCTCCTGTGCTGTTGTGGGTCAGCCCTGTGCAAGCCTCTGCACAACCCAGCAATCTGTCCCAGCACAAACTGGCTTTGAGTAATTATGTGTAGGACACAAGGAGAGGGCTCCTCACCTCCAAATGAATGAGATGTGGGAGTGTCTTTTTCAACAGCACTGGTCAAGTTTGATCAGCTGGTGAAAAACACGGTCTGACTGGTGCCTGCAGTAGTAGGGGACCAAATTCAAAAGACCCTGGAGTTGAAAGGACCTTCTTAAAAGATGTTTTCACCACAGTGGTTATCTATACAATGCTACTTGAATAATAGCTCTTCTTTTGGGGGGTATTCTGTTATTTCCGTTGTAGTATCTAAGCACTTCATATGCTTTTTTGAATATCTGTGTTAGAAGCCTGTAATTTTGTTGCTACAGATCATGATGTCTTACAGTTCTAATATAAATGTACATTTATCAGTTGTTGGAAATAGTTAAAAACATAGCAAAATATTTCCATTAACATCTCTCTGATTTTAAACTTTCTGAGAAATTATTACCAGCTCTACTTATGAATTCATTGTATTAGGATCTTTTCCTCCTCAGACATTCATCTATGAATCTGTAATACAGTTATTAAAGCTGTGCTAAAGGTTGGACTTATTAAAACTTCCCTTCCAAATCAAAAGGATGAGTTTGGGTCTTAATGGAATAGTTCATTTAAACAAATTAAACACTATTTAAACTGTTTTTAAAAATCATTACATGCTACTAGGTTAATTATTTTAAAGTTATTGTTTAATCTGTATGAATTGCCCAGAGAGAACAAGGGTCCTTCATCCTTCCTTGCAGTTCACCATCTGCTGTGATAAACTGCTTTGTCTCCACCTGTAATTACCTTCTGTAATTACCACTGCCCCCTCTTGTAATGTTTGCTTGACAGACTGAAAGGTAATATATATTTAATGGTTGTAGCACCTTTAATATTTGCTGTTGTCGACAATACAATGCTCAACTGTTTAAAGCTGTGCTGGTAATGGATAACACTGTTGTTAGTGCACTGCTAGTATAGAATTGACTGGTGTGGAGCTTTTCATCTGCATGGCTGGCAAGATCTTCAAGTGTGTCTTCCATCTGGAGACTATGGCACATAACTGGTGGTGGGTCTGTGTGGACACAGAAATAATTAATATATCTGACTGGGCAAGGGGACCCAGAGAGGGCTGCTAGGACCAGTGTCAGCAGTCATTCTTGAATGAAAGCACCTGCCAAACCCAGATCTGGCTCTTCTACAGCTGAGTGGTGGGACTCCTGGAACTGGATGTCACCACCACCCTGTGTACTATTGCCGGAGCTCCCCAGGCCTTCGGCTCTCCATGGCAATGAGGATCTGTATCTTGTGGCTTTTGGCCATATGAAGATTTATAGGCTGCGGGGTCAGCAAACTTGGCAACTCTGTCCTGGCAGAATAAAGTCTTTTTTGCCAGACACTGTACTCTGTTCCTGCTAAATATTTGATTCAGTGGCATCCACCTTCTGTTAACTAGCCCCATGAGTCATGTGTAGAGGAGATGCCTGACTGTTTCTGAGGGAATTACTTTATCAATACTAATGTGTGATAAGAATGTTCATAAAATTCCTCCCTATTCACCTCCAGGACTCCATTCTTATTCTTGGTCTTTGTATTTCTCTCCTTTTAAGTTAAAACCCAGTAATCTATATGAACAAAAACCATTAAAACCCCATCAGACTGGAACAGTTATTTCTCTTCCTTTCAGGGCTCTTCTTGAAGTCTTTACAACTGCAGTGTTAAAATGGTATCTTCTGAGGCCAAACTTTGATTCAGTGTAATTTCTTTCAGCTCTGTCTGCAGTATAGAGCAGGAAATAAAGCACAGAGAGAAGCACAGAGAGAAATTAGCTTAACTCTGATGGCACAAGAGCTACAGTGACCACAAACTTTTCACTACTACCCTAGATCGAGCTTTATTGCCCTAGTTTGAGCTAGCTTCTTATGTGTCACTCTGAAACTAGAAATTATCCTTGTCTAGTGGCCCTCTCATCTAGGCTGCAAGCATAGGATATTCACCTGAACTGTTATTGTCATATTTATTAGGTCATGCCAGTGTGATCTAAATTTATTCTATAATCGGTAGCATGACATGAGTCGAGAAGTCATTTTTTTGCTGTGCTTATCTGAAGGTTGCTTCTGTTGGAGAAGATCATGTCCAGATTCTCATTTCCTCTGCTCAGAGTTTGTAGGTATGGATTAAAACTCCTTTTTCCCATGGCTCTATCTTACCTTATAAAGTTATGATAAAAATTTTGCAAAAGCTCAAAAATATTGTGCAGGTGGGGGCAGAAAAGGTGGCTGGTTGTACATGAGCAAGAAACAAGTTTTAAAAACTCTTGAGGCCACCTGGGTTACTTCTTTGTTGTAATTAACTCTTTCTTCTGGCTCATGTGTAGTCCAAGAGGTGGCTCCTGAGCCAGCAAAATATTAAAACCACATGGTGTTTTTAGATAAATTGAAACTGGTACCAGCCAACCTCAAAATGTTGCTGGCAAACATGCTTCAGAGCCCCTTTATGGTCTGCTCTTACATCAGCACAGTTGGTGGGAAGCAGGCAATGGGCTGCATAAGGGTGTTTGCTAGCCTGATGGGCGATCCTTGGTCATGAGTCAGAATCCCAAAGTTCATTGTGAATCTTCAGTTCAGCTTTCTTTAACTGTGTGTCAGAATGGCAATATGAGGTCAGATTACACCTTTTCCCCTCTAAAGACAGGAGTGGGCACCTGGCACTCCAGGGCAAATTCGTTTTCTGATGTCACAGTTTTTTCTCACTTGGTGACCTAACCAATATGACAGCCTCATGAGTCATGAGGAAGATACAATGATCTTCTGCCTGTTTTTTTAAATCTTTGGTGCCTCTGTTCCTTTATTTAATCAAATTAACGTTCATTGTCCTTGGATTTGGGCCTCTGCAAAGGCCAGTTCTATTTTCTTATTTGCTTTTGTGTCTTCTTGAGACAATTATTTCCAAGCATGAGGTATTTAGAGAATGCTTACAAGGCATGCTGGCTACAAAAAAAGGTTAAATATTAAAGGTTGCTTATTGGAGAACTTTTTAGCTTACTAGCAGCAGGTCAGGAATTAAAAATAAAAACATGTTGCTGGATTAGAAGAGAGACAACTTCTCTCTCTCTCTCTCTCTTTCTTTTCTACTTGTAGCTAGTACTCAAACATGGTGTTCCTCCAGGAAAATTACAGCCTGTAGCCTAGTAAAAGAGACATAGACCCCTGACCCCTGTGTACTGCATATTGCGTATGGGACTACAGTGGGACTACTGGGACAAGGCAGTCACGCCAGAGCAGTACGTGTTCTAGTGACATATTATTGCATGTATTCTGCAAAATAGACTGCCAAAGCAGATTTATCTCTGAGGCTCCATGTGAGACACAGAAATAAAGGAAAAAGCAGATATTTGTATTCATCTCTCCATAGCAGTATTGCTGAAGGCAGAAAAATGTCAGGGTTCAATGCTATAGATGTGATGAGCTAGGTGTCCCTGTCATTTGGACAGCAGATGGCACCATTTGTTTCATTCTTAAAAACATCCTCTTCTGCTGTGGTTTTGTAAAGCAGCAGGTCTGCAGGAGGGGGGGTGACAACAGCATGTGTGCTGCTTCATAGTTGGCTCAGAGTAGAATAATTTCTTTGATTTTCTTTCGTGTACCACAGCGGAGTGCAACGGGGCATGAGCCATAAATCTGTAGGGATCTACGGCGCGACATGGTTTTCACGGGGCCAGTGAGTCGCCTCATCCTCTCAGACATACTACCTGAATAAGCTGTCATAGCAGCGTGTTGCATTTGATAGCCCAGTGGTCTGTTTGCTCCCGTGCTCCGGGTGGACAAAGGTGACTATAAAGGGAACTGAGTTTTCCTGTGTTTCCCCTTCTTCTTCCAGGTTTAACCGTCCTTGGAAAACTATGAGTTTGTATCCCTTGATAATACCCTATTACATCTTGATGAAGGTATGCATCCCTGGAGGGAGCTTGTGCTGCTTCACTGACTTGGTCAGGGTGGACGGATAGCTACGGTTCAGTCCCTTTAATGACACACCTAATGAGGCTGTCTACTGAGCCTCGCTCCTACCAAAAAGCCTCCTGTTCCCAGCAATTGCTGGTCAATCAAATGTTACATACATCTCATTCTTGTTCGTTCACACCAGTGAGCTCCTGTGCCTTTAATCTGTTGCACAATTAAACGTAATAAGAGAGAGATCAATAGAAAACATGCCCATTATTTTGCTCAGAAAATGCTTCTTAAATGAAGTGATTCAATTCAAATCAGGTACAAGTGTAAGTAGCTCTAAAAAGACCCTGAGCTTGAGTAAAGCTGTGCTTCCACTTAGATCTTTGTGCATCTTTCATATGGAGGGCTGATCATCAAATGTTAATGCTAATATTAGTTCTGACATGGTTTCATCTTGGGATCCATTATAATCTTGTTAACAACCTCCTGGGAAGAACTCAACCAGTCACAGCCTTGTTGTCTACTCAAAGAGACTGTCAAAGTCTGTGGTGTCTTGTACAACTCTTGATTTTAAGTGCTATATTTCTTCCTCACAATGCCTGCAAAATCCTTCAGGAACTCTTAGACATTCTTTCTGTCATGATTTTAAGGTCCTTGCACATTTACCAGAGGGCAATTTACCTCTGGACGAACAGCCTCAATGAATTGAAATTATTTTTAAGACATTTATGAAATACTGGGGACAACTCTATAGGTATCTTGTGGTTCTTTGAAAGCTGCTTGTTCCCAGATCACTTGGGAGCTGTGACTCTTGAGTATGTACTGACTATATGAACAGGGTCCCTGGTGAAGTCCCTAAAAAGCAGCAGAGGAAGGGTTTATTTTCAGCAGAGCTATGCAACCTCCCCAAAAAAATGTAAGTTAAGCCATAAGGCAAGCCTGCTGAAGCACTTGTGTGATAGCAGAGGTAAATCTGCACAAAAGGCTTCATAGCACAGGTAGGACAGCAAGATGTGACTCACAGCCCAGAATTACAAACATTGCTTGAGATTTTGCCCATCATACTAATGCTCTGGGCACATTTCAAAACAGCCATCTATGGGCTGTAGCTCTGTCAGGAGTTATAAATTGGATCTTTCCCTTGGTTCATACTGAGATTGTATCAGAAAGGGCTGACCCCTCAAGACTGAAAGGTCACAGATATAAGAATCTGCCCTGCTGAAGTGATTTGTAATGTGACTTATGGATTCTGCAGTATTATTACAGTTATTCTGCAGCTCTGACTGTTCTAGACTGAAGGCCACATGGATAGTCTGAAAACAAAGCAACAAGCAAAAATATTTTGTTTTGCTGAACAGTTCTGTTCAGCACATGATAAATTAGTATAGCAAGTTCTATGCCCTCTTCAGCCTGACTTTGTATAAGTCTTCTCATAGATTTTGCTTCGTTGTATGTTTATGGGAAATGTGTCCCTAAAAAGCTGTTAATTGTCATGTGTTTTGTTCTAGTGGGTGTTTTGATGACAGTTATGCTAGAAGCACTTCTGTTGTCAGTCTGTTTTGTCTGAAGTGTTAGTGTGAAGGTGCCTTGTCTACACTAAACGCTATTCCCACTCCTATTCATGCTAGGTCCTGGCTGGAGCCTGTGTTACCCAGACACTCACCTGAATGTCCAAAGTCTTCTACTGACCTTAATTTAATCACGTATTATTATCCATAGTACAATGAACAAGGAAAAGAGACCAGAAAAATAAGCATATCTATTGCAATTGATTATCTATAGCAATAATTTATACAGTAGATTGTGTTGTTAGTATCTTTGTTGCCTTTACTTTGTGAGTTTTCTGTAAAGTGGCACACCAGAAGAGATTGTTTTAAGTAGAGGAACTGTGCTCCAGCTAGAGCAGAAGTGGAAAAAAGAAATATCCCTTGGTTCGTTTGTTACTAGTTAACTCTCGGTTACCCCAGTTAGATTATCCGAGTTGTGGATTTATCAGCGTCATGGGTAGAGGATCTACTATCTTAGGATAGTAGCAGGGTTAGATGAGTGCACTGATTCATGACCAAGGCTGTATTGCTTTCAGGGCGAGCTCATCACTGGAAGCAATATAGCTGCTGTCTCATGGAGCAGCTGGCTTCACACTGTGACAGCTTGGGCATTTTTTCATGTTGTTCCCAAGACTGGGATGCCGGTGGACTTCAGTGCAGGCTCCATATCCATTTGGTGATAGCTCCAGTTCGGTGAGGCTGATGAGCTCCAGCAGCCAAAATGGACCTGCTCCTTTATGAAAAGACTGCTTGGGTACCGCTTCCCAGGCAGTGCTCTTCTTCCAGAAGATGAGGAGCACTTCCCAGGGGAGAACTGCAGCAGGTGTGCGGTGCTGTGTTTGAGACTCTGCCAAGGCCAGTTTGGCTCTGGCAGACTAGCACTGCATGGGGCTGCAGTATGCAGTATGCAGAGAATACCTTTGAGGGAACTAGGCTCTGTCAACCAAGCATGCCTTAAATTGGTTCAAGCCTGCCAATAGGTTTGGCTGGATGCAAACAAGCCTACCGTCTGTTCACTGGTCTGTGCTGTCTACTACTCCCTTGTTTGTGGTGTTATGCATACTATCCAAGCTTTTCCTATTATTTGCTGGTATAGCAGCTCCCCTGTTAGCTCCAAGAATAGACTATGCTTTGACTGGATTTGTGCAACCTTAGATGGAAGATACTCTTTGAATGAAGGTGGTTTTGGAGAGACATTTAGGTATTGACTTAAATTACAATTTTCCTTTTCCTTAATCTTTTTTTGTAAAGTACACTGAGACCCACCACTAAACAATATTTTATATTCTGTCTCTCTCTCTCTCCACCTCTTCAGTCACTTTTTATACCTCCTCTATATCTCTCATACCCTTCCTCAGTTGTTCTTCCATCATTAGTGTCTTCTTCACAGGACAGACTTTTTTTTTTTAATTAGGTGATGTCCATTTCACCAGCTGATCTTTTTTCCTCCTTCCCTTCCCAGCACACATCCCAGGTCTCTCCTTCTCATGGATAGGCTATGATTGCAATTTGAAGAATGGCTGATCTATGACTGCTTGGCTAGGGCCAGGGAAGTAACTGCAACGTCAGCTGTCTGTTGCTGAGACACATCTCAGTATTTCAACATATAAAGAGCACAAGACCTCCTACCTTCCTTAGCCAAAATCAGCACCTGTACAGCAACTGGTGGATCCTGAAAAAGTGAGATGGAGATAACATGTTTCTTAATATAGTTGCCAACTAAGAATTATTTAATGTTACTGTGTTCTGAACAAAAATATAGGAATATGTTTTCCTAGGCAGTGTACAAGAAAGCAGAAATACGGAGTGCGCTCTTGATCACACAAGAGATGTACTTTCTCTGCTCCAAAGTATTGTGTCCCTCACTGACTTTTTTGTCAGCTCTTGCAGATGAAGTCTTATATGCATCACTGCTACAAGAAACGCAGATGGCTATTTTGCAAAAATGTGCACGTTGGTGGGCAGGTGTATCAGAAGACAAAAGTATCTTAGGCAACTCAGACGTGGTAGCGGTGATCAATACACTTTCTACCACTGATGTTCGTGAAGAGTAAGACGACCGAACAGTAGGGACTTGTGATGCAGATCCTTCAGGCATGTCACCATACCTTGAAACATGCTGCATCAAAAAAGATCAAAGTGAATCCTGGTATTATCTCCCTCAGGCTTGAAGATAAAATTGAATATTTAAATCCGCAGTTCATGATTTTCCCTGATTTTCCCCTTCCATGGGTACCAATGTGATGTGATTTCAGCAAGGGCACTGAGAATGCAGCCATGTAAAACTAGTATCTGAAGTTTCAGCCAAGTCCAGCTGCTGTAATTAATGCTTATTATTACTGGCAGTGATGAATAATAAACAGAGATGGTTGAAAAATGCCAGTTCTTTTTTAATCAGAAAATTAAATAATATTCTAATTGAAAAGCTGAATTTAAAAGGAAGTGAAATCAAAAGCAGTTTTTGGAAAGATTTCTGATGAAACAATTTATTTTTTTGAAACCATCAAACCCAAAACCTTGCACTAGAAGTGCTGTCTGTCTTTCTCTGGTTAAGTGTAAATCAGTTATTTTTTGACTAAGAAAGATTTTCTAATTAGGAATGAATGGGCTTACTTCATCAAAGGTACAATCAGAAAATGTCAACCATTCATGCTGAATTGTCTGGGCCCTGAGGGCCCTGATGGGCCTCCGTGTCCCTCCCTGCATCTTCCCCCCTTCATCCTCCCCCCCACGCTGACCCCCAGGCCTTCCCCATCTGCCCACGGCCAAGGACCCCAGGTCAGCCCCCCGGGGCCATCAGCCCCTGCCCCAGCGATGCCAATGCTGAAGCAGCAATGGTCTCCAGCTCCCCACAGCCCTGCCCTGCCGGGCCATGGGGCCACACCAACAGTAAGCAGGAATACTGCCATCAATACCAAGCAGTGGGCATGAAAGAAGAGAGCCACCATCAGCAAGCAAAAACAGAATTTGCTGTAAATCAATCACTCATGGCAACTACACAGTGAGTGTCTGCGTGCATGTGTGTCTATTTATCTCTCGCACTTGCACGGACGTGGGGAGGAAGAGGAATGCAGACTATGTTTATTGTTTTTGATTCTCCTTGCCCTCTTCCATGGAAAATACATAAGCATGAGTAACATTAACTCTGTCACACTTCCCTTGGTGCAAATGAGATGCTGCCCCAGTGCTGTTGTTTCTTGTCCTGTGTTGAGTCATGCAGTGTAGATACTTTATCCTGCCCGTGTCTGCGGTAAGACCACAGATCATGTTATCACTTTACAAATATAGCATATTAGTACATCTGGAAGGCTAGTCACGCTGTGGGGTTCAAACAGGTCTGGCTGGCCATGAGCTATGCTGCTGCTATAAACAACCTCAGTGTCCCAAATTGAATAATCGCAGAGCACACTCGGGAGCTCTGGACACTCGTGTTCTTTAGTAGTAGGTAAGTGACAGTTTTGCTGATTATTGTGTTTCTTCAGATGTGTGGGGTCAAGGTTAGAAATGGCAGGGAAAGTGAGAAGTCGTTATCAGGTTGTTGCTGCTACCATGCTGTGGATTTTTAAATGTTAATGTAGATGGGAAAAATAGCTGAAACATGAAGCGTTAGTCCAAAGTGGTGTGTTTGCTGGATACCTTTAAAGATAGTAAGATTCACCCCATATATAGTTCCTCTAAGTAGATTTACACCTGTGACAAATCCAAACTTTATAATTTAGGAAAGCTTTCAAGACTCACTCCGTGACTCAATTGTAATAAACCTTTGCTATTACATCTCAAGGACATATGCCAGTGTGAGAATGATTTTCAATAAAAAAATGGTTGGGGAGGTTGGTCATTTATCTTTCTTGTCTGTCAAAATATAGAATGGAATTCAAAGAGAGTTATAGAACTTCAGTTTCTGAAGGCCACTTACAGCTCATCTAACTGATATAGGAAATCTAGCCTGCTAAATCTTTTCTGAACAAAGCCTATCATTTAAAGTAAAATATTATCATTATTGTTGTTGTTTTTGCTACCGCAAGTATTTATGTGCTGTCTATCACTGACATGTTACTTTCTGTAGGCTAAAAGGTACTGACCAGCTCTTTTCCTCTCAATAGTAGTTTACTGAGCGCCATTTCAAGGATCAGTGATAGATGATAATGCCCATTAGCCAAAGAAGTAGATCCTACCAAAGAGTTTCATCCACTTTGCTCTTCTCAGACAGAAGGTGAAGGTGGAAAATTATTCCAAGGAGGATGTCCAGCTGTCCATGCCACCTGTGTTTCCCATCCACAGGCATGGGAAGATTTTTTGGGAAGGGATAAAGACACAGATGTGGTGAGGGAAGAGAGCTTATAAAATACAGCTGCCACATCATGGCTCTGTGGTGGAGTTTGGACCATTTGAGCTAAAATGACTTGGCGGCTGGAGTAGTCAAAAGCAGCATCTTGACTCACATCACTGGAACGCTGTCATGGATGACTATGTTCTTTTTAGGAAAGATAGGCCAGCAAGGCGAGGTGGTGGAGTTGTTCTTTATGTGAGAGAGCAACTGGAATGTATCGAGCTCTCCCTGGGGGCAGACAAAGAGCAAGTTGAGAGCTTGTGGGTAAGGATTAAAGGGCAGGCTAATATGAGAGACATTGCTGTGGGTGTTTATTACAGGCCACCTGATCAGGATGGGGAAGCTAATGAGGCCTTCTACAGACAGCTGAGAATCGCCTCAAAATCACAGGCCTTGGTTCTCATGGGGGACTTCAATCACCCTGTCATCTGCTGGGAAGGTTACACAGCCAGGCACGTACAGTCCAGGAGGTTCCTCCAGTGTATTGATGATAACTTTTTGACTCAGGTGGTGGAGGAGCCAGCAAGGAGAGGTGTACTACTGGACCTAGTACTGACAAACAAAGAGGGACTGGTGGAGGACATTAAGGTTGGGGGCAGCCTTGGCTGTAGTGATCATGAGAAGATAGAGTTTATGGTCATGTGCAGTATGCACAAAACAAGTAGGATTGCAACCCTGGACTTCAGGAGGGCTAACTTTGATCTTCTCAAGGAACTGCTTAGAGAAATCCCATGGGTTAGGGCTCTAGAGGGTAGGGGGGCTCAAGAGAGCTGGGTGATTTCCAAGTCCCACTTTCTCCAAGCTCAGGAGCAGTGTATCCCTAAGAGCAAAAAATCAGGCAAGGGAAGCAGGAGACCTGCATGGTTGAGCAAGCAGCTTCTGGAAAAGCTCAAGTGGAAGAAGGAAGTTTACAGTACGTGGAAGAAGGGGCTGACCACTTGGGAAGATTACAAGAATGCTGTCAGAGTATGCAGAGATGAAATGAGGAAATTCAAGGCCTCCTTGAAATTAAACCTGGCAAGGGATGCCAAGGTCAACAGGAAGGTTTTCTTCAAGTACATTGGAGGCAAAAGGAAAACTAGAGAAAATGTGGGCCCGCTGTTGAATGAGACAGGTGCCATGGTGACAGAAGATGCAGAAAAGGTGGAGTTACTGAATGCCTTCTTTGCTTCAGTCTTTACTGCTCCAGCCAGCCCTCAGGAGTTCCAGACGTTGGAGGTAACAGAGAAAGTCTGGAGGAAGGAAAACTTTCCCTTGGTTGAGGAGGATCAAGTTAGAGACCCACTAAGTAAACCGGACATCCACAAGTCCATGGGTCCTGATGGGATGCACTCATGAGTGCTGAGGGAGCTGGCAGAAGTCATTGCTGGGCCTCTCACCACCATCTTTGAAAGGTCCTGGAGAACAGGTGAGGTGCTTGAGCACTGGAGGAAAGCCAATGCCAATCCAGTCTTCAAAAAGGGCAAGAAGGAAGACCCAGGAAACTACAGGCCAGTCAGTCTCACCTCCATCCCTGGAAAGAGGATGGAACAGCTCATTCTGGGTGTTATCTCAAAGCATGTGGAGGAAAAGGAGGTTATCAGAAATTGTCAACAGGGCTTCACCACAGGGGAGTCATGTCTGACCAATCTGATAGCCTTCTATGATGGCATGACTGGATGGATAGATGAGGGGAGAACAGTGGATGTTGTCTACCTTGACTTCAGCAAGGCTTTTGACACCATCTCCCACATCATCCTTATAGGCAAGCTTAGGAAGTGTGGGTTAGATGTACAGACGGTGGGGTGGATTGAAAAGTGGCTGATAGATAGAGCTCAGAGGGTTGTGATTAGTGGCACAGAGTCTAATTGGAGGTCTGTACCAAGTGGTGTTCCCCAGGGGCCAGTACTGGGTCCAGTCCTGTTCACTATATTCATCAACGACCTGGATGAAGGGATAGAATGTGCCCTCAACAAGTTTGCTGATGACACAAAACTGGGAGGAGTGGCTGACACACCAGAAGGCTGCGCTGCCATTCAGCGTGACCTGGACAGGCTGGAGAGTTGGGCAGAGAGGAACCTTATGAAATTCAACAAAGGCAAGTGTAGGGTACTGCACCTGGGGAGGAATAACCCCATGCATCAGTACAGGTTAGGGGCTGACCTGCTGGAGAGCAGCTCTGTGGAAAGGGACCTGGGAGTCCTGGTGGACAACAGGATGGCCATGAGCCAGCAATGTGCCCTGGTGGCCAGGAATGCCAATGGCATCCTGGGGTGCATCAGAAAGAGTATGGTTAGCAGGTTGAGGGAGGTTATCCTCCCCCTCTACTCTGCCCTGGTGAAGCCGCATCTGGAGTACTGTGGCCAGTTCTGGGCTCCCCGGTTCAAGAAGAACAGGGAACTGCTGGAGAGGGTACAGCACAGGGCTACAAAGATGATTAGGGGACTGGAACATCTTTCTTGATTACGAGGAAAGGCTGAGAGACTTGGGTCTTTTTAGTCTGGAGGAGAGAAGACTGAGGGGGGATCTTAATGCTTCTGAACACTTAAGGTGTGGGTGCCTGGAGAATGGGGCCAGTCTTTTTTCAGTGGTGCCCAGTGACAGGACAGAGGTAACGGACACCAACTTGGTCATAGGAAGTTCCATCTGAACACAAGGAGGAACTTCTTCACTTTGAGGGTGGCAGACTGCTGGAACAAGCTGCCCAGAGAAGTTGTGGAGTTTCCTTTTCTGGAGATATTCAAAAGTTGCCTGGACACATTCCTGTGCAACCTGCTCTAGGTGAACCTGGTCTGCCGGGGGGGTTGGACTATACGATCTCCAGAGGTCCCTTCCAACCCCTATCATTCTGTGATTCTGTGATCTTCTCTTGGTTATCCAAATTGTTTGCCATATCTTCTTAAATCACAGAATTTGCTTAGGAACTGGCTATGTGTATTTTAGTCATGATATGAGTAAAATGATCTCGTATCTAATAGTGGAAATAAGACTAAGAGGCTTGATGCCATAGATCAGGCACAGGTTTTTTCTCTCTGCAGCAGAGGAAGACGCAGGTGGTAGGACTGGATTATTAGATCAATGCATAGAAAATGGTCCCCTGGGAGCAAAAGGAAATGATCAAAATTCTCAGGGTCTTTGGCTAGTCTCAATCAGGACAGGGAGCCTAAAATAATGTTCATGATGCTGTCATCCACACAGATAACTTCAGAGGCTGGACCCTGTACATGAAAGGTAACAGTAGTAGCCTCACTTTCTAGGGATGGTCCAGGTGCATTAAGCATAAGACAAATGAGAGTAAGTCAGCGAAACATTGTGCTAAAAAACCAGATGGGATAAAACAGGTCTGAGAAACCTGTAATTTTATGCTTAATTGAGATCATCTAATTGTATATGAAAGCCTCCATGTTTTGTTCAGTGGCACTGACTGCAATTTTATCTGCCATGGGTCTTTGCATGATTAATTAAGTGGGGTCTCTCTAACCAATTCTTAGCATGCATTCTAGCTTTCCCAGGACTCTGTTGTCTACTACCTAAGACAATTGTTTTCACCTGCTGACTACAGCTACATTCATAGATTCAACCACCTTTAAAAATACGTAATACACTTTTGAGATTACTGTTTTTTCTTTGACAAGAAACAGCCTTAACATACATGCCCGTTTCAAATACATCAGCGCTCTTTCAATCTGATGAGAATAAAACCTTTCTTCAGCAACACCCAGTGAAAAAAAAAAGAATGGATTTATGTCACAGATGTCAGTCCAATGTTTTGTTAGCTTCATTGTCAGTAGAAGAATAGCTTTGAATAATTAGTCAGCTCACTGAAGCGCTAGGGGAATACATCTGTAATAAATCCCTTTGCGTATGTATCATCTATCATGCTTGGTGGCAAACATATTAGTGTACAAGAGTTGAGGAAGTATAAGGAATAGTGCAATTCAGCTGCTAATTAATCCATAATTAAAGACCTAATTAATGAATAACCTTGTGAAAAATTGTCTAAAAATCAAGATGTGAAGCCTGCAGTGATAAAGAAGAACCTTGTTTGTGAGACCGGTTAATTTACATCTAGAATAGGAACTGATTAATGAAAACTGTCAGTAAGACATTGTGCTGCAGTACTGGACAAAGAGAAATACACACATAAAAATGTGTGGAAACCAAGCTCAGCCTTTGCATATCTACATTCATAAATATTTTTAATTTTTTGGTGTTCATAGTTATTTCTACCTGAAGTATAAAGAGTAGGTTAAGAAAAGACGTATTTGCTCTCTTAGCTGTGGTATATAAACAACGCAAGAGTTCTTTATTTGTGTGTGAAAGAGGCTAATGTCAGATTCTGTTCTTAAATGCTTCTTTTATGAAATAGCTAAAGCAGAAAACTCAAAAAGAACCTGATTCATCAGAGCATTCAGGATTAAGCCCTGTGATATGCAAAGACACTAATTTCTGAAATTAACTTCAATGAAAGCTGGACTAATTAATAGCTTGAAAGTGTCACTGTCTGTCTGTGTTTGTTTATCTAGGAGCCGTCTGGCTGAGACTGTGCTCTTGAGAGAGCAGGAGGGAACATTTCAAACTCCCAAAACATCTGGGCTCGCGTCCAGGCATCAGGACTGCTTTCTCCTGCCCTGGAGCAGCTTGTCCCTTTCCTCTTCTATTTATTCTGCAGTGCAGCTGCATTTACTGGATCTTTGTGGACCCAGGCTTTCAGGGGAGCACCTGCTGTGATCCATAGCATTGCCCTACCCATGTGCTCCCCAGGACCCAACCATCACATGCATGCATATATGATCTGAAGCACAATCTGACATGGATCCCCGACCCAAAACTCTGTCAAATCTGCACATTTGGCAAGTCTAGAGACAGATAAACCAGCCAAAGTAGCAGGGAGGATAATTCCCTGCTGGTGTAGAACAACAAGAGATTGTTACTGGCAGTAAGACTAGGCAGGGAAGAGCAGCTTCCCGCTTTGCAGTCTCCCACTCCTCAAGTGGCACAGGGAAGCACTACCCCACTTACAAGCTGTGCCCAGTTAGCACAATATAGTTGTATACTATCAACATTGTCACCATTTCTCTTGCTTTTTCAATCACAGCATGTTTCTGTAATTTAATCTTTACCTGATAACACAAAAAATGTGTTCAGTTTCTATCCAAATGTCAGGTTTCCTTTGAATTATTTAAAGACTTGTGAGATAAATGACTTGATCATTCTGAAGCACAGTGTGAGTGAGCTTATTTCCTAAGAAAGTATTTGCAAGATTGGTAGGAAATATGTTCACCCACATTATCCCCTATGTAATCCTGCCAATAATATTCATAAGATTGCAGCAGATCTCCCACAGTGATTATCTGAAAGAAAAAGGACCCAAGTGAACAAGGCTGTTGTCAAACAAATTGAAGAAACCAAAACATTAATAATTTGGTAACTCATGTAGAGTAGCAAAGGAAGTATACACAGTGCTGTTATTGAGGGCAACCAGACCCCATACAAACTCAGGAGGGCTATAACAAAGACTATTATTGGCTGGATCTGTAGTATCAAAATTATGTTGGACATCTTCCAGACTCAAGAGAAGACACAGGTCTTGTTCTACAGAATACACTGTGCACAGGCAAGTTGGCCAACATTAACACTGATGCCAGCTATGTTCAGAGGAGGCTAGACTGCAGTATAATATAGCCAATATAATTTTGGCTTATGACTGGCTGTATTCAACCCACTCCAGATAAGACAGTGATAGCGTTGGTGAACAGGGAGGACCCGTAGAAGAGTTGGTACAGTTAGTCCTGGAAGGCCACACAGTCATCATACCTAAGAACACTTCTCCCCTGTGCTCCACTAATTTCCTTTCCAAAGAAGACCTTGCCTTGTCCTTAATTTTTTGTAGTATGCTTCTCAGTGCATCTATACATTGGTATATTTCAGATGCTGAGATGAGTACAGAAAGGCTACAAACTATTCATTCAGTGAAGCTGCTGATTTGAAGAGCACTTCTCTGTGGAAGGCCTTCTGTCTGGAATGCAGTGTTACTTTTGGCTTATGTATCCTGAAAGAGTTTGCTTCTTGAACACCAGGCAGCCCATGGCATCTTGTGATGCAAGCACAGGTAGCTGAGATGAAACTCCTTCAGCATTAAACACCAGGAGCTGTCAAAAGGCAGTCCCATTTTAAAACCCAGTTGTCTTGAGTGTTCCTCCATATCCCAGGTTGGTTACACTTCCAGACATATTGCAAGTCATAATTTTCCCCCTTTTTATTAAGGCCAGGAAAAAAAATAGAATTGAATGCCTGCTCAGGGTTCAGAGGCCAAGTGGTAACTAATACAAATAGGTGGTCATGAGCTCACTGGTTGCTGTCAAAGACAGCTGTAGAAACATCTGGCAGGTCTGTGGCAGAGCTGTAAACAAGGGGTGGAGATACCAGTAGCTGAAGGGAGCAAGGACGTTTAAAGGATAGCATACTAAATCTCTCCACTTTTACTGATGGGTCGATATGGTCTGAAGTACGCATATCTTTGTAACAGCAACATGCATAAAAATAAATAGAAAATAATAAAGATTATATACATTACAAGGCAGATATCTTCTTTTCCATTTTGTAGTTTTTCAACATCTTGCTGAATAGATTCTGGTCCAGAGCTCCTGGGTACTGCTATTATTTAAAGAAGAAAGTCTGAAGTAGATGCTAGAGAACCGTCTGCATACATTTAGGTGAATTTATACAGTAAAATAAATAAATAATAAAAAAGATAAAATAAAAATAATCCATGCAGATACTTAAGCAGATGCTTTTACTAGCAATAACATTTGGCATTAATGTTGTACCATTTAAATGAAAACAGATGATGAGTATCATCACTAAAATTTTACTTTTTTGCCACCTAATCCTCCAAATGCTTAAGAGTGTCAATATCCTTAGACACATAAGGACTGTGTTTGATTTTAAAAGGCCTATTTATATACACAGTTAAATGAATAAAATTTTTGCAAGATTGTAAAGGAACAGTGTTATCTTCTTTTTAAGACCAGAAATCTCACAGAAGTGTCTGTAAAGGCATTTGTTCTGTTCCATGAATGCAGAAATAGCTCATGGCAATCAGAGAGCTAAACCCACATATTGGTAGCAAAAGAATGCTCTTATGTGAGCAAGTGCTTCTTCTCACCTCATCTGTCCCAGAGACATGGTGGATTATTGAATTTACTTGGAAAGAAGTAAAGATGGATTTCAGTGTTGAGATGGGGCCTGCAGTAGGCAAAGGCTGAGAGAGTTGCTGAGGAGAGGGGCTTGGTGAGGTGCTCTAGTGAAGGCACAGGCCTCTGGAATGGTGAAATTGAGAAAAGTTTGTAGGTCATAGTATCTGGGACTGAAAGTACAGCCCTGAGGGAAGAAATACAAATTTGTGGTTTAGAACGTAGAGAGGGGAAATGCTAGTTATAAGAATTGCTGTGAGTGCCTTATTGATGGAAATTGGGACAAGGTTGCAGATGACCTAGCCTGCCAGCTGAGGAAAAGAAGATGTTGCAAAGACCATGGTGTTCAAAGGGATATTTTTTTTCCAAAAATAAGTGTTATTTTTTTCTTCTCCCTCTTCTTAAAAAAAGTATAAAGAGAAGGAAGGAGTGAAACAAAGGGAAACTTCTTTCCTCAGCCATTAATACAAGTTTCTCTGGTTAGAAACTCTAGTATCACTTTGCCAAATAATGCAAATGCTTATTAACAAACCCCCTCATTTTTATTTTAAAATTTAAAATATATGTTACTTAAAAATACTGCCTTAAATGTAATGTGTAGCTGCTTATGAAGGGAAAATCTTGCAATCGTTAAAAAAAGAAATGTATCCTGAATGGCACCTTTGTTTCTGAGCTAAACATTACGAGAAAGATAAGAAATCTGACTGACTTCCCAGTATGTTGCCTTTTAAGGATATTGATTAAGGCCTTGTAGATTACTTCCTGGGAGGTGTAAATGGCTAGGGATAAGATTATTTGCATCCATAGACACACACACAGAGAACTATTTTCTCCACAAGTGATTCTCTTGTAAATGACATCTTTGCCTTCTCTTTATGTTCCTGAATCCCTTTTCCCCTGGAAAGCACTGTGATTTCATTATCATAGATTACTGAAGAGCCTTGCTTTTGTGATCTGTCTCACTAATAACTTGTAAGATTGAATGGACATTATAACCATGCATCATCTAAGAAAGTTGTGCTGATGATCTACAGCATAATTTACATGTAGATGTCACCCAAGGAAGATGGCATTAAGCTGCAAACTCGGTGTAGTTGTGAATCAGGGCCTTGCAGATGCAGGTGATGGTTGCTTTTGCGGTCAGGACTTGTCCTTAATGAAAGCAAGGTTGCTTGTTTCTTAGGTGAGAAATAACTTGAATATGTTTTTTGTATTTCACTTACTGCCACATTAGTGGGTTGGGTAATCCTCACAAATATGATCAAAGCATCTGTAAGTATGCGGTGTGAAAGGAGCAATGCTGAATTACAAAAGGATGGGGAAATTGGAAAAGGAAGGGGGCTGAAGCATTTGTAGGTTTGGGTGAATAACTGTGTGACTGCTTTGAGCAGGGCAGTTGGACTAGGTGACCTCCAGAGGCCCTTTCCAACCTCACTGATTCTGTGATTTCTGACAACAGGTAAAATGTTAATAGTGATTACCCATGAGGAGCCTAAGCATAGGAGGGAACATAGGTGTGGAATGCCAGTTGAAGGGAAGACGTTAGAAAGAAGTCTATAATGAAGCATTTCTCTATCCAAATGTAACTTCCCACTGGTGACCAATAGATGATGGCTTTGGGTTTTCTTGTGCAGGCCTAACCTGATGATTGGAAGAAAGCAACTGCTGTATGTGAACTTGAACAAGTACAGCCCTATGTATTTCTAGAAATGGAAATTATTATTTGTAGGTGCTTCTTCTGTTGCAAATTCTTGCCATGCATGAGTAAGCACCCTGAAGAACCTACACTTATGAACAGATTAAGTCTAGTTTCTGCCAGCTTGCCAGGCTCTCTTTTCTGGGCAACATCTCACCATCAGAAAAATGGTGGCATCTGAACTTTGGGAAATATATATTCTGCCATCATGCTTGATACTTCATGCCCATTTTTCGGACTAGGATATGGGGTAAAGCAACAGCCCTCTGAAGGTTGTTGGGTGGCCCTTTTGGAGTTGTAGATAGCAACACAGTTCCACGTCTGTCCTGATGAATATTTCTAAAGCCTCTGCCACCCTGTGATCTGATCAGGATTTGTGGCTTTGCTCCTTCTGAAGAGATTAGTCCTGAGGAGTTATGATGGACACCTCTCACCTCCCACCCCCATTCCTCCTCTGCTTGGTTTTACTGTTGAAGAAAAACCTCAATGCATTGCAGCCTAATCCAATATGTGGACAAAAGCTGTATGAACTTTTCCAACCTGAGTGTCTAATAAATCAGTGTCTCAATAAAGAACAGATGACTTAACCTGGGAGATAGGAAGGTGGGGAATAAGTCAAGGAAATAGAGTACTTTTACAGTTTATTCAGACTTCGTGTTGATTAAGGCCATCTAGTTCCAACAGAGGTCAAGTGTCCAGCTGCCACTTCACTGTCGCTCAGCAATTCAGCTCCTGCAATAGCCCTTCTACCAAAACACACTGCTATGAATTGGTCTATTAAAATGAATTAGATCCTGCAGAGTGACTGCTGGTCTGCAGCTACTGTGACAGGGGAAGTCCTTCTCACTGGGTTACTTGATTTGGGCAGCAGAGGAGAATGTTTTATTTTATGCGGTAAACAGTTTCCTGTAAATTATTAGTGAATACATTTTAGAAGGGTGCAGCTGATTATAGATAAACCTTTCCACTGAGAATAAGGTCACCACTCTCATTACACTGCTATTAATGGGGTTTTGACTCGGCTGTTGTCAGCAGTCGGTTCCAGATAGGCTGGGAACTATTTTTGCCTCATTGTTAGCGCTCATAAAGATAAACAAGCGATGGGAGCAGCTTTATGAACAGCAAAGATAGCCGTTTATATAAACATCCTAAGATACAGAAGACTGTGTCATAGAAAAATATTGGTCTCTGACCAGTCTCTGTGCCAGTATTTGGAGGTATTTGTAAGGTTGCTTCTTACTGAGATGATAAATAAGGTGGACAGGGAGGAACCTTTCCTCTTGGTGTACCTATGCATAATTGTTTTTAGACCACGCTGTGCATTTTCCAGAGGACATGAGGCTGTTTTGCTGGCTCAGAAGAAATTATGCCTTTATATGTTACTTATTACAAAGAGATGTATAGGTGAAAAGAGGTGAAAGAGAAAAGGGATAGTTATGAAGTTACAAGAGGAAAAATGCAGAGGGGAGAATAATTTCCCCTTCCTCCGCAGTATTATAACAGAAGGACAGATAATAAATAGCCCCAGGTGAAAGCTGTAGAACTTGGAAAAAATGATCACAGTAAGGTCTGAGGAAAAAGTAATAGATACAAGCTTGAAAACACCCAGTAAAGGAAGGTGCAGATTGCTTTTTAAATGATGAGTTGATGGTCCAGGGGGGTTTTCTTCTTTCTTTTATTAAGTTTTATTTTTTTAAGCTTATGAATGGCATAATAAATGTGTTATCTAATGAAACCTCAAGCAAAGTTTAAATAACTGATTTTCCTTTTCTCTGCTTTTATCTTGGTAGAAGCAATTATTTTTAAAAGGCTTCGAACCTTTGTTTTGTAAGACTTGTTTGCAGTTGTTCAGCAAACCATTTTATAAAGAATGACAGAAGTCCTCTGTAGAGGATCTAGCTGTGTTTAATGAAAACCCATGTATTGTGATGATTGTACCTTCACCAGTTACTCCAAGCAAAAGAGTACAGTTTTACCTATTTTTTCAAGATTTGTATCTGTACTTGCGTTAGTGATATAGTAGGTGATTTGTTTCCTTTTTTGGTACTGAACCATTGCTACAATTCAGTAAGGAACACCATGTTGCCAGTCACACTGTGTTTCACAAGATGTAAATCTGAGGTCTTCATCTCTTGTGGTTGTTAAAGATACTACAGCGTGTTTTTTTCCTCCAGTGAAAAGAAGGTAGCGTTCATATTGGGTCAAGCTCAAGCATCATGCCTGCTAAAGCAAATGAGAGCTTTGTCATGGACTTCAGTAGGGGCGAGGTTCCTGCAAGAAGTTTCTGTGGTTTTAATTGAATATGGAGAGCTTGGAGAGTTAGGGTCTGGTTAAGCTCAGTTCTTAACTGCACAGGACCTAATACATTGATACCAAGCCTTCGATTATTGGAAGGTAATTCTACACATGCTAATAAATGGGGACGATGTGTTCGCAAACCCTTTACCTTATCTCTGCCTTAGGTAAGTTTTCATTGTATGTTACCCGGCTGGTCTTTCAATGCCTTTCACAGATGCAAACACTGGAAATTCCCAAACTCCACTGGAGTGGGATAGCTTGGGTGCATAAAGATCAATACAGGACAACCAAAGATGAAATGCTTTTGCATGATTTACAATTAATAAATTCTTTAATTTAATTTTAATATTACATAATTTTTTAAAAATGCAAAGTCTTTAAAGTTATTTTCATCAGTGTTACTTAATAAAATTAATATTTCTTTACATCTGTACCTTCATCTTGGAAAGGGAAAAGTGCAAGGAATACAAAAAATTCAACTTTTAGCTGTTGCTATAGTTTTTACGTAGAAATCAATTGTATGCTACATTGATTACTGCCAGCACAAAACCCTAGACAAATTAGGTAAGATGGAAAGCATACTATGTTAATATTTCTTATGACTTCAGCTTTTATTTCGCAGATAATTTTAATGAAACATGGTTATTTAGTTCCTTATTTTTCTCATTATTTCTTTCCTGAAGTGCTCATGATGGCTTATTCTTCCAGGGGAAGCTTAATGTCGACAGTATGGGGCATCAGGTGATAATATTTGACTTTTCTCTCATAAGAGGACTGTGGGAAACTCGAGTCAAGAAGAACAAAGAACGTCAGAGGAAAGAGAAAGAAAGATTAGAAAAAAGCTCACTGGAGAAGTAAGCCAACTTTTCTGCTCTTCATTTTAACTGAATCCATTATTATTATCCACTAACAATGCCACATACTAAGCTTTATCAGATGATTAAAATCATTTTTGGGCGTTTGTTTTCCATGATTTCTCACCTCCTTTCCTCAGATGATTGTAAGAGAAATGCAGCACAAACTGTGCTTGTATTTCATGAGTCTCTGTTTTTTCCTATGTAGACTGTGATTTACTAATGGTGTATTTTATTGTCTACTCTGTAGATTTAATTTGAAGAGAAAAATAACACATTTTGTACCTTTCTATTACTTATACGCTATACAAAAGTATGGCTCTTGATTATGGAATTCATGAAAACATGCTCATAAAATTCAGTACTAAAAATACTTTAAGTCTTTTTATTGAGTTGACAGGAGAAACAAAGGAATTACATAAACGGACACATACAATTGCTTCTGAATAGGAGAGAGAAGATAAAAGAATTATCAGAGGATTTTTTTCTTATTCAAATATGAAAGAGAGTCTTGATTATAATGCTTACACCCACTAATCATGTTACTGTTTTTATTATATTTAATTTATGGTTTCTTTAAGCAATATTTTGGTTTCTTTATGTTCTTTCCCATTAGAGACAGTGAAATATTATACTGTGCTGGCAATGTTGGAAACATATGACTTATAATTTTTCCCATCTGAGAAAAGAAAAAAGCAATAAAAATCACCTTCTGCTTTAAAAATAAAATGTATAGGGTTGAACAGTGCCCTTGTTTAAGAGCATCATTGCATTGAACATTTGTGTGGTGTTTTGACCATCTCAGGAGACCCCCACTCACAGATTCGCACTGCCAGTGCAGCTACAGTGACAAGAGAGCAGCTGGGCTAAGGGGAGACCAGGGTAATATAAAGTCTGACTGCCCTTTCTGCAAGACCTTTCTCTTCAAAACATCCACCATTGCAGTCTTGGTTCTCTTGTCTCTACCCAAAGCCTGCATTAAAAACCATAACCCTAACAAAAAAAAAGAAAAATTAATCTTGTCCTTCACATTAAATTCTCAAGCAAGAATAAGCTTTCCTTTTTGGTATAAGCTGAGGGATAGAAAAAGTTTGCTGTTGTGACTGTTACCCTTATGGTGGAAAAGTGAAAAGATTTGGGCTGAAACTCGATCAAACACGATTTCTATCCTGGATGCTACATTATTAAGAAGTGGCTTTGTGCAATTCTAATGCAGATAAAGCAGGCAGCTCTCTACTTTACTTCCATCTATGTCAGCTAGTGGCTATTGGGGTACCACTGCAGCCTTCTTCATAAAAAAAATTTATGACTAGGAATCCACTGGCAGATGCAGTCATCCTCAGAACTGACCAAAGGTCATTCCCAATGTGGACCTAAATGTCGACATCTCCCTGCTACGTTTTGTTTGGGTTTTGCTTTTCTGTGGTGCAGAAGGTATCTTCTGAGTTCACTAGTACAAAAGCAAACCAGCAGCGCCAGCCATGGGGAACTTCTGTATGGAAGAAGGAAAGGGGGTAACCTTATATGCTCTGAGGTAACTAATTTCAGCTCCCATGTTTTTTGTCAGTTGCGTACGTCGTTAGGCCTCATTTCTTGTGTTTTCCATAAAAACAATGCATTCTCCCAGCTGTTTCTGCCTGTGATTATTTGTCTGTAGCCACTTCTACATCTGAAAGAGTGGAGCTTGACCGCCTGTTCTGCTTTTTTCCACTAATGAGGTCCAAAGTCATTCTGTTATCTTCCCGCACCAACTGGAGATGGGGAATTTGGGATATGATGCAGAGAAGTAAAAGGTTCCAAGTGCACTTTCAGCATTCACAAAGGATTTTTGTTTTCTTCCTTTCTCTTGCAATTTGCATTAAATACTTTGTCTTGTTGCACATCTTCATGCAATCAGATTGCTTTCCAGTTATTTCTACTTCTTTTAGAGCTCCTGGAAAAAACGAAGAAATACATCAGACTTTGTTTCCTGAATGTGAGTGATCAGTATTTCACCTGCTGAAATGAAAGGCAAAGTTGATGCCCATTCTTATGATGCAGGCCTCATACAATGGATAAAGCTGGTAGAATAATGGTCAAAGTCATAAAAATATTGGTAATAAAATACAAAATTCAGTTAAAAGAAAAAATATCTTTTTTTTTATAACGTGTGCAGTGACCACTGGCCTTTAGGTCCTAAAGGTCAGTTCACAAGTTATTTCTTAGATTTTTTTCAGTGCTTCAAAAGGTTGGGTCAAAAATAGGACAAGATTTTGCTTGTTGTTTGCTCAAAAGTATAGATAAAATTGTAATTATAATTAAATGCTTAAGAGAAATAATGTTTCCCTGTAGAAATAAATTTCATTATTTTAGGGAGTTCTGTGTGTGACCAAATTCTGATATTCTACTCAGAGATTAAAATTTTACCACTGTCGGGTAAGTCCACTGAAATCAATGCTAGTAGTTACTGTCAAGTCACAGTAAGAAAGTATTTTGGAAAAGCTTTTGACCCAAAATGATGATTCCAAAAAGGCATTCAAAGAAGGCAGTTTCCTGAATTGAGGACTGCATTCTAGCATTTAAGATTCTAGATATTTACTTTTGCCAGCAGCCAGAGTGAATTCCCAAGTAGGCCTGTAATTAATAGAGCTTCTCTGCAGATACACTTGTGTAACAGATGAGTTTGGAATCTGGCCTGCTGAGGCTGCTTTGCCTTTTTTTTATTTTTTAAACAAAATCCAGTTTTTCTCAGAGAGGTTACAGTTCACTAATGCCCTTGAGATTGTGCAGTTCCTTATCAGCCGTGTTGCTATGTAAAATGACCTGATAATATGTAGTGAAATGTAGTATACATTATTTGAGGAAAAACTCCCAGTTAACTTCTAGGGAACTTTGCTTGCCTTGGGCTAAGGTAATTTAGTTCATGCAGGGTCAGTCAGTAGGCTGTCACATGTAAGACATTTCTCTTTTTTGACTGAAGATTTTCTAAGAGGAAAACCTCACAAATAAATGCAAAGCTTGAACTGTGTATTAATGGTGAGGTCTTGTAAAGATTTTGTGAATTTACAGGTCTAGAACAGATGTTTAAGCAGCTGGCCAGTGAAAGCTGATTTTGGAGAACAGTCTACTGAGAATATTGTGAGAGGCTCATATCTGGCTTTCTGAGATACTGATATCAGATCATTTTGGGTGGAGTTAATTCAGTCTTCTGTTTCCCCGTCGTTTTTGTGGGATTGTGGAAGTATGGCAGTTTAAGGAACCCCTACTTTTGGGGGGCATGTATAAACCAGCAACTGAGTATAAACAAAAAAGAAACAGTACAGTGTTGTGCGGGAGTAATTTCATGTTACTTCATGTCCTTAATGCCACCAGACAAGCCCATTCTAAATCTCCCATAGGATTTCAGACACAAACTGTTACAAAAAACGTGCATTGTTCCATGGTTATCTACATGTTTATGAAAGTCTGTATTATGGAAAGAAGTTTGTGTTTATAGCACTGTTTTATATTTAATCTTCTAGATTCTGGTAGTAGTGCACAATCTTACATTGTACCCTGAAATCCTGAATGCTGTCAGACTAACTTGATGTGGTATGATGATTTTCCTCATTAATTTTTCCTTTCTACTTGTCATTTTTTTGGAAAGGGAATGAGAGTGAATGTTTACAGTTAGATTTTTTTTTTTGAAGGATTGCAACATGTTTGTCTTCTGTGTGAAAAGCAGGTAAGGTTAAAATTGAAGGCTGACAAATTAAGCATTCAAGTGAGGAAATGACAGAGCTGTTTGCCCAGATTAGCTATCTAAATCTTTGCTGTGGAATGGCACAGCCTCCCCTGTCCACCAACCAAACATGCAGCAAAGATAACAGTTTGTTCAGCCACCTTTTCCAGTGTGTCTCTTCTCCAAAAATTTCCTCTCAAGGTCTGGCTAGCTAAAGGTGCATGTATTATTCTTCTGAGCTATGCACTTCCTGAATGTTAAAAGTCAGAAGAGAACTTTCACTCTACAGGCAGGCAGTGACTTTTTTCCCTGAGAGTTTATGCATTTATTTAATAAAATAGGTTTGTCTCTATCTTTCTGCCGAACTTCAGTGTTATAACTCCATTTGTACCTGAACTAAGATTTTATTTGTGATGTTTCTCTTTATTCTCCCCCTCAATACCCAATTCAGAAATCTTTTAAGCAAGACTAAAACTCAAGCTGGGAGTCCTTAGCCTCAAACAAAAATTACAGGCAACAAGTTGGGAGCAGATCTGCAGCACTAATGACCACTTATGTTACTTGCCTTTGTCCTTAGGCACTTGTGCATACAGACCTTGCATATAACATAATGCGCGCAAATGGGTTGGAAGATAAAAGCTGCTGTTCAGCCACAATCCTTTACAACCCATGGAAAAGCCTGGCAGAGGGACTGAAATTAAATTAATCCAATTGAATTTGAAGCAAATGTTACTAATCCATCAGGAATATTAGTCTGGCCTGAGCTGCAGTTTAACTGTACTGCCTTTGTAAAAATTCCATAGGATTATTTAATGATCCTGCATGGCTAGTGATTCTGATTTAAATATCACCCAGGAGTACTAAACTGGTGTCACCATGTAGTGTCCAGGCTATTTCTTCCATCCTGATTTAGAGGAAACAGTGCCATCTAATGAAACTTCCTTTCTTTGCCTAAGAAGCATAGCTTTTCCTGAAGACCTTCTAACCAGACATTGAGCAGTGGGTAATTGCAGAAGGAAGAACCAGTCAAAGAAACCCAGCTAATCCTCATTTACTGGGATGGTTCTGAAATCCTTACTAATGCAAACTTCTTGTTTTCTAAGCGGGTCGCTCTTTGAAGCATCCAATCACTGAATTCATTCTACAGTAATTCTTTGCATCAGGTTGAGTAGATTCATGATTTTGTTAGAGAATCTAAAATACCAAGCAAGGAACTCCCATATCCTCGAAAGGAAATATTTATAATAAAATATTTTAATTCTATGTTAAATCTCTTTGCTGCGGACATGATCCAATAGTGAAGTAATGTTTGGGGAACAATTACCTGAAGAAAAGTTCAGCCCTAACCAAAATGGAAATACTTGAATATTCCATTTCCCTGCTGATCCTGTTTCGTATCTATAGTGTATTGTCCTGAAAGCTTACTGAAAAACAACAATGTATTGGGAAATAATTGCCAGAATTATCTTATCCTCTACACCACTTACAGTCTGTTTTAGTGACAGGTGTGCTTTTGTGTTACAGATATAAAGGTATGAAACATAACTTTTTTTGACAAACATAAGCAGCATGCAGTCAACCTTTTTTAAAATTAGTTGGACAATCTGCATGATTGAAGTGGAAATACTGGGGTAGTTAGCTGAGTTGGAATGTGAGAACTCATCTGGGTCCTGTGTCCAGAAAAAATATTTTTTGTGTTCATACTTCCACCTAAATTAGGCTTGGCTTGACTTGACTAACACCTATTTTTTGAATATTGAAAATGGTAGTTGTTTCTTTAATCTGAATGCAACTGTTTGATCAAGCTCTACAGAATCACAGAATCACAGAATCACAGAATGATAGGGGTTGGAAGGGACCTCTGGAGATCGTATAGTCCAACCCCCCCGGCAGACCAGGTTCACCTAGAGCAGGTTGCACAGGAATGTGTCCAGGCAACTTTTGAATATCTCCAGAAAAGGAAACTCCACAACTTCTCTGGGCAGCTTGTTCCAGCAGTCTGCCACCCTCAAAGTGAAGAAGTTCCTCCTTGTGTTCAGATGGAACTTCCTATGACCAAGTTGGTGTCCGTTACCTCTGTCCTGTCACTGGGCACCACTGAAAAAAGACTGGCCCCATTCTCCAGGCACCCACACCTTAAGTGTTCAGAAGCATTAAGATCCCCCCTCAGTCTTCTCTCCTCCAGACTAAAAAGACCCAAGTCTCTCAGCCTTTCCTTGTAATCAAGAAAGATGTTCCAGTCCCCTAATCATCTTTGTAGCCCTGTGCTGTACCCTCTCCAGCAGTTCCCTGTTCTTCTTGAACCGGGGAGCCCAGAACTGGCCACAGTACTCCAGATGCGGCTTCACCAGGGCAGAGTAGAGGGGGAGGATAACCTCCCTCAACCTGCTAACCATACTCTTTCTGATGCACCCCAGGATGCCATTGGCCTTCCTGGCCACCAGGGCACACTGCTGGCTCATGGCCATCCTGTTGTCCACCAGGACTCACAGGTCCCTTTCCACAGAGCTGCTCTCCAGCAGGTCAGCCCCTAACCTGTACTGATGCATGGGGTTATTCCTCCCCAGGTGCAGTACCCTACACTTGCCTTTGTTGAATTTCATAAGGTTCCTCTCTGCCCAACTCTCCAGCCTGTCCAGGTCACGCTGAATGGCAGCGCAGCCTTCTGGTGTGTCAGCCACTCCTCCCAGTTTTGTGTCATCAGCAAACTTGTTGAGGGCACACTCTATCCCTTCATCCAGGTCGTTGATGAATATAGTGAACAGGACTGGACCCAGTACTGGCCCCTGGGGAACACCACTTGGTACAGACCTCCAATTAGACTCTGTGCCACTAATCACAACCCTCTGAGCTCTATGTATCAGCCACTTTTCAATCCACCCCACCGTCTGTACATCTAACCCACACTTCCTAAGCTTGCCTATAAGGATGATATGGGAGATGGTGTCAAAAGCCTTGCTGAAGTCAAGGTAGACAACATCCACTGTCCTCCCCTCATCTATCCATCCAGTCATGCCATCATAGAAGGCTATCAGATTGGCCAGACATGACTCCCCTGTGGTGAATCCCTGTTGACAACTTCTGATAACCTCCTTTTCCTCCACATGCTTTGAGATGACACTCTAAAAGAAGGTAAAAATATTTTATTGCTGAATAGTAATAAAAAGACATAAACTTCAGGAGGGCTGTGATTTTGTAACCAACTCATTTGTTTGTCTTATGTGAAAATGTGTTCCTGGAGTATCAGGATCATTTAAAGTGCCAAGACCAGAAATTTAATTTCTCTAAAAGTATATTAGCGTATTTAAAGGATGATTTTATTTGTGTGGGTATTTTTTTTTTCTGTTTGCCACAATGGTTTTGCTGTCTTTCCTGTCTCTCCTGAAGATTCATGCAATAGCCTCCAGATATGATAAACGTAGCTTTAATTCTATTTTATTTGAGGATTGTCACCAAAGGAAGACTTAAAATGGTCTTTGTTTTCATAAAGAATATTTAAGAAATACCTTCATCTCAATTTTTTGACAATGACAGAGCTGAGTGACAACAATGTAGCTGAATAGATCCCTTTGGTTTAATCTCAGCTGTAACCTGCAAATTACAGTTTTGTAATCCTTGCTTAATGATACATACCGGCTTGATGTAAGTCACACCTCCAGGCCAGGAAGACTCATATTGATTCATTTGGTTAGTGTGTACCCCAAGCGTACAAGCAGGGCTTGTAAATTGTTAGACCCTCTGCCCTTGGGATAGATCATGTTTTCATTCTGAGAGGTACTGTACAAAATTATGCATGTTTGTTGCTCCATTATTAATTCACTTTCCATCTGTTCAAAATGTGCTTCTACATAGTACTTAGCCTGCTGACCATAAGTGGGCATTCTTTAAAAGCTTAATAGAGCATATTGCCATCATTTAATGTAGGAGTAAAGAAGAAATTCAACACAGGAGTTCTACAACAGTCCGTGATATCCATGTTGAATTCCTGACCGGGTTTAATTCTTAATGCCTGTCTTTCTTCTGAGGTCAGTATTTTGCTGACTGATTTGGTTAACAGCGGTTTTTGTTATGTGCATTTTATTTTATTTGGCTAAGAATGTGTCGTGACCTCCTGAGATTTGTGTTTTGTACATGTTATCAGTAAAATGTCAGAGGACAGTTTATTCCCTCATTTTTAATGTAGCTCCCTTCTTGCTGTTTTCTATATTCCTTGTTGTGAGATAGTAAAATTTATGTCTGAGCCCTCTGCTCTTGTGTTCCTTGGGTCTACCTGACAGTGCCAGCACTGAGGTGTGGTAGAGCAGCTCAGTGCCTTATTTTTTATCAAGAGTTAGACTTTTTGACCTTTTCTTTCTGTTTGTTAAGTTTCTAATGTTCTTAGAATTTATACTGTGAGGAAAGAGTCAGTCATTTTTTGTGCATGAGTGAAGAGCAATGAATACAAAAAAAGCGTCTTGGGGGCAAGCGTTTTCAGTGCATTGAATTATGCAGTGAGATCAAATGTTTATTGCTTTGGTAGAAAATGAAGGAATTCCATGGAAATAAGAGGGCAGTAATGCAGAGTTAAGCTTCACAGAGGGACAGAAAAGCTGTATGTGGAGGACTGGAGGAGGATGTGAGAAACAGCAGTACAGCAGTGGTAAATAAAGCTAGGATTATTTAGAAGAGTTTAGAAAAAAAAGAATGGCGGGGTTTTGGTCCTTTTCAGTTCCTGCCTTTTAATGGTTCAGATCTTTTTGTTGTGCTCTTCCCTGGGGACTCGATTCAATTCACTTTCCCTTCCCTCCCCCCCGCCCCCCCCCCCCTTCACCTCCCATCCACCTCACACAGTAATACAGAGCTTTTATAGCTAATTAGCTATGCTCACTGGTAGATGAGTTTTGGAAAAAAGATGAGTAGGTGGTTTGGGCCTGTTTATTGAAAATGTTATTTTCTGCCTTTTCCTGGTGATCTCTTACTATTGCATTGTCTGCCCTCTGTTGTGCTGCTAGTCTCTGGGGTTCAAATGACAAAAAATTGAATTGGCTTATGTGTCAAAGCATCTGAAAGAGGTGTTTCAACTTTCATGTCTGCTGATATGGAAAATTCTGTCATCTGAGCACTTCCAGACTGCAGCTGGAGGCGACACCCTTTGGTAGGGCTGCCTAGTGCAATCAGGTACTCAGGTGTCTCTCTTTCTGTAACAAGAAGTATCAGATGCAAGGTGTTGAAGGATCGCAAAATGGGCTAAGGATGTGTCTCTGCTCTAACCTATTTTCTTGTCTATCAAGTAGATTCAGAAAAGATTTTGAGAGTCTAGGTACTCCTTGAGCTGAACATGTTGCTGGGCGTTTTCTGTCTGTCCAGTCTTCTTCTTCCTAGCTCATTTACATTTCATAGCTCGCTGTGGTATAAAGCAGTCCGCAATTAGACACTGAGAGAAACTGGAAGACTTACTTCAAATATATATATTTTTTATTCTCAAGCCTCCTCTATTGACATTTTAAATATCAGAATGTCCTCCAGATGCCTACTTGTAAAAAGCATACTGATCTGTCTAATGAAAACTGAAACTAAGGATGAGTACCTTTTCTGCAGCTCTCAATAACACCTTCAACTACTCCTTCACTGCTCCTTTCATACCTTGATAAGTTATTGCTCCCACCATCTCTCTGAGAGGCTTTCTACTTCTGATATGGTGGAAATCCTTTCCCTATTTATTTGTAAACCTGCAGTAAGTGACTTCACTTGCTTTTTTGTGTTTTTACATTTAATTTATCAGAGCATATACTGCCTTCCCATTTCTTCATTTGAACATAAAAGCCATTTAATCTTTTTTTATTTTTCTATTTTTGGAAATGAGGGGAGAAAGAGATCCTTACAATGGCTTTGTCAGAATGTACTTACTCTGAGGTTGTGCTGTCTTCATGCAGTTTGCCAGCACTTTACACAATGAGCTGCACTTTGAACTAACTTCACTCTTATATGTAGCTCATCTTCTGAAATATTTGTTGAAGATGTTTTTCCTTATTTTCTCTTTATAAAGATGTTGCATGGGAGTACACTGCAGTCATTATTACTTAGTTCTCTGATGACCCATGTATAGTGTGCTGCTCCTTGAATCACGTCCTCTTGTGGTCTCTCAGGCTAGCTGCTCTGATAAACATTCATATGTAGTTTCCAAAAGTGTATATTGTCTGCAGTGTGTCAATGTGCTATGTGTATGCTGATAGTTGAAGTCTCCTGCTGTTGCTGTGCTGCCTGCTTTCAAGTGTCTCTAACATCCCTTAAGGTTTCAGTAAGTGCCACAATTTGTGCTGGGCAGTTTACAGCTGTCTTAGTAACAACTTTCCTATTTAGGCATGCAGTTTTGATCCCTAAAGATTTATTTTGGTAACATTGAGTCAAATATGACTTTTAATTTATGTTATCGTATTCCCATAAATATAGTCTGCCCTGCAGTTTCTATCTCATACCTTGCTATGAGTGTCCAAAAATTACTTATTTTCACCAAGTTTGGAAGATGCTTCTTGTACTTAAGTTTGTAACTGTTTTCTTATATGTGGCTTAAAACCAGACATTCTGTTTCATGTGCCATTATTTTAACATCTTAGCATTTTGGAGAAAATTCCATACTTAGCTGGGAATATATGTACAGGTTTTGTTACTTCCTACTTGAACTTTACAAACTTGCATCTGATTCTCTTTCTAGGACATGCCATTTTTGACTTTCTCCTGAACTTTGTGCCCTTCTTCACCTGTCAGTTTTCTTCAAGTCTTTAGCTTAAAATTTCTGCCAGAAGGTGGAGATCACATAAATGAATCTCATTTACCACAAGAATCTATCATTCTAAGTGTGAGATGAGATTTATGATGCAAGGGGCTCTGCAGAGTCTTATTTTCGTATAAGGAAGGCTTGCTTCAGTTAATCAACCTGTTCCTTAATTGACTAAGCTGAAATAAATCTGTCTTAAATTAAAGCACGTGCTTTTGGCAATGCTTAATTATATCAAATTGAATTTGCACCTGAAGTTATATGGGTAAAAGTTTGCCCTGGATATGAGCCTAAAGTTACACTGAAATTGAACCTGAAATTAGTTAGTATGTGATAACGTTGACCTTTACCTCCACCTTCTAAGATGATATTGGAAGATAATGTGTAAAAAAATTAAAATAAATCATTATACTTGAACAAGAAAGGGCAGGGAAAATGGAATATCTCTAACTTCTTACTTTCTAAAATTATTTTTTTCCAGCTGAAAAATTTGGCATATATCACCAGGCCCTTGTTTTTATTTATACATGTAACTTGTTCTGGGAGAATGTATTTCCTACCCTATTGAAATAAAAGGCATTGTTCATGCTGTTTTCTGTGACAGTGAGCTCAGTCTCCACTTTTCTCTTATTCCCTGGGTGTCACTGTTTTATAAGCAGTAAGTGAAAACCTGCTCATCTGAAATCTATATGTAAGTCTAGAAAATCTCAGCATGACTCCAGGAATGCCTTTTTTATTTTTAATGGTCAATACATTAGGTGCATAATTATATTTTGTTAGGTACTTGTGCGAACAAAGATCACGCTTTAAGACTTATTTGCCATATTGTTTCAGTTGATTCACATAAACCCTTTTTGGCACTATTTCAGGATAAAGCAGGAATGGAATTTCATACTAGAGTGCCGGAAGAAAGGCATTCCTCAATCAAAATACCTCAAGAATGGCTTTGTAGACACTGATGAGAAGATCTTGGACACTTATGGCAAGACTCCTCGGCTCCAGAAGAGGCATGCTTTGTCAGATGAAGCAAATAAGGAGAGAAACAAGTTTATTTTTCAGCTTTCTGGAAAGCAGTGGACGGTAAATATAATGGAAAATATGTTTCTATTAAAGAGTTTGGGTAGCTTAGCACTGTAACTTTTAATCCCCCAACCTTTGTTTTTTTTGCCAATGCATATGAAATTGATGCTTTTTCACAGTGTTAGAAGTGACAAAAGCATTTCCTGTCTTACCCTGAACTAGTGGTTAAGTTTTCAAATATGCCTATTTTAAATTCTCTACTGATACATGTAATTTAGCCCTCTGAAAAAATTTGGTATAAGCAATCGTATTGCAATAAGGTATCTTTCTCTGAAATTCCCCAATGGATGGAAAGAGATGAAAATAATATTCAGCTTCGTTGGCTTGTTGATGTCTTCTACTACTCAGAGATGTGTCTTCTTGCTCTAATGGTGTGATAACATTTTTCTCAAGCTCTGTTCAAATCAAAACTAATATTAGCATCAATTCACAATGGTCTTGCTGAAAAAAGCACTTTACTTGCCATTGTGTTTGATGTGGAATAGCATTTTGGAAGTAAGTTCTGAATGAATGCTGTTTTGAAATTCACCAAAAGGTGGATTAGAGTCAGCCTGAAAAGCTTTGACTGAAAAGTATTTTAAATATACACTACTTTATTAATGAGAAAGTGAAATTAGAATTTTGACTTCTGTGTAGTTTATAATTTTGAAATATATTTTTGAGATTTTCATTACAAAAACCGCAATTTAAAAAGTCAATTGATAAAGTGGCTAAAATTTACTAAAACAGTTCATTCGATTGACCTGAAAAATAACTTTGCCCCAGATCTGATCTTGAATATGAAGGTGTTTTATTTTCAGCTTTCATTTTTTTTCTGGCTTTAGTTCTTTTCTGAATGAACATAAAATAGATGACATTTCTAGAAAATAGAAACCCTTGGTTCCCATCCAGCTCTAGTAAGGAGACTATTTCTTCAGCTGATGCCAATCATTTGTGTGGTAGGATTGGTTGCTGGAGAGCTATCACATGTCATCTTTCAAGAACCTTGGATATTGGAAATTTTGTTAGAGATGTATAGTCTTATACTGCACACTTTCCTGTATTGTAAACTTTATAGGTATGTTAGGAGGAAAAAAAAGAGATATTACAGCTCCTTAGACACGGATATAGTAGCAACTGCAAATGTTTTCAGTGCATCAGGGAACAGAGAGCTGCATAACTAAACTTTTCTGTTGCTTATTCTCTTTTGCCAAACCATTAACATTTTGCTGTGTCACTGTAAAGAAGCCTTTACATTAGGAGGCAAAATCAAACATACATAATTTGTTCTGTTTTCCAAAGCATTTCATTTCAACTGACATGCTGAAAGATCACATTTAAGAAGTATCGGAGTACTGTTAAGTCCATTATGCCACCTTGAGCAGTACACTCCTAACCACCATGCGCTTTGAATCTGTCTCCATATCATATGCTCACTGTGGCCATATCACACAACCACTGTGCCTCATTGTGCAGCTCTAGCCTGGTTAAAGTGGGCTTCCTGTTTCAACAAGATACTGTGACACAGTTCAGGTGTCTTCAGACAAAGATAAGATCAAAGTGGCTTTATTTAGAGAAGACCAATGCTCCTTCAAAATCAAAGAACATTGCCAGTCTCTAACAGCTGAAAATTATCTAAAAAAATGTGAAAATTCACTTGACAAAGTTCTGAAAGAAGTGTATTTCCCCTCATTGCAGAAATTTTGTAAAAAATGTATCTGTTATACAAATCATACCACTTATTTTTGTTTTTTTAATCTCAACTGCTGGTTCTAAACCAAGGACAGAATTGGACGTGACAGTCTTTTCTCCTATTGCTCTTTCACAAAAAAGTGCACTTAGGCAAAATGAATTTGCAAACTATACAACCAAAGCTGCACAAACTGGCAATTTGCATGTGAAAAGATCTGTGGACATGTGACAGTCTTCTCAGAGAAGCCTGTGAGTTATATAGCTGGCAGCTGTGGTATCAATTGTGGTTTAACTTTTGTAATGTGTTTTGCACACAGATACATCTATGAGTTGAAAGTTTGGAAGATTAAGCACTCAGACACTAGAAATCAGAGCTGGGATTGCCTGTGCAGTTTTACAGGCACATAACCAGCTTGGTTTGCTGTTGGCTGGCCACTTAAAGTTGGCAGCTGCAAACAGCACAGCCCTGTGAAGTGTCCATTTGGGAACTAGCTGCTGAATCCTCTATCTCACTTGCTTTTAGCTGATAAGTATTTCTATTATGTTTCCACTTTCCTCTCATCAATGAAGCAGTAATATATCCTCTAGACAGTTGATAGCTAAATCTGAGTAGGTTGCTGGTATGACTTACAGATTTAATTTTGAGAACTGGGCTTGCTTCTGGGCTGTACCAGTTCTCTTTCTGGATGCTGTGAAGTTAGGTCTCACAAAGGAGTAATTCCCAGCATAGGAATTTTTCAAGATCAAAGCAAGTGGCTTTACCACATCCTTCCGATAGGTCTCAGTGTCAGGGCTCTCATTGGAAACTTCAGCAGCAAATGAGCTGAGTTCACAAATCAGCTAATCATGGTATTTGCAATGTTGCAGTCATTTAGAATGGTAGCTTGTGTTGGGCACTAATCAGCACCCAGGCTGTCTACATGGTAAAAATGTAAATGCATCACAAAGATGCTATTGTCTCATGCTCCATATCTGTACCACATAACAGTGAATCTGGCCCACTGCTTCTGCATTGTTGAGTACGAGGTTAAAAAGGGGTTTTGTAAAACATTCCATCATATACTGGGATAGCTTGGACAATTATTTTGAAAATCAGCTGGATAGTGCTCTTTTGAAAATCATCTTGGATGTGCTTCTGAGAACCTTTGTAAGGGAGAAAATCACAGAATCACAGAATCACAGAATCAGTACGGTTGGAAAAGACCTGTAAGATCATCGAGTCCAACCTGGGAAAAAAAAAAAAAAAAAAAAACACAACACCACACAACGTCAAAAAACCCACAAAAGAAAAAAAAAAAAACACCACAAAACCCATGCCACACAACAACAATAACAAGCCACAACCCACCCAACACCACACAGCACCATGTCCATCAAGCTACATCCCACAATGCCACATCCACACGCTCCTTGAATACCTCCAGGGAGGGTGACTCTACCACGTCCCTGGGCAGCCTATTCCAGTGTTTCACCACTCTCTCAGTGAAGAACTTTTTCCTAATGTCTAGCCTGAACCTCCCCTGTCGCAACTTGAGGCCATTTCCTCTAGTCCTGTCACTAGTCACTTGGGAGAAGAGACCAACACCCACCTCTCTGCAACCCCCCTTCAGGTAGTTGTAGAGAGCGATAAGGTCTCCCCTCAGCCTCCTCTTCTCCAGACGGAACAACCCCAGCTCCCTCAGCCGCTCCTCATAAGACTTGTGTTCCAGACCCCTCACCAGCTTCGTCGCCCTTCTGTGGACATGCTCCAGCACCTCAATGTCCTTCTTGTAGTGAGGGGCCCAAAACTGAACACAGTATTCGAGGTGCGGCCTCACCAGAGCCGAGTACAGAGGCATGATCACCTCCCTGCTCCTGCTGGCCACACCATTTCTGATACAAGCCAGGATGCCGTTGGCCTTCTTGGCCACCTGGGCACACTGCTGGCTCATATTCAGCCGGCTGTCGATCAACACCCCCAGGTCCTTTTCTGCAGGGGAACTTTCCAGCCACTCATCCCCAAGCCTGTAGCGTTGCCTGGCGTTGTTGTGGCCGAAGTGTAGAACCCGGCACTTGGCCTTATTGAACTTCATCCGGTTGGCCTCAGCCCATCGATCCAGCCTGTCCAGATCCCTCTGCAGAGCCTTCCTACCCTCAAGCAGATCAACACTCCCTCCCAACTTGGTGTCGTCTGCAAACTTGCTGAGGGAGCACTCTATCCCCTCATCCAGATCATCAATGAAGACATTAAACAAGACCGGTCCCAAAACTGAGCCCTGGGGGACTCCGCTTGTGACCGGCCGCCAGCTGGATTTCACCCCATTCACCACAACCCTCTGGGCTCGGCCATCCAGCCAGTTTTTTACCCAGCGCAGATCACACATTTTGAGTTCCTAATACTAATTCCTTCCTTCAGGACCTCTGTGCCACTTTTTTCCCACCTCTCAAATGTCATTGAAATGATAACTTATTTTCATTAGGTGGAGACCCACTGTTCGTTGTAGTTGTAAAAGAATTATTTTAACATATCTGAGGAAAGATAAAGCTCATACAATGAGTATTAGGTTAGACAAATAGGCACAGAGTACTAGCTAAAGAGAGTAGGGCTTGATTTTGCAGTATATGAATTCTGAGGAATTGTATTCTGTTTATGCAGATCCATAATTCCTTGTGGATCATTAATTCTTATTAGTTATTGTTCACTTTTAGGCTAATTTTTTGAGACGTGCAGTTTGAGCCTCTAAACATCTCAAGTCACGATGTTTTTTTAACAGCGTGGTCACACTAACTTAATGGAAATCTTCTGAACTACAATGTTGTAAGTAGGATTACTATCAAACCTTTATGCTTGAAGAACATATACTCAGTGAGTCCGTCTGAATCTGAAAGTCACCCTATAACTTGGGTGCTGGTTTGGCTATGCCTGTCCAGGGTGGTTAGCTTCTGGCTGTGGACAGTGGTTGATAACTGAAGTGATGAGGTAGTTTTACCTCTCTCTGTCAGAGCTCCACCTGGAAGAGGCTGTGTGTCAACATCCTTAAGGTTCAGTGGTCCTTGCCTCCTCTTTTACATACCAACCAAATATTTATGACTCAAGGGTCTACATCCCTGTGTGGTACATTGCTGCCAGCTAGGAACTGTAATGAATTAATATTTGTATTTAGGAAAGAAAAGGTCTTATAATAACAAATGAGCTAGTCTCATAATCTGATGGTGTGAATGAAATCAAACAGGCTTTTCTCTTCTCTTCTCTTTATAAAAAATGGGCAGAACCCAGTTGTATTGCCCCAGCAGGGAGTTTCCTAAATAATTCTGTTTTTGCAAAACCCTTGGGACTTGACAGCATGAGAATGGTGTACTGTGTCACACATAATTTGAGGTTCCCAAGGTATGTTTCAGAAAAACTTTTTATTTATCTGAGAGTTTTCAAGGCAAATCCACCATGAAAAGGAGCTCTATAAGGACTTTGGACTCTTGAATTATGTGTTTGAATCAGTTGCCTAGGAGAGAATGATGGAGAGTTGTTGAAACACCTAATTGAGATCCTTTGTACATGTAAACATGTATCTACTGAATTAAATTCGTTCTTCAGAGAAATAGCACTGCTATTAGAGCAGAATGAAAACTGTGGCAAAATAATGCCATGAATATTCATATGAATTTTTCAGTGAATTCACTTTAACTCTGTTTTTCCCCTCTGAGTGTTTACTTTCTGCTCCTAAATAATGAATGTTTATTCTCTAGTGGATCTGTGAATTTTAAATGATTTTCAGAAAATATTCAGGAAAAACAACTTTTTGAATTTGTGATATCAATATTGGCAAAGCAAAGATGGTGATGTTCACTCAAATACAGAGCAGGACTGTTCTTGGCTGTGCTGCTTTACCTAAGCAGAGGATCTGGATGCATACCTACTTTTAACAACTTTAGTGTCGAATGTGCACAACAACTAAATGAATGAGTGATGGTAAAATTCTTTACTCGTAAATCATGACCTTCTTGCATATAATTTATCCATGGAAAAAGGCAGCAAATTAATTCCTACATTTGTATTTATTCTCCCAGTTTTATTGTCTAACATGTTATATATTTTCGCAGAAAACAGAGAATTTCTATTTGTTATTTCCAATTGTTAGTGACAGTGAGGTATTTATTTGCCACAAAAGGTCAAGTAGAATTGTTGCACTGAATGGACAGAGAAAATGTCTCTTGTGCTTGTTTAACTTCCAGAGATTTTGTTTTTTCCCAAAAAAGTATAAAATGCCTGACCTAGTCAGGTAATACAAGTGGCCTTGAGACACACTAGTTTTGGAACAAGCTCCAAACTTTCTCAAACATGAGGGAGATTTGTATGCAAAGTTTTGGTTTGGCCCATGACAGATAAAACTAGAGCTGGAAAAGAAACAGAATTGAAAATTCTCAGAGCTTTGATCACAGTTTTAGTTCAGGCTTATGTCTAGCAGGTAAATTGTCTCTTAATTAGAAATAGTATAATCAGCAATGGTTGTACGTTTGCTATTTATTTCCTTTTAATACTTTTTTTTTCCCCTCCCCAAAATCAAAGGAGTTTGAGGTATTGTTTTGCTGTTAAAGGCAAAAGACTGGCTATCCTCCAAGTGTCAGTCTTCATGGAAAAATTTATCAGCAGGCTGCCAGCTTAAGCATGGCAGCAGAAGATTACAAAAGAACACAAGGGAATCAGAGAGTAAGGCAAATGTAAAGCTTGTACAAATTTCAATTCCTGTCCCTATCTACTTTTTAAATGAAGTAAAATATCACATCAATTTATGTTTCAGCAACACAAATAAAATGTATTGTAAGATGGAGAATGCTAAAAACCCACATTCTAGCAAAGTATTTGTAAACTTACATTTGCAAAATGTAAATATGGTTATAAGACATAAGGAAATAATCTCAAGGAAGGGAAGTAAGTCAGGGCAATTGGTAGAAGAATGGAACCTTCTTCCATTCTTTTGAAGTCATGTCTGAATTTGCTTCAGTTGCTGCACAAGAATATCATGGTCTTTTAAACTACCCTTAATAGAGAAGTAAAAATATTAAAAATATTTTTCACATTAATAATAAATAATTTAAAAAATATTTTGGCTTAATTTTTCTAAAATTATGAAGGAGTTTGATCTTAATCTGAGGGAGTGTTTTGTGTGCTGCACTGTTTTCAATGTATCAAGGAGAAGTTTGTGGGATATCCCTTTCTGTCTGGGAGAATAGCAAGGTTGTTGCCTTCACAGGGGAAAGCTTTCCCCTTTGCTCCCTGCGGCATCTGCCAGTAAGGAGCAGGAGATGGTCTGTTGTGACAACAAGGTGCAAAAAATCAGTAGGTCAGTCGAAAGACAAAGGCAGTCCTGGACTGTGTAATAGAGTGGCAAATGGTATCTGACTCAGACATCTTTTTCCCTATGGTATGACTTTTCTGCATCTGTTTTCTCCATGAATCAGGGTTCTTGCCTACAGTGGCTTCTATGACACTCCAGCTAAATGCTATACCCTATGTGCTGCATTTTCAGTTCTGCACAGGTGGGAAAGACAATAATAATTGAATTTTCAGTTGGTATTTATTCTTTTATTTTGCTGCAGAAAAGTGTGCAGCTGAAGGTGGAGGAGTGGAAACCCACTCCAGAAAGTTGGAAAGGTTTCTCATTACCAGCCCTGAGGCATTTCAGGCATTTTATTTTTTAACTGCCATAAACTGACAAATATAGAAGATGGATCACAATGCAGTATACACCTAGTGGGAAAACGAAGCAAGGAATGAAATGATCCATATCAAATATGGAAGGGCAGGTAGCAAGGCAGAACTACATATATAGGCTAAGGCATGTGTAAATTGGAAAATAACTGAAATTAAAAGCAGCAACAATCAAACAAAGAACAGCTTATGATCAACAGTCCAGTATATATTTAATTACAATTAGATGTTTTAATTTAGCTAACAGTTAAGTATCACTGTTTCTAGTTCAGAAGTGCAGAATTAATAAAAAATAATTAAAACGCATCACTCTTGCTAATGTCTTGGGGGAATTATGAAATCTAGAAGAAAAAAAAAAACAAGTGGGCAACATCCTCTATATAAAAACCAGTAATTCCTAGTGTGTTGTATTTTTCATGCACAGGAAACAAATTTGGAAGTTATAAAGGAATTAAAGGCTGAAACTCTTACATCTGGTTTTATGGAGCAAAGTTACTGATAGCACCTCATCCAGATTATTTATTCCAGATGTTACCGATGCACACTGATATAAAACCCAGGACAGACTGGGAAATTATGTGCTGCTTTAGAAAGTGCAGTTTAAATGATCTGACCTTCAACCTTATGAATTGATTTTTGTCTGTTTCAAGTTCGAGGAATTTGATGACATAATTCAAACAAAGATGTGTATATCTGAACTGAATACCAGTTAGTTAAAGCAAATTTGTAAGAATTAAAGGCTTTAAAACTTTTAGTTTCAGTAACTGTTATACATTGGAGATTTTGGACAAATAGAATAGTCTGAAAATTACTCAGAAATGAATTTATTTAGTGTGTATTTGGAACAATACTAGAATTCTTAAAGACAAAGTTTCTGCATGACTAAAACAAGAGTGAATTTCAATTGTGGACTGATTTAAAAATTAAGTATTTTTATTCTTCCTAAAGAAATTTAGTAAAAATTTTCAAACATTGCTGAAATAACTTAGGAAGTTAAGTCACTTACTTGAAAAAAGACTTTCAAAAGGTGATATGTGTGTATCCTATCTGAAATGTTTCTGTTCCTTGGACTGTGTTCCACCTTGGCAAACAAAATTTGAAACATTGGCAGGTATTATGGATGTAGTCACTTTTTTTTTTTTTTTGGGTGGCAAACTCTATTTAGATATTCTCCATACACCCACTCTTCTGTTCTGTGTTGCATTTTACTACATCTTGATGTGTGAATTAAAGCACTGAAATGTGTTTTAAAAGAATCCTTTGGCTGGAAGAAGGAGATAATATGGGAGACACCAAACAGGCTAAGTGTTTCAGATAGGTTTCAGTTTTAGAGCAAAATTATTGCACTAGCAGTTAAAAAATGAGTATGTGGTGACAGACAGCTGCAATGCTCTTCAAAAGCAAACAGTTCCTATAATGGTTTGGCAAACTGCTCTTCTACATCAAGAGAATTAAGGCAAAGTGTTGAGGTTTGGCTGTGGAATTTTTCCCCCCTGCATTTAGAAACATGGTAGAACAAAATTCTAACTTGATGCTTTCTATTTACCTGTTCTTATTTCATCTACAGGAATTTCCAGATTCTCTGAAAGAACAGATCTATCTGAAAGAATGGCATGTGTACAATACGTTGATACAAACCGTTCCAGCCTACATTGCTTTATTTCAAGATCTGAGAGTACTTGAGTTGTCAAAAAATCAAATCAACCATCTCCCAGTGGAAATTGGTAAGTTGGTTCAAGATATTCAGCTATTTATACTTATGCCATTTAACTATATTGCAGGGAAATGAGCATCTGTGGATATTATTCATTTACTGATAATTGTCTTCTTGCTTGCTTCCAGTGTACAGTCCCCTCTAAATTTTTACAGTTCTCTGGCTTTAATTATACTTGCTGAATTGTATGCAATACCATGTGTGTAGTATGACTCAAACATAGGAAAAGATTGACACATTTTTTTATCTGACTATAAGGAAGTTATTTTTTATACACAAGTAGATGGAGAGTTCTTCCTGAGAACAGGTGGTGTTTTATATTCCTTACAAGTTAAGAAAAATAGAAGTATTAAACCTCAAACAAGACTGAAGAATTGAAATATAAGGTGGTGGTAAAAAGGAATAAAAAATATAATGTTGCATAAAATCCATCTTTTGAATTTATAATGAGTTCAGTAATGATCCCCATTTAGTAAAGTGGTATATCCAACATGACATCAGGGTTTCTAGAGAAACAAATTCTTAATACTTACATACTTTGGCCTTTACTATTTTAAGCTGCATAATAACAAGCATTTTAGTGTTTGGCTGTGCTGTATTTTCTGATCTTACAATATAAAAAGCTTGTTTGAAAGACTGAATGGTTTGAGAGGTATTTACTACTCTTACAAGGAAGTGTTGCTGTAACCGGTGGTATCTCTGAGAGTTGAAAGAACTGGGTCCACTATGAGGCCCCCATAGTTGAGTCCATGCACCTGGGTGTACTAATACCTCAGACTTTGTTTTTAAACGCTGTAGTCCTAAGCTTTCCCTATGACTGGTATTCCTTATGTACACTAAGAGCTAACAACTTTCACAAAAAAGATAAAGACTGAAACCTCCACCTCCATAGTTATCATAGGTTTAACTAAGAAAAACAGGAACAGAGTTAGCATCCTGAAACACAGATATCAGTGCTGGACTTTTCTACTCTTTTTCTACTCTATTAGTACAGTAACACTAATGTTAGTAAATAAATCAAAAGCATTATATTTTACACAGAAAATTTCTCACTAACTTTGAGATATATTTTTTAGGTTCAACCTGGCAGCTAAATACACTAACAAATTGTAAACAGGACACAAGCAGGAGAAAATGGACATAAAATAAACACTAACTGTCTTGTCAGCACTCTGACCTTGGAACTCAGACGGGTCAGTGAGTTTAATGGACATACACCTTCTACCAGGAGGTGTGGAGGAAAGGGGAAAGGACATAGCTCCCTTCCAGAGGCTACCCTAAACCATTAGGTTTTAAGTGGTCGCTGCTTAAGAATTGAGGCAGGTTAAGGCTAAGAAAGTTTTTTCTTTCTTCTTGTAATATTGTGCGTTGTTAATGGAAATGATCCCCCCCAAAAAGTGATTATGAATGCTAATAAAGTCAGTTTCCAGAGTAAAGGCATACAAAACCAGATAATTCTAGCATAACCAATTGTCTGTAAAGGGTAACATAGAGGCTGTATCAGACCTTTCTTGGGAAACAAGGAAGAAAGTTTCAAATGCTTCTAGTAGCAATCACTGTTCTTTCAACTGCATTTAAATGATGTGATTTCTGCTCATCAGTGGCTTTCATGTTATTCACATTATTCACTTTCCCTCCAATATGCTCATCCCTCTAGTTTATACCCTAGGTTTCTTCCTTCCAATGTTTTTGTTGCTGCTTTTTTATGTAAAGGTTTGATTGGAAGGGCCAGTGACTATCAGAAAACTGTTTGCTGTAGGTCCTGCCTCAGACACCATGTTATAGCACTCACCATCCTCCTCTTAACAGTGAACTCTTGTTCAGAAATTTTTTTTCTGAGATTCATTAAATGAGAGTGGGCATGACTGTACTAAACACTCGTCTGGAGAAACCTGGATTTGAACCTTTCCTTTTGAGACACTGCATAACCAAATTAGCAAATTTGGTTATCTGTAGATGCTACTTATACAATAATTCTACGTCACAGCAGTAGTTCTAGTCTATCCACACAAATACACAGATTCACCAATGTAGTTTAAAAAGAAATAATACAGAAAAGCTACTTCAGGACTGTGCAACTGAACTGTTCAGCATATTTTTGCCAAAACTGCCTAACGATTTTCAGTCTTAGTTAATGTTCTGTGTTGATAGATCACCTATTAGTAATGCAATGGAGCTGCCCTTGTTGTTATGACACAAATTACAGAGAAGTTTTTATCTCAATTTGTATAATGCTTTCTTTGTTGACATGTAAAGTGGTATGCTTGCAAATGGCTATGCTTTTATTTCATGTACTATATACGCATACAGACATAGACACTAATATGTATTGGAAATGTTCATTATTTTAATAAGACATTATTATGAAAGTTCTTGGATATTTTGAAGGTTTTGGATGCTACTTCAAAATGAAACATTTACTTTAGTCATCTAGCTGCTAAATTATCACAGGGAAAATAATTGATGTGGGTTTGGTTTGGGAGCTCTGTCTAAGCAAGGAGTGAGGACTTGGTGCTAAATCAGAAGGTAAGATCTCTGGAAAGGTTAAGTGCTAAGGTATTCATCATTTTGTGTTCTGTTTGCAAAACAGCAGCAAGTAGGTAAATATCACAACTAAAACATACTTGAGAGTAATGACAGATGGTTGAAGTTGGCAGTGACATGCATGCTGTTGAGTCTTTAATCTTCAGACAGAATTGAAGCCAAATTTAGACCAACAAATCATCCAGCAGAAGCTAAAATGGTGAGCCATATTCGGACTGCTTCTGATTCTCACAAGAGGGCTTTAAAGGTGTGAGAGAACAGGAGATGATAAGAACATTTTCAGTGAAAAAAAGTATTGTTGCAGTAGCAGCAATAGTAGTCTCTGGACTAAAATATCTGCAGGAACTGAAGTTCATGTTCCTGTTTTACCTGATTTAGACGGGAATGCTCTACTCTGAATCAGAGAGAAGAAAAACTTGAATCCATTCTGTGATTTTTCAAATCACACCTGTACAGATCAAATTTGGATCAGAAGACACATGAGAATACTTTTGATTTCATTCTTTTTGTGGAATAGCAAATATGTTCATGGGAAGCAAGTAAACGAAAATGGAGACAACTGCAAAATTAAGTTGCTGCTTGTCTCAAAGTTGTCAGGTCTGGTTTTGCCAGGAATAACAGAAAAATTAATGAGCAGGAGTGTAGCCAGGGGATTTTCTTTGGCAATGGCTTCTGGGTGAGATTGCAGTTCTGGCTCTGACTGCATGGTTGCAGTGCAGTGGGTGTATATCAGTTAGTGGTAGTACATTAGCAATTGCTATCATTGAAAATATCCAATAGAATATATTCCCATATTCACATAGGAAGCAGTGAAGTGCATTTGAATGTGATCCCAAAGCTTTTATACCAGGATGGGATAGTGAGGCTATATCAGGACTTTTTGTCCCACAAATTATTCATGATATAGCTCAAAGAGCTGTTAATAAAATCTTTGTACCTCATTATTTTCTCGCGCATTTTTGATATGCCAAATATCTAAGAGGAAAAATAACTGTGATTTTAAGGCATATTTTAGTAAGATATCACAGGGATGTTTTGGGTCTTCCCCCTACCTCACAGTATAAAATTTCATTTGTGAATGCCATTAATCCAATTTCCTAGAACTCAGAGGGGAAAACTGTAAGTAATACAGTTTTAAATGACTTCTAGATACCTAAAATAGATTTTTCTATTAATAAGATTCCCAGTGTGCTGATGTTTGAGTTTCCAAGAAGAAAATGCATATTCTCAGTTTAAATGCTGTTTAGTTTTGCAGCCGGTCACAAGTGGAGTCCCCTAGGGCTCAGCTTTCAGACCAGTCTTGTTTAATATATTTATTGATGATCTGGATGAGGGGATTGAGTGCTCCCTCAGCAAGTCTGCAGACGACACCAAGTTGGGTGGGAGTGTTGATCTGCTTGAGGGTTTGAAGACTCTGCAGAGGGATCTGGACAGGATGGATGGATGGGCCAAGGCCAATTGTATGAAGTTCAACAAGGCCAAGTGCCGGGTCCTGCACTTGGGTCACAACAACCCCATGCAATGCTCCAGGCTTGGGGACGAGTGGCTGGAAAGCTGCCTGACAGAAAAGGACCTGGGGGTGCTGGTTGACAGCCGGCTAAATATGAGCCAGCAGTGTGCCCAAGTGGCCAAGAAGGCCACCGGCATCCTGGACTGTATCAGAAATAGTGTGTCCAGCAGGAGCAGGGAAGTGATCATCCCTCTGTACTGGGTGCTGGTGAGGCCACACCTCGAATGCTGTGTTCAGTTTTGGGCCCCTCACTACAAGAAGAACATGGAGCTCCTGGAGGGTGTTGAGAGAAGGGCAATGAAGCTGTTGAGGGCTCTGGAGTATAAGTCTTATGAAGAGCAACTGAGGGAACTGGGGTTGCTCAGTCTGGAGAAGAGGAGGCTGAGGGGAGATGTTCTCGCTCTCTACAATTACCTGAAAGGGGGTTGCAGAGAGGTGAGTGTTGGCCTCTTCTCCCAAGTGACAAGTGATAGGACAAGAGGAAATGGCCTCAAGTTGCACCAGGGGAGGTTTAGGCTGGATATTAGGAAAAATTTAGTTACTGAGAGAGTGGTGAGACATTGGAACAGTCTGCCCAGGGAAGTGGTGGAGTCACCATCCCTGGAGGTGTTCAAGGAACGTGTGGACGAGGCATTGTGGGACATGGTTTAATGGGCATGGTGGTGTTGGGTTGATGGCTGGACTTGATGATCTTACAGGTCTTTCCCAACCTTAACGATTCTGTGATTCTGGGAGTTGCAGACTCATCTGTTACCCTTGCCATTTATTCACGATTGAATGTTATCTGTCCAACAGCTCAGTCTTGTATGCAACTGAGGAAAATTTTATTTATGTTTCCCATTTGAAGGGGAAGTATTAAACACCTTTGTTGCAAGTTGACTGCTTTTAGGAGGATGCCAGTTGCTTTAAGGCTAGCTGCTCATACTGGAACAGCTGTAAGCTCCTCAAAAATTCACCTTTGGTTAGTGCATCACAAAAGTACAGGAATTGTACTTTTTATTGGACCAATTAGAAAGGAAATAATATTTTTTATTTATCTGCTTAAGCTATCAAAAATTGGAATATTGTATAAAATGTATTACAAACATACTTCTTTAACAAATTTTAACATAATTTAATCTTGCAAAGGACAGTGCTTTATTAAGCTGAATTTCTTGAATGGATTTTAGATAGTGCCATTGAGTACTGAGCTCAGACTGTAAACATGCCATGGAAACTACTCATTACGTAAATTATTTTTGCCATAAGATTCTTTGTCAATATGACAATATAACTTTGTCATATTACTTTATGTAACTACATTATACATAACAATATTAGAACACGCTCCTTCTACGCAGAGCAGATTGATATGAGCAAACTCTGTGGTTTATTTCTCAGCCTTCGCTTGGGTTGCAGTGGGAATGTTGGAGGCTGTGCACACCATTCTGGTTATGATGGAAAAGTTTTATCCAAGAATAAGCTTTTTCAGTTTCCAAGGTGATAAAAATGTATTGTTCTACCCTTCCCAAACAGTTTGCTCCATGTTTACTTCTGGTGCTCAGAAAGTGTTTTCCAGCCCAGAGACTGAGCTCATACTCTACTTTGCCCTTGGGAGATACACCCTTTTTTGGGGGTCCCCAGGAAGATCGGAGTCCATGTTTCAGCTTATCTGCTCACATGAAAAAAGGAAGTCACATGCTTTTCTATAAAATTTCTGACCTACCAAAATATCTTCAGTTCAGCTCATTGAACATTTTGGTTTTTGTCCATTTCTTTTTCAGCTTTTTCAGCAGATGCTCACCCTACATTTTTTCCCCCAAAGGTATCTCTCTCTACCATTCAGCCCACAAGAACTTCTTCATGTTTTTCTAACCCTATTTTGTTACAACAAAACCTTTTTTTTTCCTTTTACATTGTACTAATACTCTTCTGACCACAGACTGAGATCCCAAGCTTCATCCTTTTTATTTTTTTGCTTGTAGTAGTCACTTGCAACTTCTCTCAGCATGTTTAAATTTTTTTAATTGAACACATGAAGGTTGGTTAAAGAATGAAACTTTACTAGCCCAGGGTCAATCTGTTACTGTGCTACAGCTTTTATAAGCCGTAGTGGCAAAAAAAGTTTTTGCAACTTTGTCTTGCAAAAATAGTTCAGGAAGTCTTCATCCTTCCTTCCTTTGCTTGGATGCTTTGAGCTGAAGTAAAAAAAAATAATAAAAAAAAATGTTTTAACTGTTACCTGTAAGCTTGAACATCAGTATCTCCTTTCAGATAAATCAAAGGCAGTGTCACTGATTCAAGAGAGAAGACTGAAAATAGGAGACTATTTGTCTTGGACCATAGGAAGTTGCTATCAGATCATTGCAGATCAATGCAAAAATTTGCTTTGTGTTTTACTCCGGTTTATAAAGTGGATCTGCATTTGCATTGAATGGGATCCTTAGATACTAAAAGCTTTCTGTAACCTCATCTGTATTTTGTCTCTGACACCTTGTTAGGAGCACTAATGTAGGCTTGTCTAAACGATGAAGTTGCATTACCATTATTACTATGCTGCATTGTCCATCAGAAATTATGGAGTTTAATTACTGGTTTAATTTTTTAAAGTAATGAATTAAAAAATTGAAGTGGGAATAAATGCTGTCTTAGGCAACAACTATGGCATTGCAGCTCCCACCTGAAAATAAAATATTCTTAATTGTAAAACTGCCAGGGAAGCCATGGATTTCATTACCGCTTTTATTGCCTCTCCTTGGAAAACAGAGCGATGTTAGCTGTTTAACTCCCTAATTTGTCTTTTTTATAGATCTGAAAATTGAGTGCCATTAAACATAGTTAACAACAGTGTTGTAGCAGCAACGATTTTATTATTACTACTTTTAATTGAGAAGTTGTGTTTGAGTATCATTTGAATGTATACATGGCAGGTGTGGCAGTCAAATCCTGTTGTACAGTTGTGCAGCTGTGAAGGCAGTGTCGCCTCCTCTGTCCCCTCTTAAGGCTGTCTCAATGGCTGTATTGCATGCTCATGAAGCCTGGTGGTGGCTGGGCACCATACCTAAGAGAGTGAACTTCTGCACTAAGAAGGTATAAATAAGCCCCTAAATACAGATTACAGAGCAGTGAAAGTCATTCATACTGCCTTACCACCCCCTCAGCGCCCCCCCAATTCCCCCAGCTGTTGCTGCAATAAACTCCAAATGTGAGTGATAATCGCTGGAGTCTTACAATGCCTAAGGCATTTGAAGGTTATTTAGGGATTCATTGCTCCCCAGTTTTGCACCCCTTCAGCCAAGATACCTGGATTTGAGAATCTTGAATTGTCATGAGTGTTGTCTTATAGTCATATTTTTGTGCTCTTTCTCTGACAAAAATAGCCTAGCAGCCTTGTTTAACAGGTCTAGGGGAAAAGGAGAGTGATAGTCTTACTCCTTTTTTCTGAGAATGGAAAAGATCTCAGTCTGTAACCTGGATTACCTTTCAGGCAACTCATATAACCTAATTCTATCCCTGTGTAGACTGTTGCTTGTAAGAATTTTAAACAATTTTTTAGAGGAATGAGTAATTAGAGACGTGGAGCTGAATGGAAACGGTTGAAATTAAAAATTTATAACGGAAAGGCAAGTTGTGCCCAACTCATTTGGTTTCTGTCTTTCTTCTGAGAAAATGATAGAGCTTCAGGTAGTAGATCTTGTCCCTCTGGCATCCCCTAAAGTGTTTGATACAGTGAACTATGGAAAATGAATGTTTGAATCTAAGAAAATGGACTTTGACAAGACAGTTTTAAAAATGAGCAAAGGACATGCTAAAGCAAAGGCAACAAGACACTTCTTTAGAAAGAGAAGCTATCGGTCAAGAGGAAGATCACTTGTGGAGTTTCTCAAGAATCAGTCTTGAGTTTATGTCTTAATCATTTTGAGGAACTGGGCTACTGAAGTTTTCTGCTGACACAGTTTGAGTGTTATTGTCACTGCACAAACAGGAGGTTATATGAAAAGGTGGATGAGCAGGTGGGCTTCCAAAAAAGTAGAGAGATTAAATTAATGATTGCAGAGTTCAAGGTCATGTACTCAGGAGCTAATTATTTGTGCAGCAAGTCATGAGCTCATTAAATGCAAATAATTGAAGAAATAAAATACCTAATCTAACAGTTGCAGAAGAATAGTCCAGTATGATACATACATAAAGTTGTGGTCACCCAGATTCAAGAAAAGTTATTTCAGATGGGAACAGATGCCAAAGAAGTCTCTTAGGACCATTCGAGGAGGTGAATTTTTATTTTGTGAGAGGAGATTAAAAGAATTGGCTCATTCAGGCTAGTAAAATAAATTCTGATTATGTCTGCTACCTATGAAAACATCAGAGAAGCAAACACCAGGGAAGGAAAAGAGCTATTTAAAGATAAAATTGGCAGAAGAATTAAGGGTTATAAAACTTCTACAAATAAATTCAGACTGGCAATCTGAAGACCATCCCAAATCATGAAAAGGATGAAACTCTGTAACTTTGTTTTTCCATAAGAGCAGTGGATGTAAAACCCCCAATTTTTAAGATGGAATGTGATAAATCAAAAAAAGGGATTATGTGAAGTGGTGGTGTAAGGGTTTTATCCAGGAGGTCCTGGCGAGTCCTATGTATGTCTTATGGACCCAGAGGGAGGGTTAATGCTTGACTACTGCTCAGCTGTCAGGTGGCATAGCTTAATCCACTGGACAGCCCAAAGGTGAAAAAACATCCGTTACACAGAATTGCAAGAGGTTGTTCCCTGCAGTCAGATCTTGGTGAACTGTATCCCACTCATCTATGTTGTCCTGAGTTTGTTACCAGAATTAAATTCAGTTGAAAGACTCATGTCTTTTTCCAGTAATTTTCATAATCTTAACCACAGCAGTTAGTGGCAATTGACTGTAGATTCTGCAGTGTGCTTCTGTCAGATTAGAGAGAGATTATATATGACAAGAAAAAATGTGAAGCATCTTCTACTTACTTGCTTTCTCATACCTGCAAGCTGGGACAAACCATACTGTGAACACTGACATACATGTTAGAAACTGTGAAAGCAGAAAAAAGCTGGAAAAGCCATGGTTTCAGAAGGCAGAAAAATCAGAAAGGGAAGCTGTGCTTGTCTCCGTCACTCTGACCAGAAAGGCTGTTAAATTTTTGAGATTTTTTTTTTGTGAGCAATTCTGCTCCATGTCTCCTAGTTATGCTCCGGAGATGCATCATCTGAGCAGAGTTAGACAAGAGAGTGACTAGGATGTTGGTGACACTAGATGCCTTGTCTACATTGGTTCTCCAGCTACTAATGGAACTGAGAGGTAGAAATTTCAGTGGTTGAAAAGTTAAAAAAACCCACCTGTTGTGGGTTAATGTTCATAGGCAGGTAAGCCTCACACAGCTTGCTCAGCCCTCTGCAGCTGCTTGTTCTGTCTCCCACAGCAGGATGGGGAGAGGACTGGAAAGGCAAAAGTGAGAAAATTCTTGCATCAGGATGAAGACAGTTTACTAAGTGAAGAAAAAGAAACAAGCAAGGAAACAAGTGATGCAAAAGCAATCATTCACCACCAGCTGACCAATGCCCAGCCAGACCCAGAGCCATGGCCACCTTGGAAAACTCCCTCCCATTCTTTCCCCATACCTACCTTTTACTTCTGAACGTGATGTTCTATACTATAGTATATTCCTTTGGTCAACTCGGCCAAGTCCCCTCCCAGCCTCTTGCTCACCCCTAGCTGACTCACTGGGGCAGCAGAGTGAGAAAAAAGAGAAGGCCTTCATGCTGTGTAAGCCCTGTTCAGCAATAGCGAAAACATTGTGTTATCACCACTGTTTGGTCACAAATCCAAAACGTAGCACCATATGGGCTGCTATGAAGAAAATTAACTCCATTCCAGACAGACCCAGTACAATATCCTATTGCTAAAAGAAAAGACAAAACATTCCAGTGTTAATGAGTAAGTAGTTCCTTTTTCATTGCAATGGGATTTGCTCTCCTTCACTGAGGGATTAATTGGATGAGGAATTAATTTAAGATTCTCTGATTCTTTATTTTATTTTAAGGCATTTCTGCTTCAGTGATTATTTTGTTGCAATGAGGTGGTAAGTTGATGTTTATGTTGCTTAGCATGTGACGTAAAACCTTCATTTGTCTACATCATGATACTAAATTTGGTGAGGCTTCATCATGGGTAAGCTAAACTTTTATTACTTTTATGTGCTTAAAAATCTGGAAATAAGGCAGTTCACACATTTTTACACCGTTAAGTTGCTTCTATTACTCTCTTGCCCCAGCCCTAATAACCCTTGTGGGACAGTAACGTACTGCCAAAACAATGCCTGTTTTAGTCTTACAGAAAATTTTATTTCTGTTATTTTAACTAAAACAGCACTTCACAGCAAATAGGAAAGACAAAGTTACCTTTCTAAAAGAACAGCTGAATTTTGAAATACCGCCTCAGTTTCTATTTCTGGCAGAGCTAAAACTGGGAGGAAGCTGAGTGGAAACTTCTGTATTTTTCTCTGTTGCAAACTGTAGAGATTAACATAACAGAGTTCTTACAATATATGGCTTGTCTGCCACTTGTGAAAAATGTTTGGGTGGTCCAGCCATCATTTGAAGACAATGTTGTGTCCAAGAGAGACCCTGGGGTTTATGTAAAATGCAAAATGCTGGGAGATTTGGTGGCTGCTAGTATTGGTCATTAAACTGCATGCCTCTGCCTCTGACAACAGCAATTTCTAAGGGAAAAAATGTGGAGCTTGCAATTCCCTATGTTTCTTCTCTGTCCTTTTCTGTGGAAGCACCATCTGGCCTCTGGTAAGGATTTCCACACATTGCAAAAGGTGAGCAGCTCTAAAACAACTTTTGCTTTGAAGAGAGTTTAACTAAGCGTTAATGCCTTAAGGATACGCTCACTATTATGACACTGTTTTGAGCACTTGAGATGTACTATAGAGAGATTGTCTCCAGTGTCATCCAAATCCCATGAAACACCAGATTTTTTGAAAAGCTGATTATAAGTAGAAGGCTGATATAATATAAAATAGTGACTCTCGTGTATGTCTTGGCTTCAATTGCCAATATGTAGTCTGCTTTGAGAACCTGTTGACACAAGATGCTGTTCTCTCCTGATTTCCAACTGCTGAATTGCATTTAAGTTTCTTACTGCTGCTTTTTCTTGTGAATGTTGTACTCTGTCACCTGTTAGAAGGGAATATCACAGGAATATCACTGATTAGAGGGGAATATTGCACATGATACCAAGCTGAGTGGTACAGCTGAGACGCTTGAGGGAAGGGATGCCATCCAGGAGGACCTTGACATGCTTGAGGAATGGGCCCATGTGAACCTCACGAAAGTCAACAAGGCCAAGCGCAAGATCCTGCACCTGTGTTGGGGCAATTCCCAATATCAATACAGACTGGGGTATGAATGTATTGAGAGCAGCCCCACAGGGAAGGAATTGGGGATACTGGTTGATGAGAAACTGGATATAAGCTGGCAATGTGCACTTGCAGACCAGAAAGCCAATTGTATCCTGGGTTGCATAAAAAGAAGCATGGTCAGCAGGTCGAAGGAAGTGATTCTCCCCTTATACTCTGCACTTGTGAGACTCCACCTGGAGTACTGCATCCAGTTCTGGGGTCCCCAGTACAAGAAGAACACGGACCTGTTGGAGTGGGCCCAGAGGAGGGCCATGAAAATGGTCAGAGGGCTGGAGTACCTCTCCTATGAAGAAAGGCTGAGAGAGTTGAGGTTGTTCAGCCTGGAGAAGAGAAGGCTCTGTGGACACCTTATTGCAGCCTTTCAATATATAAAGCAGGCTTATGAGAAAGGTGGAGAAAGACTTTTTACCAGGACCTGTGGTGACAAGATAAGGGACAACGGTTTTGAACTAGAAGAGGGTAGATTTCGATTGGACATAAGGAAGAAATTCTTTATGATGAGGGTGGTGAGGTACTGGAACAGGTTTCCTAGAGAAGTTGTAGATGCCTCATCATGGGAAGTGTTCAAAGTCAGGCTGGATGGGGCTTTGAACTGAATGATCTTTGAAGGTCCTTTTCAACTGTAATAATTTTGTGATTCTGTGATTCTATGATCGTCCATGTAATACAACAGCACAGCTGTCCATAGAATGTTCTCATTTCGTTATGTATGTATTTAAGGATTCCTTGGCTAACACATCAGCTATTTGATACATTCAAATTCCTTACTTCCTTCCCCTTTGACTATGTCACAGTATAATTTGCATTTTTTCAGTATAATACATTTTGCATTTTAATGATGTTTCTAAACCTGTTTTTACTGAAGATTATGTAATGCTATAAATTGAAGAACCAGAAACTTCAATGTGGCTGAATGTAGCCTAGAATATTATAAGGGCCTTAAAACGAAGCCGACAACAATGATAAAGTGCCATAAAGAAAATAATGAAACAAATACACATGTCCATTATCTTTTATAATCAATAGTATGCAATTCTGGATGCCAAAGACAGAATTCTTGATGTAGTAAGTTTAGTAGGAGTGATTGTTCTCAATGAATAGGTTCTATAAAAAATACTAAGATGGTTTTTTCAGTTAGCAGGCAAGTTTTGTAAAATGGCCAAATCAAAAGCCAACTTCTCTAGTTTCAGCTAAGGTCAATAGGTATCTCATTCCTGGTAGAATCAAGATCTTTGCAAGTCTTTGATGCCTCCTTTCAAACTGTCACTAAAACAGTTACAGGTTAAGGGAAGTCCATACGAGTGCAACACAGCATTTTTGCACCCACCACCCCCCCAGTGTTAGTGACCACTGCAGAAAATAATTATTAGTCTCTTACTCATCATCACAGTAAGCAGTTTTTTCTTTGCTAAACTGAGTATGCTTTTTATTTTTACTTTCTCCCTTAACATTTTTTTTTTTTATGTGCTGATTTTAATTATCTTTTCCTCACAGGCTGCTTAAAAAACCTCAAAGTTCTCAATGTGAGTTTCAATAATTTGAAGTCAATCCCTCCAGAATTGGGTGAATGTGAGAATCTGGAAAAACTTGATTTGTCTGGAAATATGGAAATAACAGAGCTCCCATTTGAAGTAAGATAACAAACCATGTTTTTTCCATCTTTTTTATTTGGCTTATAAGGTACTTTCTCACAGTCTTAAAATCCTTTCTTAACAGATTAAATCACATTCCTTGCAGTTTTTGGCAATAATATTTTAGTAGCAATATCACTGAAAATGACTTAGCAGCACACAAACGGGATCATGCTTCTTTGTTTTGGTTTTCAAGTGACTAAATTTTGCTTGTATTTATTCTGATATGTGAAGGAGAACATGATCCCAGAGGGGATTTGGCCAGTGGTAATAAGGAGAAGGCTGCAAATAGCTATTTTCTGTGAAAGAGAAGTGCATCTTGCCAGTCAAATTCACATACTAACCTTCATTTGTTCCCAGTGTCTGTTTTCCTCTAAAAAGTGTATGGAGAGTTCTATAAACAATGCTGCATGTTGCTATGAGCATAAATATCTGTCTGAAAGGGATATTACATGTGAGGCATCGTATGAATATATAATAAAGACTGAGAAAAGGACTCCCAGCATGCATCAACATTGTTTCTTGTGTTGGATGCATAACTGCTCTCTGCCACAGCTGTTCTGAGACTTATTGTTGATGGAGAAATGAAACCATTGGCTGGTACCTAAACACAGTTTCAGATGTCATCTGTATTTCTCAGGTTCTTAATGTCCTGATTCCTGGAGGATGAGCAGGGGGACCTTTAAGGAGAAGTGTCAGGCTCTTCTTTACTGATTCCTACGTTTTCTCTAAACATCTGTTACTGGCGAGTTACAGGCAATGTTGGAGTGGATTAAACTTACGTGAGATCTGCTTTGGCCATGCTATGTTCTGTTCTGAGGAAATGCAAACAGTAATTAACTTTCCCCTCTACTTTTCACTGTAACATAGTTTATGTGAGAATTGTTAAAAATGATGTGAAGGAAACAGAAACAAAGGGTGAACGTTAGCTTCACATCAGAAGTGGACACTGCATAGAAATGCTAACAACAGCACGAACAGTGCAGGTCTCCTTTCTTCTTCCTCTCCTCCTCCTTCAGATAGCAAAGATAGGGGACAAACCAGATAAAACTTAGCTGGTAAAAGAGAACCATCATGGAATCAGAAAAACATATATCCTGAACAGGCAATGGAATTAAACATAAGCAACTAGGAAAAGTGAGTATATTCAAACCTGTGGACTAGAATGGTTAATTTAACCCCAATCATTGGTATGTTAAAATCAATGAGTATTTTCCCAGTTGCTTCTAAAGGCCTTGTAGTGCAAAGGCTTACCCATGTCTATGCATTATGGGTAGCCTTTGTGTGTAAACCTAACTGTGCATGTAAGTCTTTCCAGGGCTGAGTCCTAAGAGACCATTGTTTCCCTTGGAAAGCTCAGAAATGTTGTTCCCTTCTGGCAGTCTCGTATTCAACGGATTGAAAGCCACTAAAACAGCGTAGGCTACTGTGGTTCACTTACAATCTATGGAAAAAAATTTGAGCTGTGCAAATGACTTTATATAACAGCCAAAACTGGAAGCAACATCATGTGAGCATGGTCTAAAAGGTCAAGAAGAAAAACACTGGCATTGTCTATTATGTTTCCTTGTTTCTCTGGAGGCCAGCACTTAACTTATGCTGCAGTGACCTGAGGAGGTAGGCTACACAAGCTCTTCTGATTTAGTTTATAAAATTAGTTTCCCAGAATCAACATTTCAAGGGCAGCTTCGGAAGCTGAACATACAGTTAAAGGAACACTTTTGTCAAATGATTTAAAACGCTACAAAGTGTTTGGCCTTTGGTCTACTCAATATGGCTGATATTCAGAGCAATTGCATCAGTATCCTTGCTAATGTAAGAGGTGTCTGATGCTTGATTCTCAGATGGGCAAAAGGTGGTAGTCACTGGCAGGTAACTATTTAATGAATTAAAATATTGAATTAGTCTGAACAGTCTAAAAAGGGAAAACAGAAAGACACTGTGAAATGTTGTGGTGGGCTAACCTTGGCTAATAGCCAAATACCCACCCAGCTGCTCTCTATCTCCCCCTCCTCAGCATGACATCAGGAGAAAATAGGGTAAGAATGCTCATGGGTCAAGAAAAAACCCAGGGAGATTGTTTACTGCTTGCTATTGCGGGCAAAACAGACCGTACTTGGGGAAGATTAATATTTGCTAATATATATTTGCGTAGTGAGAAATGAAGACATGAAACCAACATCTTTCCTCCACCTCTCCGAAGGTCAGCTTTCCTCCTTTACTCCAGATTCCTCTCCCAGCCCTGAGCAATGCAGGGAGGCAGAGGGAGTTATAGCCAGTACACAGTGGTTTCTAGCTGCTTCTCCTTCCTCTTCAGTTTTCCTCTCCTCCAGCATGGGGTCTCCATGGGCTGCACTTTTTTCAGAAATACCATCTGTAGCAGTGTGGGTCTTCCACAAGCTGCAGTGTGGAGATCTGTTCCACCATGGGTCACCTCCTGCACCTCCTGCTTGGACTTTGGTGTTTCCTCTGCTCTTTCTCTTTTTATTCTCTTCCCCTTTCTCTGGCACTTTTCCCCTTTCTTAAGTAAGTTTTTACAGTGGCACCACAGAGTTGGCTGAGGGGCTTGGCTGTATCCTGTGGTGGGTCTACTGGAGCTGGCTGGAACTGTGTCCAGCATGGGGCAGCCCCCGGTCTCTTCCAACAGAAGCCACCCTGCAGCCCCCATGCTGCCAGCACTTTGCCATGGACACCCAATAGAAGTATTTATGACCCCAAGTTAGACAGATTAGATCAGTTTTTACCTAATACAATTGTTGCTAACATCTATTAATCCAGTGAAATGCTCATAAGAGTTGGTCATCATTCTCTCCTGTGGTGAGTACTGGGAACTGGAGAATTTAAATGAGCGAGAACATGCAAGTTCTGTTTTAGTAAGTAAGTGAATGAATTCCCTTTTCAACATTAGGAAAAAAAGAGAAAACTTGGCAACCAATACACAAAATAAGGTAGAGAGTTGCTAAAAATGTTTGCTGTTTATCATCTTTTAGGAAGTTCAATTTTTATTTGACTTTCAAATCCTTAAAAGTTTCTTCTGGGAAAGTTAAAGAAATGCAAGAGAGCAGCAACAGTATTCTTCAGTGTAAAACATACCCAAAAGAAATAAAGGCAAACTTCAGCCCAGCAGAAATGATCAAAGTCTAATTTTACCTTGGTTTTGTACATAGAATAATGGCCAGAGGGACACTGATAACATATACGAAAATGGATTGAAAGAGATTGATAACATGCCTGTAATTCAGTCAAGAATTTCTGACAGACCCATAAAGGTTTATGAGATCATCAGAACTCTGAGACTGAATTACTTCTTCAGTAATCACTCTCCCTGTTCCCTTTCTATCCATTTTCTTTATGACAGGTGCAAGAAATAGAGAAGTCTTGAAGCTTTTCGTTTATTTGGTTATTTAGTTGTTTGCTTTCTTAGGAAGAGTTCAGTTTTCTTTTTTTTTAAATAGACACAAAATATTACATGAAGATTTAGGGGGAGAAATCCCAATGAGATTGATGATATACCATATGACTGTAGTTGCTACCCAGAAGTGGTAGAGGGTGAACGTAGGTTATTACACAAAACCATAGTGTCATTAAATACCCATTTTGAATTGAAGTTCCTAATTTTTGAAGATAGCTACCATATATGTATATAAATTTTTGCTGGCATATCAGTTGTTTCCGTGCCTGAATTTGTCAGTCAGACACCTAAGAAATTCACAGGCTGTTATGAAGTCTGTTAAGTCTGTTAATTTGTTTTGTAAACAGAAACTTTAGGAAAGACAAGATGCTAAGTACCTTTATCTTGTACAACTTTTCAGGTAAACTACAGTTTTTGAGGAGGTTTCCATCATGTATGCTGACCATACTTCTTGCCTTTTTAATCTACCAATTTAATTTTTCAATGCAGCTGTTTTAAGCTGAGGTATGCTATGATTGATATGCTCTAGCACAACTGAAATCTTGTGGATCTTCACTCTTTGTTAACAGAGTCAATATCTGGTAGTGATACATCCACCTATTTCAGTGTGTGTGGGGAAAAAACCCACCCCAAACCATAGCGTCTGCTTGGCCTAATGCAGTATGTTTCATGGAGTGGCTGTATTGGCCTACTAGGAACATGTATGTCCAGTACCTGGATTTTTGTCAGTATGTCAATTTGGGTGTGCTTTGGAGCCATACCTTGAGTGACATACCTTGTGCCATAGCATCAGGAGGCAAGAACACTGCTCACTTGTCCATTCATTTCTTGTAGAAAGCTCTTCTCCTGTTTTCAAAGGCCACTTCCAACACTCTGTAAGTCATCTCACTGAATCTTAAAATGAGGTAATCTGATGCTCCATTAAAAAAAATCGAGGGTGTGTGCTCTCATCTTTTACTTTCTCAAGGCTTAAGATTTCATACCATTCCATACTATGCCTGAGGAAGAGCAAGCTCGTTCAATGTCTAGTCTTCAATTTATTTTTCTCTCTTCTGCTAGTGGATGTCTAACATTTTTAGATTTTAAAAAGTTCCATTTAACTTTAATATTAGATGAGTATCAGTTGCAAAGTAAGTCCTTTGGCAGAAATGATTTACGGATCTGCAGTTGAGTTCAAATTTGTTTTGACCACATTTGTAAATTAAGAATGCCTTTCTCTGGACATTAGTGAAAATATAAATTGAAATAAAATGTAAATGTTAGAAAAGGCAACCTATGTGGCATTACATTTATGCAGTCCGTTTGTAACAGATACTTCTAGACCTCAGTAATCAAGCTCAGCAGGGGAAGGTGCACTATGAAGTTTAGGGCACAATCTTCCCTGAGATGATTCATAGCTGATAAGAGTCCTCCGTGGAGGTGAATTTGTTCCTCTAGCTAAGATGCTCAGGAGAAGCATGCCCTATATGTTATCCAGTCCCTCTCCTAGCACAGTGGGATTATACTGGGTACCATACTCTGTAGCTGTAAAGAGAAGGGGAGGGGTGGATGGATTTGTTTTTAAATTTCTTGTACCTTCTGTGTGTGAAAGTAAGAATTAGTATGATGCTAGTATTTGTATTTTAACTGGTGGATAGAGTTCCTATTGCTGTTTTTGTAACTGTTATGCAACTAATTTGTTTTTCTAGAAATAAAAATGGTATTATAAATACCGTGTTCTCTGATACAGGTTTATAGAAGAACTGCTCTGACCTTATTTTGAGGTGTGCTTCCTTCAGAAAGTATTGCTTTCTACAGTTATTTACAGAATCACCCGATTAATGTTTCCTGTGCATGGCAGAATACCTGCTTTGTGCTGATATTTCAAAGAGACAGCTTTGCTGTGTGGAAAGGCCAGTTATTCTTCCATATTACAAAATTCTGCTAATAATGCTACATCAGCCAAGACTATCTATAGATGTGACCCGAAGGAACTTTACTGAGAAGACAGCAAAGATGAAGAAATTCTCATTTCATCCATCTGTACCATGTGGTGTGGCACATGTTGCAAGTCACAGGACAGGCAAGTCACTCCACACTACCAGCAGCAAGACAGCAATGCTTACAGATAGATGTTCTGATACTGAAAAAAAATTAAAAAGGGGACTTGCAAAGTTATTCTTCTTTGAACAGTGTTCAATACCACATCTGAGCAGTCCCAGCAAATGATCTGAAATGTTTTCTGTATCCTTTGTGAGGTCAGGGTAGTGCAAAGTGAAGGAATGATAAAGAGACTGTTACAACATATGAATATTTTGTCAAAGAAAGAGCGTATGTATGTATGCCTGCGTCTCCATGTCAATCCTGTATAAAGTGATCTTTGAAGTTCAGAGAAATGGCAAGGCTATGCTTTCTGGCTGTTTTAGCACACTGTGTTTTCAACAGATCAAATAATAAAATCTTGTTTTGTATTTCTGATGCATAGAAGGTTTCAGCTAAGTCCTGATACAAGCAAGTACAGTCTTGGGGACCTTTCAAAATCATAGAATCATAGAATAGTTTGGCTTGGAAGGGACCTTTAAAGGTCATCCAGTCCAACCCCTCTGCAATAAGCAGGGACATCTTCAACTAGATCAGGTTGCTCAGAGCCCCGTCCAACCTGACCTTGACTGTTTCCAGGGATGGGGCATCTACCACGTCTCTGGGCAACGTGTTCCTGTGTTTCTCTACTCCCATTGTAAAAATTTTTTTCCTTCTATCTGATCTGAATCTGCCCTCTTTTATTTTAAAACCATTATCCATTGTCCTATTGCCAGAGGCCCTACTAAAAAGTCCCTCTCCAGCTTTCTTGTACGCCCCCTTCAGGTACTGGAAGGCTGCTATAAGATCTCCCCAGATCCTTCTCTGCTCCAGGCTGAACAACCCCAACTCTCTCAGCCCGTCTTCATAAGAGAGGTGTTCCAGCCCTCTGATCATTTTTGTGGCCCTCATCTGGACCCGCTCCAACAGGCCCATGTCTTCCCTGTGCTGAGGACTCCAGAGCTGGATGCAGTACTCCAGGTGGGATCTCACAAAAGCAGAGTAGAGAGGCAGAATCACCTCCCTCAACTTGCTGGCCACAATTCTTTTTATGCAGCCGAAGGTATGGTTGGCTTTCTGGACTGCAAGCACACATTGCCAGCTAATGTCCAGTTTTTCATCCATGAGTACCCCCAAGTCCTTCTCTGCAGGGCTGCTCTCAATCCCTTCATCCCCCAGCCTGTATTGATACCAGGGGTTGCCCTGACCTAGGTGCAGGACCTTGCACTTGGCCTTGTTGAACCTCATGAGGTTCACATGGGCTCAAGCTTGTTCAGGTCCCTCTGGATGCATCCCATCCCTCAGGCGTGTCAGTTGTAGAACTCATCTTTGTGTCATCTGCAAACTTGCTGAGGGTGCACTTGATCCCACTGTCTACATATCATTGATGAAGGTATTGAACAGTACTGGTCCCAATGAGGACCCTTGAGGGACACCACTCATCGCTGACCTCCATCTGGACATTGAGCTGTTGAACAGTACTCTCTGGATGTGACCATCCACCCTAACAGCCCATGCATCAATTCCATATCTCTACAACTTAGAGTGAAGGATGTTGTGGGGGACCATTTCAAAAGCCTTACTGAAGTCCAGATAGATGACATTCATTGCCCTTCCCTTCCCCACTGATGTAGTCACTCCATCATAGAAGGCCATGAGGCTGGTTTCACCCTTGGGTGAAGCCATGCTGGCTGTTTTGAATCACCTCCCTGTCCTCCATGTGCCTTTAGCGTAGCTTCTGGGAGGATCTGTTCATGATCTTCCCAGGCACAAAGGTGAGGCTGACAGGTTGGTAGTTCCCCGGGTGCTCCTTTCTACCCTTTTTAAAAATGGGTGCCACATTTCCCTTTTTCCAGTCACCGCGAACTTCACTTGACTGCCATCATATCATGGCAAATATCATGGAGCATGGCTTGGCAACTACATCAGCCAGTTCCCTCAGGACTCTGGGATGCATCTCGTCAGGTCCCATAGATGTATGTAAGTTCAGGTTCCTCAGGTGCTCATGAACCTGAGGTTCTCTTAGAGTGGGAAGGGCTTTGCTCCCCCAGTCCCTGCCCTGAGGTCCATGCCTTTGAGAGGTGTGGGAAGTGAGGTTGCCAGTGAAGACTGAGGCAAAAAAGTTGTACAGTACATCACCTTTCTCCTCGTCTGTTGTTACTAGTTTGCCAGTTGTGTTCATCAGGGGAGATACACCTTTTTTAACCTTTCTTTTCTGGCTGACATACCTATAGAAGCCCTTCTTATTATTCTTTGTGTCCCTTACCAAGTTCAGCTCCATCTGCGCCTTAGCCTTCCTGATTCCATCCCTACACAACAGGGCAGTGTCCCTATACTCTTCCCAGGATATCTGTCCCTGCTTCCACTGCCTGTGCATTTCCTTCTTGCCTTTTAGTTTGACCAGCAGATCTTGGCTTGTCCATGCAGGTCTCTTGCCTTCCTTTCCTGATTTCTTACACCGGGGGACTGAAAGCTCTTGCGCTTTATGGAAACAATCCTTAAAGATCTGTGAGCTCTGTTCTGCTCCCTTGTCCCTGAGGGCATTTTCCCAGGGGCTCCTGTTGACTAACTCCTTGAACAGCTGGAATTTTGCTTTCCTAAAATTCAGGGCCCTGACTTTACTCTTCACCTGACCCATATCCTTCAGGACTTTGAACTCCACCAATGCATGACCACTGCAGCCCAGGCTGCCTCCAATCTTGACGTCACCAATGAGCTCACTTTCATTGGTGACCAACAGGTCCAGTAACGCATCCCCTCTGGTAAGGCTGTCTAGAGTTACAGGAGTTATTGCTGGTGCCATTTTTCTGCTTTGTTTACCTGAAAAATATAATTAGTTGTCTCCTGCATCTTTCAACAATGCTAATATGTGTGACCCCAGAAAACCCCCTGATGTGATTAGAGATTTATTAAGCACAAACATTAGCCTCCTAAGGTTTTCAAACACAGCAGTATCCAAACCAGACTTAAATAACTTTTTATATATTAATACAATTTCAAAAGATATTTTAAAACTGAGGTTTAACTTCTGGAAAGTTTTAGGTCTCTTTTGGTCTGGTTCTGTTTCTCTGACCAGTCCTGTTCAACAAAGGAAAACATTTAGCAGGAAGAGCAGAGGCACAAGCTCTATGCAAGTATGGGGAAACTTCAGATAATTCTCAGGGGGCGTTTCCATGTAACTTGTTGTCTTTGTGGTCCATGACTCGCACCTCCCAAAGCCATACCCTGGTTATGCAGGCAGGACACCAGCAGTCTCAATAGACATGTAAAATGACAGGTTGTTTTACCAGCACATTATTCTTCAAAGTTGTAAACTTCCAGACCTGTTTCTTTCCCTTCCCATTTGTTTTTTATGTGAGTAATAATTATAAAATGAAAAACACAATCAGGGGGATGTACAGGACATTAATTTCCCAGGGGTTTCACTATCCAGTCAGGCACCAGAAGAACTCACCCATAGCTCCTTCCTCTCTCATTCAATGGGATTATAAAGGACCTGTAAAATCTTCACATTTGTAGAATTTGTAGAAAGTTACAAAGGACTAATGTATTGGATTTGTTAAAAACTGAATTTTATTTATGTGGGTTTTTCAGGACCACAAAGCAGAAAGGAGCAGTGTAATAAAAGGCTTAACTTGGTACTGTGAAGTCAACAGCATTAAACCAACCTCTGGCAAAATTCTTCATTTTAAATCCCTGGCAAAAGTCCAGTTGATTTTAATCAGACCAGCATTTCTGTGCATACATTTGGCAGTCTCAGAAACGTTTTTCCAATTGCTGGGCTTGGGCGCATTTCTGTTAGACAGGATCTCATCTTGCCCTTCTTTGCTCAGTGCTCGTATTCCCTTCGAATTTGCTTAACGCTCATGAAGAGTTGCTTTCTGATACAGTTGGCCAAAGTACTGTCAATCCATGCAAAGCAACAGCTGCTTTATAGAACTGGTATAAGAAGTTACATCAAACATTAGCAGGAGGGGTGTGAAAACCAAAAGAGCAGGTGCAAAGGTGTTAGGTGTCAGAGGAGATTCATGGAGGCCTCACTGCTGCAGGAGCTCTCATAAATGTTTTAATAGACAAGGGGCTAAAGAAGGGCATGTGTCTATGTTAGGAAACAGGATTGTGCAGTTAGGCACAGGAAAGTGTGTCAGTTTATCCTGTTCTTGACACTGGGCTTCCAAAGTCTACTAGTTAATATAGCATCATTTCAAAACCACTCCACTGTCAGAGCAAGTCAGCAGCTAATAATAACAGCCTACTCCACTGAAGAACCAACCCATGCCTACCACTGTGTTGTGGTGCCAGTGACCTTTCCTTTACCTTTCAGATGAGTTCAATAAAAGTAACATCACCTTTCATGGTCTGAAATATTTTATAGTAGGGAATGACGGAGAAGTAGTTTTACAGCGTAAGGGAAGACTTAACAATGAGCAAAATGGTATAATGTGAACACTACGACACGGCTATGTTGTTACAAAAAACATGAATCTAATTGTAAAAGAATTCAGTGGTAGGAAATAGTGTTTGGTACTGTTCCAGCTCTGCTTTCTCTGAAAACCTTTCAAAATCTTATTGAGTCCAATAGCAAAATAGGCTTTCAAAATCCTGATTATATATCCTCCATTCATCAGCAAGATAATCTGAGGCAGATTTTATATAACTACTGAATAGAAGCAGCGAGGAAAAGAAATTCATAGCACTATCACATTTGTATAATTTAACTTAAAGAAAAATGTCTCTGGTGACCACATACATGGATTGATGAGAGTGAGAAGGGAGTCGTAGGTGAAGGGGGAGAAAAACATGTTAATTGTTATTCCATAAAGTGCAGCTAATGAGCCGTATTATTTATTTTGTAAGAAGAATAAAGTTAGAGAGTCTAACTGAATTAATGCATTTAATTTATTAGTGAATACATTCCTATCAGTTGTTAACTAATTATAGGTAGTTACATGATCGATCAACTCTTCACAGCTGTAAACAACAGTTGGTAAGGCTGACTGTGTTTTTTATTCATCATCATTGATTTGTGGGAAAGGCATAAAGACAAGAGCCATCCCTGTCTGTTGAAATCAGATATCATCCTATTTTTTTGTCTCATATAGAGCTCAGTCAGGTAAGACCTCTGCTCTACTAAGTGCTGGGCAAAAGAGTATAGAATTACACCCAACGTGAAGTGGAAGTGATGCTGAAGATGCAAGGGAATTAAATGGAGGATATGGCCCATTGGTTCCTTCTTTTCTTATTGAAGAGTTGCCAGCTCACAAACCTGGGCCTCTGTCATGCTTCTGAACTGCAGTGCAAAGCACGATGAGTTTCAGATTAAGAATTTAATAGCTGGAAAACTCAGAACAAATATAAAAAAGGAGGCATCTCTTCACCTGCTGTTTAGACTATCCATCTAATTCAATATTGTGGCTTGTTATAGAGCTGGTTACTACTGATGGAGTTTAGAAGGAGGTGGGTAATTGTACGAACATTAAAAACACAAGTTAGGTTATGGTAAGGTTAAAGTAACTTCATGCTTTATGGTGTGAACACAGCTTTGCAGAAATAAGATTTCCCAGACCTCCTTTATCTTTTACTTTGCAAAACTGATCCTGGTAATTTTTTTCTTGCTATCTATTTTTAATTGACATATGTTTTGTTTGCTTCCCCATCACCTGCATTACTCTAGTCACATCAACCAATTCCTTGCTGGACTAATTTGAGGTGACACTATTAATCCGGTCCAAATTCCTTTACACAAAACTTCAGACTCCAAGTATCAGTTTACATGGGCAGTGTGGATGCTGGGTATGTGTGTCCAATCCTCACCTGTATGTAAAGTGTGTGTGTGAAGAATGTGTATGACTATGTGGCAGAGCTTCCCTTGACAGTGTCTGGTTATATGATACATGATTATATGGCTATATGAGTGGGGAGAGTATGCACCATCAGGCTGCTGCTGAGGGCTATGACTCCTAGCTTCAATCCTGTCAGGCAGCATATGCTAGCTGCCAAGATGTCCTGAGGCTGCTATTTTGTCTCATCTTTAAATACAGAGCTGGTCAGTTAAAAGTTATGTCTGACCTGTGTGACCATGGTGGCAGAGGGGCAGCAATGATTTAGAAGATACATGTGTCAGGATCACACGTGGGCATCACCATTTCATGATTCACTGTTATTCTTTTCTGCCTTTGTTGCTGGTGTTTGGGTTTTTTTTGTTTTGGTTCTGGTTGTTTTTTTTTCGTTTTTTTGGTTTCTCTTTGAATACACTCCTTGCAGGGCAGGGAGATGGTTAAGAAGAGGTCAGGCTACTCCAAACTGCTTTTAATATAGTTGAAATATTTTTCATTCTCAGAAGCTGGCTCCAAGTCTTCAGGTCACTAATACAAAATGCTCTTTGAAATGCTGGTTAGGGGTGATAAAAGGGTTGACTAGCCTCAAGGACCTAATGTAATGCTTCAGAATTGTAGAAAGCTGGAGTATGTTTTTTTAAAAAAGGGAAGAAATGAGGAAGTTATAAAAAATATAGAGCATCTTAAATCCCCACTAATTTCATTATCATAATCAAAGAAAGTCTTGACAGGTGCCTGAGACTTTTCATAATACGTATCTGGTGTAGTCCTTGGTATATCAAAACTAGAAATCAGGAAACGTGTTATACTTTCTCTGACATATTTTTTGATGTTGGTAGGTGACTTCTTGCCACCGTGTTTCTGTTCGCTTTGTCCCATTTGCTTGTCCTGGCTGTTAATGGTATTAAAACTGCACAGTAGAGATCCCTCAACAAGTATTTTTACAGCATAGCATCACAGAGCTTTATTTGCAGTTCTAGGTGCTCTGATAATAATGACGCTAGTAGTGTAATACACTGCCAAGTTGCAGATATACTTTCCAAAGAATTCAACTTTTAACAGTTTTCAGCTTTGAAATCTCAATAAGCAAGCTGAATATAGACTGTTCAGTGTTATTCTACTAGAACATCAGTGAGGTGTTTGTGCCGTATTCTGAGGTTGAAAAAAATCTGAACTGTGCTTGTTTGAACTGTGACATAGAAATAGAGGTTTTCAGTATTTGTCTAGATGTCAGCTTCCTCCGAATTCTGCAAAGTTCTTAAACTGAAAAACATGTTGTTGTTGCAAATCCTATAGCCTAATTGTATAGAAGTGTCATTTTATCGGGAAGTGCGATGCTTTTTGGTTATGTTGCTCTTGTATTGCGAAGGAAAAATGCACCATGAATTTACCATTTCTTGCTCAACTATTCTAATCTTTACAGTCTTTCCTAATCTTGTTTTACGTCTTTCAGAATTACTGCAAAAAAAAAAAAAAAAAAAAGCCAAAATAATGAAGTATTTCCATTCTGTTAATGACTGTTGCTCATCTCTGAAGCCCATCTACTGTTGTATTTCTCCTTGAGAAAAAAATGGCAAGAAGTATGGTGTTTTGCATGTAGGTGTACAATTGTTTTATTTAGTGGCAAGGAATTTTGGGGTTAATTATTGTATATCACACTACACATATATCCAACTATTTATTTGCTTTTTTGACCACTACTGCATATTGAACACAAGACTTTCACTGAGTTATATACAGTTGCTTTTTTCACCTTTTCATATTTTCCCAGGTTTCAGTCAGTTTAAGAAATGGGCGTAGTTCACTGTTCTTTTATTAACTCGTAGTTCTCCATATTAGATTTTATTTGCAATTGTGAAAATCTTGACAGTTTTAGATGCATGTTGTTAATAATAAATGTTACTACTTTTAAGTATTTGTTCGGTAGTCATAGTTTCCTTTGTTGTATTCATGTTTTTATATGCTCAAAGCGTTACATAGGTATTTGTAAAATGTCATGTTCACAGAAAATATTGTCTGGCATTGCACATGATATACACAAATATGCAGAAGTTTTTTGTTGTTTACTATTAAAAAATAATTAGGGGAATATATGTTTCCAGCAGCAATGTGTAGCTAAGCAAAGATAAGTTGCTTGGACACAATCTGAAGGGGACTGGGTAGTAAAACACTTGTTTGGAAGCTACTGGTTTTGATATAGGACATAGAAGAGAAAGCGTAAAATGTATCCGAGCTTATACAGTTTCAGTACCATGAAACCTGATTCTACACAATTTACCTTCTGACTAACTATGCTGGGACAGGCCAGAAGACTGATTTTATTACACATCTTTTCCTTGTTGTTTAAGAGACACAGGACAAAATTTAGCAATCCAAGGAACATTATGGACCAAACCTTCAGTTGTATTTGTGCCTACCTTTTCCTGAGGTACTCTGAGCTGATGGAAGAGGTCCTGATGTAATTTAGACCTAGAAGCTTGCCTGAAAGACAGGAGGCTCTTGGCTACACTGAGGACCTGGCCAGATATTTTCTATGCAGGCAAATCTTTTTTGTTTTTTAAAAAGACAATTTCAACAAGTGCTTCGTTAGAGTATATGGGGGGGGAAAAAAAAAGAAAGAAAAGAAACTTTAAATAATTTCCAGTAAAAAGCTGATGAGGTTTGTAGGCTTGCTATGTTCTCATCCATGGGGCAGTACCAAAGATCACGTGGCTGGGTAGTATTACTGGAGGACTGCAATATGTCCAGTGCCTGCTCCAGGTCTCTGTAAATTCCATGTCAGGGGAATTCTTTCTGTAAAATGAGTCTTGAAAGCCCAGCTTCATTACATGCATTCATAAGTAGGTATATGAATAAGTATTCAGTTATCTTTTTATTAGCAGACACATAATAATAGTAGTAGTAGTAGTAGTAACAACAACAACAATAATAATATTAATATTATTAATAGTAATAATAATAATGTAACATCTTAAATTACTTGGACACACCCAGGTTACTTGGACACAGCCTGGATGGAGTAGTGTAAAATAGCAATGAAACACTAAAAACCCAAGAAGTCATAGCCTCATGCCCTTAATTGCACCAATAGGTTCTTGGAAATTAGCCAAATGTCTATTTGTGCAAAAAACGAGCCCGCCGTGCATACAACCTATGTGCCATTCCTCAGCTTTCTTTCCAGGGTCAGGAAAAGATCTCTCCAATAACTGAGTCTTTTACTAATATTAGCTGTATTTCCAATTTTTTCATGTTTCTATCAGAACAAGATGTAAAGTCTTCTAGAAATACTGTTATAATATAGAAAGAAAAGAATCATTTAGGAAGAGATGAACTAAAAATGTTTCCTGTTAGGTTTGTCACCACCTCATAGAAAGCATATAACACCCCCCTCCCCTCCCCTCCCCCCCCCCCCCCCCCGCCCCATATCTAACAGCACTATGAAAAAGGAAAGAAGAGGAGGGAGAAAAAATTAGCTATAATCCTGGCAAGCCACAAAGCTGTGAATTGTCATGTTCAGTTGTTGACAGTGTTCTCAGCTGCAGGTTTGCATATTATCAGTGTAATGCACATGTAGTCTACGGCATTAAAAGAAAAATAATTTTGATGATAGACATTTTGTAACAGTTTCCTTGACTAGATAAGGTCTAATTCTAGACCAGATATGTCACAGAGTGCAAAACAGACTTATCTCCATTGTGACTTTCCTGAATTTGGGGATTTTCTTTATGAAATTCCTGCTTCAAGAACAGATAAATCCGGTTCCAAGTTGCAGGGTTCTCCTGCTTGGTAGCCAATTAGTGGTATTTGCCAAACTGCTCTGGTGCCCAGCACCACAGCAGGCAAGAATCTTGTGCATTTTAGTGAAGTTACTCTGTGCCAAGGCAGAAAGAAGTTGTACCGTTTCTGTTTGTAAAGCAAAAAAACCATGGAGATGCTTATTCCTGGTATCATAGGAGGCAGCTCACAGATCACAAACCTTCTGACGTCCACTGCTGAAGTCAGAATGTCTTTTTCCCCTTAATATTCTGCCTTCCACTTACATTTATAAGCAAGCTGATTTCTGGTTGGCATTCCATGAAAGTCTTGTTTCCAAGTTTATCAGGCTATATCTGTTCAAGCTGGTGTGGAAAGCTGTTGTCATTGCCCAGCACCAATATATATAAGGTGAAATGATTTCACCATCAATCATGAAAATGGTGCTACTGTAATAGGTTGAAGCCATAGGACCACATTCTTAGTTTCACTTGGATGCTTTTCTTAGATAATTTTTCTTATTTTTTATTTTGCTGCTGTCAATATTATGCCATTACCTGGTTCTCTTCTACTGACATTATCTCTTCAAATATCCTGATATTTTTTTCCTTTCAAGTGAATGGTTACTATTTTATCAATATCAAAAACCCCATCAATCAATGTGTTATAATTCTTTATTTTTGCAGTCATCTTTTTTTAGAATATCTTTTTTTGAGTTGCTACGGAATAAAACTTCCTTCTCTTTTGGGTGTTTTCCCCTTGCCTCATTTTGGCAAATAGGTTTTTACTCTGGGTTTCAGAATGAGCTCAAATGAACATACTCAGTTTTTAAAATCAGAAGACTAACTTCACTGGCTACAGTGTATTGTCATGGCAAAACCAGAATTGTTGTATATGTTTAAATCATAATTAAGATGGCACCATTTGAATAGTACCTCTTCAATTGCTGTTGCATCTTGGAGCAGAAATGAAAAAGTTTTTGGCTTTGTCTCTATTCTGTTGTGAAAGTGAGCAAATTTGGTCATCTCTTGGTGAAGGAACAGAATATATCTTAAAAGCGTCTTTTAATGTATTCAAAGGACACTTCCTATCCAAACATTCTGGAGAGGTCAGTTAATGCCCTTATGCTACTGACATTGCTGCTCTTCCTCTTCTAATGGTTTTAATTAAAACATATGAAGAGTATGCACCCAAAGTGAGCTCCTGGATCCATTTAAGTTGATGAAAAACCTGTAACTGACTTTTGGTAGAGCCTAGTTTTCCCTTCTAATGTGTGTCCATAATTTATAAGTTTTGGAGATTTGAAGATGAGATGACTTTATGATGGCAAAGTGCAATAAAATATGCAGACTGTGTGTAGCTACAGCAGTAATATTATGAAGATTTAATGTAACTAATCAACATAAATTTATTTTTTGACACAGCAGCCCTGTTTTGGCCTCAGCCCAGGAAATCATTAATTGGGTACTTAATTTCATGCACGTGACTCATCTATTGACTTGGAACAACTCCTATACTTAAATTTAAACACATGATCCACATTCTTAGGGATTTTAACTGTATGAAGACAGTTCTGCTTTTATTGCTATGTGGTTCTTCAATCATCTGTGAATGATCAATACCTGAAATTTTTGTGAATACTGCATATACAGCCATCTTTCTCATTCTTTGCAGACCTGATGAAAGGTTTGTGTATCCAAAAAACTGATCTAATAAAAGGTAAAGTCCCTTTCTATGAACTTTTTATGCTTAGATCATCATAGCTATAATTACTCTATTAGACTTTAAACATGAGGTATTTGAATGGTGGTAATGCTCCAAAGATGAAAGGGGATAATGTTACACTTTCAAGTAAACAGTTTGGCATAAGAGCATCTGTCTGTGGATTGACTCTGCAAAAGATTTAGGATTTTAGCATTGCAAAATCAGAATAATGCATTTGGGTGAAGACTTGCTTCCACATACATTTCTTGGATTTAGCTTATCATGTTACCACCAAATGAAGTGCTGTTTGTTTTTACGCTTCAGAGGGTTTTGTCACAGAATATGTGAATGAGTACCCAGTTGCTAGGGGGTGGGGTTGACTGTTAAATGCCTTTGCCTCCTCAAGTTTAAGAGCTGAGTTTGGAAGTCTGATCGTGGACTGAGCTATAAATATACGAGTATATCTTCATGAAAGATATCTTCTATCTCTAAAAATGCTTGTACTCTGTTTCTTTAATTTTCTCCTGGATTTTTAATGAGATTATAGAAGAGGTTAAACTGACAGCTCTGTGAAAGAAAAGCTGGGGATTTGGTTTGAATGCATGAGATCTAAGCGGGCAACTGTGCAGTTTGCACCTAGGGTGCTCCTTTGTCATATATACTGTACTGCGTTCAGCAAGCTAATGAGATGCTGAGTGCCAATCTATGCATTTTGGGAGGCAACATATGTGATAGCCTGATCCTACTGAAGTGGTACAAATTTTCTTTGAATTAATTGAGTCTGAAATTTCTGGGCAAAAGCATGTTTGTAATGCATTGATAGACATTTCTGGGTTAATCCTTTGTATGTCTTGTCATACATTGACTTTGATGGGATGCTGCTTCAGTCACAGAATTTTTACATGTAGTTGAAAAATACAGTATTTTTGTGGTAAGGCTTGACATGACTTTCCACCTTTTCATTTGCTGGTGCTTAGTAGGCAACTCATGATAAACTTCCATGCAACCTTATCAGTAAATCCCTTTCATGGCAAAAGGCAGAACAAAAATAAAACCACGTTCATTAATCAAATAGCTTGTTCAGCCCAGGACATGGTGTCCTTTTCTTTCAACTGAAGGTTTAACTGTCAGAGGGAAAGAGAAGCAGTGGAATTCTGCAATGTTATCCGGATTATTTCTATGAACAAAATTACTAAGATAAGCAAAATGGAGCAGTTTGTCAACTAAAAATGACAACAGTGATTAAACATAAGGACCACAATAAGTGAGTCCAGGTAGCTAGACTATCAAATATAGCCATTTTTTAAAATGCATCTTGCATAAAGCCTATATACTGATTGATTCAAAGTCACATAATAGGGGAAAATAGCAAAAATCAACATCAAGGAAAAATAAATTATAACATAAAAATGATAAGGGACCCATGCTTGTTTGAAAATGAAATGTTATAAAAGGTGCAAAAATCCATCAGTCCTTCAAGAAGAAATAAAATACACAGGGTTTTCTTCAGAAAATATAATAAATAGCGGCCATAATTTCCAATGCATTGTATATCATAGGTGTTTGTTGGTAACATATCAGGGACAGATTAAATAAAAACTCCATTAGGTTTCAACAAATTATAGAAAATGGACAGGTTTTGTTAAATATTACCCTAAAAGAACAAGTACTGAGGGCTTACAGCTTACACAATATAATCGTGACTCCATATATTCTGTGGCATGCTGAATCAAACTTTGTATCAAGAGTGTCCATGGCCTTATATTTTGTTGGTACATTTTTACGGGAGTACAAACTCCTGAAAAATGTAGGTTTTCATCTAATCAAGTACTAGAACAACCTATTTTCAATACTATATGAAAAATGGCAGAAACAGCTCTGTTTAGTTAAAAAAAAATACTGCTATATTAGTTACTTTTAATATTTAATGCAATAAAGCACTTTCAGGAAAACATATAAAACTACTTACTACTGTTGAAGAAATATCATTTTCCCACCTAGTGTTAATGTTACCAAGTTATTTCAGCATGACAGGTGACTGCATGTGAAAGCAAAGTGTTTAAGAAATTGGATGAACAGTGATGTCAGTTTATTTTAAAATAATCTGCCGCTTAGTGTTTAGACACTGTGGCTTTTCCTCTGTGGGGATGGTTTGAGAACATTTTGGGTGGCATTTAGGATTGTGGGACATTGTTTTAATTCTGTGCCTGCTAAATTCCTTTTGGGGAAAGTTTGTTGAAATAAATGTATCAGCAGTTTTAGCAAATTGTTCTGAGTGCAGAGAAATTTGAAATATTTTCTTGGGATTTGGAATTGTGACAATAATTTGAAACCACAAAGTAAGTGCAGGGTAAAAATTGTGCCAATTATTTTCTCTGTTCTCTCATTGCTACGATGTAGAAGAGTCGCTCTGCTTTCCTTGTTCAAAGGGAGATTCTGCTTTGTTGGAAAAAAATTCAGTATCTGGAAAATTTACAGTATAGGAGTGAGTTTTCATTGCTAGTAGTCAGTCCTCAAAATGACAAAATGGTCTGGAAGTGAGAAATGTGAGAATAAAATGCGTGCTTGCCTGTTCTGAAACAGGAGTGAAACATTTCGATGGTAGTGCCTCACCAAGGCTGTTTTAGTGTAGTGGTGGGCAGATTTCAAAACTATACATTTGACTTGAGAAACTCTGAACCTATATTATGTTTTTGAAAGGAAAACTTAATTGTGCAGTCATTTGTAATATAACTTCAGTAAATGTCCCTGAAAAGATTTCCCCAAATTTTAAGATCTGGCAGCAGTATGAGGTTATATCTAGAAGAAGCAAAACAAAAAACAAAGAAAAAACCCACACCCCACAAATGAAAAAAACACTGCCAAAAAAAAATCTGAGCCAAACTGGCTCTGACACAGCACCAATCTATGAATGTGAGCATTTTAAATGGCAAGGGTCAAATTAAGATGAAAGTCTGGCAGTATTGCAGTAAGAAATTTGACCATAAAATATAACAAAAATAGAACTTGATTCTTAATAAATAATAATAAAAAAATCCTTCTCAAGGATTCAGAATGTATTTTATTACTTTCTAACTTTTTCATAATTTATTCTGTTGCTTGCATTTTGCTCACTTTGGAAGTGGAAAATATATTTGATTTGTTTTTTTTTCTCCCTAATTATCTCCTACATTCTAAGAAAATTTCAGGCAAAGACCAATGAAATTTTTTTGCTACTTTCTCTTCTGTATCAACATCTATAGGACTATATTGTGATGGTGACATATAGTTAGAAGCTTAGAAACATAATTTCCATTCTAAGGTATTTTTTTAGTTAACATTTATACTTCTTTGACATTCACTAGCTGCATGGTTTTATGAACCCTGGTAGTGTGACTACTTGATTCAGTACACAGAGAGCTTTATTTAACACATTTATTTCTTTAACGGGTATATTTTACATTTGTAGTTAACCTTCATTGAGCTAAAGGTTTATTACTTAAAAAATGTAATTCCTTTGAAAATTATTCAAATAAAAAGCTCTAGTGCACCTTATTATATATTTAGTTTGCAGTATGGAAGATATATTTTTAAAGATCTTTGAAAAATATTGGACCAACATTTCTGTTGGCTTAAATTGGCAGTTTCATTTTCTAAGGGTCTCCTAGCAATATATTCTCAGTGCATAACAGAGTTATAGCAAAGGAAATCTATGTGTTTTTGATGGCAGTTATAAAATCTCTGATTTTGAGAATGGTAACCTGGTATTTATTAATTATCGAAACTGTGTTTTGTCACTTCAGAATTTAATGCATATGTAACCTAGGAAGGAACCAAATCATTGGCTGGTTCCAGCCTTGGTTTTTTTAGAAAAAAAAATTCATTCAATACCATGACAGTGTTAGAAAGGTGATGAACACTTTGGAAGGTAGTAATTTTGAAATCCTTTTTCCTATAAAATGATGACTGAGACATAAGCCTGGCAAAGAGTTGAGTAAAAAAAATCATGCAATTGTTATTTTTCTAAGTGATTTGAGAGCAGTAAGAATGTTTGATGAATGAAATGTGGTCTTGTATTTGCAAAATGTAACTAAAATAAAGCACTACTTCTTTCTAGCTAAGTAACCTGAAACAAGTCACAGTTGTGGATGTATCAGCAAACAAGTTTCATTCTATTCCAATTTGTGTACTCCGGATGTCTAATTTGCAGTGGTTGGATATTAGCAGCAACAACCTGAAAGATCTCCCAGAAGACATAGACAGGTAGTTTATGTTTTAATTCATTGACAGGCTTGTGAACTATAAAGCAAATCAGGAAAGTAACAAGCTTTGAAGGGACACCATTAATGAAAAATCACATGAAAAAATCACATTTGGAAATGCATCAGATGATAGTTTTGCATGTAAGCTTTACCATTGTTATTGATGGACTAGGTCGGAGAACAGGAACTACATTTTCTAGCTCATTGATGGTAGATTGCACAGTCAGTGCCTCTAGTGTACAGTTAGCTAATTACATTTTCTGCTGCATTCATGATAATTTGTCATTGTATCCAGGCATTGTTATTTGGGAAGTTCATATGGCATACACTGCCCCAGTTCCAGCAAAGGGGACGCACTATATGGAGTTGGCAGCAGTATCTCTCTGAATTAAAGCATATTTAAGTTACTGAAAGAACCTGATAAACTTTGGCAGTAGAGCAGAAAAATATTGGTAAGATTAAAAAAAACACTGACAATTCTCCCCTCCTGCTCTGAGGTATATATGCATGTGCACCCATATATTCACTCTCTCAATTTAGAGATCCACTAGGACTAGTTTTAAAAAAATCATGCTGGTCCCTTTAATGGGACTTACTAACCTGAGGAAGCACTTTTCTTATCTCTGGGCCTATTTATTCACTCTGGAATCCTGTTGTAACTTCGTTGACAATACTCTACAAAGCCATCAGTAAACCAAAACAGATATTAACTAAATTTTATTTTAAAAAAGAAAAAAGGATTGTTTATTGATCTGGGAATAGTGACCCTTGAGGCAGAAGAAACTTCACAGAAAACTCGTTTAACCTTAACTTTCACAAGACCTTTGCTGCTGCGCAAAAAGACTTTTCTGGGACATTGTGTAATCACAGATTTCTCTGACAGCAGGGCTGAGGTCTTAATTTGTATTAGTAATTCACATGCTCTAGCCACAACACCGTAAACCTGCCATTTTTTTCCAGTGGATCTGAGCAGATATTTGATTATCTTCAAAGAGCTTCTAAGAGGATATTTTTATTTTATGGAAGGTTACACACTCAAGGGTCATTTTTTTTCCCTGTAACCTATATATATTACTCTATCTCCTTTCCTACACTTCATTTTCTCCATTTCATATTGACTTGACAGCCTTGATACTAAAGCATCATAATCAGACACCACAAAATAAGGTTTTCTTTGTTTGACTTTGGGTTCTGAATTTTGAGGTCTCTTGGGCTGATGTGCATTCTGAAGACTAGAAAATGTCAGGATAGCCCTCCCCCCCCTAAACTGATAGTCTTATTCAGACTTATGATTTCAATGCCTGCATTGTTGAAGAACCTCCATGGACTACCATGAAGTCTGTGATTAAAAAAGATGAGTTGGCACTAAACTGAAGCCTTACTTAGTATCTTTCCCTGAACTCAAACAAACCATATGGGCCTGATAAGCAATAGCCTGCAACAATGTTTTAGGAATGGACACTTCTGGTCAAATGAGACAAATTTGTTTCATCAGTTTGCTATGCTTTTCGTCTTCTATCTACTCCAAGGAATAAATGCTCAGCCACAAATTACTATTACATTAGGAAAAGCCAGGGGAAATAAAGCAAAAGAAGCCCAATGCCTTCCTCTGCAAAACATTGTCATTAAATTGATTTCAGTGGGACAACATGCAAGAACCATATGACCAGGAGCTGGTCTTTCTCTTGCTCCCTACAGTACTAATTACTAGTGAAAAAAAAAATGATGGGAATATACTGCCTAGCATGGGTGTATCTAGTTCATAGAAACCAGCATATGGGCAAAGGTATGAGCTGGTGACCCATATTTTTCATTAGTTCCAGGATACACATGATGAGGCTTCATATCATATTCTGTCAACATCTTATGTATGGAAGCACAGTAGTTTTTGTAATCTTTTATCTTCAGCATGCTTCTGAGTACTTGTCAGAGGTATGCTATTAATATCTATAATGTTGAGCCGTGACTGGAATTTTCCATTAAAGTTTATGACAGTGTGTGAAAGTGTGGTATGAGTAATTTTTGAGAAGCCAAAGATGGTGCATGTAATTGTTTTTCTTTTACACATGATTAAGTCTGTATTGCTATTTTGGATAGATGTTCCTATGTGAAATAAAACATTTTAAGTTATCTTTATCTTTCACATTTTTACAGATTAGAACAACTGCAGACGCTTCTCCTGCAGAAAAACAAGTTGACTTATCTTCCACGAGCTCTGGTCAATATGCCAAAGCTCAGTTTGCTGGTTGTCAGTGGTGATGATCTGGTTGAGATACCCACAGCCATCTGTGAGTCAACCACAGGTTTAAAGTAAGTAAAAGTGAGAGAGAAATTCTTAAGAAGATAAGGTAGATGTACCCAGGAGAAATACTTTCACAAGCACCAGTTTCTACCATACCTGGTGGTCAAATTCTAACCCAATTTATATCAAAGCCCTTAAGGAGGCACTAGAGAGATTGGAAATTGCAGAGGAAATGCACCTTTCTGATTTTCTTCTTCCAGCTCCCCACATTATGCATCTGTATGCCTAAACTGCTGTTCCTGTGTAGACTTGGTTACACTAACACTGACTCTGGAGTTGCAAAGCCATTCTGCAGAGTGGGACCAGTAGTCTGGCAGTTAGCTATTGATAAGCTCAGTGCTGTCAAAAAGTATGCTGCTGGGAGTGGGACACATGGCTAGTTAAAAGGCTAAATAGCGTCACATGAGTTTAGTAGTTCATATATTCTTTGTTGTGAAACAGCACCTTGTTGCTGCATGCAGGATAAGACTAAAAGGTCTTTTAGTCTGCAGTTACAGTGATCTTGCATTTCTGCAGGTGATGTTCGGGTCTTTGATTATGCAATCATTTGAGACTCTGTAGTGGGTCCAGCTGGGTTGGACTTAATTTTCCCCACAGCAGCCGTTATAGTGCTGGGCTTTGTACTTGTAGCTAGAATGGTGTTGGTAACACACCAAGGTTTTTGACTGCTGTTGAACAATGTTCCCACAGCATCAAGGCTGTCTCTCCAACCCTTCCCCATAAAGGCCAGTAGGCTGAGGATGAGCAAAAGTTTGGGAGGGGACATAGCTGGGACAGCTGACTCAAACTGGCCAAAGGGATATTCTATACCATATGACAACATGCTCAGCATAAAAGCTAAGAGAAAGGAGAAGGAAGGTGGGTCATTTGTTATTAAGGTGTTTGTCTTCCAAAGAAACCACTACACGTACTGAAACCTTGCTTCCTGGGAAATGGCTGGACAACACCTGTTGATGAGAAGTAGAGAATAATTTTTTTTTTGCTTTGCTATGCTTCCATGCATAGCTTTTGCTTTTCTTTATTAAGCTGTCTTTATCCCAACCTATGAGTTTTTCATCTTAAGTTCTCCCCCTGTCCTGCTGAGGAGGTAGAGTGAGAGAGCTGCTTAGTGGGCACCTGGCCAACCAAGGTCAACCAACCACAGACTCACAGCAGTTAATGAGATTTTTAAAAGCCATATCATTTGTTGGAACATTTGTTCTTTTGAAAGTAACAATTTTATTGATCTTATTCCTTCCTGGAGTTGTAGTATCATCAGAGATTTTCAGAATGCTCTGCACTTAATTTGCACATTATGTAAGTTGTTTATGTAACCATCTAGTTCTTCATCTGCAATGTGTAACTTTAGGAAATTTGCAAATATGATATAATGCACGTCCAGTTATGCATTGTAAAAGAGAAGTAACATAACAACAATTACCAAAAAATGGAGATACACATTGTCAGCTAAGTAATACTGGCAAAATTCCAGACTGCTAGACAATGTTGTTAGACTGGAGTTCATTCATACTGCTCATTAACAGATGTGAAATTACAGTGTAGTCTGTTAGAAGCTCTGTAATAAAAAAGTATACCTGTTATTGAAAAGAATGATTTATATAGATAGGCAAAAAGAAAGATATAAATCTGATCATTTTTATATGAAAAGGGGATTATAGAGAAGATGCCATTTGAAATATTTATTTCTAATAATAGATGGATCCTAAAAATGCCATAATGCAAAAATTGAGCAAAAGTTCTTTAGATTTCCCCTTCTGCCTCTAGTAGCAACTTCTAAAATATCATTCATGTTGGCCAATGATATTCAGAAGCCTGTTCCATACGTTCTTGTGTTAATCCCTCTCTAGATTCATAAGTCTCAAGGACAGCCCAGTTCAAACTATTGTATGTGAAGACACTGAAGAAATTATAGAAAGTGAACGTGAACGGGAGCAATTTGAGAAAGAGTTTATGAAAGCATACATTGAAGACCTAAAGGAAAGGGGTATGTGTTAGCTTGCAGTAAACTTCCTGCTATCTTGGATATAAATGCAAACGTACATTGGGAACATTATTTTTTAAGAGTACAAACAATATGCCCTTAAACTGTAATTGTCTGTTATGGTGTTAAATAAGACTAAAAGTGAAAATGTCGAATGTGTTTTGTTAAAAGTTTGGGCCCTACCTAAAACACTTGATATTGAACAAATGTATACAAAATTAACAGTGTGTTTGTACATGCATTAACCTTAATTCAATGATAATGTATGCAATGATTATCCTCATTCTGCAGATTTACTTACCTCTCTTGGTATTAGCATTACTGATTTTGAATTTCTGCAGAAATACGTCTCCTTCTCAGAAAGAAACACAGTGTATATATGAAATGCTCTTTGCATTGATAGAACTTTCTTTAACAGTGTATCGGTGTCAATGTACTAATTATTTAGCCACTATAAAATTATTGTAGTGAAATCACTGCTTTTTGTCTTTGTTGCAGAGCATCTGAAAGTTTACATACTACTTTATTTTGCTATTCTCGCTTACATTTACTGTAATTAAGTAACTGTCAATCTCTTGAGTCTTGTTTAGTTAGGAAACAAACGGAAAATATCTTGTGAGCCAAAATACCCTATAGGGTCTGTTTAAATCTCTTTGAGAGCTTGTGTGTAGAAATTAATTTTTGTGGAATGAATCCTATTGTATCTTTTCATTCCTTGTATTTCATGTAACTGGTCTGTATAGTGGTCCTACAAGTAAAGAAAGGCCACAGGATGTGGCTGCAGAATACTTTTCATGTTCTGATACTGGACTTTTGTTCCTTAATGTCCATAAGCTGCACACTTGAGTATTCAAGCCGCCTACTTCTAAAGTGAAGTCTGCTATAAAAGTGCCAGATTCTGATAACGGTAGCACCAGTGGTTAAAACGGAGGGAAGGAATGGAGGAAAAACTGAGATCATAATTTGGCTTTAGAGATACTAATGAAATACGTAGTGTTGGAGTCGTAGTTACATACTTGTGAAATGTGGAGGCTAAGGTAATGGCTACCAGGCTGCCTGAAACCTGCATTTGGCCCTGTCAAGCACAGGACAGCTTTATAGTCCTTTGGGTCAAAACAGCTCAGGGATATGCTTTTCTGCCTTCCTAGACAAAACTTATCTCCATGAATTTTATGATGATATTGGATCATGAATGACCCTTGGATTTCATGCTTATGAACTTTTGTGCTATAGATTATGCCAATACCTGCTTTTGAAAAGCAGACTGGAGAAGGACTAACTTATGTATGATATGAGCCAGCAGAATTTCTGGAAGATAGCACAGAGATAACTTGTAGAGTACCTTTGAGTACCCAACCCTAGCTGTTTCTAGCTAAGGGCTCCATTTATCTGTGCTGGATTACATAGCTGAAATCTGAGATCTGTTTCTTTTTTCTCTTTTCACAGATTCTACTCCTTCCTACACTACAAAAGTATTACTCAGTCTTCAGCTCTGAAGATCAAAAATCTTGAAATCACCAATGAATATCAGAATAACTCAATTTTTATCCACCTGAATTGAAAACACTGGAAAACATAGATGGCCAGAAGCACTTCAAAGTCATTATGAATTTTTTTTTATTTGTTACTGTAGTTGCTCCCAGTAACTACAGATAAAACAAAGAGCATTAGAGCCTTCATAAGATGCTAAACGCTATCTTCCACGGGATTTTCAGTTTAGATAAGTTTCAACAACTTTCTATACAGAAACTTTAGCAATCCTGCTGCTTTTTTCAAGCATATTACAAACTTTTACCTGTTTGCAAATTCAGATACCAACGTAACTGAAACTTCTGTGCTAAGCAGTCTTATAATATAGCAATATATTAAATAAGATTTTAGGGACTAAGCAGCGTGAACAAATACTATCAGCAAAATGATGATAAAGGTCTTCTACTAGTGGTTTCAGATTACAGGATTTTGTGGACATTTATTGGAATTTTCCAAGTTATATAAGAATGAGTTTGCTGGGTAAAAAGTTATTTTGCTTGCTATTTAATAATCTGTTTATATACAATTATGTAAGTGTATATACTGTAGAGTTTCAGAAATACAGTTTTAAATATATTTTTTGTTTAATAAATCAATACTTTTTAATCTCAAAAGACGTGCGACTTTGAGAATTTAGACTCAAATGAAACTCAAGCTGGAGAATTTAAATAGTCCTAAATTTATGAGTGCAGTTAGGGGAAATTATATTTACATCTTGCTTTTTTATTATAGGTGAGCTATGTCCAGTTTTCTGCAGTAGAGTGCCACTTAAGTCAGTCATATTTAAAAAGCAAAGCAACAAAGGATGTGCTTCTCAAGAGTTTAATATAAAAAATACTGCTTTTGATGTTCTCTTTCCTTTTTAAATTTTTAGCATTCATTCTTTTGAAAGAAGAGAATTTGTAAATACTAGGTGTGTTATTTATTCCAGTCACAAACTCCTGCAGTTATATTACTATACAAATTGAAACCCTCTCAAGTTGGTCTCTAGGTGTTAATGCTGATTTTAACCAAGTCCTGGAACAAAGAGAAAGTTTCAAAAAACTCCAGGAAAACTTGACATTGATCTGAAACAGAATAATGGAAGAGCTGAAATGCTTTTTTTATTATGAAGATATTGAAATATGATAAAATAGTGGCAATCAAAGTGGGCTTATAGAAATCAGGCTATCTGAAAATACTCCACCAAACTTTCTTTTAGTGAAATTATAAGTTTGGTTGATTAAGTATTGACATTGAAGTAATAAAATTCTGTAAGACATCTGATTTGGTATTGCTTGAAATTCTATTTCTAGAGTTCTGCTGTAGTCTAATATGATCCACTGAAAATCATAGGAATGGAAATCACAACTGCTGTTTATAGAATGGAGATGTCCATTATGGGAGTTAGAAGTTTAAGAAAACCTAGGGGTGCAAACATAATTAACTAAACAAAAGTTCCCAGTGCAAATTCTAGTTTCAGAATTGTTGGATGTATAAACAGAAGGTACTTGAATAGAGAAGTTGTGTTAGTATTTATTTCGCATTGCTGCTAATCTTACTTGAAAGATTTCTGCTGTTTACAGGTAAGAGTGATGCAGATAAACTGGGGAACATTCAGAAGAAATAGCGTAAATAGAAATCATGCATTTTTAAGTTCATTGAACAGTGAACAAGTCCGTTTGCTTGTCGATGTTTATCAGTGAAAAATCAGAGTCTAGAAACAGGATTTTTTACTGCAGCAGAAAAACATAAAGCAGAAGACTAAAACTTGAATTCACAGATTTGAACTGGAAACAAAAGGCCTGTTTTTCAGTAAGAGTAACCATGGGACAACTCACAAAACACTGATAATTTATTAGTCACTAGCAATATTTAAGTCCAGGTTAACATTTTCCTTAAAAAATTGCGGTAATAATTAAGCCATGGAAAATGCAAGGTCAATGGCATAAAAAGGATCAAACTAGTGTTCCCCAACTTGACTTTGGACCTCTGTGAATCTAATTTTCATAGAATCACAGAGTGGTGTGCATTGGAAGGGACCTTCAAAGATCACCTAGCCCAACTTTTCTGCCACAGGCAGGGATATATTTCACTAGGCAGGTTTTTCAAAGCCCTGTCCAACCTGACCTTAAATACTTCCCATGATGGGACTTCCACAACTTCTCTAGGAAACCTGTTCCAGTGTCTCACCACCCTCATCGTAAAGAATTTCTTCTTTAGATCCAATCTAAATCTACCCTATTTCAGTTTAAAAATGTTACCCCTTGTCCTGTCACTACAGGCCCTGCTAGAAAGTCTCCCTCCATCTTTCTCATAAGTCCTCTCTACATATTGAAAAGCTGCAATAGGGTGTCCCTGGAGTCTTCTCTTCTCCAGGCTGAACAACCCCAACTCTCTCAGGCGGTCTTCATAAGAGAGGTGTTCCAGCCCTCTGACCGTTTTCATGGCCGTCCTCTGGACCTGCTCTAACAGGCCCATGTCTATTTTGTGCTGGGGTTGCCAGATCTGGATGCAGTACTCCAGGTGGGGTCTCATGAGAGCAGAGTAGAGGGGGACAATCTCTTCCCTTGACCTGCTGGCCACACACCTTTTGATGCAGGGTATGATTGGCTTCCTGGGCTGCAAGCACACATTGCCAGCTCATGTCCCATTTTTCATCCACCAGTATTCCCAAGTACTTCCCTGCAGGGATGAGAGCTTTTATTCCTAGCTGTTGTAGAACGTTGCTTCCTAAAATCTTATCCACAGAAAGAAAGGATTATTTTTGTCACAGAATTTGTCAAGGACCTCTGTTTAAGGGGAAGATGGTGTACAACTGTCTCCCTTACACCCAGGATGTCCAGTGGGTAATGTCAGCTATAACTGAAAGTCCTAATTTCAGCACAACTGCATTTGAGTTCTACTTCTATGTCCTGTACAGCAAAAATGCTGTAAGAACATACTTATCTCATGCTGTTAAATACAATTTTATCAGTGTCATCTATCGCAGTACAAAATCTGTGTGTCAAAAGACACCTTATTTTGAATTTGACCTAATTCTATTGTTTTTCTACCCAATTTGGTTTATTAGTAATTTTACTTTAAACTGTTATCTTTCACTAAAAAACAACACTTCCAGAGAGGAGAATTCTATTATTGGGATGTTGCATAATTTCTTTTTCAATTTTTGAAAGTGAATAATTTTATGAATGAAAGGAATTTTTTGTATTAATGGCAATTTATGCTATTTTCAAGCTTCTGTTGTCAGATACTTAGATACCTAAAGGAAAGCAATGTATTTTTTTCTTCTGAGCTGCAGAATCAACATGCTTGTGTTGTGTACAGCATATTTATTGGCTGTGACTAGCTGCCAAATACTACACTTCCTAATAGTCAACACTTTCCTTCTGCTTCACAAGTAGCCGCTATTCAAAAGCAGCAAGACTGGGAGCAATTGAAATATTTGTTATAGAATACTCACTGGCTCAATGTGCAAAAGTAAATCAGTTAATTGCTTTTCATTGTGTTCCTTTTCCTCGTCCTGCATTGTTTTGCCTTGTTTTTAAGGAGTTGCAGAGAGGTGGGTGCTGGTCTCTTCTCCCAAGTGATGAGTGACAGGACAAGAGAAAACGTCCTCAAGTTGCACCAGGGCAGGTTTAGGCTGGTTATTAGGAAAAATTTCTTTATGGAGAGAGTGGTGAAGCACTGGAACAGGCTGCCCAGGGAAGTGGTGGAGTCACCATCACTGGAGGTGTTCAAGGAACTTGTGGACGTGGCATTGCGGGACATGGTTTAATGAGCATGCTGGTTTTGGGTTGATGGTTGGACTTGATGATCTTACAGGTCTTTTCCAACCTTAATGATTCTGTCATTTTGTGATAAGGATAGCAAAGTATAAGCTAAGAAGATAAACTTATAATGAAAGCAAATAACCTGAAATTTAATTAATGACTACCTAGGAAAAACATAGTCTTGCATCAGATACTGGTTTAAAATTTACAGTTAACACTGGACAACGTAGTCTTTTTTTTCTCTTTGAACATTTACACACCATCGCAACTGTTTCACTGTGTTTATTTTCTGCAAAGGAAGCACCAAGCAAAATGATAAGCAGGGAATGCTCTTTTCTTAATGATGTGACTTGATTTCAGTAGCCATGAGGTCCTGGTCTGTAGAGGATTTCCATATAGATTAGGTCCTGCTTCATAGAGGATAGGAGGAGATTGGAAAGTAGGGTTTTTTTTCTGATTTTCAGGCCTCATTTGAACTAGTCCTAATAAATAGAAGAACTGTAACTCAGCATAATTCTGATTATGTACTTCTTGGGTAGCCCTTCTATATGTTGAGTGGTTCAGGAAAAGTCTCCTCTCTTTTCAATAGCTGAATCTGCTACTTGGGCTGATTCACGCTGTAACTGTATTCTACCCTACATTCTGTGCTGACCGGCATTAATATGAAAGGATCATTTCTATCTCTAACCTCTCTCTGGAACTTTATGTTTTCTTGTTGCCAACTGCACCATAACTACTTGAGGTTCAGCAAAATCTTAGTAAAGGTGCATTTTATATCTAGAAAGCAATTACTCCGCAATGTTCAGAGCTTGTACTTTCCACTAATGCTTCTAGCTTTTTCCTAAAATCAACAGTGACATTCATGAAGTAACTAGATTAGCTGTCAGAATATGGGGAATGATCTGTAAGGAAGAATATCAGCTTAGAGAACTAAAAATCAGTTTTAGGCTATACAAGAGCAATGTTTGAATCCAGATTTACACATACAACATTACATTTTCTTTTTCATTCGTGACACAGGTCCAGACAAGGCGAGGCTGAGTCAGCCTTTGGCCCTGTGTATTATGCAATGACATAAAATAATAAGTTTAGAAAAGACAATGTGTTACACTGTAGGGCCTTAAGCTGATAAATACATGTGGTGCTCCTCTGAGATACTGAAGCTGCTGTCTGTGCCTGGGATGTGTCAGATTTTTGTGTGTACACTAGTTGCAGTGTTTTGCACAGAGGAACACCACAACATATTTCTTTCAGACTTCCTACAGGTTTATGAATGGCATGAAAAGTTATTCAATGTTTCATTCTTATTTTGTGTTTGCTGGTTTAAAAACTGCAATGATACGTCACTTGTGGTATCTGTATAACTTTCTGTCAAGATAAATATTTGAAAACAAGTTGATCTCAAGTTTGTTGTGGTGTTACCCTGGCCCCAGGGAGGTAGACCAGGTCAGCTGACTGCTCTGATTGCATTCAGAGAAGGTGAGTTCAGTGGTAAGACATTGGCGACTGCAGGAACCATGAGTGGCAACACTTGATACAACCAGGTAGCTAAAGGAAATGGAGCTTTTCATTGTTTTTAAATGTAAATCTGGTTTTGCTTTTACATTTTAAAAAGGTCCATATCACCAGGGTCCCTTTCTCTATAGCTATGGGAGCTGTATGTCAAAGCACGTGTTGGCATTTGTTGTGGTTCAGTCCCAGCCGGCAACTAAGCACCACACAGCTGCTCGCTCACTCCCCCCAAGGTGGGATGGGGGAGAGAATCGGAAGAGTAGAAGTCAGAAAACTCGCGGGTTGAGATAAAGACAGTTTAATAGGTAGAGCAAAAGCCGCGCAAAGAAGCAAAGCGAAACAAGGAATTCATTCACCACTTCCCGTTGGCAGGCAGGTGTTCAGCTGTCTGCAGGGAAGCAGGGCTCCATCACACGTAATGGTTCCTTGGGAAGACAAATGCCATTATTCTGAACGTCCCCCCTTTCCTTCTTCCTCCCCCAGCTTTATATCCTGAGCATGACGTCATATGGTCTGGAATATCCCTTTGGTCAGTCGGGGTCAACTGTCCCGGCTGTGTCCCCTCCCAACTTCTTGTGCACCCCCAACCCACTCACCGGTGGGGCGGTGTGAGGAGCAGAAAAGGCCTTGACTCTGTGCAAGCACTGCTGCACCATACTAGCTGCTATGAAGAAAGTTAACTCTATCCCAGCCAAAACCAGCACACATTTTAAGGTAGCACATGATTTCAGGAATGAGGGTTTAAAGAAAGCAATAGTATTTTAGTTGCAGTAAAGTGACCATTGACAATATTGTGATATTGCTGAAAATGATTAAGATATATCTGCTTTTATGCTATAAGTAGGCTTTGCATATGTTGGAAGGCCTTGCTATAGGAAGACTATTGACTATTACCCAGAAGTTGTCCTGTAGTTCCTTTTCATCTAACTTTGGACTAGTGTAAGGTTACACTGTATTAAGCCAAGCTACCTGGAGCTTTCAGTCTCAGGGTAAATGGGGAAAGATTTCAGGACTCTGTTTCACCTGCCTTTTCCTTTCCTACTCTTCCTTTTTCTTTCACTCTCTTATTTATCTTAGAATTAAAAAATCAGAAGTTCATATTAGAAATCTCTCCCACAAATTAAAAAAAAAGGGGCATGTAATTTTCAAGAGCTTGTTGGCTACCTGGTACTGACAATCAGCTGCTAAACTGGGTTGTCCCTGAATTAGTCACAGTAATTAGCATTTGGCATTTGCTATGTGTGTAACAGGTCTTGGCACGCTGGTTAGAAGTTCTTAACAGAGAAATACTATATCCTGGTTGAGGGGATTCATCTATATCCCTTTTCTGTCCTGCCTGTCACTTAATGCTCTTGGTGTGATACTAAATTAACACTCTGATATTTGCTACTTAACCGTTCCTTGGTTTCTTAAAAACTTGTTGCATGTTTCATCCCAGGGAACATCACAAACTAGCAGGAAGGCTCCTGCTCCACCTGAAGCCTTGCAGCTGTGGGACAGGTTTGCTGCCCTCAAAGCTGAGGAGGAGACAGGTGTACTGTCAAGCAAAGCAACCAGGACGACTAACTCTGAACCACGCAGCACAACCTGGAGGAAGCGGCGAGTGATTGCTGTGGGCAGCTCTCTGCTGCAGGGGATTGAGGCACTCACCTACCAACCTGACCTGGTGTCCAGTCACTGCTTCCTGGGAGTGTGGATCCAGGATGTCATGGAGAGACTGCTAAAACTTGTCCCACCCTCTATTACCCCCTGCTCTTCTCCCATGTGGGCATGAGTGATACTACCAGGGACAACCTCAAGAACATAAAAAGTAACTACAGAGTGCTGGGGGTGATAGTCAGGGTTATGGGACCTAGGTGGTGTTTCTCTCAACTCTGCTGGTTGACTGCATGTTAACAATTGTTTGCAGAGCTGGCATCGCCAGCTGGGTTTGGTTGCTATGACCGTGGGACCCTGTCTGAGGACCAGTGTCTGCTTGGGAGAGATGGGATCCACCTAACTAAGTGGGGCAAAGGCGTCTTTGCCAGCCATATGGTTGGCCTGGTAAGAAGAGCTTTAAACTGGGAATGGTGGGAGAGGGAGAGAGTTACCAGCAGCCCTGTGAAGGGGTGATGGACAGTGTTGACATACAAAGGACTAGGGTGATGTGAGCGAAAGGGAACGAAATCCACAAGACAGGGCTTAAGCATTTGCATATAAGCAAGGAAGCGCCTACATGATAGCATTATGGGGAAACCTCCCAGATTGTTTCTGGGAAATCAGCATGCTGGGGTGCCCCTTTGAATTTCCTGTACACTAATGCATGCAGCAGGGGGAAAAAATATTAGGAATTAAGACATCTGTGTGCAGTTGCAGGACTGTGATCTTGTTGGGATCACAGAGATGTAGTGGCATGGCTTGTGTGACTGGAGTGCTGCAATAGAAGGATTCAGGCTCTTTAGGAAGGACAGCCTGGAAAAATGAGGAGGTGGAGCTGCCCCTTATGTGAGAAAATAATCTGGAATGCATGAGGATCTCCCTGGAGGTGGATGAGGAGCCAACAGAGAGTTTATGGGTAAGGATTAACAAGTAGACCAGTATGGGTGACACTGTAGTGGGTGTCTGCTATCAGCCACCTGCTCAGGAAGAACAAGTAGATGAGGCCTTCTACAGACAGCTAGAAGCATCCTCATGTTAGCAGGTCCTGGTCCTTGTGGCCAGCCACCCCAATTTCTGCTGGATGGATGAGACATCATGGCATAAGCAATCCAGGAGTTCCCTGGAGAAAATCAGTGAAAACTTCCTGATCGAAATGATAGAGGAGCCAGCTAGGAGAGGTGTTGTGGTGGACTTCATACTCACAAACCAGCAAGGGCTTGCTGGGGAAGTGAAGATTGAAGGCAGCCTTGGCTTCAGTGACTATGAGATGGTGGAATTTAGGATCCTGAGAGAGAGGGAGCAGAGTAAAAAGCAAGGTCACAACTCTGGACTTCAGGAGAGCCGACTTTGGCCTCTTCAGAAATGTGCTTGACAGTGTCCCATGGAATAAGGCTTTGGAAAGCTGGAAAGGGGCCAAGAAAGCTGGTTGATCTCCAGGGATCACCTCCTTTAAGCCCAAGACCAGTTCATGTTAATGAGCAAGAAGTCAGGCAAAAATGCTAGGAGGCCTGTGTGGATGAACAATGAGCTCCTGGCAAAACTCAAAGAGAAAAATGAAGTATACAGAAGGTGGAAGCAGGGGCAGGAGTAACAAGACACTGTCCAAACATGCAGAAGAAATCATGGCTGGGAAAGCTAAAGTCCACCTGGAGTTGAAACTGGCAGGGACTGTCAAGGGCAACAGGAAGGACTTCTACAAGTACATGAATGGCAAAGAAAAGACTAGGGAATATGTGGGACCACTGCTAAATGGAGTGGGGACCTTTACACAGGACATGGAAAAGGCTGAGGTACTGAATACCTCCTTTGCCTCAGTCTTTACTAGCAAGACTGGCCTTCAGGTATCCCAGGTCCCAGAGACCAGGACAAAATGCTGAAGCAAGTATGTTGTTGGTGGACCAGGATTAGGTCAGGGAATACTTCAGCAAACTGGACGTACCTGGGTCCATGGGCACTGATGGGATGCACCCATGAGTGCTGAGGGAGCTGGCTCATGTCATGGCAGGGCCACTCTCGATAATCTTTTATCAATCATGGTGACTGGGAGAAGTGCCTGAAGAATGGCAGAAAGCAAATGTCACTTTAATCTTCAAGAGGGCAAGAAGGAGGACCCAGGGAACTATAGGTCAGAGAGCCTCACCTCAATCCCTGGAAAGATGATGGAGCAGTACATCCTGGAAACCATTTCTAGGCACATTAAGGACAAGAAAATCATCAGGAGCCATCAGCATGGCTTCACCAAGAGGAATTCATGCTTGACCAACTTGATAAACTTCTACATTGAAATGACTGCCTGGTAGATGATGGGAGAGGAGTGGATATTGTCTACCTGAACTTCAGTAAGGTCTTTGACATTGTCTTCCATAAGAACCTCATAGACAAGCTGTTGTCATATGGGCTGGATGAACAAACAGTGAGGTGGACGGAAAAATGGCTGAATGGCTAGGCCTAGAGGGTGATGATCAGTGGTGCAAAGTCTAATTGGAGGCCAGTAACAAGCAGTGCACCCCAGGGGTCAATACTGGGTCTGATCCTGTTTAACGTCTTCATTAGTGATCTGGATGATGAGGCAGAGCGTACCCTTGGCAAGTTTGCTGATGACACAAAACTGCAAGGAGTGACTGATACACTAGAGGCTTCTGCTGCTGTCCAGCAGAATGGGCTGGAGAAATGGGCTGGAGAAATGGGCTGACAGGAACCTCATGAAGTTCAATGATGAGAAGTGTGAAGTTCTTCACCTGGGGAGGAACAACCCCATGCACCAGTACAGGCTGGGGGGGTGCCAAGCTGGAAAACAGCTTTGCAGAAACTGCCTTGGGACTATGGGTAGACACCAAGTTGATACCAACTATGGGTAGACACCAACATGATTCAGCAATGTGCCCTTGCCACAGGAAGGCACGGGCTAATAGTATCCTAGACTGCATTAAGAGGAGTCTTGCCAGCAGGTCGAGGGAGGTGATCCTTCCTCTCTCCTTGGCACTGGTAAGGTCACACCTGGAGTACTGTGTCCAGGTCTGGGCTTCCCATTACAAGAGAGGTATGGACATGCTGGAAAGATTCCACAGAAGGGCCATTAAAATGATTAAGGGCCTGGAGAATCTGTCCTATGAGGAAAGGCTGAGAGAGCTGGGACTGTTCAGCCTGGAGAAGAGAAGGCTGAGGGGGATCTTACCAATGTATATAAATACCTGAAGGGACGGTGCAAGGAAGATGGAGCCAGGCTTTTTTCAGTGGTGCTCAGTGACTGGACAAGAGGCAGCGGGCACAAACTGAAACACAGAAGGTTCTTCCTGACCATCAGGAAACACTTTTTTACTATGAGGGTTATTGAGCACTGGCACAGGTTGCCCAGGGAGGTGGTAGAGTCTCCATCCTTGGGAGATATTCAAAAGCTGTCTGGATATAGTCCAGGGCCATCTACTCCAGATGACCCTGCTTGAGCATGGGTGTTGGACCAAGTGACACCTAGAGGTCCCTTCCATCTCCAATTGTTCTGTGACCCAGTGACAGGACAGGAGTCCTGAAAGTTGCTTTGTTTCATGTGGCTAATTTCAGCACTACTGAAGGTTTGTTTGTATGGCCTGGGTGCAGGTTCAGTATGGCAGATTTAATAGAAAAATGTCATCTGCTGTGTTGTCAACACTGACACCCTGAGTATAAATCCTGACTGAATATTTCTATAATGCAGTAGTGTTCAGAAGAACTAGACTGAAATCATATCTTAAGTCATGAGTGAATACTGCCTGACATTCATCACCATTTGTGGATATTATAAGCTACTTCAATAAACAAAGCAATTTGCTCTGTGCTAGAACTGCTTCCCTCTATATCTGCTGAAACCAATATTGCTGTGCTGTGCATCAGATCTTTGGATTAATATGTGTGAGAATGGTTAAGGAGATTCAGCAGAAGTTTGCAATGATGCTGTCCTTTTGCACCCTTGTGGTAATGTTTCAGGCCTCTGTTGTGTACCCCTTGGTGCTGCATGGTGAGAAGGCCTGTATAGCCCTGGATTTCCTGTTAAAGCACGGCCTCTGGACCACGTCTTATTTGCTATTAGCCTAGACTGGCGGAAACTGCACAGTAAATGGCCAAATGTTCTGTATTTTACAGTACTCCCCTCTTCCTTGTTAATAGTACAGGGCTTTCTGGTAAAGGTAGTGAACAAGTGTCTAAGTAGACAGTTGGTTTGGTGTGCTTGGATGCTACAGCTTTTGTTAGAGCTTGTTGCTTTTGGTGTTGGGGAAAAAAAAAAAAAGCAGCCTCTTGGCTGTGTTTAAAATCCAGTCTGAATTATGAGGAACACTGACAGGCTCAGGTCAGTAAGTAAAGTAATTTTTAATATGAAAGACTAAGCGAAGGAAGAACAATTTCAGAGGAAATCTCTGAAGGCACTAATAAGATGTCCTGGTCAGAACTTGACAGTCATTTCTTTTCGTGGTGGTGTCCGCATAATTAGTTCTTCATATTGGTTTCTACCCCCTCAGGGAACTGATGAGGGTTAAGTTTTTTGTGGGTTATTTTTAATTCAGGTTAGATCCTCAGTCTGTTTGACTGTATCTGCTGTCACAAAGGGGCTTAGGAAAGCATTTCCTCTGAAAAGAAACTCCAGCATTACCTCTGAAATAAATGTTCATCAAACTACAGCCTTGCCGCATTAGCAACCAGGTTGTGAAGGAGTTGTCGGCTATCTAGTTAGACCTGGCTCCTGAAGTTGTGTGATCTATTTAAAATCAATGTAGCAGATACACATGGGAAGTGCCACTGTGAATTATCAGAATAACAATTGTAATTGGCACAACTGTAATATGGGAATAGGAATGAACTCTGGAAAACAAAATGTCAGCCGCATCTGCGGTACTTAAGTATTCTATTTTACACACAATCTTCTGGGAATTGTACTCCATTCCTCATGCTCTGTGCAGTTCCTAATTTCAAGGGCTTTCATATCTGATTGATTGTTTTACTTCCTTTCCTCAAAAGCTCACAATGAATTCTTTATGACCTATTTAAAACCCATACAGACATAAAAATATGAGAAACAAAGAAAACCCAAGGCAGACTAACCACTGCCTGAGCAATGATAGCTCTGAACAGAATTCACTGATCATTCCTATACTTGTTTCGGAGGGAGATAAACATTTCTGGAGCAGCTTTCCATTGGAACTTTTAATTTAATCAAAACTGATTTTGTAGATTATATGTGGGGAAAACTGGTAAATTTTCTTGTGTCCTCAACATTTTTTCTGGTAAGCTCAAGGCTTTAATTTTGAGTACAGCATCAAGGGTCAGCTGATTGGAAGGAAACACTGATACATATGCACTTTTAAATCACAGTTCAATGTGTTACTGCAATCCAAAGTGCAAGGGTTACTTTTTTTAAGATCTTCCAGTTTTATGGCATTTTTCTCCTGCTTTATTTTCTAAATCTCTAGGAGGCAAAATGAGGTATTTGCAGGACAAATTATGTGATTGAAGGGGGAAGCTTGAGGCTTTGGGAGAGGGAAGGTCCAAAAATATTACAGAACTGAGGTGTTTCTCTTCGTGTTTCTGAATGAAATGAGTAACCTTCTACTGTCTGGAAGGCATGACTGTACACTTCAGTATTTTGGGAAGGTTTTAATTTATATTAATATATTACATGGGTCTGAGGATTCAAAGTTTTCACTTGTTTTGTGGGCAGCCGTTGTTTTAGGTGGCTGTAAATGTTAGAGAAATAATTGCTGCATGATGCATGAGAGAGGAGTTTTGGAAAGTATCAGAAATTTACATGTTTACCAAAACTACCTTTTAATTTAAAAATGTATTGTGGCTTCTAGCAACTGTAGTTGGAACCATTTCCTTTTTCAGTCTCTTTGGATATAATTTCCTTGGGCAAGTGGGAAATATTGTCCACTCTTTATTCTGATACAAGAGTGGAAGTTTTTGCTGGAATCTGTTCCTTGAAAAATTCTAGAAGGCTGTTGAACCTATGCCCTGCCGTTCTTATTAATGTTGCAATGCATAAACAGGTGTGTTCTTCCAAGTCCAAAGGGTTCTCAGCCCATACTGGCATACCTCAAAAAGCTTTTTAATTTAAAAGTTGCACTGGAATTTAGGTGTGAGTTACACACTTCTTTCCTCCCTATAAATGCTTTGGTTAAGATGTCAAATTTCTGTTTAGAAATGGATTGTTTTTCTAGTTCTCCAGCTTCATGTCTTATGTAGGTCTTTCCAAATGCAAGCACAACTTGCATTTTTCTAACCTACTAACAGAGGAGTTTTTATGAAAATTAAACCCAACAATAACAGAACCAAAGCAACAGCTTAATGAAGGCTAGATGAGCTACTGTATTTTGAAGCTCTGTTGGCTGTTTCAGTCAAGGTTAGTCCTTATCAAACACCTTTATCAGATATGTTTTTTCTTTGTTTTACCTTTTTGACATGCCTCACCCTACATTGCACCCTTACTATTTTATTCTTTGTGTATTACGTAGCTTTAAAATACACCCAAATTTAAGAAAAAGATATTTTTTTTTGAGTTGCTTAATGTTTTTCATCTCTACCCTGCAACATTAGCTACATTTCAGAAACAGAACCTGAGATAAAACTAGTTGTTAAACAACTCCCTGGACAAAAGTTTTGTATTCATTATGACCAAAAGAAGCATCCTGGAAGCCTGTGTCCAGATGCAGCAACAACTGTGGCAAAATGTAATGTGCAGCCAGCTAATTAGAATTTGGTTTTATCTGGTTATGTCTGTAAGTAAAATTTCAGCATCTGTTGGCAAATAACAAGGACTGACTAGCTAGCAGAAGTGCTGCAATGCAGGGACAGTAGAGGCTGTAGGACCGGTGCGGTTTTGAGAAGGATGCTGAACAAGGTACCGTGTTTCACGCTTAAATAGCTTGTTTCTGTCTTGCGAAAAAGACTGTGTGCCATCTGTCTTACACATGGTAGCTTAAACTCTACATTCAGCACAAAAGGCTTTTATTAACTTACCATTCACCAGTGGTCTATAAAAACCAGCATGCCTCCCAACTTGTATGAGCTTTGCTTTCTGAGGTTTCAGACAGATTTTTAGTCCAGAAGACTAGCTGCTCCTTCTTGTTTGTGTCCCTTCAAGATACAAAGTAGCCAGCTATATTTCAACAAATCTTTATGTTAAGAAGTAGTACAGTCTTGGCAGCAGGAAGGAAATTTATCCTGAATCTTTGTGGTTCTACCTTCATGGGAAAGAGATTTCCATTTTAATTTTACAGCAGGCTGTACTTATACATAGAAAGTGTGGTGACTATGCCTGTTGGTAGAAATTTCCATGGCTTAGTACAGTTCTTCTGTCTTTTGTAATGTGAATAGGACATTTACTACTGTAGCCATGTCACACACACAGACGCAGAGTGAGCAGTGCTAAGAGTGAGTGCAGGACCATTTTCAGCTCAGCTGGATGCAAACTGCTCCTGGGTTGTAGGAGACATTGTGGGATCATAGAGGCTGACTGTAAGGGCAGGTAGTGAGAGAAGTGGTGTATCGGATGACTTCTGTGGTGACAAGCAATCTAGCTGCTCTTCTGTCTTCTGCCTGACAGCGGCGCACTGAGAAAATGACAGCTGAGTACAGAGGAGACTTGCTTTCTGGTCTGGGTCAGAGATTCCTAAATGTGACATATTTAGGCACCACGAGTGGTGTGAACAAAGAGGAGGCTGAGGGAGATACAGCTGACAGCTACTACCATATTGTAGCCAGGCAGCAGCGTCTAGTCCCCTTTTCAGCACTCCTACTCGATACCTTGCTCTGTCTCCTTCCCTGCTGTGGGAGGCTGGCTACCTGTCCCCGGTCACCTCCCCTCATTCACAAAACAGAGCTCCAGCCTACCCAGTAATCCTAAAATCTCTTACTTTATCCTGCTTGTTGTGGCTCTGCAACATGCACTGGTAGTAGCACAGGCTGGAGAGAGCAGGTTGCTGGCACCTCAGTTTGTTGGCATTTCATGTCCTTTCCTTGCCTGGCTGGAGAAAAGTTGTATGCCCAGGACTGGCATGCAGCTACTGAAACTCGCTTGTGCAGCACAAACGCTAGGTGTATCACCGTCTGCTTTATCCTTGGGATTTTTGTTATGGCCTAGAGGTATACAAGTATGTGTTGCATACTTTTATTATTCCTTATTTCACAACTACTTGAGAGAGGCTTTGATCAAATTATTAGGAATCACATTTAATAAGTATGCAGTAGAACATAGAGATTTTCCTCCCCGGTATTACTACTGCTGAAGATTACTGTAATATCTAGCACTTTAATTTAAAGCCTTGTCACACTGTAGAAAGGCTTATTAGAAGGGAAGCTATCCAGCATTGGGGTGATTACTCTGATTCCATATAATTCAAGCCTTGGAAATCAGTGGCACTTTGCCAATGGAGAAGGGTTCCCAAGATCTAATTTGACTTCAGAAATTTTCAGGAAATTATTTACACTCATATACATTAATTTCTCTTGCATTAACAAGCTTTAGGCTAGACACTTGTCTGCATTTTAATGTTTGTCCAGATTAGTTTAGTTAAAGAAAATAGCATGAAATTTATGTTCACATATTTTTTTTTTTTAATCAGGCATTTGTAGTGGAACTGTTGAATGAAGAAGACTACAGCAGTGAGTACACTGTACCAATGAAATTGATTGAAAGGTATTATTTGGTGACATAAATAAGTTTAAGGTATCTAGATGAAACATCCATCACTGTGGAACAGACTATCAAATGCACTGTGTAGATGGATAGGGAAGGATTTTCTTTTCCCCCAGAATTTTTATATAAAATGACAAAATTGAAAAGTAAGTGTAAATTCACAGTATCATGGTTACATTGCATGCAACTGATCAGATGACTTTGAACAATTCTGGAGCTGGACAAATACTTCACTTTTCCTCTAGCTTGCACATTTTGTACTACTGTCTTCCTATGGGGCAATGTCTTTAGATTCATAAGATATGAATATCCTGCAGACTTCAGGTTCTTCCTGGTTTCATAGTGACTGTAACACCTAATGTAAGTACCCTGTAACTGATTTCTAACCAAAATATCTTACAGACTCTACTGTCCCACAAAGGGGTGTCCTCTGTGTTTTCTTGCTTCTGTGGAGTGTGTCACACCATTGAAGCCACCTTTTGTTAGAATACTGGAAGTACCAGTCTTGGTGACTTTTCTTCCATGAGGTTTTTGAAGCTTGTTGATTTAAGTTCAAAGCTGAGACTTGTTTTTAAAAATGTGAGCAACCCCCAGCTCTCCCTTCCCCCCGCCCCTGCTGTGTAGAAAATTTTGCAGAAATTATAGCATGACAGCAAAAAGGCAGGGGAGTACAGTGTGCTAATTACTATAGCTTTAATGTATTATAGGATGTAGCCTGACTTATGTCATGGGTGTATAAATTTCACAAGGTTATCATATTACTTTTCGTGACAGTTTTAAAAAATTTAGATTAGTATTTTCTTTGTTTCAACTATGTCTTTTGGACCGGATCTATTTTCATTTTTGCTAAGTTTACAGACGTTTTCAGCATGTTTTTAGCTGTTTTAGAAATCTATTATTTTTTCCTGCCATTTGTGATGTTGAAAATGTCATTCTTCCTCACAAAATAAATTATAATCTGATATTATTAATCTATAATCAAGATATTGGTATATTTGGTGAGGAGTCTGCACATATCAAAAGAAAGCAGTCAGAGAATCAGATAAGTGGACAGTGGCAGAAAAAGTGCTCTATTCAGCTGAAGCCAGCAGTTGCTGTCTTCTACTTTGGCTGGCTACTGGAAATGTTTTTCTTTCTAGTGGTTTTGTAAACCAGCATAGGGGTTACTGCCAAATGCCAAATTATTTTTTTAAAAAAAATCCTCTGAGATGTCATCCCAAACTTACATGTCATGAAGAGAACGTTCTGATAAAGTTTGAACTTGATTTTCCATTCTTCATTGTATTTCTAGACTTGATTGATTGGTCTCAACTGAGAGTTGAGTAAGTTGACTGCTCATTGAGCATTTTGAAAGGTTTGCCATTTGTGGCAGCTTTAACGTTTTACAAGTTGCACTTGAAATACTTATGAAATTGCCCAGCTTTATACGTCTTTTATATTATATGATTATGTTATGCTAACATATCTGTATACATACTTCTTAATAGAATTTTGTTGTTGTTGTGGGAAGACTAGTATTTCTTATTGTAAAAATTGCTTTGTGAGCCTGCCTTCTGATGGATGTAACTTTTTTCAAAATCAGTGAATGCATGTTTTCCTTAGCCAAGCAGAATGTGAAATATCATAACATCTTGGTTAATTTGTGGTTTGTGGGTGGTTTTGTGGTTTTTTCTTTTGTTTTGTTTTGGGTTTTTTGTTGTTTTTTTTTTAATGGTTGGACTTGATGATCTTACAGGTCTTTTCCAACCTTAGTGATTCTGTGATTCTGTGTGTGATTCTGTGAAACAATTCAACAGACACAAAATCTGTGTTTTCAATATTCTTCTCTCTCTTTCTGCAGTCTTTGACAAATGTTTTCAGGTTTATTCTTTTAATGTTTACCTACTGTGCTCCTTATTACTACAATGACATGTTTTTTCTTTCAGCTGGAACCACTATGTGATTTAAAGCACATGATACCTTTCTAAAATAAGTGAGACTGCTGTTCTGTACAGTCCCAGGTGCATAGAATTTAACTTTCACAATAACTTGCAGTGTCTATTTCAGATGATGAATATCCATAATTTTTGTATTCATTTGTAATTACAGAAGAAGATTTCAGAAATAAAATATTTGTTTTCCTTTTCTCCAAGAAACAGCAAGCTCTGTTAAAAATTGAGTGAAGTGAATCTCATCTTGTCGTGTTCGTTATTTCTAGAAGACCTTTATAGTTTTTGTGCTATAGGCAGCATGGTGTTTTGACATGTGGGACTAGAAGACATATCCTTTAAGTCCAGGCCTACTTCACTCACGATTAATGCTCATAACACTCTTGCAAAATGGCATGTTCCAGCTGAAAATTGCAGGAGCTCTCAATTCTTTTCCCGAGTTCATATGATATCAGTGCTCTCAAATGCTGTTGTCAAGACTTGTATTCTGACAACTAAAAACTTCCTTCTGCCTGCTTATTTTTGTTCAGTCAGTATTTGTTTGGTCTTGTACCAAGGTTGGCCTTAAACAGATTTTTTTCCTGTCCTTGTACGTAATTCTTTAATGCATACTGGCAGAAACATTATTCCTCCTTAAACCATTCTCATTTTCTCTGATAAGATCTGTAACTCTCCCTTCATGGTATTTGCACTGATCCTAGGAGTTTTACTCTCTATGAATATTTTGAATAACCTTTGTTGGTTTGTTTTTTGGTTTTGTTTTTTTTTAATTGGTGACTGAAATGGCATGTTGAATTATATATATGTTTCAGCACTGCTGTGTGCAGCAACATTAATTTTTTGCCAGGTACCCAGAAAAATGTGCTGTTTTTCTATGGCTGTCCTGCACTGGTGACTTATCATCATGCTGTTGCTTACTGACAAATATGGATTCTTCTCATTGTGTTGGAAATGATCAAAGAAAATCACGGAACCACAGAATCACAGAATCATTAAGGTTGGAAAAGACCTGCAAGATCATCAAGTCCAACCATCAACCCAACACCACCATGCCCACTAAACCATGTCTTGCAATGCCACGTCTGCATGTTTTTTGAACACCTCGAGTTATGGTGACTCCCCATGACTCCCATTTTAGCCAATTCCTTACCTCACGGAATTTGTGCTAGTCTCTGTCTTCTTGATTTCAGCTTTCCACAAGTACTTCATCCATTCATTTTCAGTGAAGCAAAATGAATGCGCTTCATTTTGAAGGAGGTCTTTTTTTTGCTTTACGAAAAGTTTTATGAAAAAAAAGGGATACTCTTGCAATGACTCTTAAAATATTGTTCGTGTTTAGTATGTTCTCCTCATGAAATATTCCACTTTAAAAACAGATTATATTGTTAAAAAGTTTTGAATTATGGTCAAAGGTAACCTTTATGTTTGTTCATTATATTGTAAAGAGTCTATATCAATACTTTTAAATGTTTCTGAAACCTTAAACATGTGCTTTCTCCCACCCTCAAAACAGAAAAAGGTCAAAATGAAACTTCTTATAATTCTGTTTAAGTATCTTTATTTATTTTATGTGTCGTCAAAGATATACATAGTGGTTTCATCTGTCTCATTGAATTATCCTGTACTTTTAAAATTTTCAACCACAGTTTTCCCCAGGGAAATAAAAAAGGGAAGGAAGGGGAAAAAGTAGTTTCAAGATTTTCCGGAGAATATTTTGATCAGAGAAAGTAAGCAACAGAAAGGAGATATTAAAGTAAATGGACGGTGCAAAAAATCATGTTAAATCATAGCATGAGTATGGTGGGTTGACCCCAGTCAGCAGTCAAACACCCACGCAGCTTCTCACTCACTCTTGCAGGGTGGGGAGGAAATAGAAGCAAGGTGAGAAGACTCAGAGATAGAGACAATGTTTAATAAGACAATCAAAAGCTACTGGCAGATGCTGCTCCCTGGGAAGCCGGGCTTCAGCAAGGGCAATGGTTGCTTGGGAAGACAAATACCAGAACCACAAAGGTCCGTTCTTCGTCGTCTCCCCGAGCATTTATTGCCAAGGAAGACATCATATAGTATGAAATAACACTTTGGCCAGTTCGGGTCAGCTGTCTTGGCTATGTGCCCTCTCAGCCTTTTTCTGACCCCCAGCCACTTACAGGAGGAGAAGGGAGAAGAGAGAAAGCCTTAATGCTATGCCAGCATGCACTGTTCAGCCACTGTTCAGCAACAACCAAAACACAGGTGTGTTACCAGCACTGTTCTAGCAATGAATGCAGAGCACAGCATCCTATGGGCTGCTATGTAGAAAGTTAATTTCATCCTGGCCAGACCCAGTACAATGATAAATACAAATACCATTGAGAAATGTTAATTTTTTGGACTCTCAATGTTTCAGAATAAATTTTGTTAGTCAGTTGAATATTAGAATTTTTTTTTCCTTTCCAACTGAAAAATAACAAGGACATCCAGTGCAGTTTTATACTTCTCAGAAATTTACCAGTTTGTTACAGCAATGTATGTTGGAACAAATTAATCAAGTGTTTAGTTAAGATCAGTTTCATTATTTTGCTGGGAGTTGTTATCAAAAATAAATGGAAATTTTTCTTTGAAGAGAGAACATCTAAATGTTGGTCATGTAGTATAGAGATCTCAGTTAGTGTCAGGAAATCCATTATTGTAACCTCACATTTGTCTTCCTCTGTTCTTTGCATTTTCTTGTAATTCAGCTTTACAGCATTTATTTGCTCTGTCCTCGTACCAGTGCTGTGCTAAAGACCTGATTTTTTTCCTCCTTCTGTCTCTTTCCATATGTTAACACACCTCTTTCCTCTACTCCTGGCTTCCCGCCCTTTTGGCAAGGGGCAGTCATTTTTTGGTCCTCTGCAACATCTGTGCCTATATAGAGAATGCTTTACAGTACATTGCAACTAAGCTTTCGTCTTTGTCTAATGAAGGATAAAGTTAATTTTTCTTTAAGTTCAAAGGCTGAAGGCTTTTACTTTTATTTTACCATGACTGGATTTTTCTGTAATTCTTCTTCCTCAGTTATCAGATGAGTTTGTGTTTTGTACATGTGACTTATTTATATTCTTTTAATAAACAGAAGCTTCTGTCCTAGATATACAACAGCTAGATGGTGACTATCATGATTATGATGTTCAGGAAGAGCCCTTATAAATGTGCTTACAATCTTGAGTTAACAGCTGATAAAAACATCTCAAGTTAGGAAAGATCCGAAGGATCTTATATCCCTCTGCTTTCAACAGAGGAAAGCTTCTCCTATTTCAGCCACCACTGAAATGCTCCTGGTAGGCTGGAGACCCGTAAGTCATCCCTATATACACATGTGGAGCTGTGCACTGCACTTGTGAGATTGGCTCTGGCTCTCTCCATCACATTACATTGTGATGTTTGATGTAGTTTACCTTGCCTTCGTTTGTATCAGGTCTATTGTTTATTTTCTAAACCTTAAGAAACATTCCTAATTACTGAAGCAAGGCCTGCAAATTCGTACTTAAAGTTATACTTTCATCAGCCAATGCACTGTAGGTGCCAAATGTTAGTTCAGAGGATATTAGCTAGGTAAAATTGTCTTTTCTCAGAATTTATTGTTCGTATAGCCAGGCCCATTTTTAACCAATTGTTTTACAGAAGTATACTTAGGACTGGCCTGCTCAACCTCCGTAGAATGCTTTCTGCAAAAAGTTTGCTACAGATAAAAAGAGACACTTAGAATCTGGGTGCTTGTCCAAACAGCCCTGAATTTGTACAAACAGTAACTACTGCAGAATATTTGAAGGTGGAAAACTGAGAGATGTTGTGTGTGACTTCAGACACTGATTGTGCAGATACCTCTGCTTGTCTGTTAAAAAGGTGACATTCTGTCTCCAGAGATTGTCTTAAGACCTTCAAGTGCTTTTAAGAATGTGCGTTTAATTCTTATCTTTTATTGCTATGCTGTGAATTCTTAACTCAGCTTATAACACTGCTTGTTTGAATAACATGTAAGCATGTTTAAACATAGTAAGACCCAATCACTCACACACCTCGCTTGTCTTTAAAACTTTAGCCAGTAAGCCACCACGAAGTCAAAAAGTAGCTTGCTCTTTTCATGTAAAAACTTAAAGGTGTGATTTAAAGTCCCTTCGTTAAGGTTAGTTCCCGGCACTTGCGCTGTTTCTGCCATACGTTACTGTCAAAGTCTGGACCGCTGGACTCCAATGTTGGAGCTGTGGAGGTTTTCTCCTTCCTTTCGTCCGGCAGCCTGGTACTGCCACTGATGCCGTGTACTTACTAAAGAGGTGTGCTGCAATATTAAAAGCATCACTATCAAAATCTGCTGCAATATCAAAAGCAAGAGGAGAAGAATGTTTACAGCTTTTAATTAGCATAGCAGCTAAGTCGTGTTGTTACATTGCCATTGTTAGTGTGGATATGTGGATTGCAGGGTTCCTATGCCACTGCATGCAAGTTGTAGGACTAAGAAGGGGGATTTTTTGGATTCAGGTCTTGATTTTTTTTTTTTAATAAAAAACCCAATTTGAATGAAAGGAAAACAAGGCCTGGTGTTGTATACCACCTTTCAGATGAGTATGAAAGTAGATTTTAGTGCTTCTGCTAAGTTTACTACTGCAGCTTTCCACGCAGTAGGATTAATTGGTATAATGAAAACGAGTTGGAAAATGTTAGTATGAGGCCAGTGGGAAAAGATGATACTGTGACAGAACTGAATAACAGGCGTCAAAATAGTTTTCTTGTATTTAAATTCTTCCTTCTATTAAAAAAAAAAGCTGTTTCAATTTAAAAAAAAGAAAATATTTTCCTTTCAAGATCAGTGCTAATACAAAGTATAACTTATATGGCGTATAGCCCACATTCTCTGTTTTAATGTGGTACTTTCTACCATTCCTTTGTTTTATAGCTGCTATATTTTCTGAGCCTGTCTTACAGATGTATTTTGATATCGTGGATTTGTATCATAACCCATAGTTTATAGTTGTGAGTTGTATGCTTCATATATTGGCAAATAAGTGCACTCACACATTGTGATTGAATTGTCTAACAAGCGTAGTTTCTGTGATGCTTTTGTGTTGTGTGTTTTTAATTGCTAGTGGAATAACTGTGTATTGAGGAGAAACTGCACAGAGCAAAAGAAAGACTTTCAAAAAGACTTGTAACCCAACAGGTAGGAAACAGCCTTCATAGAGTAAATAAGCAAGATTAATCTGACACTACCTTGTTAATTGACATGATAATGTTATTTCAGTTGCCCTTAGACATATTTCAGCTGCATAAACAGACATAATCCCGTGGGTTTATTTAGGCTTTTGCAAAACAAACAAACAAACAAGCAAGCAAGCAAACAAACAAACAAATGAACAAAAGAACAGACCTCTTTATTAGCTAAGTACACTAAAGAAATTTCAACAGAAAAGTAAAAAGTGCTAATGGTAAGGACAAAGCCACTTCTCTCATGCTGGGAATCCCTATGTCTTCTGTGATGTAATGTGAGGTGCCAACAAAGGTTAATTGTCATCTTTCACTCAGGGAAACCTTTCTCTGTCCTGCTAGCTCCCTGTCCCAATGAACAAATACAGAGTATATATCTGGTTTTTTTTAATCTTGTTTCTATCTTGAGTCTGGCATGTCTTTCTTTCTTTTTAATAGGTGGTTTAAGTGTCTGTAAAATCTGACATGTTTACATGACTTCATTAATTCCCTTTTCCTGCTTGACATTCAAGGGTAACATCAATTCCAGCATGAACAGCAAGAGAGAGATGGAAACAATGTTTGGCAAGAAACTAAATAATTTAGAAAGTAGGATATTTGAGCTGGAAAACCTTAATGAAGATCTTGCTGAAAGAAAAGACAGATCTGAATGTCATGAAAAGGGATCGAGGTCCAAACTTTCAGGGTCTGAAGATATATATAGAAGATCATACAGTTCTTTAGTAGTTAATTGAAAATTAGCTCATACAGTGTTATGGGACCTGAACCAAGAGGCGCTTTAGTCTCTTAAAAAAATTAAAATAATGTTGGGACAAGTGTGGCAGGTCTATTGTGTTTTTCCCACTTTTTTTTCTTTTAACGAAAGGATACTGTAATGCAGGTAAAAATAATATTTATCTTTCAAACTTTCTTTTTCTTCAATACTGGTATGGAATTGATCAGGTCTCCATAACATCAGAGGTAAGCCCAATTCCAAAACACATTTCATGCTGCAGGGGAAGCTGAAAAAAATGTTCTGTAATTATCTAAGAATTTTTTCCTTGGTTTCATGCCCTTACCTTCTTGATTGCACAGCACACTGACTTATTCTACCAGTGCTCTGTTTCTAGCTATAGAAATTGGTGTAGCTCGGTTTCAATCAGTGAAGATATGCAGGCCTTCAACAGCTGAGGACTGGTACTTTATTTTGATGCATAGAATGAAATTTTTCATAGGATTCATATTTCTGTAGCATGCTGCATCTATTCCCTTTAATTACTCCACATTTTCGGTTTAAATACCGTTGATACTGAAATGTTTCCTCTCAAGTACCTTGATGCTGTGACACTACTGACCCATAATTGTATGCTTATTTCTCAATTATTCAAATTCCTGCACTCTGACTGAGGAAGGTTTGATTTGCATAATTATTAGATAGTTATTTCTGAATAACCATGAAGTCTCTATCAGATAGTTCCACATTAACTGGCTACAGCCATCACACGGTCTTTCCCTTGAAGCCATGCCAGAACTTTTTGTTTCCATGCCTAATAAGTCTTTCTTTGCCTTAGAAATTTAAATGCAACTTATCTTTAAGAAGAAATCACTATCTCAGAAGGGGAAGAAGAAATAAAGACTTGACAGTAACCTAATCAATTAAGACTGACTGACTGACATGTTGGTGGTTCCTTTTCTGTTTTCCCTTCCTTTCCTCTCTCCCTCCCTTCAGTCCTCCAATCTAGAGGACCATGTTGTGCATTTGAAGAAATGCAACTGCTTTGTATATCAGAAGTCTTGAATAAAACAAAAAACACCTTTCCAGAATAAAATGTAAGAGGTAATAAGAATAAAAAGAAATTGCTATCAAGTCAAGTTTAGGGCAATGAGTTTTGTACATGTAGAATTAGAGTTAAATAATCAATACGAAAAAGGATTCTGTGAAACCAATTAATTATAGGTTGGATGCTAGCTGGCTACGAGTTGTAATAAAATCATTTAATGGAAGTTGAAGTCTTCAATTTTGATGTGATTAGAAGTCTGAACATTAGAAAACATTAAACAGATAAAAAGGTTTTGATCACATTGTGAAAACTGATGAGAAACTCTAATAAAAATTGCTGTATAAATGGTTTATTCTTTTTCACAACCCATCTAACTATGCTAAAACCCATAGTTTTTCACAGCCCATCTAACACTGATTAAAACCAATTTATGATCATGTTTGTCAATTGTCTTGTGGATGGTATAGTGTCTTGGTAAGCTTAGAACACTTTTTTTTCTATTAAAAAAATACAATTAAGTAGGTTTTAAATCAGTTGAAACCTGTTTTACCAGGCTTAAAAAAATCAGAAAGAATGGACATCAAGGAAGAAAATATTGAGATGCCTGGGCTTATTGGCATAGGATACATGATCAAACTAGTGAGCTAACCAGATACTGAGGAATGAGATGTCCATTGACAATGTCCATTAATTTTGTAGTGAGTATAATTTCTAAGTGTTCTAATTTACAAGGAACTGAGGTCTTTTGTAGGGAAATGAACTGCCTAGGTCTGCAAAATAGGCTAAAAATTTTGATGTAGGTACTCATGTTCCCAATAATAAACCCCATTATATTTTCTGTGGTAGAATTATAGCTATTTTTGCTAGCCAGTCAGCAAGAGTCACAATAAAGTTTGGTGTCAGATTCTCATGAGCAGACCTTTTGAATTATGTGTCTTTTAGTCATAGAGCTCATGTTATTTGATATAATCTGATGTGACTCAAAATTTGTAGTTCTTTCCTACTGTGTTGGAGTCATGAATGCATGAAGCTTAGAAACCTGGCGTTGTTGCAATTGGATCTTGGGCCCTATATGTTGGGAGCAGTTTAGTGCAAAGACTAGGAAACTAAGGCCTGTGCAATGTTGTCCTTATTTGCTAAATCTTTTTCCATCTTACAATCACAAACTTATTTTCTGAGGTCCTGTCAGGTACTGATTCTCCGCTTGCATGAGGCTTCTTGAGGGACTGTATTTTTTACCTGTTATTTCATTCAATTCTTTTAATTTGGTGCTATTATATATCATTAGCAGCAGTAGTAGATGTCCATTACAGTGAATTGAACAGGATGTTATCGCTGCCATTATTATGCATGCTGTCGTGGTTTAAGCCCAGCCGGACTAATCACCACACAGCTGCTCACTCACTCCCCTTCCTCAACTGGACAGGAGAGAGAAAATATGAAGAAAAGGCTCGTAGGTCGAGATAAGGACATAGGGAGATCACTCACCAACTACCATCACGGGCAAAATAGACTTGACTTGGGGAAATTAGTTTAATTTATTACCAATCAAAATCAGAGTAGGATAATGAGAAGTAAAACCAAATCTTAAAAAAACAACACCTTCCCCCCACCCCTCCCTTCTTCCCGGGCTCAACTTCACTCCCGAACCTCTTCCCCCCCCGAGCGGAACAGGGGGACGGGGAATGGGGGTTGCGGTCAGTTCATCACACGTTGTTTCTGCCGCTCCTTCCTCCTCACACTCTTCCCCTGCTCCAGCGTGGGGTCCCTCCCACAGGAGACAGTTCTCCACGAACTTCTCCAACGTGGGTTCTTCCCACAGGCTGCAGTTCTTCACGAACTGCTCCAGCATGGGTCCGTTCCACGGGGTGCAGTCCTTCAGGAACAGACTGCTCCAGCATGGGTCCCCCGCGGGATCGCAAGTCCTGCCAGCAAACCTGCTCCAGCGTGGGCTCCTCTCTCCATGGGTCCACAGGCCCTGCCAGGAGCCTGCTCCAGCATGGGCTTCCCACAGGATCACAGCCTCCTTCGGGCATCCACCTGCTCCAGCGTGGGGTCCTCCACGGGCTGCAGGTGGATATCTGCTCCACCGTGGACCTCCATGGGCTGCAGGGGGACAACCTCTTCACCATGGTCTTCACCACGGGCTGCAGGGGAATCTCTGCTCCGGCACCTGGAGCCTCTCCTCCCCCTCCTTCACTGACCTTGGTGTCTGCAGAGTTGTTTCTCTCACATATTCTCACTCCTCTCTTCTCTGGCTGCCTCATCCTGGTTTTTCCCCCCCTTCTTAAATATGTTATCACAGAGGCGCTACCACTGTTGCTGATTAGCTCGGCCTTAGCCAGTGGCAGATCCGTCTTGGAGTCGGCTGGCATTGGCTCTATCAGACATAGGAGAAGCTTCTAGCAGCTTCTCACAGAAGCCACCCCTGTAGCCCCCCCTGCTACCAAAGCACTGCCATGCAAACCCAATACACATGCCATATGCACAATTGTTCCACTTAGTTTAAACTTTAATTGAGCAGAGAGAGACTTGTTTGCAATTAGTAAGAGGATTTTTTTTCCCCTCTTTTTTCCGCCTTCAACAAGCGCTTATTTATACTAGTAGCCAGATTAACCAAAGGCATATGACAGAACAGTCTTCATTTATTCTGAAGCTGACACAAAAAAAATGTTTCCTTCTTTTATTATTACTTTTTTAGCAGAATTCATCCATAAAATAAATTGGTTACTCGGTTGGTGGCCCTCTTTTTAGAAAAGATTTCCATATTTTTAACTTGGTAAAAAAGAAAATAAACAAGGAAATTGATGTTTTCAAGCATTAATTATAGTCAAAGATTAACTTAGCTATCTTTTGTGTTAGTGTTTTGTTAGGTTGGTTTTTTTTGTTTGTTTTCCAAATGTTCTTCAAACTCTTCTATGCAATTTTCTCCACCATGTAGCCAGCTCCTATGGTCTCCATCAATGTGATGATGAGACTGGTGCTTTATCAGTTGTGACGATTTGCCTTATTGTGTACAGGATTCTGTATGCACCCGTTTTGCCCTCGTGCAAGGGTCTTTGTGACTTCTGAGGTCAGGGAGAATTACCACCTAAAACATAACTGTTTCAATTTATAAAGAGATTAAAAGATTAACACATATTCAATTTCAGACAAATGAAAACTGACTTTAGCATACTCTGGGCTTTAAGCAGTGGCTTTCAGATGCTAAGTATGAGAACATTGTATGTTCCAAGGAAGCTTTATAGGTAATAATTTTGTTTATTGTCTTAAATTGACAACTTGTATAGCCCCTGTTCAGGCTCTACTTAGGAGGTGTAATACATGTCCCAGCAAACTTATGGTATAAATGTAGTTACAAAGTCATAGAGCTGAAGCATCCCATGCTTCTTTCTGGCACTGTGGCTGAAAGTAAGATGCATTTTTATAAAGTCTGCACTGAACCAGACGAAGGTTAAGGGGTTATGAGAAAATTCAAGTTAGATAATAGTGTAACACAGAAACTTAAAAAGGTTCATTCTTTGCATAAAGAAGACCAAAATGTCTTCCGTTTAGTTCCCTCCCCCCTCATTTTCTGAATGCTTTCAGCTGCAGTCATCAAAGAGAATTCGTTTTGTTGTTGATTCTAACATGCATTTTCACTATTTCTCTACTGTTTCCTGCTGTGTCTTCATTTAATAGGAATATCAGAAGGGTAAACAAGAAGTATTTCTCTTCAGAGAAAAAATTTTACTCATGACATGAAAAGAAAGAACTACAGAATCAACACAGTGTGCATATTACTGCCCTGGAACAAGAAGTGGAAGATAAAGAGCAAGTGATGTTAAGGGCCACAGATGTCCATGGAATTGCCCAAAAACACAAGGTTGCAACTTATTTCAAGAGCATGAGGCAGCAACTTGCTTTCTCAAAAGTCTTCAAATTAAATGGTGAACTGTGAAGTCCTGAAGATTTTTAAAAAACTCACTGCTAAAAGGAAACTAGTTTTGAAAAGTCATAATATCTAAACACTTATTTAGTTGATCGGCATTTCTGTCAAATATGAAATACACGTATATTTCTGGGATTCTTGTTTCATGAATACTGACTTATTTATCAACTTCAAAAGGCAAATATTAATAATAAAAATGTAGCAGTGTTTTATTTCCCCTCTTCTATTGAAAGCTACAAGGAATCTGAAATAATTATTTCCCCCACTTCTCTCTTTTATTGCAAAATCCATGTACAGATCACAGCCTGCTGTAGGATCTTGACTCTGTCACAGAGAATCGAGCTGTGGAGGTGACCATCCTTCTTCACTGCCCAGACATCTTTCTCAAGCTGCAGCAAGGGTACACATCTCAGTTATGGTACCTGATAGGGGTATTCTGTACTGGGCACTGACTGGATTGTCGGGAAACTACCTGTACAACCCATGTGCTTTTAATATAAGCACTACTTTCTTGCAGCTTTTCCAGACTTGCTGCTGACTTGGATTTTGCAAGCTAAAAAATGACGTAGGAGCTGAATGCTTTGTCTCCCATTGCTCATTTCCCAAGCTTTCAGTTCCCAGTGGTGCTAAATTTCAGCGTTAGTTTATATTTCTATTTTGTCTGTCATTAGTCCAAAGTTTCCTTTCAGAACAGATTGGAAGAATGTCCTGGGAAAAAGCAAGCCAGCAAAAAGAACAACCCCAAACCAGAAAGCCTGAAGTAACAGTGACATCTATTTCCAGACAATTTCTGGAAGTAGGGTGCTTTGTAAATTTCATTAATGAAGCAAGTCTGTAGTTCACTGTGTTCCTGTTTTATAGGCTGAAGGCTCCAAGGAGAGATGAATCTTTTAAAGGGAAAGATTAAGCTAGAAGACATAATGATACTGCAACAAGAATAACAATGCTGGGAAAAATTGAAGAAGCTCTACAAAACAGAGTTTAACAACATGTAGCAGGCTCTTTAGCAAAAAGAGGAAGATCCAGTAGTATTAACGTGTGTACCTATAGCAAATTCAGAAGAACAGGACTACAGAAAAAAAGCTGAACTATGGCACTCAGACTCCTGCGGTGGTTTCAGGAAAGGCATGTTTTAATTCTAGTTGAAATCTTTCCTCTTCCTATTTATGATTGTATGCTAGTGATGTCCTACATCTTTTGGATAAGGGAAGCAAAGGAAAGGAAGTCAATAAAATGAACCCTTCCTTTGGAAAGGATACAAGGAAACTCTTGCCATGTTTCTTGTGAAGACTGATTTTTCAAATTCATTAATTTGCTATAAAATTTCTTTTCATAGGTCTTAAAATTATCTGATATAAACTGAACAACTGATCAAAGCGATCTTTGTTTTGTCGCAAACCAAGCTGCAAATAAAATGACTTCTTGTTTTTAAAGCTGGTTGTATAATGTATTTCTATTTGTGCATGTCTAACCCAGACAAATTCTACTTTGTGTTCAAATTTATAGCATTTGGAAGAGAAGGCTCCGGGGAGACCTTATAGCAGCCTTCCAGTACTTAAAGGGGGCCTACAGGAAAGATGAGGAGGGTCTCTTTATCAGGGAGTCTAGTGATGGAATGAGGGGTAATGGTTTTAAACTGAAAGATGGTAGATTTAGATTAGGTATTAAGAAGAAATTCTTTACTGTGAGAGTGGTGAGACACTGGAACAGGTTGCCCAGAGAGGTTGTGGATGCCCCCTCCCTGGAAGCGTTCAAGGCTAGGTTGGATGATGATTTGAGCAACCTGACTGAATGGAAGTATCCCTGCACATGGCAGGGGGGGTTAGAACTAGATGCTCTTTAAGGTCCCTTCCAACCAAAACCATTCTGTGATTCTTATTCAGACTTACCAACCTGTATGTGATGTGGCATGGATCAAGATTAGGTGCAATCTCTTAATTATATGTTGCAGCAGAGTTGTTGTCTAACAAAAAACCAACCAACGAACCAACAAACCAACAAACCAACCAAAAAAAGAATAAAAAAACAATGAGGAATATCTTTGCTATTTCTACACCGTGACAGCTAGGGAAATCTAGACCAATCATTTCAAACAGATAATTTTATTTGTAATCTCATACTAGCTGTTTGACCTTATTGTAGGTTTCAGTTACTGTGCAGTGATTCCTGGAATTTTATTTAATTGACTTTTTCAGTCAAACTACATTCATCTGGGGTATCTATTAAAGAAAAAAAAAGCCTGATGTATGTTACGCTATTACAATTTTATGTATGTTGTGTCCAAATGCACTTGACTACCATTGGCTTATTGGAAGTATCTCTGCTGGATCATAACCACAGTTCTGGTTATTTTCAAGTAAACAAGGTTGGTTTAGCCAGTCATATCTCCTCAAACAGTGCATTAATTCATAATCATGTTATGCTGTTCTCTTTTTATTATATAAAAAATGTAGAGTGTACTTTCAGTCAGGTATTGACAAAACAATCAGGAATCCAGTTATGTTTTCAGCAGAGCTGGAGTAACTTTAAATTTACTTTTTCCTTTAGTAATTTCCTGCAAAATAAGCAAACAAAAGAAAATTAAATTGTGTGGGTGCGTGGGATATTTGGCCACGCTGCAGTGCCATGTACTGGCGATACTGCTAATTTAGCAGCAGTGCAGTCTAGTCTAGTGAGTATTTGTGCTCTGTGATGCTGAACTGTGGAACAGACAAAAACTCTGTATGCTCACAGATACTACACTAGGATATACTTTGGGTACTAATGAAAACCAAACAAAGCCCTCAGTTTGTCTGTGGGTGGGTTACAGTGCAGACTGTAGAAGAAACAAGAGCTAGCTGAGCCATTTTGGATACTGGAATCAGTCCTTTCGCATTCTGGTTTGTCTTTACAGCCTGTTTTACCCTGATTATCATATGAAGCTCTGTGCAATCAGTGCTAGATGTTTCTGGTGAAAACTCCCTTCTTTAGATAGATACAATTTATGTACCTGTACTGCTATCTGAAGTACACACATCTCAGGTGCTGAGCCTCTGGCTCCACAAGGCTTAGTGTTGCCTTAGCTCAGAGCCATGATAAAGCTGTGTCAGAAGCATTTTTGAAAATGTGACTATACTTTATTTCTTCAGTTTAGAATATTTTAGAGGATTGTGAAAGGTTTTTTTCAAACTTGAGGAAAATTTCTGAAACAGATAATTTCCTTTCAGACTGATCAAACCTGAGTATATTTCTGAACATTGTTTCAAAGGACGTAAAAAATAATTTACCTATCCTTGTCTTCACTCAGCTGTCTTCAAACCAGTTGCTAGTTCAGCAGCAGAATTTACCCTTATCTCTTTCCTTGTCCTTAAAAATTGGAGAGCTGAGGATGAAGGTTTCCAGAAAGGCAACCATTCTTCATAAACATCTGAAGAACAGAGAGTATCAGCAGCATAGAAAATTTAACATGCCCTCCTTATGCTGTCTCTTCTTCATGTTTTATCACTTTCAAATCAGCAGGAAAAGAGAGAGCAATTCTATCTAGCATGCTTTGGCTCAAAATGTTAATAAAAATGAAGGAAAAAAATGTAAGTAAAATAGTCAGTGGAGAAACATTAAATGAAATTTGTGATTGTGTGATGCTTTCCAAATTATACCAACGCAGTAGGGGATTTTATGCCTCCAAATGATTGTTGTTTTGAAGGAAAAGGCTTTTGTTTGGGAGTCCTAAGGTGTATAGCAGATGGTACTGAACTGAAGCTGTGGACAATATTCACAGCAGAAAGAAAAAGTCTAAAGGTGATATTGACAGGTTGTACAGAAGTGAAAATGCATCCCAGTAGCTCAGTGAAAGATGCAGGAATATAGCAACAGGCTGAGGTATTATGAAAAAAACTAGACTAGAAGAGCATGTTAATGTACACTTATTAGCTAGTGTTTCATTAATTTTGAGCCCATCTGGAATATGTCTTCTAACAAATGTGAAAAGCAAGGTGATTGCTGTGCTTGTTAATTATAGGACTGGGTAAACTTAATCTTTCCATTCTACTGATGAGGCATGAATAGGCACTTTGTTGCTATTAAAATCAATGCTTTTTTGTTTGGTGTGATTTATGGCTATGAATTAAAAAAGAACAAGAAATTACAGGTAAATGATCTATTTAGCTTTTATTTTATCTATGTTTAACTTGAACTGTAGCAACTGGAAAAAAATTATAGGTAATACCCTTGTTCTTAAATGTTCTTAAAAATGAAACGCACAAAAGCCAGATTGTGGCCAGCAGTGCTGCAGCTGTGCAAAGTAAGTTATCTAATAGCTATATATTTAACCTCCTGATCTCTCTTGAAGATACCAGGCCAGTCTTACACTTGACTTCCATAGGCTTTCCCTCACCAGCTGCTGCTATAATGCTCTGTTAATTCACTTTAAATGTAGTAATGCAGAGATGATTCTTTTTTCAAATATAATTGCCTGATTTGTGATAAACTGCTTATAAAACTTTTGTTTTTCCTAGTGTCTCCTTTTTTTTTAAAGTCCCTTCTCTCTCAAAGTTGCTGATGGTCATTCACATAAGACTACAAAGAATTTGCATCTAAGGACTTGGTGTTTACTAAGCAACTTTCTTGGCAGCAGCTCCAGGGGCAAAACTGCTGTCTATGATGACCCATACTTATTGATATTCTAGCACTAGAAAAGCAATGTTACCTTTTCAGGGCCAACAAACTGACTCTGCAGCTCTGAAGCCAAGGAAGTTGGTCAGCTTTCCACAGGCACAGTTAGCTGTATTTTTACAAAACTTAAATGAATATTATTTCATTTCTGTTCTTTTTTCCTGAGGATTTCCATGTTATAATTGGTCAGTTTCTCCCCTGATGAAGCTAAAGTAGAGTATATGAGTCTGGGCATTTCTTACGTGGGATCATGACTGTCAAAATGTCTTCAGAGAAATCACTTGGATAAAACTCTTTATGTTCTTCTGATGAAAAGCACAGCTGTACAGCTCAATTGTCTTTTATCTGTATTTTTTATAGTTGGCAAGAATTTGCACTGCTAGCCATTAAGCTACAGGGCACTAAATGGGTTAAGATGTTTTGCAGAATGTATTCTAAGATGCTACTGGAATTGAGAGTAAGTCTATAAACATTTTTATAGGTCATGTAAATATTTATGAGATGAGTGTGATGATCATTCTTGGTAAATTTGGCCAAGGTTAGCAGGGGGTGCAGATGTTCAGTAAAAGATTCTACTTCGGTTTAAGATTTTCTATCAGCAGTGAAATTTTTCATGAAACTAGAGGACTACAGATTTTAATTTCCCTGCAGACACCTTTTGTATGTTTATTGAAGGTGGAATCATGTAATACTTGCCTCTTATGATACATACAGGCCTTCCACAATGTAGTATTGGGATAAAGATGTGCTGCTCTGCCTTGTAGAAGAGGAAGCCATGTAAAGCTTTAGTCACTCTCTTTCTTTTCCTTAACACCACCCTCCCAACCAAAATATCCTTTAAAGTAGGCTGTCCAAGTGACCTATGTTTGTTTCCTGTTGCAGACTGAGTTTGTTGGGTAGCTTATATTGAACCCTGCTTAGTGGGAATTTGATTACTAGCTGCCACTCCTCCAAGTGGCATAACTGCCATGTGGTGCCTGCACAGCTGAGAGAGCAGGTCATCCCAGGCCTGAAGGAATGAAAAGAAATACATTTCCTGAAGGATGTGGAGGAGTCTTTGCAAACCTAGGAGATCTAGGCAAAACATGCTTGTGCTTTGGCCACAGGCCAGAATATGCTGTATAAGTAGCCTTGACCTGTTTGGACCAGAGTTACACTTTGAATTTTCTTCTTTAAGCTGACAAATTTCATATTGGAGAGAAGACAAAAAGGAAGAGAAAACTTGGAATAGTATGGATTTTTGCAGTTTCCCTAACTGATTGGCAAATTATTTGTGTTGAGAGTTTTTAAACTTCAAATTTCTTTCTCAAGGGTCTGCTTTTGTAGAATCACAGAATGGTTTGAGTTGGAAGGAACCTTCAAAGATCATCTAGTCCAACCCCCCTGTCCCAGGCAGGGACATCTTTCACTAGATCAGGTTGCTCAAAGTCCTGTCCAGCCTGACCTTGAACACTTTCAGTGATGGGGCATCCACAACTTCTCCAGGCAACCTGTTCCAATGTTTCTCTACCATCATTGTAAAAAAATTCTTCCTCATGTCCAATCTAAATCTATCCTCTTTCAGTTTAAAAATGTTGCCCCTTGTCCTGTTGCTACAGACCCTGGTAAAAAGTCTCTTTCCATCTCTCTTATAAGCCCCCTTTATATATTGAAAAGCTGCAATAAGTTGTCCCTGGAATCTTCTCTTCTCAGGGCTGAACAACCCCAACTCTCTCAGCCCGTCTTCATCGGACAGGTGTTCCAGCCCTCTGATAATTTTCATGGCCATCCTCTGGACGTGCTCTAACAGGTCCATGTCTGTTTTGTGCTAGGGACACCAGATCTGGACGCAGTACTCCAGATGAGGGTCTCAGGACTGCCGAGTAGAAAGGAAGAATGAACTTGCTTGACCTGGTGGACACGCTCCTTTTGACGCAGCCCAAGGTACGGTTGTCTTTCTGGGCTGCAAGTACACATTGCCAGCTCATATCTACTTTTTCATTGACAGATATCCCTAAGTCCTTCCCTGTGGGGCTGCTCTCAATCCATTCACACCCAGTCTGTACTGATATTGGGGATTGGCCCAACCCAGGTGCAGGACCTTGCACTTGGCCCTGTTAACTTTGTGAGTTTCACATGGTACCACTCCTCAAGCCTGCCAAGGTCCCCCTGGATGACATCCCTTCCCTCTAGTGTTTCCTAATGCTCAAAACTGAAGACAAAAAATTCTGTCCTGTATTAATGTAGAGTGGAGAGGGAAAGGAAAATTGGAAACTGAGTTGGTGTGCTGTTGGAAGACGGAGCTGTATTTTAATTCTGTTTTTTTTCTGTGAAAGAGTTTCCATCTACTAGTACTGCAGGTATATATAAAGGTAAACCAGCCTTATCCAGGGAGCAATCTGTGACTGTATTTGTATTTCTGATTTACCATTTACTGGTACATGTGAAGTTCAGCCCTGCAGAAAGGAATCTGGGGATGCTGGTTGACAGCAGGCTTAATGTGAGTCAGCAGTGTGCCCTGGCAGCCAGGAGGGCAAACTGCATCCCGCTGTATTCACAGAATCACAGAATCACTAAGGTTGGAAAAGACCTGTAAGATCATCAAGTCCAACCATTAAAACAAAACAAAACAAACAAAACAAAACAAAACAGAACAAAACAAAACAAAACAAACAAAAAACCCCCAAACAACAAAAAACACAACCCCCCCCCCCAAAACACACACCACACACCACCATGCCCATCAAGCCATGTCCCACAATGCCACGTCCACACGTTCCTTGAATACCTCCAGGGAAGGTGACTCCACCACCTCCCTGGGCAGACTGTTCCATTGTGTTACCACTCTCTCAGTAAAGAAATTTTTCGTAATATCGAGTCTGAATCTCCCCTGGTGCAACTTGAGACCATTTCCTCTTGTCCTGTCACTAGTCACTTGGGAGAAGAGGCCAACACCCACCTCTCTGCAACCTCCTTTCAGGTAGTTGTAGAGAGCAATAAGGTCTCCCCTCAGCCTCCTCTTCTCCAGACTGAACAACCCCAGTTCCCTCAGCCGCTCCTCATAAGACTTGTGCTCCAGACCCCTCACCAGCTTCGTCGCCCTTCTCTGGACGCACTCCAGACCTCTATATCTTTCTTGTAGTGAGGGGCCCAAAAGTATTTGAGGTGCGGCCTCACCAGCGCCGAGTACAGGGGCACGATCACCTCCCTACTCCTGCTGGCCACAGTATTTCTGATACAGGCCCGGATGCCATTGGCCTTCTTGGCCACTTGGGCACACTGCTGGCTCATATTTAGCCGGCTGTCAATCAACACCCCCAGGTCCTTTTCTGCAGGGCAGCTTTCCAGCCACTCGTCCCCCAGCCTGGAGCATTGCCTGGGGTTGTTGTGGCCAAAGTGCAGAACCCAGCACTTGGCCTTGTTGAACTTCATTCAACTGTCCTCGGCCCATCCAGCCTGTCCAGATCCCTCTGCAGAGCCTCCTACCTTCCAGCAGATCAACACTCCCACCCAACTCGGTGTCATCTGCTAACTTGCTGAGGGATCACTCTATTCCCTCATCCAGATCATTGACAAAGATATTAAACAAGACCGGTCCCAAAACTGAGCCCTGGGGGACTCCACTTGTGACCAGCTGCCAACTGGATTTCGCTCCATTCACCACAAATCTCTGGGCTCAGCTGTCCAGCCAGTTTTTAACCCAGCGAAGAGTGTACCTGTCTAAGCCATGATTTGCCAGCTTCTCCAGGAGAATACTGTGGAGGACAGTGTCGAAGGCTTTGCTGAAGTCCAGGTAGGCAACGTCAACAGCCTTCCCGTCATCCACTAGGCGGGTCACCTGGTCATAGAAGGAGATCAGGTTGGTCAAGCAGGACCTGTCTTTCATGAACCCGTGCTGGCTGGGCCTGATACCTTGGTTATCCTGTGTGTGCCCGGTGAGCACCCTCAAGATGAACATCTCCATAATCTTCCCCAGCACCGAGGTCAGGCTGACAGTCCTGTTGTTCCCCGGATCCTCCTTCTGGCCCTTATTGTTGATGGGCGTCACGTTGGCAAGCCTCCAGTCATCCGGGACCTCCCCCGTTAACCAGGACTGTTGATAAATGATGGAGAGTGGCTTGGCAAGCTCCTCCGCCAGCTCCCTCAGTACTCTTGGGTGGATGCCATCAGGGCCCATAGACTTGTGAGTGTCCAGGTGGCGTAGCAGGTCATTAACTGCGTTGGTGCGGCCTGACCTCAAGTACTGTGTGCAGTTCTGGGCCCCTCAATTTAAAAAGAATGTGAAGGTCCTTGAATGCATCCAGAGAAGGGCAACAAAGCTGGTGAAAGGGCTGCAAAGAATGTCCTATGAGGAGTGGCTGAGGACTCTGGGTTTGTCTAGTTTGGAGAGAAGAAGGCTGAAGGGTGACCTTATGGCTCTCCACAGCTTCCTGAGGAGGGGAAGTGAAGAGGGAGGTGCGGAGCTCTTCTCCCTGGGATACAGCAACAGGATGCATGGGCATGGTTCAAAGCTGCGTCAAGGGAGCTTCATTTGTTCAAACACTGGAACAGCCTTCCTAGAGAGGTGGTTGATGCCCTGTGCCTGTCAGTGCCTTAAAAAGAGGCATTTGGACAATGCCCTTAATAATTTGCTTTAACTTTTGGTCAGCCCTGGAGTGGTCAGTCAGCTGGACTAGAAGATTGTTGTAGGTCCCTTCCAACTAACTATTCTACTCTATTCTATTCTATTCTACTCCATTTGTTTGATTTCAGACAGGGTAAAACCTGAGAATAATTTACAGGAAGTTGTGGAATGGTGCTTAGTCAGGAAGTTGACAAGCATCTCGAATCCCCATTGAAGTTAAAAAAAAACAAAACAACTCCAAACACCTACTTTCAGTGTTTTCTCTGCATGTGTGTGTGAGAGGTTGTACACACACACACACACACACACACACACACGCACATGGATACATGCAAAACCCCTTCCCCCATATATGTTGTAAATACCTGTACACATGTACACACAACCCCCACTTGCACAAGTATATTTATTTTAAAAAATGAGATCTATTCAAGCTTTGACATTTTTGACTACAACTGGAAAGACAATAGCTTATATGGTAAATAAGTTTCTGATTTAATATTTCAGAAAACCTTGTAAGCAGTTAAAGCTCTAGCCTATCCAGCTGTTCAACCTGACATTGTACTACACTTCATATAAAAAATCAAAGCTGTCACATTCACTTTAGAAAAGGCCTGCAAAAGTAACATTGATATTTACAGCTCCATGAGGTGAAGCCATACCTGACTCATAATGCCAAACTTACCAGACTAGCTTTGCTGACTGAGGCTTTGCTGGCTAATAAAGTCGTAGTTGGCACATTTGATAATGAAATGTCGAACTCTGAAAAATGATTGAGAGCAAGACTGGAGAAACTGGTCAGGAAGGGACATTTTCATTCTTTCCCCTTGTCTCCATCGATCTAAAGACTGCAAAAATATTTCACTGGGAAATTTGATGCAGAAATACCTGTCATTTATCTGCTCTGGACAAGAGGTAAAGCCACCAGAGGCTCTCTCTATAAATACTTATCATGAGCCTAACCATGTGGCCCGAAGTTAAACAGCAGTGCTCTGAAACAGCTGTCTAGAGCAAATGTCAAGCTGATTCACAAGTGGGCTCTGTCTGCTGCTGTTGCAGTCATTTCTGTTCTGAAGCTCAAGCTCTTTGTCCTGCACATTAAAAACATGTAGTGGAAAAGATAGTCTCTAACCTAAAGAACTTGCAGTACAAATTGAGGTTCTGTCAGTAACAAGTATTAGCTGTAAGCCATACGTAACCAATAAATTAAGCTGGGTTTATTACACTCTTGCATCACTGAAATAGCTCAGTGCAGCCATTCTTTTAATACCCTAACTGGCATTGAAATCAATGTTGGGAGGGTACAGAGCCCTCTTTCTTACCCTGCTGTAGGATGTCCGAACTCTTTTGCACAAAACTAAAAACAATGGAACGGCCAAGGCCTCATATTTTCATTCCCATGATTTTACAGTAGTCTGTGACTTGGGATGATACTTCTGGGAACAGTGAGCTCAAATGCTTGTGGCCCACTAGAAAGTGTTGTGCTTTACATTACAAATTGATGTTCCTAATGCTAAACTTTGTGTAAAAGGGAGAAAACCACTTCAACCTGAAGTACAATGACAAAACCACCTGTTGTGACTTATGTTAATGCAAATGTATGTTTGGCCAGCTTTAAGTATATCTGCTGTCTTGGGAGACATCAATGGGAAGGGTCTGTTCTGTCAGTCTCAGAGGATTGACAAAACATTAACAAAACAGAAGATCTAATAACGTACCTGAGCAAATCTTCTCGTGCCTGTGGAATCTGTCTCCTAAAATCAAATACTCATGAGCTTGGGCAAGACTTTTTAGGCTTATGTGTCTGAATGTGGGGGAACTATAATTTCTGTAAGGTTCTCTGTGGATCTGGTATTTAATCTCCTAGAGGAATATTTTTGAAACAATTATCCTTAGGATTTTGTCACTGTCACCAATGGAGTCAACTGGCTTGTCTTTTTCTGTATTTTTTTTTCTGAATTTTTTACACATTTGTTTCTAACACTATGAGTGGCTGTATCCCAAGTTTGAATGTATTACACTTTAGCCAAAATGTTAGTTTGGATAAAGGTTTTGATATGTTGTTCTGTATAGAACTTGTTTATTCAAGCAGCTTGAACAATTACAGTTTTTTCAAGTTACTTAAAGTTCTTAGAGTTCTTTCAAGTTCTTTTACCTAATAAGTCCCATGTTACCTATCCCAGGTGTGCTTCTTCCTGCTCAGTTTCAAACTGCCTGGAGTCTTACTGGGCTGCAGGCAGTAATCAGCACATTGTCTGGTTCAGAAACCATTTAAATCCCCAGATCTGTGAGATTTTAAAGATAGCAGCTGCTTTTAGATCTAGAAGAAATTATTCTAAAATCTTGGACACCAACAAGTTGTTGCCTTCGGGGAGAAAGGGTAAAAGTAACACAAGAATCTTCTAATCGAAAGTATTGGAAATGGGGATGTCACAACTAGTTTCAGCAAGCTTGGTGTTCTGGGTAATGTCTTTTGCTGCTCAAGCAAGTTATTTAATTAAACCTGTTTTTTCCAGTGAGGGGAGGTCATCTGAAGAGATCTTGTTTTCTGAGAGGACTATTACTATACAAATGTGCCTTAAGAAGTGATAAACTTGTTGAAGAAAATTTGTGACATGTTTACGAACAATATGAGTGTTGTAATCATAGGAATGGTAGGATTGATGTCTCCGACTTTGAAATTATTTTTAACTATTTTAAAGGGAAATTCAATCTAGAGCCATGCCCTGGAAAAAGTTGTGTGTGGGAACTATTAACAACACTATGAGTGTGGGGTTTTTTTGGCTTTTTTATTTTATTTTTAAGTCTGTCTTATAACTGGGGGTAAAGTGTGACAAGTCTTAGTGTTAGGATGGTAGAAGGAGAACCATTTTTTGAGAGAATTTTGAAAAGGATACCTGTGTTCTTACATTCTTACATTTATTTTGATTCATTTAAAAAAAGAAGTTTCTACAGTCTATCTTAAATTTCCTGTGTAGATTATAAAAATTGAAAAAAATACATCACATAATTTTAAACAATAAAAGGCCTATAGCTATGTGTGGGTTTGGTGAGATTTTGGCTGTTGAGTAAAAATGATTTAGTATTCCTAAAACTCCTACTAAAATATGCTTTAAAACACCTTTGTGCAAAAGATATTTAAGAAGATTTGGTTTTGACCTCTTATTTTTGGATAAATTAGTCTTTTATATCCATGGTTTGCACTTCACAGTGATTTTTCTTCTGTTTCTGTGATACCTCAGCCAATTATTTCTGCTTCTATCTCTAACTATCCTGAAGGCTCAATTTCTTTGCAAATTAATCTATTGTCTGCAATCACCAGTGCTACAAGGTATGGCACTTCATACATAAATGTTATTTCTTTAATTGTGAATCTAGTCTACACTAGTCTCTGCTTCTGTAAATTTTCATTGCCTATTAATAACTTTATTCCCCATAGTGATTTATCAGTTGATACATACATGCATATGTATGTCAACACATGAAACATATGCCAATAGAGGTTGCGTAATTTCCATGTTGACAGAATGTACCATTTGGAAATGGCCAGCACTCACACCTAACATTTTTCTGCTTATTAAGCTTTCTTCCCTCCATAAATGTAGGATGCTTCCCAGTTTACTGTAAATTCTTTAAAAGCTTTTTTGCTGGATTATGTAGGTTGGCTGAACTTTAAAAATTGGATACATCTTTAATACAGATAGATTTTTCCCTGAGCCACTCTGGGAATTTAGAAAGGATCCAATTGATATGCTGTTCTGGGAAAGCCTAATCTGTACTTAAAGTATAATTTGTAACACCATGCAACCAGTTAAATGCTCATTAATACATCTCTGCTGGAGTTATTTTTGTAGACACAAAAAAAACCCCCCTCTGAATTCCTTTTAAGTTTTTTTTTTTTTTTCTTTCTAACATAGAAGATCTACTGTAAAGAATGATGTCCAAAAGTTAGTGTTAACTTCTAGCATCACCAGAAATTATCAGTTCTAATATGGTGCTGAGCAGAACTTGCTCTGGAGTGGCTTTTATCTCATGTTGCATGATTGATGAGTGTTAAAAATGTTTGCACTGAAAAGCTAGGATCTGGCTTTTTCTAGTGCTGCTGATGTTTGTTTCTTGCCTTTGTTGTGATGTACTGGACAACTTTGTTTCCTTTATGACAAAATATTTTGTTTTAGCAGTTCTAATATATCAGTATTTGTCTGATCACTTTTCAATTCATAGATTTGGAATATTACTAGGTTACATAGATTTGAAAAAAGCTTTGCATAGCTGTAATGCATGAGCATTAGTACTGCTGGTATTTATTAACTAAACTTTTCCAAAACACTAAGTAAACAAAACATATGATCAGGCATCTATTAATTTCATAATTCTATTGACATTTGTGTGAGACGCAAAGAATTCTCTCTTGCCTTTACCACACACAAATAATTTAATAATCCCAAACTTTTCCCCACCGATATCTTCATTTTACTCATTTATTAAGTTAGATTTATTATCTACATAATTTATTTACTCTTAGTCTATTAAAGGTAATGAGGTTTGTGCTGTAATGCAGGCAGAGGATTAGGCAGTAGAAACAATATTAATATAATATTTTTGTTATTGTAAATTGGCTATTTCAGATTTACTCTGACACAGGCACTTTGTCTTGTTGAAGTGAAGAATGCAGACTAGCAGGTCTGATCCTTATACCACTAAATACAAGAAGAGTTTTGTTATGGATTTTTGTTATGGGAGCAGCAACTACCCTCAAGCCTGCAATCATTATTATTCCCTGTAGCAGTGCCCCCAAGTAATATTTAAAGTTAAACAAATGCTATTTTGAACTATAAAATCTCAGCTGAATCTGGGAAGAGTATGTGTTGGTATAGAGATGCAAGTTTTGAAATGATATAGAAATTGATTTAGAGAATGCAGTATCTTTGGTTTTACTTTTCACATTGTGTAGGAAAACTTCAGCTCACCAGTTAATACCTCTAGCTCTCCAGCAGGGAATTAAGCACCACACAGCCCCTTGCTCATTCCCCCTTAAGGTAACATGGGGGAGAGAATTGGAAGAGTAAAAGTGAGAAAACTCACGGGCTGAGATAAAAGACAGTTTAAGAAGTAAAGGAAAAGCTGCGCACGCAAGCAAAGAAAAAGAAGGAATTAATTCACTACTTCCCATCAGCAGGCAGGTGTCATCTCCAGGAAAGCAGGGCTCCCTCACGTGTGATGGTTACTGAGGAAGACAAAACTCCATAACTCCTAATGACCCCCCTTCCTTCTTCTTCCCCCAGCTTTTTATTGCTGAACATAGTCCCATACAAGCTACTATGGAAAAAATTAACTTGATCCCAGTCAAAACCAGCACAGAGACAAAAGCCCTTCACTGCCAACCTGCAGTCCCGTAGTGTCTTCTTATTCAAAGCATGTGAACAAGTTATGTTGTATTTGCTCTTGATTTGTAAATCACCTAATTAACATACTTGTGGTAAAGAGGGGGAGGAAGGTGCATAGTATCTTTTTATACTTCGGTGAAAGAAAAGGTTTTTTCCCCTTCTTGCAGAGATTAAAAACTTCATTGCCAGTATGAAATTGTGATTCTTTTTTGTTTGCTTCAGGAAGTCCTGCACTGACTGTCAGACAGTGCTTTCTGGATTGTGTCATTTTTGAGCCAGGAAACACTCCAAATAGCACAGCTGCCTTTTTGCTTCAATTATGAATTCTTAAGGTTTCCCACTGAGAATTTTCCTGAACAGCTCTGTCCATACCTCTTATTATAGATTAACAGGCTAAACTAATTTAATTTTTTGTGCCCCTAGTGATTTCTATTTTTCTCCTGGCTGGTTTGATTTCTGAGGGGTTTTTAATCTGAACTGATATTTCTCAAACCTTTTAAAGTCTGCCTCCTCCTTTTACCTCCACCCTTGCTTCCCACTCACACCACCCAGCCTCCACCCTCAAAATCAAGCCCAAGAAACACCAGTGCTGCTCTGTAAAATGACCTCCTGGTGACAAATGTCCTTTTCCTTGCTTAGTGAACATAGGCACAGTGAGGGGGCCGTGAGAGCAGGGCTGCTTGGAGAGGTCAAGCTGGGGGACCCTGTGTGGGCAATCAGCCATCCACCCATCCAGCAAGCCTGCTGTCCACCTCTCTGGCCATGGAAAGAGAGGTTAATAACCATACCGTGGTGGACGAGCAAGCAAAGTCCTGTGGATGAGAGCAGCAGCTGGAGTATTTTAAGCCCTGCTTTATGCTCTGGCCTTCATCCCAGCCGAAAATGCCTTGCAGAGTTTCAAAATGCTGTCACGTTTCCCTGAGATTCGAGGAAGGGGAGATACTAAGGGAAGCCGAGGGTGTGAGAGGCGTTGTTTAAGAAACCACAACTTGGAAAGCAAGAGAATGTAATTCAGATTTTTTTTTCTTTTGTACCACAGTACCAAGGAGAAAAAAAAATTCCATCTAAATCCTCAATTGCTCGCTCCATCAGAGCTTGCATAGTAGGAAACTTTAAAGCAACAGGTTTGATTTCACCACCAAATGTCACAGCTCATTAAACTCAAGGAACAGTGACATCTCTTGCAGAAAATGTTATGACACACATAAGGTAACAACTTGATCCTTCTTGTGTGTGTTCTCAAGATACTGGAAATGAAGTCTGGGATTTTTCAAGAGTACTTGATATTGGCCAAAATCTGCTGCTGTTGAGGTTAGTGGGAGATTTAACGCTGTCTTCAATGGGAGCAGTATGAGGCAAGTGACACTTTTTGTGGTGAAACATTGGTTTCTTTTTCTTTTTATTTGAAGGCAAGAAAGGAAATATATGTATTTAAATATAAACATATGCATTTGTAGCATAGTAAGGTGTTGACGAGAGTGGTGGTATTCTAGGCTAGGGATGCTTGAGCTGCCTCTGAATGCACTGGTTGACCCCTACAGTGCAGTGCAGCACTTTAGAGAGGCACTTGATGAGGTATCAGAAGATATGGTACACCATCCCAGCAAACTGTCGTTTTTTTTCCAGTGTGCTACAATTAATCAATTGGTTGGAATATGACACTGTGCTGTGGTTTGTGGGGAAGCATCCTCAAAACCTGTGTAGATGCCTGTCTGACCCTGTAGATGAAACCTGCAGAATTGAAAAGCAACTCTCTCAGCAGAGAAGGGAACACGCTAGTCTTGGTTTGCTGAGACTTTGCCTTGTAATGTTGCACTTCAGTATGAGTCTTCAAATGGGAAACATGGGTGCATGCCCAGATTTCTAAATACAGGTGGTTAGAAACAGTATTTTGAAAGCCACGGGAAAAGTTCTCAAGCATTACCAAGGAAAATGAACATTTTAATAATATATTTGATAAGATCATATTCTCTTCTGAATTGTTTATCTGTTTCCTCTCTGGAGATTGCTGCTGTCTTTCCCTCTTGAATAATATTCTCCTCCCAATAGTTTGATGTTGCAGCACTGCAGTTGATAAAGATATTAAAAGTCTGGAGAAGGATTGAAATGTGCCTTGGAGACAACTAAACCTTTTGACTAGCTAGTGCTGCTAAAATGATCTAATACAGTTAACCCTGTTGGGAGGTTAGTCGCTGATCAAGGGAACAAGAAACTCCTGAGCAGGCTGGGTGTGTGAGTTGCTGACATAATGTAAAGCTTGACACAAAAAAGTCTGTTGGCATGCTTAGAGCAGTATTTGGTCTTGTTTTCATGTCAGAGTAGTAACCCATTTTTCCATGTTTGATGGGAACAAGACGTTATGGTTATAAATTTGAAAGGAGTACTAAGACGAGTTCAGATTTTTGTTGGCACTCTCGCTTTAGTTGGGATAGTACAAAACTCGGTAAAAAAAATTTCTAGAGGCAGAACTGGATTGAAAAATGTTTTCTGAACTCCTTAATATCATGTGAAAAGGGCTACAGAGTGCATTTTGACATTCATATCCCAAGCTCATCCTGAACATTTTTATGTGTTGCTGTATTAGCTTTCTGTAAGGTTGTTCATTTCTATTGTTGGCAAGTCTGTTACACTATCCAGGAAAAATGCAGTTAGAGGCCCCTATCTAGCTGAAATCTTATTTTTTTAAAAAACATAATTTCTTTAAAGTTCTTGGCATTAATTTTGTCTTTAAAGCTGGACATGTCTTTAAACAATGAGTGGATGCAGGGCCAAAATGGTGCCATACAAGAACAGGATGCTCTTGCTATATTTTGGTCTTCAACAAACGGGCTTGTTTAAATAATGTGCTTAATAACTATTTTCTAAAAAAGGCATGGATTTCTAGGAATGTTTTCATATATTATTAAAGTATTATCAAAACCTGTATTATCTGAGAAAAGAAATCCACCTGTGAATTCTGCTTTCCAGTGCCGTGATCTAATTTCTATGTTTCAAGCTTTAATCTAAAATGGTTGCATAAAGAAAGGCTTGAAATTTGTTCAAAGAAGCAGTGGTGAGTATATATTAGTTTTAAAATATCTGATGGAAAAAAAATGTCTTGAGTGTGACTTTATGAGCTATCAGAAAGGTTATTTCCCTCCTGATGAAATCCAAGTTCATTGAAATTACTGAAACTGCTCAAGAGATAAAATTTACTATTGAAATAATCCAATTGTATTTCTAGATTTGTATTTATTCAGGAATTTAAGAAAAAATGTAGAATTAGTAGAAAACAGCAAAAGTGGGTTTTGTGACAACACTTACGCTTTTTTTTTTTTAAATTATATTGTGGAAAGCTGCCTTGTCTACCCATTCTTCTTAACTAGAGAAGCCTTGGGATGAAGAAGTGTGAAAAGGCAGTTCCTGAGACAAGATTGATTGTGTGTGTCTGTGTATTTTTTAGGAAAAGAGAGTAATAAATTGGGATTCCTTCTTTTGAGATAAGGAAGATGTCTGTGAATAGTCAAGACTGTTGCACTCCTGAACTGAAACACTAACAGGGTTTCTGTGAAAGGTGGCCCAGCAGACTACAACAGACTGACCTGGGAGAACAGAATGGTTGAAATGATGTGGCTGGGCAACCAGGCAAAAAAGTAACCTTGGCTTTCTTACCCACAGTCAGGCATGTTTGCAGGACTGGGAGATATGTTCTGGGATAGGAGTTTTGCCCTCTGTGGACAAATTAGTTTGTTCAAATCAATATATTTTGTTCATTCTCTTTCTCTTAAAAATAAAATCCTTTTTTTTTTTCTTTTATGTTGGAGCCTCCTTAACTCTGCCATTGAGTGGGGAAATGCTATCCCCCACATTACACTGTCTGTGGTGTAATTTACACACTGGGAAACATCCTATTTTCTATAGTGGTGGCTTTACCTGCTGTTACTTACTTAATTTAATAAGGATCCCTCAGAGCTGACTCTAATCCTTGTTGCTGCCAGCCAGTGCTTGGCAGAAGGCCTACATTTACAGCACTGGTTATTTGTGATGTTCAAATGAATATCCAATCCTTTTTCAATAATTTCATTAGCATTTAAATTCTTGCCCTTTGCAACCTTGTGTGTCGATAACATTCAAGAGCTTATTACAGGTCATGTTTCAAAAGTATTTCTTTTAAATGGCTTTGTGAGCCAATGATTTCAATATAAGAACATAATATGCTTTATCACAGTGTCAATCCATGTAGACTAACATTGTGTTTAGCTCTTTTTTTTTGGATTGCAGCTGGAATGCTGAAGAAAAGTTTTCACTATGCTGTCCACAGAGATGGCAAGATGCTTTTTCTGAGTTGATAAGGTATATGAATAGTTTGTTTTTTCCTCTCTAGTGTTGATAATTTGTATTTGTCAGTCGTGAATTTCTGTTGTCATCCTTTTGCCCATTCACCTAACTTGGGTAAGGCTGTCCCTGAAGTTCCTCATGGCATCTTTTTGTGAAGAACCGAAATTACTTTTTCTTAACTGCAGTTTCAAAGAAATCTCATGTCTGTCTGTTTCGAGACTCCTGAAAAGCATAGGATCTCATATAAGCCATGAGGGCATTGCACTGTTGACATTCTACCATTTAAAAATTTGACATTTTGTTCCTCTTCTTTTGTCTTCTTGTTTGATCCATGGTAACAAAATATTGCATCTCACAACCAAGATGCTGTATGTTTTTCAGATATCTTGTGTGGAACTTGGACCAGAGATTCTTCTGAAATCTGCATAATCTGATGGCCTGTTCTTGTTTCTGCTAACATCTGCTGATAATTACAAAAGATCCAAGAGAAAGTTTGAGAACAGACGACACCAAGTTGGGAGGGAGTGTTGATCTGCTTGAGGGTAGGAAGGCTCTGCAGAGGGATCTGGACAGGCTGGATCGATGGGCTGAGGCCAATTGGATGAAGTTCAATAAGGCCAAGTGCCGGGTCCTGCACTTTGGCCACAACAACCCCAGGCAATGCTCCAGGCTGGGGGACGAGTGGCTGGAAAGCTGCCCTGCAGAAAAGGACCTGGGGGTGTTGACTGACACCCGGCTGAATATGAGCCAGCAGTGTGCCCAGGTGGCCAAGAAGGCCAATGGCATCCTGGCCTGTATCAGAAATGGTGTGGCCAGCAGGAGCAGGGAGGTGATCGTGCCTCTGTACTCGGCTCTGGTGAGGCCGCACCTCAAATACTGTGTTCAGTTTTGGGCCCCTCACTACAAGAAGGACATTGAGGTGCTGGAGTGTGTCCAGAGAAGGGCAACGAAACTGGTGAGGGGTCTGGAACACAAGTCTTATGAGGAGCGGCTGAGGGAGCTGGGGTTGTTCAGCCTGGAGAAGAGGAGGCTGAGGGGAGACCTTATTGCTCTCTACAACTACCTGAAAGGAGGTTGCAGAGAGGTGGGTGTTGGTCTCTTCTCCCAAGTGACTAGTGACAGGACAAGAGGAAATGGTCTCAAGTTGCACCAGGGGAGGTTCAGGCTAGATATTAGGAAAAAGTTCTTTACTGAAAGAGTAGGGAAACATTGGAATATGCTGCCCAGGGAGGTGATAGAGTCACCCTCCCTGGAGGTGTTCAAGGAGCGTGTGGATGTGGCATTGTGGGATGTGGTTTGATGGGCATGGTGCTGTGTGGTTGGTTTTTGGTGTGTGTGGGTTTTTTTTTTGTTTTTGTTTTTGTTTTTGTTTTTTTTTAGGTTGGACTTGATGATCTTACAGGTCTTTTCCAACCTTAGTGATTCTTTGATTCTCTAACAGTTTCTTTAAAAGCTTGTGTTTATATCAGTCCCTTCAGAATGGATATGAGTCTCTGGTAATAATATGGCACCTCCATGAGCTTTGTGATACAGCTATTATTACATGTGAAAGACACTTTGGTCTTATTTCTGACAGATTAAGAAAAGTGCTATTTATGTTACTTCTGTCCAGATGAATGGTAACTCAGAGACTGATGGTGATCTCCCAGTTTCTCTTCCATCAGCTTGCTGACACCGTTGAACTGCTGGGGAAGCCACTTGGGAAAGTTACTTTGTTTTAATACCATCAGGGAGCTTATATAGGTCATCTATCAAATGTAACTTAAAAGAGAGAGACAGAAGCTAAATTAGAGAGTTTTTTTTTTTTTTTTGAATTTGTAGCAGAAAAATCATCATGAACTTCTTAATGCTTTAAGATACATGAAATTAAAACATTTAATACATTTAAATGGTCAAAGTGTGTTTGTGATAAGAAACAGTCAAGTTGATTGATAACATGATACGAATGGCAGATAAAAGGTGGAAAAATGCTATTCAATGGATAAATGAAACCTTTCAGCCATGAGGCCAGAATAGGAAAGATATGCACAGTGAAAGCAAAAAGGAGAAGAGATGTTAAGAGGAAGTTTAAAAATAGAGTGATAATGGAAAGACTGTTATTTTCTGAGACAGGTTTGATTCTTATCACTACAGGTCAGGGGTTATATGCAGGCAGAAAACCAAGAGTGTAGCTGCAAGCCATGAGAAGGTAATTGAAAACTGCATCCTGAACTGAGAAGGAGAAACCTGCCTTTGTGCATGCAGAAATGGGCTGACATGCACATTGGAATGTAAGACAACCATTTTCCAGGCAGCTGGATTTAGAAACTGCATGCTTTTGTAACTGAAAAAAGGTAGAAATGACTTTTTCAGCCAAGGATGGAGTAATTGTGTTCATACTTAATGAAATAAATGAGGTAGTAAGCTGGGTTACATACACTTTTTTGATGGGTGTGGGAATAGAATGAAAGTTTGGGCTGAAAGTTAATGGGAAGGCTATGCATAGCTCAAGATGCTGGGAATTTGGAGGAGAATTTCCACTTTTGCCTGAATTAAAATGCTTTAGGAGATTCATCTGAAAGCTAGGAACAGACTACAGGCTTAATTGTCTTGGTAGCAGTATTTTTCATTTTTAAAACTGTTTCAGATATACCTGTTTGTGCTGGTTTTGACTGGGATAGAGTTAATTGTTTTCATAGTAGCGGGTATGGTGCTGTGTTTTGGTTTTGTGACCAAAACAGTGCTGATAAGGTAGGGATGTTTTAGTTATTGCTGAGCAGTGCTTACACAGCATCAAGACCTTTTCTACTTCTCACACCACCCCACCAGCGAGTAGGCTGGGCGTGCACAAGAAGTTGGGAGGGGACACAACTGACCAAGCAGATATTCCATACCTTATGACATCATGCTCATAAAGCTGAGGGAAGAAGAAAGAAGGGGGAACATTCAGAGTTATGGACTTTTGTCTTCCTAAGTAACCACTACATGCGATGGAGGCCTGCTTTCCTGGAGATGGTTGAACACCTGCTTGCCAATTGGAGGTAGTGAATGAATTACTTGTTTTTCTTTGCTTGCATGCACAGCTTTTGCTTTACCTATTAAACTGTCTTTATCTCAATCCACAAGTTTTCTCTCTTTTATCATTCTGATTCTCTCCTCCATCCTGCTTGGGGGGAGTGAGCGAGTGGCTGTGTGGTGCTGAGTTGACGGCTGGGGTTAAACCACGACAGTCCTTTTTGGAACCCAACATGAGGCTCAAAGGGTTGGAGATAATGACAGGTTTGATTGGAATGCACTAGATCAGACTCATAGCTGTTAGTGCTGTTTAGCTATTAATTGGCAGGCTCCTGTGCTTGCCATGGGGCTTGCTTGCCTTACTGTATATTAGAGTCTAGTGCTCGTTAGTGGCTGCTTTTTGCTTTCACTGCTTGCTGTACTGCTTTTCGTCTTACTCTGCTGTGCCTGGGAAGATTTTGGTAACAGCAATGGTGATATGCCTGTGCTGGCAGATGGCCAGGGCATTGCTGCTGTTCCTGTGCTGCTGTACCAGACAGGCTGGAACTCCAGTGTGAACTTGAGTCAAAGGGACTGTGGCCTGTGGATGAGTCCACATGGGAGCAGCACACCCTAAAGTGTCTGTGGCTGTGGATGAGTCCATGCCAAAACAGCTACATCTTGAAGTGTCTGTGGACGTGGTTATGTCTGTGCTTCAGCAGGTATACCTCTGAAGGTATTGTGGCCCAAGGATAAGTCCATGCTGGCGAAGCAACACCTTGAAGCATCCGTGGCTGTGGATGAGTCCATGCTGCAGCAGGTACCCGTTGAAGCATCAGTGGCAGTGCTTGAGGTCATGCTGGAGCACCTCAAATCATGTGGCCATGGATAAGCCCACAACAGAGCAGGTACACCCCTGGAAGGACTGCAACCATGGGTAAGGCCATGTTGGAGCAGGTTTACTTCTGAAGGTACTGTGGCTCTGGGTAAAGCTAAACTGGAGCAGGTGTATCTCTGAAGGCATTGTGACCCATGGAGAAGGCCATGCTGGTACAGGTGCACCTCAAAGTAACTGTGGCTGTGGATAAGTCTATGCCACAGCAGGTATACCGCTGAAGAGGCTGTGGCTCATAGACTAGGCTTCATTTGGAGCAGGTACAACTGTAAGGCACTGCAGTCTGTGGATAAGCCCAAGCTGGAGCAGGGATAAGGGTAGGAGTTCGTTGCAATGTTAAACCCTATAACCTTGCCCAAAGGGACCAGGGGTGGAGATTGTAATGGAAATAATTTGAATTGTTGTAACCCAGGATTTGAGTTGCATGTTATAGGAATTACTATAGCAGGAACCACCTGAATCAGTGGAGGACAAGCCTTACAAGAAGCAGTGCAAGTACAGCAATGACCTTACCTGAGCTGACTTTGGTGCCCAATAACTCCTTGCAACACACCACCTCTCACATCCTAAGTAACCACTGTAACAGATGGAGTCCAAAGCAATGGACTAAACGAACTCAATGGACATTTTATGGACATTTTACAGGGGTGGTCCATAGACTAAGGGAATGATATCTGTGTATTATATCAAAGGATCGCAAAAGGTGTCATGGTTAATGAGGATGTATTGGATAGTGTGGGACCTGAGCATGACATAAATAGTATGGAATAAGGGGTGGAGAATGTGCTGGTTTTGGCTGGGATAGAGTTAATTTTCTTCATAGTAGTGTTTGGGGCCATGTTTTGGATTTGTGCTGAAAACTGTGTTGATAAAAGCAGGGATGTTTTATTTACTGCTGAGTAATGCTTACACACAGTCACGGCCTTTTCTGCTTCTCACACCACCCTGCCAGCGAGTAGGCTGGGGGTGCACAAGAAGTTGGGAGTGGACACAGCTGGGACAACTGACCCCAACAAACCAAGGGGATGTTCCATACTATATGACATCATGGTCGGCATATAAATCTGAGGGAAGAAGAAGGAAGGGGGGCACATTCGGAGTTATGGACTTTTATCTTCCTCAGTAACCATTATGTGTGATGGAGCTCTGCTTTCCTGGAGATGGCTGAACACCTGCCTGCTGATGGGAAGTGGTGAATGAATTCCTTGTTTTGCTGTGCTTGTGTATGTGCTTGTGTGTGGCTTTTGCTTTACCTTTTAAACTGTCTTTATCTCAACCCATAAGTTTTCCCACTTTTACTCTTCCGATTCTCTCCCCTGTCCTGACGTGGAGGGAGTGAGTGAGAGGTGTATGGTGCTTAGTTGCTGGCTGGGGTTAAACCATGACACTGCTGTATACATCAATCCTTTGTATACTCTGGTACATAGCAATGCAAAGTACAATTGTATTGGTTTGTTACCAGCTGGGACTAGATATGGAGATGTGATGTACTTCTTCGAGATGGATATAAGAGAACATTCATCTCTTTACAGACTTAAGGAGAGGTCATGTATTCAGTTTGCAAAGCTCCAGTTACCCTCACTACTCTCGCTTCTCCTAATGGCTGAGCCTTTTCCAGTTTGGCCTGATCAATTAATCCAGTCAAAACATTCTAGTGTAAGTGGTGGCTATCTGGGCTGCTGGACAGCACACAGAAACCGTGAGGTATTTCAGTATTTAATTTTTGACAAAATGTGCTCATAAAGATTTGAAGGAAGGTTAATCTAAGGTAAATCTAATAATGATTGAGGACAGAGAGCATTATATCCCATTATCTTCTGGGAGGATGGTTTTAATAACCAAATAAAGCAGATTTTAATTTACCTTAGGGAAAATGTAACTTTTTCTTAACTTGCTCTAGTGAGGTAAAAAAACCCCCAAACTAAAAACAGACACCAAAAGCAATAGTTGCTGAAATGTTCCGGCATCCAATTTTTTGGCACATGCCTGCACAAGTTCATATGCAGTTTAATCCCCTTAGTCCATTAATTTCTTCTATTTGGGTTATTTGCAGTTCCAAACACATCCTCTTTGTTGTTTAAACATAGAGTTGGGGAGAATAGTAAACCAACATGTTCTTATTTCAGCAATTAAATCCTTTTCCCAGAGGTGGAGGTCACTTGCAGGTCCCAACAAGTTCTTTGAATAGCATGTCACTGAGCAATTAAAAATAGATACTTTGTTTAAGTGCTTTTCAAACCAATAGAATTACTTAGTTGTTGATATCAAAGCTTCATGGTATCACTCCTAAAAAGGTGGATTGCTTGTTTGCCAATGGAGTGGTTTTAAGGCAGTTTGCAGATACTTCGAATGAAAAACCCCCACCCCCAAACAGTGATATCCCCCACCTCGATCCAGTGTATTTCATAGATATTTGGGACTAGAACTGATAAAGGAGATGGCTGCTATATATTTGAGAAGGATGCTGTCCCCATTTTCTTTAGAGTTGTCTCTACATCTTCTAATTAGAACAAAGATGGGAATCCAAAACCCTGCATCTTAGAAGACTGTCCCAAATACTGATTCATGCAACATTTTTGTGGGTATCTCTTGCTCTCCTTCTCAAATGTTTCATGTTACATGAAATATTCATTGCAATGGAGGGAAAACTGTTTGTCTGCTTGTACGGATTCCGTCTTTCATTGACAGGGAGGATCTTCAGGTTGCAGTTTTTCCACTAATGCATAGATATTCATGCAAGCTCCGGCAGAGATGCCGTGTATGGTAGATGGGTATTTGGGATATTCTCCCATTTTACAGCCACTTAAGACCAAATCTTCTGATCACCAGGCAAAGGGAATATCTGAATTCATGCCTCATACATTGGTTCTGTTACCATTTTGTGACTGAAAGAGAAATCTTTTTATGTCTAGCTTTTCAAGCATTTGTTTCCTTTGTTTTGATTTAAAATATTGCCTTTTTTGGCTTAAAACTTCCTTTTCTGCCATAAAAGAAGAGGAAGAAGAAATTGTGTTAAGCCCCAAACAATACTTTTTTCAATTTAGCTGCAGACTTGAAGAATAGTCCTGGCTGCAATCTTCTGAATGTTATCTCTCTTTTTGTATCACTGTGCTTCTCAGTTATTCAGTTACCTCATAAAACAAAAAGTGCGAGGGCTTGAAAATGATTTTGCAATGGTTAACAGACGGTAAATGAAGGACTGTCATTGCCTGTAGTGGTTGCAACATGCTAGAATTTCTAGTAATTTTTGAACGTAGTCTGAGTGTGACATCCCCAAGGCAATCAAGCATAACATTTTTAGCTCAATAAGCTTAGAGTAACTGAACTTGGACTAAAAAGGTAGCTACACTTTAAAATCATTTACTTTAACAAGTGTCATGGTACTCAGTTGGGCAGAATATTATACCATGAATTGTTAGACTTGGCACCTGGCAAATAGCACTAAAGGATATATTTTCTAATTGAAGGATATATTTTCTAATTGCAGGAAAATGGCACACGCTTGAACTGAGCTGGCTGGTCAGGCATTCACTGAAGTGTATATTTGGAGTTCTTATCTATCCTCAACTCAGTGAGCACGGCATAGTGTGCAAACAGAAAGGCATACGTTACTTTCATGTGGAGTGGTCAGGGAGGGATATGAACATGTCTGTAAAATAGTATATTGTTTATGATATTCAATGTCCACCTTCCTCAATAGTTTGTTTTTTCAACTAACTAGTCTTCATTTTCACGTAATCTATTCTATGAACAAGTGAGATTAAAATGGCATTATTTGAAACCAACTTAAATAAAATCCCATTTTTGTGGGGAGTAGTTAGCCTTTCTCAAATTTTTTAAAGCTTTGAGTTAGATAAACTTGCATCCTGGCTTACTTTAGGAAAACTAGAGGAGGTCTTGGTATCCGGCAGTTTCAATAGTTGTTCAAATGTTATTTTCTAGAATGACTAGTGCATATTAGAGATGGGGAAACAGATATGGAGAAATTTAGTGACTAATCCAATTTGCTAAAACACTTAACATGGAATGCCTGATTTCAGGTTCGGAATTGTAGGCAATACTTCTCCAGATTTTCAAGCAGAGATGAAAGAGAGTCAGTGGACCTAGAAGAGAACAGATATGCTAATATGAATCTTGTGTTTCTTCAGAGCAGGCTGTCACAGAAAATATAAAAAAAAAATTGACTGTGCCCTCAGCATCGGATAATTTTTTTTTTGTAAGAATGGCTACTTTTAGCACATGGGAAAAAAAGTACATCTGGTAACTAATATGGAAGATACTTTTAAAAAAAATAAATAAAAAGATTGCTGAAACAGTAATCTCCAGCCATTAGCACTTCAGTTATTGCCATCAAAAAATAATTTACAGATCTTCTGGCAGCTGCTTACCAAGAGACTGTTGTGAGACAAAGCTGGGCCAGAAGCGGTTTTGCTCATCATGCAGTCAGTGTAATTAGTTTAAGCATAACCTCTCCCTTGTGTAGCTGAAACAGTGCTATCGGGTAATAGGCCCAACTAAATAGACACCACTAGCCAATTAGAGCTGGATGGGTCAGCAAGGTAAGGCATTTTCTTGATGAAGTAGATTATTTTAAGATGCTAATCAGTATGTTAAAGTTGGTTACAATAAATCTTTTTAGAGTTAAAAAATTAAGTATTTGTTTTCATGTATTTACTAATGATGTTATACAAAAAGCTACAGTGAATTTTTACCCTATAGTAGTTTATCTTTTTATTTTGTGGTAGGAATAAAAAGTTGTCATATGTTTTTTACATCTTTCTGTGTAGTTTTTAAAGGGAAAATCTATGAACCAGGCCAAATTATCTGAATGGAAACATTTCTGATTTTGATATGAGATTTCTTTTCCTACATGCTGCATTTTAAACTTATTGTGATTGTGTGGGCTTTTTTTTTTTCTGCCTTGAGAAAGTGCCACTAGATGGAGCAAGTGTTGTTTAAAAAAAGGAAAAAAAAAAGAAAAAGAAGAAAAACCCAAATCAAGAATAACGAAGCCCTCTACTAAAGCCTGAGAAGGCTAAATACACACATTATTTAGAGTTGCAACATCTTTGTTATTAAAAGTTATGTGCTAAACTATGGAAGCTTAATGTAGTTGAAAGCTGTCTAATCAAGAAAATTATTTTCACTTTTTGGCAAATATCTTAATAAAAATTATGCTTAAAGGAAGTCTACTGTAAGGGGCTAGTGGAAAGAAAGGACAACTGAAAAAGCAATTATTTAAAATTCCTTGTAGAATCCATTGCATAGCTAAGATAATTGGGATGCCATCATTAAATATTTTTAGATAATGAGAAACAGAATGGGCTTATTAGAACATTTCTCACTGTATTAAGTAAATGTTTTCTCAATTGCTTTAAACTTGGGCACAGAAATTAAGGTTGGCCTTGGAGCGTGAGACTTGCCTGCAGGGTGTAGGAATGGCAAACTCACTTCAGGGTGATGTGGGGCTTTGTACTGTGTCACAGAGCTGCTCCAGAGCAGCATCCGCTCTCTACCTGGTGCATGTCAACAGAGGCTCAGGAGGTGAATGTTACAGCTCTTGTTAGTCAGAGGTGAGATTAATTTGATAGAGTCTGTGTTGATATATTTGAAAGTCTCAAATAGCATCTGATCTCACTATGATTTAGGAAAGCATGGACTATTTTTTTCCATCTCTCTCAAACTGATTTATTTCTTTGGGCTGTATTTAATGTAGAATGGAGGATTATAATGTTTCTTAAGATGGTTGTCTTTACCTGGAATTAGAAGTTGGGAAAAAAAATCCGTAAACATGCTCTGGATTAGAAAGCAGTTTACTGACAGAGTTGTGCAATCTCCTGTGGATGACAACCCAGTGTTTGAAAGACAACATAATTTGCATCCTTGTGCCTGATCTGTTCCTATTTAAATTACTGTTTCAGGGACTTAAAGGATAACAGGGGCTTACAGATCTTTTGACTGAATTAAACTTCAGTAACTTGACCGGTATCTCCCAGTCAGCCAGCAGAGAGTTTTCTTTCCATGCCTGTCTGTAATCTTTGATTTATTGCACCACACTAATCTAGTCTTTGGCTTCTTCTGATTTGCAGCAAAGTTTTCGTTACTTTTTAGAGTGTGCACAGTAGTATTTAATGTTTCTAAATGTTGTGCTCTCAGAAATTCCTGCTCTCTTCCTCTTTCAGTACAACTTAGGTGATTAGGGCACCCCTTCACTTTCAGTGGAGTATAGATGCTCTTGAAAAGTACGTGAAAGACAGAAACATGCTGGAAGTACAGATATAAAACAGGCAGTGGAAATTCAAGCCTGCCCATGCAGTTTAATTGATATATATCAACACTGACCAGGGAGACTTTTGCCAGGGACAAGGGTTAGTAGCTATGCTTGACTAAGCCATGGCCTCTTTGCTGAGGCTGCCAGTACGAGCACCAATTAGTCTCAGTTGCAATGGCAATTTTTTTGAGATCTTGACCATTAGGAAAATTCTGTAGTTTCTCTACCTAGTCATGCCGAGTACACTTCATAGCATAAAAATAATTTTGTGTGGTCTTTTTTGGTGTCTTGGGTTTGTTTAAGGAGAAGCAATGGAGGTTTAGGGGGTATTGTATGAGGGCATTAAAGATTTTTGGTACATATACTCTCTATTTTATTAAAACAAGTAATTTATGATCTGTCACCTCAAACTTTCATCACTCTTTCCATACAGATCCTTAATTTTTGCTTAGGTCAATTTTGCTGTGATGAACATTAGTTTCTTAAAGAACCAAATGCAAGAATACTTAATGAAAATAACAGAACTAGTAAAGGCTGAGGATTTCTTTTATACACACTGTAAATAGTAGGAGGAAACTTTAAAATTGTGAGTTATCTGCCTCTGTTTCTAAACCATAATGAATAATAATAGAAATAATATGGTTAGGATTTTCAAGGAACCAATTTTAGAATGAGATTGTTCTCAGGATGGATAAATAAATGATAAACTTGGAGCCAGAAATTAAGTGCAGGTTAATGTAAGAATGAGCAGGCAGATAAAGGAACAGATAGAAGGTTAGATTTATTGAGCTGACATTGGCCCAGTTACTACTTTTTCTAAAGCTTTTAGGGAGGGACATTCTTGCACTGGGTATATAGGACTTAAGTATTAGCTACTGTATGTCTACTGAGTGGTTTTGGGGTTTTAGTTGGAAGAAGTTGTTTTCCCCAGTCTGCCGTACTGTGTCACGGCTCTGTTAGATACAGGGGAGCCTGCTGATGGGAGGCTATCAAACTTCCATAGAAAAGGATATGTCACTTCAGGATTAAATCTTTGTACTATGTTGATGGAAGAGGAGGGACCCTTTTAGGGTAAGCTTCAAATCAAGCAAGTGGAACATTTAGTAATTACACTAGAACAAATAATGGTTTTTTATGTTTTACATAATCTAAAAATCCTTAAGTCTGTCTTCCTTTCCCATCCCCATAATAAAGTCCCTCAGAGACTGAGATTGGAAACTCTTATCATATTACTTGTGATGTAAACCCATGTTTAATGATGATTTTGTCATCTATTTATTGTCTAAGAACTCCTCTTCTGCTGGAGCTTCAGTGACCTGGCTATTGGTCCAGAAAAGCTTGAAGATGTGCTACAAAATTATGTAAGAACTCAAGCAAGTGTTGTTGTCTCCTGTCTGAAATACATGAGTTTTGTTTTCCTAAATCCATGAGAGATTAGCTGCTCTTATGCTGGTTCTAATTTTTCATTAGAATAGCCGATAATTAATACAAGGAGGTCTATGGTTGAGAGATGTTTCTAGGCACATCAGTACTCCTTTAAAGATGGAGGAGAGGGTGTTATAAACATATATGAGGGATTTTTTTTCTTTATTCCTGGGATATAGCAGTAGTCAACATACCAGCTTCCCTCTCTTATTTACACTTATCACTTGGATGCAGGTCTCGCAATGGTAATTCACCTATTTGTCACCTTCATATTGGATAATTGCAATGCATCCTACTACTTGCAGTCCACCTGGAAGGCAAGTCCAAAATAAATGGTTTAATATGCAAGAGTCTTCTTCTTTAGAAGGACAGAAATATGAGTCCACATTTAAGATGTTCTGGTCACATATCCACTGTCAGTTCAATTATGGATCCATTGAACTTTCTTCTAATTGTTGTCACCATTGGAGTCTTCATGAGAAATCTGTTTCTTGAAAGAGAGAGATATGATATTTGTGTTCTTAGGCTTCAGCAGAGGGATGTATATGCAAACATGATGCTAAAGTGTACATACAGTGTGCCAGCCAGGTAACTGCCTGTGTGCAGGGACCAAGAGAGAAGACTGAAAAAGAAACAATGAGAATGGAGTCTCAATACATCCTAATATTACCCTGTACCTCCTGGTAGTCAGTTCCATTTGGGCAGCTATTCTGACTTAGTAGCCTTTTGTAACAAATTTTCTTTCACTTAGTAAAAGCAGCGGTCAGTCATATGTTTGCTTCTTGCTACCTAAATAAATTCTCAGCTTACAGAAACATAAAATAATCTTGAAGACAATATGTGAAATATAATCCTTCTTCATCCCTTTTTCCCATTCAGAAGCCCAGAAAGTTTATGAAAAGACTATAGTGTTAGACAGGTCTTCTGCAACGGCCCAGTAACAGTGACCCGACGGCAACTTCCTTTCTCAGTGCTGAATGGAGAGATGGGTGTGGAGGGATCTTCCGTTTGCATTTGTCAGAGTAGTGCTGGTGGGTTGGTGGGTACAGTTATTGTAGTCTCAGCTCACAGCTCTTAGGAATTGGGGTGTTACACAGGGCTTAGATCTAGCTTAATTTCTCTTGACAGGTCAATCTACTGTTTCATATTTGTAAAGGTATGAAACAAGTTGGATACAGTAGTGACTAGTTTTGAGTTCACCTCAGGAAATCGTGCTGAAATATTGCTACCTGCATTCTTGAAACTAGATGCATTCTTGCATTACTGTTAAGTAAGCTGAGTACTGAAACTCTTACTAAAAATATAAGTCAAGAATAGGTGAAAATAATATATACTGCAAGGCGTGTATCTTAAAACACTTAGAATAGACCGAACAATGGCCTTCTGTTCTGAAAGATGTGTCACCAGGTTTGACTCAAGGTTCAGTCCTGTGCCCTTTGTTTCTGAGAAAGAAAAAGTGTTATATAAATAATTAACCTCTGTGATAAAGCAATGCACAATCTCACTGCACAGCAAGGCTTCCAGTTAGCTTTAGCACCAAACCTTTAAGTGTAAGTTCTGGTACAGTAATGTCGTCTTTTAGTAAGAGGGAATCTAAAAGCAGTTTTGAGTATAATGACTCATCCCATCTTCTCATTTATCATCACAGGCTTTGCTTTGATATTATAAAGCCTTCTTACCATTTTATCCATAGCACTTCATCTAGAGGTGCTTTCCCTGCTAAGTGTGTTCCCAGCTTCAGTAATCTCCTTGCTGGTCTGATTATAGTGTTGATCAGCTGCTTCAGCCTACATTTTTTTCTCTCCTTTTTCCTTTCCTATACAGTCTAACTATTTGCGTGGAAAACTTTCCATTGCATCTTTGCTTTCTTTTCCTCTAAGCATGTCAAATGCATTTTTATTTCTGTAGAATTTCCTTTCTGTTTTCTTTTCTCATTCTCAAATAATAAACTTTTCTACTCTCTCATCTTTCTGTCTACTCACTGATCTCTCATTCTGCTTATAAGGGTCCGTACTCAACAATCCTTTCCTGCTCCCTGACTCTTTGCCACATGGGAGCTTCTCTACTTCCCTTGACAAGAGGTCTGTGTTTTTAAGTCACTTGACGGCTCTCCTGTCAACTAAAGAGATCACTGTTACAAGATTCACCTATTTTCTCCATGAGCTTGTTATTTGGATGAACATAAACACTAGAAAACCAAGCTGTTCTCTTAGTGTTACTATCTCTGGACTAAAAAGCTAACCTGTACACTGCTTCACCTTTGCATAGTTCCTTGACCTGTCTTTTGTTGTTGCAAATGGAAAATTCCGCAGTGAAAGAATTAAAAAAAAATTCTTGTCTAAGCGCACTGTGGTCTGACCAAAATCTCATTGGAATCAGTGGGGTTTTTTCCATTAACTTCAGTGTGCTTTGGATCAGATCCCAGATGAACTTTTTTTCCCCCTTTAATACTGTGAGTACTCAATTATGCCTCTCTTAATGCTGAGCCATGCTGGGAAGGGGAAGGATTTACACTGCTGGAGCCCTGGTTCCTGGCAACCATATGTCTTTCAAAGGCAATGTTCCTCCATGGGGGAATGATGGAAAGATTCCCTCTGCTACACCTCTTTAATTACAAGAGCAAGCATCCTCCCACTGCAGTCCTTCCAGCATCTAGGAACAGTGCTATAGCCTTCTCTGGTGCAGTCAGCATTGCCAGAAATGATGAAAACCTTCCTCTCTGCCTTCCTGATCCAACATTCCCACCTCCCATGCAGCTGTTACTTATTACTGCAATGCATTTTTTAATTGAGGGTGCTTAGGACAATAAGGATTCCCATATGGCACTTGCAGCAGCTCTAAAACTAGAAAGAGCCTTTTTTGCTGTTTCTCTTCAGTAAAAATATCTTTAGTTAAGGAGTGTTGGGTGTTGTTTACTCATTGGCTCTTTTTGGAAGGTGTACGGGCTGACTTTGTATACATACACATGTATGTGCGCACACAGACATATATAAAAGTTTTTTTTACATATATAAAAATATATATAATTACAAGTCCTTGTCATTTTCTTTTCAACTTAATAGCAATAAAGACAGAATTTCAAAAAGAGCAATTTGCTTTTGTACCTGACAAAGTTGCTGTGCCTTTCATGTGTTTTAGTCATCCTGAAGCACTGACACCTCAAATCCTGTTTTGACAACTGGCGAAACCATTTAATAAAAGCAGGCTATTGCCTGTAGCAAGGCTGTCAAAATCCAAGTTTCAGATGAAAGTCTAAACTGGGAACTAAGCACGGTAAATATGATAGGAGTCATTCCACAAGTCTATCGTTTTCTTGCTCAGCTGAGCAATTTCTCATTATAGTTTTTATCAGGGTAATGGAATAATGATTTTTTTTTTTTCCCCAAGTGTTCTGATATGATGGGGAAAAACTACCCCCCTTAACCCATCCTACTTGGGAATTCCTAGTTTCATCAAAAATGCTTTAATAGTTGTGTAACTGCCCTCAGAGTCTAGGCTGGAAAAATAATTAGCATTTTAATTTTAGGAAACACAAGATAAACAGGTTACCTAAGCACAGTATAATGTTTGCAGGTATTCTATGTAACAGATGCAGGAAGCAATGTGGAAAGTGTTCAAGAAGTCTGGGAAATGCTTTCCTGGAAAAGCTGGAGGCATTGTATCTGTATGCATTACACTGCCTCTGGGAATGGTGCCAGCGTGCTCCCCTTGGACGGTTGTAGGGTACAATGCTCGCAGTATGCATGTTTGGTGAAGGCTCCTCAGCTCACAGCCAGTTCTCACAGACTGCTTCAAAGAGTCACCTTTGTGCGCACACCTAAAAGGTGGGGTAAGATCATCTCTGCCCAAGATGACTCACTGAATATGCCTTGCAACAGCACAAGTACTTTCTGGGATTCATGTGTTGTGTAGAAGTCAGAGAATTGTTTTTAGTCAGATGGTGAATCTGAAATACAGCAGCATCTGCGTGTACAATTGGAGGAGGAAAAACCTGTTTTCAAACAAAGCATTAAATGAAGCCTCTCTGATGGTGTGGATTTGTCCAAATGCCTCAGTCTCAGGCAGCAGAAGTGTAAAGGGATGCTGATTTCTTCTGCGAGTGAATTTCAGGCACTAAAAAAGCACCACATTGCTATAGTTTGCCAGTGCTAGGGTTCTCTTCAAAACCACAAAATGGCCTAGTCAGGTAGTAAAGTCTGGTAATAAAGACCCTGTCTTGAATTCTGTCCTGAGGAGAGGCATTGAAAAGAGCTACTGGCTGTGTTACTTTCTTGATGGATTCATTATTGGTTGCTGTCAGAACAACATATTCCCAGTCTACGAAGTAGAAGAAGAAAGATATTGGTGGCAGCAAGAAAAAATTTCTAAACAACTTTCCACCCTCCTAATCTTTAGCTCAATCCAGATTTGAATCCGCACAGGCAAAATTCAGAGCAGCTTGGCACTGCTGCTTTAAGATAAAGCAAAAAGAGCAAGCCCCAAGGAGCTGTAAATGCTATGCCAGTTGTACCTAGGGGAGCAGTCTAGTATGAGGAGTGGAAGGCACATACACCAGTTGGAAATTACTTCGGAGCTCCTTTGTGCTGGAGACGTACCAGTCTGTCATCATACAGCATTACTTGTTGGGGTTTTTTTGTCCCTTGAGCAACAGAAGAAGGTGAAGGAAGGTGTCAGGAACTAGCTCAGGGGTTAATTTCCAGTGCAGAATTCAGCTGGGAAACTACAAGCAGGAGGTAAACCCAAGAGCATTCCTCATGCTTAATCATTCATGATCGTAAATTCACAATAAAAACGCCGCAGAGGTTTTCCCTCATAGATGGTGATTTTTCACTCAACAATATTCAAAAATTATAATTGATGGACCTGTTAGAGAGCTTCACAGTAATAAAAGTTATCTTTCTCAATGTCTTTTGTGATAAAATGTATTTGGTACTTCATACATTTCATAAACTTAATTGCCATTTTACTCCTGCTAGCGATCATCTCTATTACAGACATTATTAGTTGCTCTAAAACACAACTCCTAATGCTCTGTTCTACAAAGCAAGCCATCTGACATTTAGAAAGAGGGCTTTGGCAGTGTAGAGAGCAGGATACATGAGAAATCCTCATCAACTGTGGGTGGAACATAAAAAATAATTGTCAGCTTTCAGATAACTAGTTGATGAAAAATTTGAGACTACTGAGTGGTTGTGTTTACCAAGAAAGGAGGAGTTCATGTGCCACAGAGAGAAAGGAAACAAACATTATTCCCCATTTTATGACCCACACAAAATGTGTGTGCACGCAGAGGGTCTGGGCTGGTGGGCACAGCAGCTGCTTTCAGGTTTTCTGTAGAGGGAAGAGAGTATGAAGACCTTTAGATTCCCCCATCAATTTATCCATCAACAACTGTAGTAGGCTGGAATAAATAAAGTCTGGGCACATCCCTGGAGCAGAGGAGGGTGGGTTTCTCAGCCATAGTGTGTCCACACTTACCTGGAAGATATACACTGCCCTTTATATTTTTCTTTGTAGGAATATTTACTCTTTATTGGCAAAATCTTGCAGAGGAGGCATCTCATGTCACTACAGAGTCCTGTGGTCTGGAAAAACTGATAGTTTAAGATGTTTATGGCAGAGGCATATACAAAGAAATCAGCTGTTCTGGTAGGGCTGCTCATTCTGGGATAGTCGAGGCTGCTGAGGAATATCTTTGTGGCATGGTAGGCACTGTTTAAATTAATCCTCTAAAGGCTTTATGAAGATGGAAGATAGACAGGTTGGGTTAGAGATGGGATAGGGTCCTTGTTTCACTGGGGATTTTAATTTTCCGGCTATTTTCATTTATGGATCGATTTTGTTTAGTCATAAAGGCTCCAAAAATGGGCCAAATTTTAACAGATTATTCCGAGCGGATGTGGAGCATGAGTGCAAAGTCTGTGTATAAACAGACCTACCTGTTCAGCCATTCACAGGCTGGGTTTTGTCTTTTTTTGTTTTACTCCTGAGTTTTTCTGGGTTATATGAGGAGTCAAACTGGTAGAGTTAGAAATGTAGAGAGACCATTTTTTTAATGAAGGCAACTATATAAAGAAGGATTCTGTTCCTTGTACTGGTGTAAGAGCATTTTTATTTTTCAACTAATTATTTAAAATAATTTTCTTGAAATGCATTTCATCCTGTGACTCACTGGTGGTAGGACAATGTTTTTAGTAGGAGGCTTTGCTTTGGTCTTGCCTTATTGCAATTGTTTTTAATTTTAAAAAGGGATAGATAGATGTGCCAATAAAATTATTTTAGTAGGGTTTTTTTTGTGTGTTTGTTTGGTTCTGTTTTTTTTAAATAAAGGTGTTATCTTCAAGGTACTGAAATCTGTGAAAAAGTTTCAAAGTTTGAGAAGTCTAATGAGTATCGCAAACGTGTGCTATGCCTGAGATAGCACAACTCAGCTTTGTTATGGTTGGAGGTGCTCTCATTTGGAAATTCTTTTATTCAGGAAACTTATCGTTGACTTAGCCACACAATCTGGTTGGGAAACAATGAAAGCAAACAACTTATATTCAAAAAATTATTCATCCTAAATTCTTCTAAAAACACAAATTATGGTTCAGTCAGGTTCTGTCCAGAAAGAAGCAATTCTAGACATAGGAACACTTGCAAGAGAAACTAAACAGAGACCTTGTGGCAGTGAGAGGGAGAGAGAGTAATTTTTATTTGTGGCTGTGGTCATTCTTTCAGATGACCTTTCTTTCTTCTGAAACTGCTCTGCTTGAAATAGTTTTGGATTGAGCTTCTCGGACTACACTGTTGCTTACAGTCAGAAAAAGAAAAATTGAGAGACTGGGTTGTTTATGTCTTCTCAGTCTTCATTTGTGCTCGCATCTCATTTCCTCTTCTCCTCATCCTGGACACTTCTAGCAACTTCAGTTATATTTGCCTCCAGAGGTATTGCTACTGCTTTATTGGACAGGAATCCAAATGCGTAGCCGCTCCAGACGGAGATCATTGCACACATTTGAACTTCCATTAAAAACAAGCAAACAAACAAGCAAAAAACCAAACAAAAACAATGCTCAACGTTTGTTTAACATGATTCTCAGGTATGTGCAATAGGCAGGAACCAGAGTAATTCCTTGATAGCTCTCTTTTCTCTGAGTATATTTTTTTTCTCAGGGAAACCTTTAAGCATGTTTTCTTGTTTTTCCAGTTTGGGAGAGACGAGCAATTGCTACAGTGAGAAAGCTATTTGGAGCTGCCAGTTAAATGCTTTCATGTGTTAGTATGACTGCAAGTGGATAGAGGTGAGAGGCTGGTGGGTGCATAAATCCAAGTCTTTGACACTCATTCCCCTTTCATAAATGTGTGCAGCCCCAAAGAAAGGAATTGTTTGTTTTCCACAGTCTAGGAGAAGGCATTTTTCTCCCTATTACTCTGCAAGACTTGGGTTTGATAAAACTCTTGCTCCCTTTATTTAAAGTCTGTTAAAGTAAGACAATCAGTATTATGCCCTTAGTACTGTATTGGCCAAGACCTGAGGCTAATGGTTAACATAAATATGTTGTTTCAGGTAAAAGACTTTGCAGTCTTACGGGCTGTCTTCCTTTAGGCAGTTTCTTTATCAAAATGTGTACGTTCAGCACTATTTTGTGCATAGAAATAAATTTTTTCCCTGATTTAAAAAGAATATTGATATTTTCATATATAAGGAAAAGGTTTAAGCTCAAGAGCAAAACTTGACCTACTTTGGGTTATAGAACTTGCATAGGAAAGTCCTGCTGATTCCAAATAATATATCCACTTCATATATTTGTAAATATATCAGTGATGGACATAAAGCAATAGGAGGCTGCCTTTTCTAAATTTACAGGAAAAGTTTTGTATTCCCTTCTCACCTATTCTGAAATGATTGATAAAAGAAAAAATATTATCAACCCCCCCTTTTTGTACACACAAAATAATAATTGAAATTCATGCTGGTAAAACTGTTGCACGACTCTAAATGGATATGTTGGACGATAAATGAGCAGTTGTATTTAATGTGTATTTTGAATGTGAAGTACCTCATTTTGTCCCCCTGATCAAGGTCATTACATTCACTTTTTTCAGGCTGGGTAAATATGGTCACATTTGTCTTTAAAGCCTCTTAAAAAGAAAAGACTCCTAGAAAAAGACCCATTTCCCCCAAAATAAGTCTACTATCTGTTTTGTGTTAAAGTGACATAAATATGAGTTTTGCTGCATGTGTACAACTTGGAAATGTAGTCTTTGGTGTGTCTTCTCTTAGTGCTGAGGTAATGATTATTGTTACTGCTGCAAAGATATGCTCTTGGTATAAGGTGATAACTGAATTTGAAACTCCTTTTGGGAAAGATTATGTTAGTCTCAGACTCATTTCAAGCATAAAAATGACAAAAAAAAAATTGTAAGGGATAGAATAGGATCTAGAAATACCTGCAAACTTGTGAGATGGCAGAAAAAACCCCATGAATGGTAAACAACAAGACTGGAAAACAGTCTCTGGTTACATTCTTGAGTAGAAGCTGAGCATTTCTAAAATTGCTTGAAATGTTCACTGTGACTTTGTTGATATTAGTTTTATATCTTCATTTCTTCTTCTCTTAGGGCATTCTGTACATTTATATACATTTCCACTTCATGCACTTTGCATTTGACAAGATAAATACACTTTATGTAACCTCATGATTATTTTTGCTTGCTAAACAAACAGTAAGGAAAGAAAAATGTATTTCAAAGTTACACAATTTTCTTTTTAGTGAGAGTGCTCTGTGGCATATTAAAGGGCTTCAGAGAAGAAGCAAACCGAAGACTTGCTGGGTGCATTGCAAGAAAACCTCCAATGTCTACAGCTATTAGGTCTGACGTCCAACCAAAGCAGTGAATGTAACATTACATCCAGACAGATCACCACTGCCTCTAGGAGACTTGTACATGTGTGAAAGTTGTTCACTTTAGCTCAAGGGGAGGATCTTGATTTGAAAAGCAGCCATTTGCCAAAAAATGCTGGAAAAATCTTTTTCAAATTTAGCTGCCAGTTTTCCTTGGTTTTCCTTTTTATTTTTAGCTTCTCAGTTACTTACATATTATTATTGGCTTAAATTCTTTGTCTATCCCCTAAATTCTTCTGGGCCAGGGATTGTGAGCCAACCTCTCTGACAAAATCCCCAGAGTCAAGTTATGCATTGGGAATTTTCCTAGCATGTCCTGAGCTTTCCAAGTAATACAAAAGGGCAGTTCGTCTGTTCATGAAATTGCTATTCAAGCCAAGTAATTGTCCTGCTATTTGACTGGAGGATTAGGTTACTCTCTGATAGTACACTGAGGTGACTTCCTGATGACTCCTTCACAGCTACAGAAATGTTCAACATCCGGACATAAATAAAGGTTAGAAAGAGGCAACTCCCTAGAAAACTTCATGCCTGAGAAATGGAGGCTGTGATATAACAAAAAGAGTGTTTATACAGCCTTGAAGTTAATGGACATTATACTTAAAAGTATATAGCTAAATATTTTTGTTAACTGAGACCTCTTATTTCAAAGTTTTATATGTATTTATGCTCATCAAAATGTGTAGAGGAGGGGTTAATCTTCAAGCATTTTTATACCATGCTGTCTAGAAGAAATAGGTCTAACAAATCACAAAAAGAAAACTAGTATATTTATTGTATGTCTTAACATGAAAGTCTATGTGTCTCTCAGTGGAGCTCCGGATTGATCTGCAGAGTACCTAAGTCTGTGATGATCCATACAGTGTCAATACCTTCTTTCTAGTATTTTTCATGGTTAGTCCTCATGTCTAAAATAGGTTTTGCTTTTCCTTTTTTCTTTCTCTTTCAAAGGGAAGATAATCACATTAATAAAGTCTCACTGGATGTCAATACAGAAGGAGAAAACTTTGTTGAGTGTGAAAGCAAATGTGAGCTTGACATTTTGACAGAGAGTTGATACAATTCTTGGTGGCTGTGGATATTCACGAAAAATCTTGGCCTTATACAATTAAGCAGTGAATTAGCAAACCTTTTATTGGAAGTATCTGTAGTCAAATTGATAGATAGAAAAACATGTTGAAATCAAGCATGTGGAAAGGAAGGACTGACTCTCAATGACTCGATGTTTGTGTTTAGATATGTTTATTTCTGTATTTGAATGCAGCTGCTGCAAAAAGGCTATTCACACTGCTGCATGATGAAACACAGTGTGTTGGAAGTCAGTGAAGAAGCCAGTTATGATAGAATTTATTGTTATAAGCTGCATGGTAATGACAGTTGTTATCACTATTGCATGGAAATAGTACTTTGGCTGTATAACTTAGCAGCAATATTCTATTAAAATGTATTTTGCCACTGCTGTTGAAATTAGCTTGTGTCATTCCAGAATTAACTTGAGCTGCTATATCCAGTTCTAATGCATCAACAAGATTGCTGGAATGGCAGCTGACTAGGTGGAGAAATGATCCAAAACCCACCTGTTTCAAACATGAGAGAAGCTGTCCTAGCTTGGTCATGTGAGGATTCCTTCAGTGCTGTGCTACACTCTTTAAACAGCTAGACATATTTCTAAGTCATAGTAGTAATTGCCTGAATAAAGTAACCCAAGGCTTCCCAAGTCCCAGTAACACATTGCATGGTGTGTGTTATAGAGTCCTGTGGAATACAACAGTAGCAAACCACATGGAGATGAAGAGATGAAAAAAACCATCATGAACTGTCCAGTAAACTCTGGCTTTTAAAATCTTTACCTTTTAATGATGTGCCAATAAGAAGCTCTTAAAGAGTTTTCTGTGTTGTTCCATTAGAAAAGAAAAGAGGATCAGAGAAGAATTGCCTACCAAAAGACAGGGACTACAACCATTTCTGACTACTTTTGCACAACAGCTGAGCAAAATATTTACCAGAGGCCTTCAAAACATGCAGTGCACAGGACATAAAAAGCAGTTCAGTTTATGCTTTGATGAATTATTTAGCCTATTTCTTCCTCCAGTGAACGCTGCAATTTCTTTGAAAGATCTCTTATGTTGTGGTTTAAAAGTGCATATACAGTAACCATGTCTTTATAATATGTTCTGAATAATTGCATTTCATATACTTTTCATGCTATTTTGTGTTTTTATCTAGGATACTAAACACATGTTTGATTGAGAGTCTTCATTAGGATTTGCTGTCATCAGTTTTCTTCCTTGACACCCATTATTAGCTTGGCATCATCTGATTTGGCACAATAAAGTTACTTTCATCTGATATCAATAAAAGAAAGTCAAAATAGCTCCATACTGTGGCCCAGCTGTGGAAATTTCCCTTGTGACCCTTCCTCACCAGGCAGGACATTATTATCAGCATAAAATTGACTACCTTTTTTTTGTGTGATTGTTAGCAATGAATTTGATTACTTACTTTATAATAGTTTTTCTGCACTTGCTGAGTGCCTAAGTTGAATGGATGGCATTGTCAGTTGTTATGATGTTGTTATAAACCAGAAGTAGTGCTGCTAGGAACTTAGAAATAGCACACTCTTATCTCAGGGGAAGCTGAGAAAAATACTTCATGTAGAATACTTCATGTAGGTATATATAAAACCACTTTGATAAAGGATGATTTATTCAGCCTTCTGTCTGTCTTACTTCACAGCTAACCTAGCTAACCTAGCTATTAGGGAACCAGAAACTTAATTACTGCAAATTTTACAGTGGTCATCAAGCCTCCTGGTTTATATAAATAAAGCCAAACTTAAATATTGTATACAATCGGATTTTAGGCTTGGATTCAGATATGAGTCTTTTGATTTGTTTCAAAATACTCTCCCATCATAAGCCTCATAGTAATTTGTTTCAAGGCCACTTGAATAATAAAAGAAATACAGAAAGGAAAACAGTGATCTGTTTAGTCTAGTAGTCTCCCTTTCGTATACTGTCCTTGTGTGTTTTGAAACTGTTGAATTTCTTAATGAGTTATAAGCCACGTTAGTGATGTTAATTCATGATATGGATGTTCACTGTCTAGCATGGTGGAATTCTTCCTGGTGTCACTGGCAGCCATGCATGATTATCCTACAAATAATGAATACATAATTCTTTCCAGATTGTATTGGAGGAAACCAGAAGTTCCTTAGAAAGCCAGTGTTAACAACTTTTCAAAAGAATACAAACTCTAATAGAATATGTACTTCCTGGAAGCTGACGAGTCATTTTAGTTGAAACTTCTGTCTTAAAGCTGAGGGTTGGCTGTATCAAAAATAAGCAGGTTAGTTAAACAAGGATATGTTTTTGACTATCAATGTAGTAAATATATATTGGATTTCTTTTTCCCATGACCATTGGACAGTTTATTATTAGAGAGTGTCACATGGCACTGAAATTGATGGCTGCTCTTCTCTCTATTGTACTTTTCAGTTTCTTGACTATATTGCTCTGAGATTTCAGGAAGTTCAAGAACAAAATAGAACAGTTGTACAGAAATGCCAAAATCTTCTTAGTTTTCCTATAGTAAATGGATGCATTCTTTTCCTAGTAAATACTTTAAGCTTAGTGTCCTTCTTTTTCTTGAATAATTGATCAAAAGATTTGGGAAAGCAGATTACTATATATGTGTATATATGTATGTATTTACTTATTGTATAGAGTTCATTTACTGTTAGTTTCATTTTATACCTGCTAGAATTTTGCAGAGATAAGCGCCTTTTGCCACTGACTGTATATGAAGTTTTTACTTTACCCAGATTCTGTTCTTTGACATCTTTAGTTTTAATAAACAAGACCATATTTTAAAATGCCAAAAATATAAAGACAAAGTGTATGGTGATTTAAGTAATGTTTATAAAGACTAACAACACACATTAAAATCAATAGTCAACTACATAATCCCTGAGTGACACCAATAAATGTTTACTCTGAAGTATACAAAAAATTATTGCCTTGTATAAGTTCTGTTCCAGTATGGCTCCAGTATCAGTCTTTGCAGAGATCCTCACAGCAACTGGTAATAACCAGATATGGAGTATATAGAGAATTTGCTGGTATAGGCAAACTCCTATGTTATATGGAATAAATCTATTACTATATCTATATCAAGATCTATATTAAGATCTATGTATCAAGATCTAGATATCTATATCTGCTATAAATGGAAAATATATAATCTCTCCTACTCAGCTGTTGAAAAGAAAAAGATTTAGCAGAATAAAAAACACAGCTGAGGAATGTTATTTCAGGTTGGTTGAAGTGAAAGGTCTATGTGTGAATCCACACGATTCCAGTTTGTGAACTAGAAGTGTGGAATATCTTCAGAATTTGACTATTAGAGCAACTCACAGCACCGTTGGTGCTGTCTTTTAAAACTCTAATTGATAATCCTTTATTTATTGCAATACACAATTTTTTTTATCATATTTTTATCATACTTAATTATTGCTGTATGGACAATTGGGCTGTTCAGGTACTGAAGACATTCCTGAAGAAGGCAGTCTTTCTAAATGACGGGCCTCAGAGCTGACTGTAGTCACCTGGAATGTTAGGCTGACAAATCATGAGATAGTACTATGATTGATTTGTTGCAATACTTGTTGTGAGAAGAATCTACTGAACAAGGACTTGTCATCAATAACATTTCCCAGAAGAAGCAAAAAGACAGTGTGTGTGCTGCTATGAAGAGCAAAGTGTATGATACGGTTGGTAAAACAGCTGAGAAAATTAGAAACAATGGAAATATTTGTACACAGATGCCACCACTCAGGCCAGCTACAGTTGTTAGTGACATTAAAAATAGGACTAAGGCATGGTGATACAGTAACCATGGTGGGAACACATGCACTGAGATAGGTAGACATTTGCCAGGAAAGAGAACACTAAGGTGTTTCAGGTAATAAGACTCATTGGAATTTTGTGTTTTGATAGACTAATGAAATGCACATAGACTGAGTAGAGGAAACAATCAGTTTTGGTCCAGATTGTGGAAGGATGACAAGACTATTTATCATGAATGATGTTTTGTAATGCTCTAGGTCTCAAAATGAGATATTGATGATGATATGCACTATCACCAGGAATATATGTTACTGATTGTTACATTAATGTTATATCTTCCCAGAAAGACATTTGAAAGAACATACTATGATATTGGTAGTGCTTGAAATTCCTGGATGAAATGGCTAGCAACCTTCTTCACCAAATAACTGCTGAACCAGTAAAAAGTGTTATTACTTCAGGTTCAGCTTCTCGTAAGAAATTAGGGTATTAGAGAAGAATGAGCTTTGGATAACACGTTTAGATGTAGTCATCACATATGGATTCAATTTGAATGAAATGGTAAGAAACAGTGAAAATACTCTCATTAAAACTGATCACTCAGATAAATGAACTACTTGGGAAAGGTGCATTAGACTAGGAGTTTGAGAACTGGAAAACAAAAAACCACTGGACTTCTGTAACATTAAGTGCTGAAACTCTCAGGAATCTGTATTCCAAAAAAAAGAGCAAAAAACCTGTAGGAAAGGACTTGCCAAAATCTGAGAAAACAGCCTTCTCAAGAAGCTTATAAAATGCTGAAATAGAAAAAAAACCCTCAGTGTACATACATAAAGACAATATTCATCACCAAAAAGGCATTTTTTAGAGATCTGAAACATAGGGGTAAGCCCTAAAATAGGGACCTGTTATAGGTCAATGGGACTAGACCTTGAAAATCACTAAAACTAGTAGAGAAGGTTCTTTAGCGCTAGAAACAAAAAGTAAACAAATGAAGAAAGGAAGCGATTATGTACCAAGAATGGGATAGAAATGTAAGATGATGTCTCAAAGTTAAGTGACTATTGTTCCCTATTTTCAGTAATGGTGATTATTTTTACACAGAAGAGAATGGTAGCATATGATAACAAACACAGCAGTTGTATTTAAGAGACTGGGGAAGGAATCAGTTATCTGGATGACTGTAAAGCTGATAAATTGTCATCAGTAGTATGCAATACTTGATAATAAGTGTTGAAGGAAATTATCATTCTAGACATAGAATTTTGATTAAGAGAGAATAGATTTAAAATGCAACATGAATTTACTAAAACTGGGCTGACTGTGCCAGAATTCCTTAGTATATAATTCAAGGCACAGGAGACATGCTAGATCTTGTCTAGCTATACTTTACAAATATATGTGATTCCATATGGAAAACTGTTAATGAATATGGAGAATTGTGGAATTACCATGCAAAGGAAGTGAAAAGGAAAAGATCATGAGTAACTTTGAAATTGAAAAAATAAATAGGGAAGAAGTCAAATGCAGAATTTTTCATGGACTGGTGTTTGGGCAGATATAATTTAACATTTTAATTTATCATCTTAAGAAAAACAGGAAAACTGACATGATTTCTGATGACAAAACTGGAAAGAATCAGCAGTACAGCAAAGCATTAAGAAAAAGAAACAACTAAATGATGAGGAAGAGTGCCGTAAAGTAGACAAGGCATGAAATGCAACAGTGCAAAATCATGTGCTGACCATGTAACCTGATGAGTTAGAAATGACGGCCACAGAGAACAACCTGAGTGACTAGCTAGTTCAGACTCATCTCTGATTGTCAGTGTGATGAGACTGTACAACCTGTAATGCAACCTTGGAGTGAATCAGGAGAAGTATTTCTTGAAAAGATGAAATAAAGTCAATGTTTTTGTACAGGGCATTGGTGAGCCTTAAATCTGGAGTACTGCATACAGTTCAGGTCACATTCAGGAAAGATGGATTTCAGCCTGGAACATTACCTGAGAAGGACTACAAGAAAGATAAGGGAAATGGAGAGCTTGTTCATGACAGGAGATTTAAAGAGCTTGGTTTGTATAGTATTGTAAATTAAAGTTTGAGAGGGATATGACAGATACACATAAATATGTCAGAAGGTAAGCACAAAAGTGGAAGGAGAGCTTTTGTGATGAAAGGGTAACATTAGTAGAAGAACAACTGGTCTAAAATAAATGTGGCCTGGAAGTTTATGCTTGTTAGAAAAACAAAGAAACAGAAGCGTTAGGGGAAAAAGCTAAACACCTTAAAGATGTAGTTCATTAAGTCTGAAAATCTGTGATATAGTGGGCCATGTTCAATGTATCAGCAGGGTCTTTAAGGTTACATGAGAATGTCACTGCTGAGAGGATAAATTGATGTTAGTATTTTTCACAGTATCATTTATTCAGAGAGGAAGGGTGTGTTTCCTTAAGCCCAAGGAAGAATAAAATACCAAGCTTTTTGCCCCTATTCCTAACTCTGTTTTGTTTTTGCTAGTATTACCCCCTTGGGGTCCATTCCCAACACTGCTCATCATTCTGCTAACTCGATACTGCTTTTGCTACTGTTTCTTCTTTCAGACACACTGACATCTCTAACCAGCAGAATAGCTCACTTCAGATTTCTGCATCTACTTTTTTTAAGGGTTGTGCTTATCACCTTCCACAATGTTTGACGGAAGTCCAGTATCCTAATAGAGAAGAACACTTCTAGACCAACATACTGTCCTGAGAGCAGAAGCAACACGTTCTTTCCTGTCGAGCTGTAAAAAATTACTGAACTACCACAGTAGAACCCATGCTGTCTATAAACAGTGTGTTTCTAGCTTGTATTCCCCTCCTTCACATTGCTTTAAGTACAAATGGTGCACTGAGGAGCTAAAGGGATCCTTTATCTTTGACAGGAGATATTTATTTTCTAGGCACAATACCCTCTCATTGGCATCAAATACAAAAGAAACATGGAGGGAAAAAGCAATTTGTTGTGCTGTGTTTTAATACATTGGCTGCTGTGTGATGTTTAAGCAACTGCATTCAGCATATTTCTTCCTATCAAAGGGTTTCAGTTCTAGCTGAGAGGACCTAAGCAAGAATGATAGCCTAATTATTTCTTTCTCTTAGGAGAAACTGATACACTCAATCTGTGCAATGAAGCTTCTACCAAATAAGGACCAATGGGAGGAAGTGCTAGAGACTGCAGTCCTCCCTGTATATAAGAACAGTTGTAAGTATGGATGAGACTGGAGTGAAAAGCTGGGCAAGGATCAGGTTCAGGATGGTTATAGGAGTTTATACCTGTAGAATATATTTCTGTAGCTAGTGCCTATTTTAGTGACTTTATACCAAATGTGAAAAAATTCCCATGTTAGGAGGCACACTGTTTTGTTACATAGATCATTGTTTTGTCCAACTGTTTTAACAGTGCTCAAGAAGTGTGAATGCCTTCTCCTTTTACTGATCCCATAGGACCTCAAATGCAGAAATCCGTGGGCTCAAGCCTATGGTTACAATCAGCCAATTTGCTTTTATGAAAAATGTTGTTCAGTACTTCCTCTTTTCCTGGACCTTTCTCAACAGTGGTGATTAATCAACATTTATGAAAGCTATCACTTTTAATTTTGTATCTCCAGTTTATTGCTCTCCAAAATAACGCTTAAAATCACTAGCCAAATCTTTTCTAAGTGTCAACCCCACTAAACTCAAAAGAAAAGTTTTGCTGGCAAATAGGTCCCAAGGCACCTCTCCTTGTTTCCAGGCTACAACAGCAAAAAGCTTAGCAGGCTTGGCAAGTCCTGTGTACTCTATCCCAGGCAGCTCATGGGAAAAATACAGATTTACAATATACTTGGGAACAGTTGTGTATGAATGCTTTCCTTACTGACCCAGCTGGTGAAAGCCTAAACAGTGGAAAGAGGTTTTATGTACAGCCCTGAAAAAGTCCTTCTAATGCAAAATCCTGTTTTTCTCTTATTTTTTCAATGACAGGGCTGGTTCATTGTCCAAGCTTTTAAATGATACAGGGCCAGACAGTAGGTCAACCCTATGTGCAGAAAAGTAGGAGCCATTTTGTTACAGAATTGCTCCTGACTGGCTTTTAAGCTTGGTGGGTGGGGTGCTTGCTGAAATCTTTCTGTATTCAAACGCACACAGAAAAGCAGAAAGTTTGAAACGTTAATCCATGGTACATCAATAAGTTGCCATTGCTGGAGTCCTCTCTGTTCTTCAGTGGGAGTAATTATCATGGCATAAACATGGAAGAGCAGAGAACATCTGCCTGAATGCCAAGTAAATTTGCTGTGATTACTGGTTTCACAAAAGAGAACCCGTGAATTAAGAGTGCTAGAAAGCTGTCTGCTGTGTTATGCAGAACAGCAGTGCAATGCCTAGGACAGACTACTGTGTTTCCAACATGGCTTTTGAAGTGAGGATGGGATTTTCTGTGCTATGTAAATTTTGCCTTTTCTCAGAAGGCTCCTTTGAAGTTACTGGACTAACAAAAGGTAAGCAGTTTTTAATTGATTTGTGAGCATTCAATTAATTAGAGCAGAATGCTAATTAAATAATTAATATGGGTTTCTTAAATCAGGAAGACATTAAATAATTAAACAAAATCCTTTTGCAGTGAATAATACCTGTTAGCAGCTGTGATTCTGCGCCAGACTTGTGATGAAGAAAACAAAGAAAGAAATGAAAAAACAAAGGTAAAAGCCTATCTTTGTAACATATCTGTGGGACTGTGTGGGCATTCTGCATGAAAAATATCAGCAGAATAATGTGGATGTTTTTCAAAGCTAATTAAATTGAAGTGCATCATTTCTCATGATGAGTGGCTAATTACAGAACAGCAGAGTTGGATAGATAAGAAGTACTCAGTGCTGTAAGGACAATCAATACAACTGAAACAATTTCAGTACTAGTCCTGGATCCTAAGATATGCCTAAATAAATAATAAGATTCCGAATAGGAAAACATAAATCACTGCCACTACATTCAAATTGGTGTTCACTTATAGCCATATACCACTCAGAGTGCTGAAGCTGATTCAGTGTAGGAATCTCTGGGTATGGATGAGTGGTGGGCAGCTTTTGACTTTCAGTATTTTTGAGATCTGATAAATATTTCAGCAATGACAGTTTGCATTTCAGAAGGCCACAACATTACTATCCTTTAGAAAATAAGTTTTAGTCTTCACTTAAAGAGATGGTTTTGCAGTACAGAGACACAGTTTTGAACTGACTTTATAAAATATGTGGGACCCATGGGATATTTTAGTGGCATGGGCATTTTAGAAGGAGTATAATTGTATATGCATTTTCAAACCTAATCAAGAATCCTCAAATATTCATATTTCACCATGAAATCTCATGGGAGTTTACACACAAAAAAGCAGAGTTTAGCCCATCAGAAATCCATTACTTTTTAGAGTAAGGCATTGTTGATTTTTTTCATATACTAGTCAATATTTCATATACCTTCTACAACTGCCACATCAATACAGCTGATTTCAGTTTGTGTGGGAACATGTGTAGCTGGCCAAGCAGATGGGTGTGCCATGACAAGAAGAACACCCCATCCCATGAACAACAAGGGGTGGGATGGGATTTAAAACCCTCTCACTATGATAATCTACACCCTATTATGCAGGTGAAAGCACCTTTGACTAAAAGTGCCCAATATTGAGGTTTCTGACTACAGGAATTTCAGTTGGAGTCTTTACAGATTATCAGCATAAAAAGTGACAGGAAAATAATCCAACCTATGGCACCAATGTTGTTAATGCTACACCAGTGTTGTGATGTAACACTATTGAAAAGGGATGGGGTAGAGAGAGGGTTTGAAGAAATGTTTGGCAAGGACTGGACATGTTCATAAGTCAGTGAAAGTTTAATATCATATTATTGTATTGAAATGGTGAATACAGATGGAACCCTACAGAGATACATTCTCCTGTTTATCTTCACTTTGCAGATGATCATTCCACCGTAGTGATGGATCCCACTTTTTCTTCCAGACCTACTGAGTTTAACGTAGTCTGGACAATCCCTTCAAGTGCAGCCTTTTAGGAACAACCAGAAGTGTATTTTTCTTAATTGGTATTCCTTCTTTGGCATATGAAAAGCCATGCTAGCTGCTCAGGATTAATACTGAGTCTTGCTAAGCATGCACAGTTATGTTATGCACACTTTTTGCAGAGCTCTGCTCTTGTTAGCAGTCTGTCACACAGCTGCCTTTGGAAACATGTGGCAGATCATGTAAAGAATGCAGAAACTTCTTTTTGGAAACAAATGTGTTGCAGGCAGGCACGCCCACATGCACAATTTCCCTTTTGGCACAGTGTGAAAACAGTAAACATCTGTGTACTCTATCTTCTGGCAACAAAACTTAACTCTTCTCTGAATCTTAGGTCCAGGCTATGTGCGAGATGAGATTTTTCTCTGCTTTACTTCCTCTTGTAACTCATCTACTGTTATTTCACCAGTGGAGACAGAAAAGAGTGTGGAAACACAAGCATCCTTTAGGCTTTCACTTAAGCAGGAGACATTCAAAGTTCATTTCTCCTTTATTAAAAACCAGACACTTAACAATAAAGGTACAATTCAATATGCTGGTTACAATTTGTTCTGAAGGATGTAATCAAGTATATACTCAAAATGGAGGCTGGAATATAACACACTTTTCACAAAAAAAGACTAGAATGCCAGACCTACCTATATCTCATTTCATTTCCAGGTATTTTAGAAGTATTTCATGATTACAGATAAACAGTTACTGGTAGTCATTTGTCATGTTCAAAGAGGTTTGAATTCTAGTGGTCTCAATTTAGAATAGATTGATTATGCTTTCTTGTTACACTTCTTTAAATCTTGTATTGGAAAAAAAATGGAGACTGAAAAAGACCTGACACCTAGCTGCTGAATTGTTAGCTTTGTCTGGGAGTCTGTACACATGCCCTTCACAAAATGAAGTGTCTTAAATTAAGTTGTTTTCTGTTGTAATTGCAGTGATCTGGAAAATGATAGTTCATGTGTCTTGGCTAATGACCAGTAACTTGTCAAGCCTTGGGGACTCTGTTGTTTGCAATCATTGATCCATAGCCTAGTTTATAGTTTCTGGTTATGGGAGTTAGATACTAAGACCTGTTGAGACAGACTAGATACTGGTCACAGAGACAACTTCAAATACCTAGAAAATCCCAAAGTAAACACTAAGGTACTACGGAGTGTATCTGTTCTTGAGATAGCTGGGGCTATGTGGAAGTGGAGATTTACAGGTGAATTTAAGCTCCAGAATTTTTATATGTTTAAGAAATGTTGTGGATCTGTCTCTTATCCTCTCAGTCTTAGTTCTTATAAAATAGGGATAATGATACTCCATATATTAAAAAATGTTAACACTGTGAGGTATTCAGAGCTGTAATAATTTTGCCCACTTAATAAACAGAGATTATCTCCAAAGATAAGAATTAAAAATATATTAAATTATATGAGTTTTAAAAATATGAATTGTCAGGTAAAAAAGTCACATAGTAAATACATGTGATAAAACAGTTGTGGACATCTGTTATACACACATTTTAGGTAAACTTGTTTCATATATGAACTTCACATGTTATCAAGACCCATAAGCTATATATCTTCCCTTAATAATGCATGTCCTTCATATCTCCTTCACTTTTGTGTTGATTATTAGAGGATTATCACATTTAGCCTCCAATTCAAAAAATCTCTAAGAATTTTGTCAGAGTTCTGTGCTGGTTTTGGCTGGGATGGAGTTAATTTTCTTTGTGGTAGCTAGTGTGAGGCTATGTTTTGGATTTGTGCCAATAACAGTGTTGGTAATACAGGGATGTTTTGGTTATTGCTGAGCAGTGCTTACACAGCATCAAGGCTTTTTCTGCTTCTTACGAGGGAGTAGGCTGGGGGTGCACAAGAAGTTGGGAGAGGACACAGCTGGGACAGCTGACCCCAGCTGACCAAAGGGTTATTCCATACCACATGATGTCATGCTCAGCATATAAAGCTGGGGGAAGAAGAAGGAAAGGGGACATTCGGAGTTATGGTGTTTGTCTTCCCAAGTAACCATTATGCGTGATGGAGCCCTGCTTTCCTGGAGATGGCTGAACACCTGCTTACCAATAGGAAGTAGTGAATGAATTCCTTATTTTGCTTTTTTTGCATGTGCGGCTTTTGCTTTACCTCTTAAACTGTCTTTAACTCAACCCATGAGTTTTCTCACTTTTACCCTTCTGATTTTCTCCCCCATCCCACCTGGGGGGAGTGAGTGAGTGGCTGTATGGTGCTTAGTTGCCAGCTGGGGTTAAATCATGACAAGTTCATACTCAGCTAGGAAACATCATAGTATGTTAAACTTTGCAATGATGTTATTTCACAGCACTATCTTTTATGAAAAGCTATCATTTAAAAGAGAAAGAAGGAAACACGTTAATGAGGTAATATGTTATAAATGAAATCAGCTAACACCGACTATACTGACTGAATAAACAATTTAATCCATTTGTCATTTAATTCTTTACTTTCATATTTTACTTTTCCTTGCATGCACAATTCAAGTCTCTAAGTCTGTTTAATTTTTTTTTACACCTTTCCTGTAAAATAAAAAATAGAGAGGGAGGAAAAATCAATGACGAAAAATACAGTACCAGAGAAAACAGAGTAGGTCTGCTATCTATTCACTGATTGCATTGTCTGTTTTGTGACATATTGCCTTATGAGTAATAGGAGAGAAGCTGGCAGTTGCTTGCATATACTGAAGAGGTACCTAGAATTTGTTCTAGATATAAGTTTGAATTGAGTGAATTGCAAAACTGAGTGTCATAAAAGGTTCTTGGGAAATCACTAGTAGCAGATCATATTCATGCTTCCTAACATTAGCATCAGAACATAGCTACCTACATTAATAAATGTCTTCTGGAGAAATGTATTTCCCTTAATTGGCATATAGAGAAACTAACCTATAAATATTGGCACTCAAGTAAGATGCCAGTTTTTCAGTAAAACATGAAGATAGGAAAGCATAACTCAAAATGTAGATATGGGTAACATAACACACATTGTGGTGTGTGTTATATATTTTCTTCTATTGCATATAGAATGGAGCTCCTGTATTGTATCTTTTTCAAGCATCTCGCTATGGATTTGATGTGTTTTACCAATCCTTTTTAATTATTTCCTACATGTTGCCATACACTGGTTTGTTTAACAAATAGACAGAATAGAACCCTAAAGTGAAATAATTAATTAGCATGTGTCTAATGTGGCCTACTCTTAAACACATTAACTACAAAAAACAGCTCTACTATATGTGTTATAAAGTTTTGTTGTATAAAACTCGTATAGGAATGCATATAAATGATACAGGTATCGATGTATATAATTTTTATTTTGTAATTTTCTTTAAAAAAATCATTTTATGTTATAATAGTAAAATTCCATTTTTATGGTTAGCTTTTTGTCATACATACAAAGTAAACTTTTAAGGCACAAAAATTAGTATAAAGAAACTTTTAATAGTCTCCATAGGTATAAAACACTCGATTACATTTGAACTTTAATTTCAGCTCCACTGTACAGTGTAATTACATACAAAGCTTTCAACTATTTTTACAGAGAAAAAGAGGTGCAATCTTTTTAGGATGCCTTGCAGAACAGAGGCTTGGAGAATAGCTGATATTCCCATTAACAAATTTTCTATTAAAAGAGCAAAATGTTTGTTTCCTAATGTGACATGAAGAGTAAATAAAATTAATTGAGTCCATGAATTTCTGAATGGAATAAGGTGGAATTTAAAACAGGGGTTTACATTCTGAATTTATGGTACTATTCTGTATCCTATTGCATGTAGCATTCTTATCGATTTCATAGACAGTTTGTAGCCTTGTGGTTGTTAATTGTAACATTACTTTTATTTTTTTATTTATTTATCTATCTATTTAATGTGTTTCCATAGTGTGTTGCAAACCCAGTTTAAGGTGAAGATTTATCACATTTGGGTCTGGCCCCTAGTCCATATCCTAAGGAAGTTGTAATTTTAAATGAGACCAGACAGCTGGAGGAAACAAAAAGAAGAGAAAATACAGTACAAAATAACAGCAACCATTACCTGGAATTGATAGACAGTAAAGTAATAAAATTAGTGATAGTAGTTAAAGGAAAAAAAAAAGGAAAATTACAGGTGTACCAAACATTTATGAGAATATATGAAAACTGTAAAAGTACAATGATGGAACAGTACAGTAACTTTTAGTTAGAGAACAAAACTTAAGGTCTAGTCCTACATATTATAATGCACTTGCAAAATTTTCAATCGTGATCTTACATTTAATATATTCCTACCATATTCCCCTGCAAAAATTGCTTACTGCTAAGAGTCTTTGCCATGGGTGGTCTCCTTCGAGAAAATGTATAGAAAATGCATGGTTCTTTCATGACTTCAAATGTGGACATACTTCCATTAATGAAACAGTTCTTTTAAACTGTATGGTACTTTTTGTGATGTAGTGAGCCTCACAGCCTTTGCTGGGCACTAACTTTCCTAGATCTCTGGCAGAGGAATTGGCTCCCCAACTCCATTGCAGCAAGGTGGAGGCACTAGGCCAAGTTTCAGGGCTGAACCTCTGGATTAATGTGCTAGGGTGGGCATGGAGCCCAGGCTGATTTTCTGCTTGGAAAAATGCAGAACACAAGATGTTATTCCTCAAAAAGATTTCAGGCCGCATACAGCTATCCAAGGAAACTAGATAAAGATATATGTGATTTTACCTTTAGAAACGTAAAGCAGCTTGCTTATTGATTGACTTTGTGTAATAGGAAGCAATACAATCTTCTCTTACTGTAAACTCTCCTTGTAATCTGATTTTAATCCAAACCCTAGTTTTATCTTATTGTTCATTGTGTTGGTTTTTCTTACTCCCTGCTATTTGTGAGGCTTTCATTTCCGATGAAGTCTCTGTTATTGAAGCACAGGAAGGATTTAGTTATTAAATTATTATTATATCTCTTCGACTCCTAGCGTTCATCCTCCCAGTCTTGGTGACACTGAAGGCAGTAACAATAGGCTGCTATTTGCTGTCTCAGAAGTGTCTTAAATTGTTAATGACTTCCGTTACACATGATCCTAAGGGTTACAGTCTGTTCTTTCTTTAAACTGATTGCCACAAAAACTAATGAATTCTTTTGACCTGGTTAACACTATCCTTTGGAAAAATGTTACTTACATCCAGGGCACTGTTACTATGGGCATTCAAGAAAATGAAAATAAAGATGTTGAAGGTTGTACATCTCCTAAGAGCCATAATTTGTCATTTCCCTTGTGTATACCCAGTACTGATTTCTATATTCTATTATGTACTTTCAAGTACAGTGTTCAAATATGTATGTTGTGGCTCTTTAGGAAACACAAATTTGAATGGCAAGAAATCAGTATATTTAGTCTCACACCTGTGACAGTAGTTAAGAAAACTGTTGATGCAAACTCCAAATTTTAAAATAAAGATGGAACAGTGATTAAATCCAAACTGATAAAGTGGCATCATTATTTCATGCAATGACTGAGAAAGAATAACAATATAAAATGTGATGAAGGCCAAAGGAGACAGAGCAGAGATGTAAAAGTGAAGAAGAAATAGAATAATACTTCAGTCTCAGTGAACAACTTTGGCATAACTTGATTTGTACAGAGCACAAATTGTAGACACAGCCATTCCCATTTTCTTCACTGCAGTGCACTGTTTCTGTGACTTGGTACAGCCTTGTCTCCACACTGCAGTCATCTTCCACTGAGGACATTTTTGATGCCAGGCTGGACCAGTCAAGCCTTGGAGAACCTCTTGTCAATCAGTCTGGGCGTCTGAGCCAGATGGATTTACACAGACAAATACCAGGTCATTTGAGGCTCTCTCTTCATGATTTACATTACGTTCAGAATTCAGTGTTAATATCTCATCTTTTTAGTTTAAGTTTTTAATGCTAGTTTCTCTTTTATTTCTCTGCACAGCACATTGCATAATGACAATCCTTGCCTGAGGGTTCCCAAGTTGTATTGCAGTAAAAACAACCTATAGCAATAAAGGGGCAGAGCTACAGGGTGCAGCTGGAAAAGTAAATTCTTCTGTCCTATTTTCTTAGGTTACTTGCTTGAGTCTTTCATTATTTTGATTAACTCTCACTTAAAATCTTGAATGGTTTTCTTACGGAGTGGCAGAGTGAAAAGGAGATCCAAGGGAACCCACAGTGATATTCGTGACCTTCTGTATATATTTATGTGGGCAAAGTTTCTGGACATAACTTTCAAAGCTGCTTAGAAGAAACTTGCCTGTAATAGCTTTACAACAACACTTAATAAGTCTAAGCTGATTTTTTTTTTGGAGGCACTTGAATTGCAAATCACTGATCCAAGGTCTTATAGCCTTGAAGTTCAAGTCAGATTATCTGCGAATATTAGAACACGCACATGTGAGGCGGCCTTTACAAGCTCTAAGATCAAAGAGTCACTGTGCAACCTTCAGAATAATATCATTCTGTCACTCAAGCAAGCATAAGAAGGCTGGAAAAATTCAGGCTTTCAAGCAAACTTTAGAACTCCTTTTGTGTAATTTTGACCGTAAAAAGCTTGTATGCAACGAAACAAGTTCTTACCTTCAAAAAATACATTACCCTTCTTTTTAACATCCCCAAATTTACCATTAAATTTGCTGGATATATTCTAAAATTCAAATATTTCTTGATATGTCTGCTTTTAGACTTGTCTTTTCAGGCTCAGGTTCCCTAGCCTCCAGGGTCTTAGCGGTTGTGCTTTCCACTGTCTCTTGTCTAATGTTGAAATGTGGTACACTTTATTTAAAAAAAATATAATAATTGCAAGTTTTGAATTCCTTATATCTGCTCCCATAAAGTGTTAATAGGTCAGGCAGAGACCATGAGATTACTTGTTTGTTTAATATACAGCAGCTACAGAAGTACTTTGCTAGGTCAGGGTTGTAGAGTTCAACACCTTTCAGCACCTCAGTATCACAGCTATGCTGCTTATTTTATTAAAGATTCTTATTGCAAATGAAGCAATCTAGTGCAGACATATGTATTGACTGAAGGATGGCTCATATTTACCCTTGCAGAGTTCTGTGACTTTGTTGCATTAATCCTCCATTAATTTATTAGTTAATTGTCCTTCTATATAGGAAAGTATCTTTATTATTTTTTATCTTACTGTTCCTAACTGTCAGTTTTACTGCTAGAATTTCACCTGTTTTCTCTTTGTTGGCTTTTTCCAAGTAGGGCCTTTGTTTTTTAGACTTGAACTAAAAGTGAGTTGGCTGGCATTATTGCAGCTTCACAGAGGGTGATGACAGAGGCACTCAAAGGTTAAGGGACTTGTTCAGTCTTGCACAGGTTGCCAATGACAGAGGAGAATAAAACATTCCTGCATGGTAGTCTTTATAGTTCTGACCAGTAGATAACTACCTTGTCATGTGTATTAACTTTCTTCCCTTTCTCTCAGTGTTGCATTTGAACCATTTCCACTGATGAAGATCAACCTCTGCCTTAACTGTTCTCAATTTCCAGTTCCTTTTCTAGACTTTCTCCAGCTCAAACTATGGAACTAGATATAGATTATTTGGAAAAAAGCAATGAAATAAAGAACGTACCATTCTCAAATTATATTTATTCATAATGTGTACCTATATTTTTATACTTTTTCATTCTCTTTGAAATATTAAAATGCATTCTGATTGTTAAATTTGAAACTGTCCAAATTAGTAGAAGTTGGAGTCTCCTATGAGTCTGCTGTCAACACCCTATTGTAAGTTTTAATGTCCAGAGTCATTATCCTTTTTCCATAGAGCTGTGAAGCAAAAAAGCATCAGGTCGCTATTCCTTATAGCATCATTACAAACATATTAAACTTAAATATATAGCACAGCTGATGAAGGAAAACATTTTCCCTGGTAGGAGAAGAAGAATGGATTTGGACAGTACTTTCAGGAGAACAGGCATACTAGACTTCTATCATCTTTATATCCTGAATTCTCTCTGAAAGCTCAGGGTACTGAAGATGATTTCATGCAAGTTGATGCAGGATTAGAGTTTAAATCAACACTAGACAGTGGAGAGAGAGTGCCATGCACTGATATCTCAAATGTCAAACAGTAGAAATTGAATTATTTGGTAATTTATTTTGATGTTATGGACTCAATATTTGGGTTTTTAAGTAACATTCCATTGTCATTTAAGATATAACACCAAAGATTTTGTTTCTAATAGGATCTGTTTTGAAATCCATTCTTATATGAGAGTAGGAGCTTGGATATTTGTGGCTTCTCTTAAAACAACTGGAAACCACAGCAAGGGATAACTTAATGCAATAAACCAGGAGCATGCCTATCATTTCTATAGGCAAAGCGGGGACAAATTATTCTGCAACACATTTTAGTAATTGCTGATCTACTGTCTCCAGGACTATCTTATGGCTACTGAGTAATCAGAATTAGTGCTAGTGGCTGGCTGAGATTCTAATAACAATTACTTAATTAGAAGATATTCCTAGATGTATTTCCACTAATAATATTCAAGGAGACTTATTGGTATCATTATACCCTTCCACTGATCTCTAATTCTTTCCTTGAGAGTAGTTTCTGGAGCATAAAACTGCAATGCACAAGTAATGACAATGCATACACTATCATTTCATCCTCTCCCCATTGTTGGCTTTGAGAACAGCAGTAAAACAAATGATAGTCTTTGTTAAAGTCATTATAATTTTTTCAAAACTTTGAATCCAACAATGGTAGATGTAATTTTCTCCTGAGTTGCTTATACTTTTGATACTGCAGTTTTCTGTGATGAGCTGAATACGTACATTTTATAAACCTCAAAACAAAAAATGATGTTGGTTGTTCCCATGTCACAAGCAAAGACTTTAAAGACTGTATTTTCAAAAAAGTCTTGACTAAATGCTAGCCTGTAATTGCTAACTGGGTCTTATTCTTTCCTTGTTCCTTGCTTATGAAAAGTTCTTTTTGTGTTACGTCTTTGGAAAACTAACTAGACTGAGAGGAATTTTAAAGTTGAAAATATAGCTTGTGTCTGTTTAAGTGTTCTTATCTGATGCACTTTCATTTCATTCTTTTGGCATTGTTCCAAGGAAACATAAAGTCAAGTGAGGGAGTAACAGCTTCAGCTGCTGCTGCAGAAATAGAGTGCTTGACATCTGGTCAGGTAGAGGCCACATTGAGTGTAAGGCAGAGCTGCACAAGTAGCCAGTCGTTTAGATTCAGTGGCTGAATGGAAAAGAGAGCAATCTCCTTTTTCTATTTCCCGTCCATCTCCAAAATCCAATTTCATACTAATCCAGCTATTGTTTCTTGCTCAGCTTGGAATGACAAAGAAATAAATATCATTATTTTGAGCCAGGTAAATATTTTGTACCAAAAGGTTGTTACATGCTACAGGAAGAGGATTGCTTGTCCCAAAAGTTTCCCTCCATAAGTATTCCCCAACAAGTGGAAATCTATTGGGCAGAGACATTTATTATTTTGCACTACATCAAGGGCTTATGAGCATTCCCATGATGTTTTAATGCTCTAGAATCCATTATTTTCTCCTGACCACGACCAGAATTAGTAACTTGAATCTTAATATAGATACTTAAATAAATATATGTTTATTCATACTGATAGTTTTGGAGAAACCCGATTCTTGCTTTTGATCAGGGTTGCTTAAGCCTTCTGGTCTCAGAATTTATGGTGTGATCCTGTGACATAAGGATCCAGTCTTTCTACTAAACCAAAATGCATATGTGTATCTCAACAACCTTTTACATCAATACCTTGAAAGGCATCAGCAAAAAAATATGTGTATGCATCCATGCAATAATACATTGAGCCTTTGGTGTTTGTTGGAAAAATATGCAGCTTCTGTTTGTACAGCAAGGGTATTTTTCACTTAGCTGAATTTGCTCTTTTAGATTTTGGCTTTCAAAGATAGCTTGGCAAAGGATGCAGAATGGCTCCATAAGCAAGCATCCGTATCAGTAAAAATGCTGGCTAGGAGTCTGCAAGGAATAAATTATGTGTATATACTCGGGTACTGAAATACGGACCAAATGTAACTTGAGACATTTGAGGAAGAGATCCACAATTAAAATCACAGTAAAACACCCCTGTGCTTGGATCCAAAACTTTGATATGACTAGTATCTATTTTTAAAAGAATGTTTGGGGAGGAGGGAGGGGAGCAAGAATATGGTAGACTGGGAGAAAAGCTTTTTCTGTTTTTTGGTATTTTTGAAAATAAGACATTTTAGAAAGATTTTCAACTATGCCTCTCTCTACACCCACAAGATTTGCACCTCCAGTTTTGGTCTCATGGAATGATTGAACACTTAGTGTAAAACCGTCTTTGTGCATGTTTCCTTTGATCGCATTGTAGTCATGATCTGATGTGATCTGTAGTCCTGAGCTGGTACATGGATCTTGGGTGCCGAAACACTGACATATATTTTGTGGCTCAAGTATGATTCTAGTCTAAGAATATTTGATGACATATGGAACTATATTTTCCAGGTATGCTTACAAAAGATATAGAACAAAAAATAGAGCAACAAAAAATCCATGAGAGATAAAAACAAATGAAGGAGGGAAGAAAAATGGATTAGCTTTACTTAAGCAGAGGAAATCCTACAGAATGACTGTTTTCTATGGTAGGTCTGTTTTTTCTAATTCCACCTGGATTTACACTCTGTTGAAATAATAACATGCTGAAGTATTGAGATACGTTTTCAATTTTGAGATGGTTCAAATATCCTATTATTTATGATTGACCAGTCTTGTGTGGGAAAGCAGAACAGTAAATAGGAGGAAAGGCAGTGGAAGTTGTATGTTTTTCTCTATATTCTTATTTGAAATTAGGACAGTTGTCAGAAATGTGGCATTTGCATTGGCTTAGTTTTGGAATTAATCAGAAAAAGGTTATTATTTTTAATTAGTTATTACCATTATTACCATTATTACTATTATTACTATTATTACTACTATCACTATCACTATCACTATTATTATTATTATTATTATTATTATTATTATTATTTCTAACAGGCATATCTTTCCTTTGTATGGGATGAAAGGGAAGCTTAACTGTTAGTTGTTTAGAGAAAACTGGAATAAAATTTAGACAGTTCATGCTTGCAGATATTTTATTTTTGTAAATTGTGGTCTGAAGCCATGCCATCTCAGAGTAAATTATTCAGAACAGAGGAAATAAAAGAGTGACCCATTAACATATTGAGGGGAAAGCCAAGGAGGTATAATAAAACAACATTATATTTTGCCACACTGAAGCATAAAGCATCTCTAATGGCATAGGAGGAAAAGTTTATGGTAGTTGCATATAACAGGTTATGTTTAAGGAAGGAAGGGTAATCTAGTGCACCTTGGCCTGGTTCCTTACTTGAACTGTCACACGTTTGGCCATGTTGCTACTGGCAAATTTTAAAGTCCTGGGGAAATTCAACTGCTGAGATATCTACATGCTTTTTAAAGGCACCGTATGAACACTTCTGGGTGCCTTTGAAAAGTCTGAGCTGAAATCTTTCCTTACATAGTTGTGATCTGAGGGTAATGTAATACTTCATTACTTACCCGAGAGACTTGGAGGCCACATTTTAAATGTTGCGAGTTGATCAAATTCTTTGTGGTGGACTGTGGACACAGACAACTCTTGACACTATACTGTTCCAGGTTCTTAAACAAAAATTTATTATTTCCTTTGGTTGTGTGATGCAGAAGGAACAAAGTCTGAAATGTAACGCAGCCAGCATTTTGGATAGAAATATTCAATGACTTTTTCTTCATCTTTGTTAGTTTTAGAAATAGAAATGTGCTGATACTGTCAAAAAAGTCAGCTGTTGACAAGCTGTGAAACAATGTGAATGTGCTGCTTCCTGCCTGCCTATTTATTCATGTTTTACTTTTTTGTGTATAGTGTTAGGATATAAGGTGTCTGATTTTTTCTTTTCTTCCCACTCGCACCAGCAGAGGCTTCTTGATCTTATTTTTATGCAGCTCTTGATGGAACTTTTTGCAAGTGCTAAGCACAGTATTTCTGCTGCTCTAAAAAACTGTATGTAAATGTTAACAGAAGAAAGTACTGGCACATCTCTATGTAATAACCTAAGTTGATGATGGACAAAAATAATCATTTCCTTGCTCTAAGCAGAGAGGAGAAACCCATCATATACCTGCGTTGCAAATATGCACAAAAATGACTTATTGCCACTTCATCAGCCTGATTGAAGACAACGAAAACACTAATATTTCATTTGTTTCAGTCCCTTCTTGAAAGAATTGATGAGTGCATTATTTCGTACATTACAATCTACTTGATTTGTCCCATAGGTTTCTGTCATCAAAGGAAGAATTAGGGGTTAAGGTTTTTCTTTTAGTCACTGGAGCCTCCAGAGGGCGATATATGCTTTAAGTTTCACTCTGGCGTGACTAAAATGGATGTGCATGCACCATTCTGCAATTTTTGTGCATATGGCTGCTGTTAAAAAAAAAAAAAAAAAAATTCCTGGGTTTGACATTAATTGTCCCAAACACTGTTGCTTATAGTTGTGATATCTCGTATTTGGGAAATAAAAGAGAATATTTAAATGATAGTCATCTGCATTACCCAGCGGCAATGAAGACAAGTGAATGAATCTTGCATATACGTGTGCTGAAAGTAGGAACGTATAAAAGTTTGTGAAAAACGGTGTAACTTTTTAAACTGGTAAGAGCCTCTCTCTTGCTCGCTCTCTCCCTCTCTCTGCTCATCTATGCATTGATGCCCTTCACTGCTCTCTAATCTGAGCATCTCCGCAGCCTAGCTATAAACTGGGGTCAAGAGATTAAGGTCACAAAATAAAATTCTAGGATTTTATTCCCTGTTTTTCTGAGCTGCCTGTTTTTCAGGATTATTCTTTGCAGTCTGCAGATATTTTAAAGCCCTGGCAGGCAGTTATGACTAATACTATTTCATATACTATTCATAATTACGTTTTCAGTTCCTTTTTTAAATATGACAAGGGGACGTCAATATGCAGGATCCAGCTGAAAAGGGGATGCAGCAGCACCGTGCTGCATCCTTTCAGTGAGGGCAAAGTCTATGCTGGCTCTGCCAACAGGTTACAGATGCTTGGTATCAACAAGCTGAGAACTGCCTAAAATATCTGATTCTTTCAGTTACTTCCAGAAGCTTCTGTATGTCAGAAACAGAGCTGGTATATGATATGATTATTTAAATGCTTTCATAAATAGCAAAAAAGGAGGACTTTTTTTTCCTCTAAGGAAAACTGTTGTCCGTAAAAATTTGTCACATTCAATGTTTTCTTTTCAGCCTGTCCTAATCAGAACCTTCTTACATCCAGCAGATGCTGAGTGCTCATAACTCCCACTAACCTCAGCAGGGGTTGAGGGTTTTTAGCATTTTGCACAGGATAAAGCAGTAATAGAACTGAGGCACTAATAGCATACGTTTTCAGGGGACCAAAGCAACTGCAGCTCCCATTGACTTTGCTTGGAGTTGAGAGTACGCTGAGCCTCTGAAAAATATGACTGTCTTACTGATGCTTCCTAGTAACAGCTGGAGGTGGGGAGCTGAGGAATCAAGAACATGCAGGAAAGTCTGTTTTAAAAATATTTTGCTTGGAGAGCTACATTAAAATTACTTCATTAAAGTGAAAAACTATTAAAACTTAGCAAGTGCCAGAATTAAAGGTAGTTTTAAGAAGCTTAATCTAACTCTACAACATGTGTGTTATCACACAGTATTTCACTTCCTGCTATTTTTTCCTTCGGAGCCTCTGC